>NC_091062.1:194375301-195079752 GCF_000393655.2 Nicotiana sylvestris
TTTGTTTCCTCGTTCCTCCGAGATTTTTTTTTTTGACAACGACAGAAAATTTTCTGCCCCGGTTTTGGTGACCTTTCTGGCATCGCGTCCTTCTGCCATCATCAACCTTTATTTTCCTGCAGCAGACAAAAGGACTTTGTTAGTTTTAATCCTAGTGTTAATTTTCCGATTTTCTTTTCTTGCTCTGTGCCCCCACCACTGGTTGGGGGACAAAGTTGCTTGCTGGGGGTGACCTATCTGATGGGGATGGTTTTCCCCCTTTTCTGCTTTTCTCTTTACAGAATCAAACTGTGGGAGTCCGTTTCTCTCCTGAAACCACTCCTTTAGGAGTTTTATTTCCTCCCGGAATGGCAAGGCATAGAATTGCATTGCCTGTGGATATCTTGCACCGGATTGATTTCCCTTTCTTGTGGCGTCTGACCACTTCGGATTTGGGTCCGGGATTTATCAACCTTCTGCGGGGAAACCTTCTCGGAACTTGGTCCACAAGTCCTTCACCCGTCATTTTCCGCTCTCTTTACGTCACCCTTCTTTCTACACAATTCGTCCTTTGGTTTTGCAGCCGATGCCTTTTGTCTTATTGCCTCGGCTCTTGGCCTATCCTTTCGTATTTTGCTTTTGTACCCCTTCGGCCTCTGGTAGTAAACTTTGAAAAATCTTTTTCAAAACGAATTCTTAGCAAGAAAAATGAAAAAGATAGAAAAGGAGGAAAATCTCTCTGAACCAATACTTGGTGGAAAAAGGAAAAGAGAAGAACTTATCTGGAAGACATGACTGGTCCTTGTGATCATGACATGCACCGTAGATTCCTGACCTAGTCTATTTGTATCAATCAACTTGCCTGATGACCTTACTTGCTGGGGATAAATGGGTGTCCATTTCTTTGCGAACGCGGACCCTTTTGTTGATCTGTCTTGTCGCCTCATAGTGACCTTCGAGGGGTTTTCACTAATGAGACTCTCTCTTTTCTCTTAGCTCCCGGCGCCTTATGGTGCCTGTGAAGGTTTTCACCGATAAGACTTTCTCGTTTAATATCTCTCATCTTTCGTCGCCTTGTGGTGCCTGCGAAGGTTTTCACCACCAAGACTCTCTCATTTTATTTCTTCAACGGAGAATTGGAGTGTTGTCGATATGACCCTCTCTTTTGGAGATTCCTTTGGACTATCAATTCATTTCCAGTTTTATGATCCTCTTCTTCGCCGGGGATCAGTGTATTATTCTCGGCTTTATTTACCTGACTTGGCACCTCTTGGATATTGATCGGGAGGTCTTTTGGACGTCGATGTTGGTTTTGGTGTGGGGTTAAAAGAAAGGCTATCAAAAAATGAAATAACTTTGATGGGTGATCCGCTACAACTTTTGGAATCAAACCTTTGTTGGAACTTTAAAACATAACCTCTGCCCAGTTTTCTTGCTTGGGGGATTTTATTTTTTTACACTATGTTGAGCTACGTGCGTTACACACACTGTGCCTATTATGCACACTATGTACACTATGCACACTATGACCGAGCCGTGAGGCGCCTACGTATCCTCTTTGAGGAATCAGGTCAAACGTAGTTCCCACGGTTTTGTTTTTCTTGTGATTTTATCTTCTTCTTTTTCATTTTCTTTTACAATTTTTCTTTTTCCTTCTCTTTTTTTTTCTTTTTATATATTTTTTTTCCATTAGTGATTCCAAAAGAGGGATATGAAAGAATAACTTAAGGCTCAAAAGGGGGAAACAAGGGTAAAAAGTGTTTGGATAGAAGAAAGAATTGCCTCCGTCATTTCATTATCCAATAAGTACCAAGTACAAACAAACGAACCAATAATTGCCATAATCAAAGAAATTACGCATAATATCTCTTGACTGCATCCGAATTGATAGCCATGTCAACATATCTTCCCTCGATATCCGTCAAACACAAAGCACCGTTGGACAATACTCTGGTCACGATATAAGGCGCTTGCCAATTTGGGGCGAACTTGCCTTTTGCCTCGACCTGATGTGTGAGGATCTTCTTCAATACCTGCTGCCCTATTTCAAACTTCCTGGGGCGTACCTTCTTATTGTATGCCCTTGCCATTCTCTTCTGATATAGCTGACCATGGCACACTGCTGCCAATCTTTTCTCGTCTATCAAGCTCAACTGTTCTAGTCGAGCTTTGACCCATTCATCATCATCAATTTTGGCTTCAGCGACAATCCGGAGGGACGAAATTTCGACCTCCGCTGGTATTACGGCCTCAGTTCCGTACACCAACAAATAAGGAGCTGCACCTATGGAAGTCCGAACGGTAGTGCGATAACCCAACAAAGCAAAGGGTAATCTCTCGTGCCATTGTCTGGACCCTTCCACCATCTTCCGCAGTATCTTCTTGATGTTCTTATTGGCTGCTTCGACCGCTCCATTCGCCTTGGGACGATATGGGGTGGAATTGCGGTGTGTAATCTTGAATTGTTGGCATACCTCTCTCATCAGGCTGCTGTTAAGATTTGCACCGTTATCCGTGATGATTACTTTTGGGATCCCAAATCTGCAGATGATATGGGAGTGCACAAAATCCACCACTGCCTTTTTAGTTACCGACTTGAAGGTTTTAGCCTCAACCCATTTGGTGAAGTAGTCAATGGTTACTAGAATGAACCTATGACCGTTGGATGCTGCCGGCTCGATAGGTCCAATGACATCCATGCCCCATGCCACAAACGGCCAGGGTGCTGACATCGTATGTAACTCTGTTGGCGGAGAATGAATCAGATCTCCATGTATCTGACACTGATGGCATTTTCTCACGAAAGAGATACAGTCATGCTCCATGGTAAGCCAATAATACCCTGCTCGAAGGATCTTCCTTGCCAATACATATCCGCTTATATGCGGCCCGCAAACTCCAGCATGTACCTCTGCCATGACCGTCGTGGCTTGACCGGCGTCTATGCATCTTAACAATCCCAAATCCGGAGTTCTTCTGTACAAAACTCCTCCGCTGAGGAAGAAACCATTCGACAAACGCCGAAGGGCTCTTTTTGGTCTCCAGTGGCCTGTTCCGGATATATCCCCATTCTAAGGTACTCCTTGATATCATGAAACCAAGGCTCGCCATCTGCTTCATCTTCCACCGCGTTGCAATAAGCGTGCTGATCATGAACCTGGATGTGCAGAGGGTCAACATACATTTTGTCAGGGTGGTGCAACATTGATGCTAAGGTGGCCAATGCATCCGCAACCTCGTTATGAACTCTCGGGATATGTTTGAATTTCACCGATCGAAATTGCTTGCTCAGATCGTGCAAGCATTGTCGATAAGGTATGAGTTTCAAGTCCCGTGTTTCCCATTCGCCCTGAATCTGATGTACCAAGAGGTCCGAGTCTCCCAAGACCAAAACGTCTTGGACATCCATGTCCGCAGCCAATCGCAGACCCAAAATGCAAGCTTCATACTCGGCCATATTATTGGTGCAATAGAAGCGTAGTTGAGCCGTAACAGGATAATGGCGTCCTGTTTCAGAAATGAGTACTGCTCCTATTCCAACCCCTTTCGCGTTTGCAGCTCCATCGAAGAAAAGCTTCCAACCCGGTTCCTCGGGTAACTCCAGCTCATTTGTATGCATTACTTCTTCGTCGGGAAAATACATTCTTAAAGGCTCGTATTTTTCATCAACGGGATTCTCTGCCAAATGGTCGGCCAGCGCTTGGGATTTCATGGCTGTCCTCGTCACATAGACGATATCGAACTCAATGAGCAGAATTTGCCATTTTGCCAACCTCCCTGTGGGCATAGGTTTCTGAAAGATATACTTCAATGGGTCCAAACGGGATATGAGATAAGTAGTATACGAGGACAGGTAGTGTTTCAACTTCTGAGCTACCCAAGTTAGGGCGCAACATGTTTTCTCGAGTTGAGTGTACTTGACCTCATATACTGTGAATTTCTTGCTAAGATAGTAAATGGCCTGCTCCTTCCTTCCTGTGTCATCGTGTTGCCCCAGTACACAACCAAATGAATTTTCCAGGACCGTCAGATAAAGAATTAAGGGCTTCCCTGGCTTAGGCGGGACCAACACGGGTGGATTAGACAGATACCCTTTGATTTGGTCGAAAGCCTCTTGACACTCTGCCGTCCAACTTACCGCAGCATCCTTTTTCAGCAGCCGAAATATGGGCTCACAAGTTGCTGTGAGTTGAGCGATGAACCTGCTGATGTAATTGAGTCTACCCAACAGACTCATTACCTCTGTTTTGTTCTTTGGCGGTGGCAAATCTCGGATGGATTCGATCTTAGATGGGTCCAGCTCAATACCCCGTCGACTGACGATGAATCCTAACAGCTTTCCTGATGGAACCCCGAATGCGCATTTGGCCGGGTTAAGCTTGATATCATACCTTCGGAGTCTTTGGAAGAATCTCCTTAGGTCTGCTACATGGTCTTCCTGACGCCAAGACTTTATGATCACATCATCTACGTACACCTCAATTTCTTTGTGTATCATGTCGTGAAACACAGCAGTCATTGCTCGCATGTACGTTGCCCCGGCATTCTTCAGTCCGAACGGCATTACCCGATAGCAGTAAGTTCCCCATGGCGTGATAAATGCTGTCTTTTCCGCATCTTCCTCGTCCATTAGGATCTGATGATAACCCGCATAGCAATCCACAAAGGATCCGATCTCGCGCCCAGCGCAATTATCGATCAAGATATGGATGTTGGGCAATGGAAAATTGTCCTTGGGACTTGCTTTGTTGAGGTTGCGGTAGTCGACGCACACCCTGATTTTCCCATCCTTCTTTGGAACTGGTACCACATTGGCCAACCACTCGGGATATCGAGTGACCCGAATGACCTTCGCCTGCAACTGCTTAATCACCTCTTCTTTGATCTTTACACTCATTTCTGTTTTAAATTTCCTTAGCTTTTGCTTGACCGGAGGGTATGCCGGGTCAGTGGGCAATTTGTGAACCACTAAATTGGTGCTTAATCCCGGCATATCATCATATGACCATGCAAAAACATCTTTGAATTCCACGAGGGTTTTGATCAATTCTTCCCTGACATTCGGCTCAATATGGATGCTGATCTTGGTTTCTCGGACATTATCAGCGTCTCCTAGATTCACAGCCTCAGTGTCATTTAGGTTAGGTTTGGGTTTTTCTTCAAATTGGCACAGTTCTCGGTTTATCTCTTCGAAGGCTTTATCTTCGTCATATTCAGATTCATCGTCACAAACGACCTCTTGTATCATTAAGTCGGATGCAGATTGATTTATTAGACTAGGTCGAAGATCCGCTGTGCATGCCATGTCATTAGAACCAGTAAAAAGAGAACTGTTCAGAAAGAAAAAGAACAAGACAAAATTAAAATGAGACAAAAGAAGAGAACTTTATTAAACTTGCGGGATAAAAGGGTTCACACTTTTACAAAACAAAAGTAAAATTTGGATTACACCCTGGAATAATCCGAACAAAACAAAACAAACAAAAAACATAAATCAAAGCCTACTACCAAGACTCCCCTCGGACAGGAAGAGGAGTAACCGTCCAATTGTTGGTCTTGGCCTCAGGCCCCACAAATTGTATCTCCGCTCTGCTGGAACTCTCTCCAGCTTCTACCATACTGACATCAGCGAATAGCCTCTCGAAACTCTGATTCAGGTCCCCATCCATACCAATCAATGGTCCTAGAATATTTGGGACTGGCGGCCCCTTGGCGCTTGCTCTGACAAAAGACCTTGAGAGACGTGGCACCGGCTTGGGCAGAAACCAAACTCTCTTCTTCATTTTTCGCGCTTGCTTCCTATCTGCCGCGGTTGGTTTGAACCCCAAACCGAAGTTTTCCAAGTTTTTGGGCAGGGAGACAGGTTGGACAATCCCCTGAAGCTCAACTCCCAGGCCTTTTCCCGGCACGAACCCGTTGCCCAGCATTTCCGAGACCATCATGATTGTTGCGGAAGCTACCCTAGGATCTCACCCTCAGAAATCTTGTTTGCCGACATTGTATCGAAAATCTGGTAGACCCAAGGACCTTTGTCATCATCGGTCTCTATGAATGGCACAATGGCGCCACCCATGGTGCATGACGTGTCCTCGCCGTGTAGTACGACCTCTTGTCTATCCCACTCGAACTTGACCATCTGATGTAGGGTGGAAGGCACTGCTTTGGCTGCGTGGATCCATGGTCGTCCTAGCAGCATGTTATAAGATACTGTGGCTTCTAATACCTGGAATTCCATGGTAAACTGGACCGGACCGATGGTCAATTCAAGCACAACATCCCCCACAGTGGCTGTTCCATTTCCGTCAAATCCCCAGACACAGATGCTATTCTTGTGGATTCTTCCGTGGTCGAACTTTAACTGGTTCAGAGTGGATAATGGACAAATATTGGCACTCGAACCGTTATCCACCAATACCCGAGCAACTATCGAGTTTTCGCATTTGACAGTTAGGTAGAGAGCTTTATTGTGCTCCGTACCTTCCACTGGCAGATCATCATCTGAGAATGTTACCCTGTTCACCTCGAAAATCTTGTTGGCAATGGTTTCCAGGTGGTTTACAGAAATCTCGTTGGGTACATGAGCTTCGTTTAATATTTTCATCAGGGCCCGACGATGCTCCTCAGAATGGATTAGTAATGACAGCAGCGAGATCTGGGCCGGTGTTTTCCTCAGCTGTTCGACCACGGAGTAGTCCTGTACTTTCATCTTCCTCAAGAACTCCTCAGCCTCTTCTTCGGACACAGGTTTCTTGGTTGTAGCGGAGTTGGTTCTTCTCAGCTCCACCTGAGCAAAACACCGACCAGATCGAGTCAGCCCTTGCGCTTCACAACTAACTTCCTCCACTTTTTTTCCTTTGTACATCACCACTGCCTTCTCGTATTTCCAAGGCACAGCCTTGCTATCAATCATCGGCAGCTGAACTACAGGCTTTATGGTGACCAGTTCCCTGTATACCCCTTTCAACACAACCGCAGGTGTGGGCGGAGCCCCTGATATTACCAACTTGTTTGGCTCGGGTTTGCTTGTTATGGCGGACGGGCTCTTTCCCAATATCATTACCGGCTTGATGCCTTCTACCTAGGACTGTACCCCCGTTCCTCCACTGGTCGGTCCTTCTTTCGGAGCGGCCTGGATCATCATCACTGTTTGTGAGGGTTTTCTCAACTCTCCTCTCTCATACACCAACTCAATCATGTGAGTCTCGTGGTGCGCTGGCAGTGGGTTCTGGTTGATGTTAGGAGCCTCCGGTGTCTGGACCTCAATCTTATTGGTATCAATAAGATCCTGTATGGCATGCCTCAACTTCCAACACTTTTCGGTATCATGCCCCAACATCCCTGAGCAGTACTCACAGCTTACTGATCGGTCCAAATTCTGGGGTGGGGGATTTGGTTCTCGAGTCTGGACAGGACTAACCAAACCCAATTTCCTCAATTTGTGGAAAGCGGTGTAGGTTTCTCCCAACTCGGTGAAAGTTCTGTGTTTCCGCAGCCTGTCATTCCTAGCATCCGGATTTCCCCGAAAGCCTGCCCCTG
Organism: Nicotiana sylvestris; assembly: GCF_000393655.2. Taxonomy (NCBI): domain Eukaryota; kingdom Viridiplantae; phylum Streptophyta; class Magnoliopsida; order Solanales; family Solanaceae; genus Nicotiana; species Nicotiana sylvestris. The sequence goes on from NC_091062.1 coordinate 194,382,817, forward strand.
GAGGGTTTCTATATGCCCTCGGTGGAGGATAGGTGTTTTGTGGTGGTGCATATGTGTTCTAGGGAGCCGGCGCGCGCCATTGCGGGCGAACCGGAGGCTGAGTGTATGTCTGGGCTTGGTGTATGGAGAAATGTGGTTCTCGAGGTGGATAGTAGTGCTGTGTTGGGCTGTATGGGTAGTTTGGCCTGTGGGGCCTGGGTTGGTTGTAGTGGGGTTTGCCAGACCTGGGCCAACTGCTTGCCTCAATCGTGGCAATTTCTTCTTTCTTTCTTCTTCCCAGCGCACCTCCCGTGCCGCTCTGAATAGCCTGGGTTGTGGCCTTGAGTGCCGAGTAATTCAGGATTTTGTCAGACCTCAGACCCTCCTCTATCATGACCCCTATCTTTACTACCTCGTTGAAGGATTTTCCAACCGTCGTCACCAAGTGACCAAAGTAGGTTGGATCCAGTGTTTGCAAGAAGTAGTCCACCATTTCTCCCTCTCTCATGGGAGGATCCACTCTAGCTGCTTGTTCTCACCAGCGGAACCCGTACTCGCAAAAACTTTCCCCGAGCTTCTTCCCGGTCCTCAATAATGTGAGATAGTCAGGGACTATCTCGAGATTGTATTGGAAATGACCTGCGAAAGCCTGCGCCAGATCATCCCAAGTGTACCATCTGCTGGAATCCTGCCTGGTATACCATTCTAGTGCCGATCCGCTCAGACTTTGGCCGAAATAAGCTATCAGCAGCTCATCTTTGCCACTTGCCCCTCTCATTTTACTACAGAATCCCCGCAAATGTGCCATGGGATCACCGTGCCCTTCATATAAATCAAACTTAGGCATCTTGAACCCAGCCGGGAGTTGGACATCCGGGAAAGGGCATAGATCTTTGTAGGCCATGCTGACCTGGTTACCCAATCCGTGTAGGTTCCTGAATGACTGCTCCAGGCTTTTGAATTTCCTCAATACCTCATCTTGTTCTGGGGCTTTAACCGGCTTTTCAATTTCTGCCGGTACCTCCAAATGTGGATTGTAGGCATGTGGTTTGGGGGCATGGAATGTAGGCTCAGGGGGATAGTATTGCGTATCGGGAGCCTGAAACAATGGCTCGCTGGCCGTTCTCTGTAGGGTGGCTGATGTGGGTCCCGCAAAAGTGGGAACATTTGGTGTTGGGAGAGGTTGATGCGGTGATGGAGCTTGGGAATCGTGAGGGCTTCTTTCTTGATGATAACGGGGATTTGTGAGGCTTGTTGAAGGGCCGGAGTGATGGTATTCCGGCATGTGCCCCAGTGGCTCAGGGTTCTTTTGTGCTTTGGCTAAAGCTAGCTGCATTGCATTCATCTCTAGTCCCATCCTTTCAATCTTTTCCATCGCTTCTTTTAACAACTGGCTCATCGGCCTTTCTCCCTCGATACTATTCTCTGAAGTAGTTATGCTTGTTGCTACTGGTCCTTTGGATCTGGTTTGGTAATGGTGTGTTGCCAGAATTCTTTAACAACTAACTGTCTGGATTCAGACAACAACAAACTTTGTCAGCGTTAGAGTTTAACAGATTTGATAACAACAACACATTGAGGATGCCATGCTCCTAGGCAGTTAACCGTTTCTACATGCTTTACTTCAAACATGCGTCATCCCAGCTTGCTCATTTGTCCTTTTAAAGTATTTTGGGAAACCCTGTATTTTATTTTATTCTTTTATTTATTATTTTTCTTTTTCTTTCTTTATTAAAGGCGGTCGAATCTTATGGGGATTGCCTACGTATCACGTCCCCGCGCGAATCAGACCAGGCGTAGTTCTGCCATAAAGTAAAGAAACACAAAATTCTTTTGGAATCATTAAATTCATTCTCAAAATTTTGCTATTACAAATTACTTCAAACAAGGAACAGCAATGGTACAGACTCCACAGTTCTTAACCCGATTTGACTAAAAGAAAAGAAAACAACATATGGGAAAGCAACAAAGTCAAATAAACAGGACTCGACCAAAGATTAATTTTCCAACTTAGGGGCCCGCGAGGCATCATTCGGCCTTTCCGCGGCCCTTGGTGTGAGGTCTCTCTGCAAGCTTTTCAACTCGTTCATAATCCGGTGGACGCAGCCCATGACGGAAATAAGGAGGGTCTTCCGAGGTATTTGCTCACATGCTAGGCATTTCATGTAGATGTAATGCCCAATTTCGTCGATCCTTCCTCGAATGTTGTCCCTTTCAATGAACAATTGCCTGATTCGTCGGTTCTTCAATCCCAGTGCCTGAGCATTGTCGGCAAGTCGATCCTGGAACAACTCCATTTGTCTTTCCATGCAGGCCATTGCATCGTAACAATGTCTTCTGTCGGCCTGGGCATCTCGTGCTTGTTTGATGATCCGATCATGAAGAGTGGAGTTCGTTTTCCTTAATATCCCGATGCTCATTTCATAATCCCTTATGACCTGTTGCAGACGCTGCCTCCGGGCCATTGTGCATTTTGCCCATCTGACCTTCATCCTTGCTACGCAAGCTTCTGATTGTTCTAATTTTCCTTGGCTTTGGATGACCTGATTTCTCAAACTTGCTATCAATCTTTCGTCGGAGCGACGCTTCTGTCGGTCGATGTTACTCTTACTGGCTTGGCGAATGCGGGCCTTTAGTGTCTGGTTTTCTTGGGCTAACTTGTTCTTCTCAACCCGCTCGGAGGCGATTTGCACGTTGTTCTCAAATACAAGCTTTTCAACTTGTTGTTTTAGCTTCCTGATTTCAGCCCGATAACCTTCTTCCCTTTTTAACTAGCCCCACTCTGCCTGTGAAGATTCCTCAAAGCCTTGGATGTGAGCTCTCTTAGTTGGTCTCTGATGTTCAAGCTCTCTTCTGTACCACGAGAGGTATTTTGGCGACACTTCGCCCTTGGCCCGATCTCGTACACAAGTATCTAACTTCAGGGTTTGACATTCATTCCAGATCCTCCGAACAAATGCTTCAGGGAACTGCCCACCAGGTCCGATTTCGATCACCTGGCTACTGAGATCTTCTTCCTTCGGGATTATTTGGTATCGTCCCAACTGTCTCAACACTCTGCATGGTGCGTAGGGCTGGATACTTTGGAGACCCATCAACAGTAAATAAGATTTGGTGGCTGACATGTGTATGACTTCCTCTATGGGTAGCCATTCGAATGCCCACTCTATCTGGTTTGCTGAAATAGAGCGCAGTAGCGTGACCCATTCGGCGACCCCTTCCGGCAATCTGAAACCGTCGATCCTGGTGGGAAACTCTTCTATACAAGTCTTTTGTGATGACCCATATTTCAGCAATTGAGGGCGATGAAATAGATGCTCTATCATCCACATTTGCAGTAGTATGTTACATCCTTCGAAGAAAACCCCTCCGGTTTTGTAAATAGTGAGTGCGCGGAAAATATCTGCCATTATCATTGGTGCTAGAGTGTTGTTTTCTTGCTTGAGCAAAGTGCTGACGACCCCATCGATTTGTATGTTAATTTTCCCATCCTTTCTAGGGAACACCAGAAAACCTAGAAAGGCTATCATGAAAACAATACATCTATGCCATTCCCATTTCAAACGGCTTTCCCCACTGCAAATCTTATTCTCGGGATTGTTGAACCCTCCCAGATGACCGTACCTATCGTACATAAATGCAAAACTACAAAACCCTTTTGATAACTCTGGGTTATGTACCGTTCTGCGGATCTTTACGATGTCCAGGAATTTGTGTATGGTTACGGTCCTTGGTGCAATGAGATACTGCTCTTTCATAGTGATGTTAGGACATCCAATGTACCCTGCCAACTCCTCCAATGTTGGGGTGAGTTCGAAATCTGAGAAGTGAAATACGTTGTGAGCCGAGTCCCAAAATGAAATTAGAGCCCTGATAACGTCCCCTTGTGGATTGATGTCCAACAATCCAACCAAATTTCCCAAGTATATTTTGACCGTATCTTGCCCTGATCCTCCCAAGTCGTTCCACCACATGCGTAAGCCCAGGGAACTTTGTTTATAATGGCCTCAGATGAACTCCTACTTGTGCTCATTCTGCACATTTATTAAGGTGATTTTAGACAAGGAATTTTTTATTTTTTTTTGACTCCAAACATTTTTTTTGAAAGAAATAATATGTGTATAGACATTTGTTCCAGGTTGCTATTCCTAGACGGGCCCAACCCCTGTGTTGAGCCCCCTAAGTCAAATGCAACGTGATGCAAATAAGCGCTTTCCTACTAGGGATCCGGCATGAAGTTATGTTTTACTAAGCTTCAAACTGGGCTTTGTTCTAGACCTGGCTTACACGAGCGGACAACTCGAGTTGAGGAGGGGGCTACGTACCGGGGACCCGCGGGGTCGTCCGGCTTTGTAACTTATCCGAGCCTCTTTCTACTTGGGTATGACACTAACAGAATAGGGAGTCTCGACCAGCGAGCTTCTCCCCGGAGGTAAGAAGAGAAGGGTTTCGGCGCAGTTTATATATACAGTCAAATAATATCAAAGCGGTAACACACATCATTTTGCACATGAATCACATATAAGAATATCAGATAATAAATAAAGCCAAATAGAACAATTATTCCAAGCTCGAATTTCTAACCCTGAACCAGTGGTTCTGGGTCTTTGATTCCCCAGTGGAGTCGCCAGAGCTATCACACCTCCTTTTTCCTCACCCGCGAGGGGCGTAGGGAGTTTTTCCAATTAAAGGACAATCGAAACGGGATTCGTTTATTTATTTCAGAGTCGCCACTTGGGAGATTTAGGGTGTCCCAAGTCACCAATTTTAATCCCGAATCGAGGAAAAGAATGACTCCATATTACAGTCTGCGCACCAGAAATCCGGATAAGGAATTCTGTTAACCCGGGAGAAGGTGTTAGGCATTCCCGAGTTCCGTGGTTCTAGCACGGTCGCTCAACTGTTATATTCGGCTTGATTATCTGATTTTATACAAATATGAACTTATGTGCAAAATTTTATCTTTTTACCGCTTTCTTACTTATTGTTATTATTTTACGAGAATTGCAACGTCGTGGAAACATATCTCGAACCACGTTACATCAATGCACCCGTAGTTGTTTGGCATATCTCGACTCGGTTGAGATTTGGATTTGGGTCACATAAATGTGCACCCGAGTTAAGGAAAATAAATTATTAAAGGCGCGCCTAAAGCAACTAGCGTCTTGTTATTTTGGGGAAGGCCGTAAAATTCGCTAAACGGCCTGTCCTCGAATTCTAAGTATTTTAATATATACATTTAGAGGGCCCCGCAGCTTGTGCATTTTTTGTTTGTCGAGGCTCGTCTCATTCATTATTAAAAAGAATTTGCAACGTCATGGAAATGCATCTCAGACCACGTCACAATCAATGTACCCGTGATTAGAGACACATTTCGATTTCGTTGAGATTTGGATTTGGGTCACATAAATGTGCACCCGAGTTTAAGGAGATAACATTATTAAATACGCGCCTAAAGCGACTAGCGCAGGGTTATTTTGAGAAAAGGCCGTGAAGTTCGCTAAGCGGCCGATCCCGAGTAAAAAATTCTTAAACCTTTACTGAGGGTCCTGCAAATTTTTTATTATTTTTTTATTTGACGAAGCTCGTCTCACTTATTTATTTATTTATTTTTAAAAGGAAAGTAACTACATTTCTATTTTTATTTGTCTCTAAATAAAGAAAAATCCTAGTTAATTACATGCTAAAAAAACCGTAACTTATTTAATTAATAGATTACAACAGATGCTAACGAAAATTATACTTGAACTTGTAAAAATGAAAAAATTGTTTCGCGCCTTATTCCATAAGCTAATATTACTAAAAATGGAATTATGTATATAAAAAAACGTACAAGATTGACTAACGTTACTACAATTAGCCATTTTTAACTGTGGTGAGGTTAACTAAATGATCAAAGCTATAGACTAATTCATTAACCCTAATGGATTCGCAATTTAACTATACTTTATTGAAACTACTCTACATTAGTGTAAGTATACTTAATTATTAATACATAAAATTATCGACTACGACCTTTATTTATTTATTTATTTACTTTTATTATTATTATTGGAGCTATAATGTTGACACTACCCAACCACCTTATTTTTACATTTTTATCAAGTCCACAATCTATCTATGTGAGATTATTTGTAACATGAATTAATGCCAATACTGATGAGAGTATAATCACTTAAGAGGACTAATGGAAATTAGTTTTAACCATCTAAACGAAATACTAATTGGGTTTTGACTAAATACTCTATCTCATTTATGGACTACTTGAATATATGCATGGAAACAAACAACTAACTAGAGATATGCTACTTATCATGATTTACCCCATTAATCTAGTAAAATTGAAAGGTTCATGTTATATCAGCGCATGACCATTTATACGATTTCTTCTCTTTTCAATCCAATTATACAAAAAAAAAAAAACAGTTCATAAAAAAAAACTAAATAGACCAGATTGTCTACTATCTGCTTTATTGAAGCGGTTCGATTTTATTGCTGCATTTCAACTTCAAAGCTTTATCACTATAAGATTCGAATGTGTACCTGGAATTCGAACTACAAATAGAGAAAAGAGGTCAGGAGCAACAATGTACAGCAGTAGCACAGCAACAGAATCCCACAGCAAATAACATCAACAAAACAGCAATAACCAATGTAACAATGGTCAGAACCAAACTGAAAACCCCATAAAGCTTGACTGAAAATCAGTAGTACTAAACGCAATCCAACAGATGGCAGTAACAAAGTTCTGATTTCAGTAGTAAAGAAAAGAACCTCACTTTCAGTTTTTAGCTCTCAAAGACTGATTTTTAGTTCTGAAAAATTAGCCTATCTCTCACTTTTAAGTTCTGAAAATTTCTATTCTCTCAACTTCCAGTATCAATCCTTTTTTTTTCCTCAGTCCCCTTCTCTATATCAACTCCCCTTATTTATAGGCTAGAACTAAACATTATTTATTCAAAGCTTTTCACTTTCAGTCTGTATATTCCCTCTCATGTGCATCTATACACTTTTATCATTAATCTCATGCTTATTTTCTGATTTTCCACCCTTAAAGATACCAGACAGGGTGTATTCTGCACTACTAATTCCCTTTTCATTAAATAATTCATTAATTATACACTGAATATTAACTGGCAGGCTACTAACACTAATCATTTTAAATCTTTTAACACCCAAAAATACCCCTGAAAAATCCCCTATTATTATTGCCTTGCCCTCACTCTTAGCAATATGTATTTAAACCTCTCTGATTTACAACTACACCAAATCACTACACAGCTACAACCAATCCTTAAGTCAAATTCACACAAAATGATTCAAGCATCAAAACATACCAACGAAGTGATTCATGCTGTATTCGTCCAAACAAAGCAGTCATAAACTAACTATTCGACGAAGTTGTTCAAATCGAATGTAGCTTATAACGCACACTCAAACAAACAGAAGAAAAATCTTGACCAAATAAAAAGGTCTTGAAGAAGAAGGAGAACTAATGAACAAAACAAGATTACAAAATAACACTTTAAACAAAGAATCAATAATCCGAAAAATAGAATAAAAAAAACAAGATTAGGAACAACATTTAAAACCAAAGCCATAACAGAAAATAAATAAAAATGAACTAAATAATCTTGAAAGAAAATCCTAAAACTTGAACGAACCCAAGTCGAGCTCGGAGTTGAACTATTGGAGGTTGAACGGACTGTTTTGTGGACGTTGAAAAAGGACGAAGCAGCAGCTGGACGTTTGGACTATGGCGGATTAGCATGGAGGGGCGAGGGTGTCGTGAGGAGTAGCAGCGGCAGTAGTTGATTCGCTGCTGCCATGGCGTCGCAACAGTTGATTTGCTGCTGCCATGGCGTCGCAACAGTTGGTCGACGGGGAGGGGCAGCAGCGGCAGGTCGGTGTTGGGCAGTGGAGGTGGTCGATGACGCAGCTGGAGGTGGTAAGGAGCAGTTGCGGCAGTGAGGTGGCAGTTGGGTTTTTTTTTTTCGTTTTTCTTTCGTTCAAAATGAAGAAGAAGGTGAACAGTGCCTTCTTCAAATTTTCAGAAATTTTTTCCCCATCCTTTTCCAATTTTTCACGTTCTGTCCTCTTCCTCCTTTAAACAAATTTTTTTTTTTGCTTTTTTACAAATTTTCCTCTCCTTTTCACGTGCTCCCCCCCTTTTCAAAATCTTTCGTTTGCTTTTAAAATTTCTTCTTTTTCTAGCCATACCCGTGTTGTCCCTTTCTCCAAAACTTTTTGCTTTTTAAATTCTTTTAATCCCTTCCCCCTCTCACGTTCTGTCCCTTTTCAACAAAATTTTCCTTTTAAAATTCCTTTCTTCTTTTCTAGCCTTAACCGTGTGTTTGTAGTCTTTGCCAAGAAAAATGGACCCCACGTGTGTAGGGGTCCAAGATTTGTGTCCCCCATGCGCGGTGGGATTCCCCGTGTATGGGATTCCGTCTGTGTTCCCCACGCGATCATGTGTGGTGGACTCGGATTATTATGGGCCAGGTCCGAAAATTAGGCCTAAAAACGGGTAGTTTGAACCCGAATATTATTCTTTTGCCCGTACCCGAGATTAAGAACACGACGTTGCTCAACTACTCCTATGTAAGCAAAATAGCTACCAAAATAAGGCTAATATTTAAAGCAAAACTATTTTTTTAAATATTTTTTCAAGATTAAAATAGCTACAAAACATTAATAAAACTTATTTTTGTAATTTTTATTTTTTAATATAAAGATAAAATATAAAGTAATATTTTGTATTTTTTCAAAATTAAAATGACTACATGACATTAATAGAACTATATTTTTTGTAATTTTCGAATTTATATAAAGTACCAAAATAAAGTACAATTTTTGTATTTTTTCAAGTTTATGAGAAATACATAAACTAAAATTTATATATATATATATTTGTAGTCTTCTTTTGCGGAGAAATAAGATAAAATAGTCAAAATAGCTATATTAGACTCAATTCAAATATTAACGTCTTGTAGCCCTCTTTTCTTTCTTTTTTTATTTTATTTTTTATTTTTGATAAAACTAAAATTCTAAATTGAGCTACAAACTAAATTGACTCCAAAAATACTAATTAAACTCCTAACAAAAATTATCATACACAATTAAACACCAATTAAAACAAAATTGCATAATTTGACATTAAATGCTAACAATGCAAAAATATTCCTATTTTTGTGACTTTCATTTTTTTGTAAAACAAACTTAATTAAATACTAAATGAAAATGTGATATATTTTATATTTTTATTAATTAAAACAAATAAACATGCACTCATAAAAATACAAATAATTATACAAAAATACCACAAAAATAACAAAAATTGCACACAAAGGAAAATTGTTTTATTTTGAATTTTTTGGGAGTAATTCTTTCATAGGGCAAAAATCACGTGCTTAAAATGGGTTGTTATGAAAATGGTGATACTAGGAACATCCTGGGAAATTATCCTAGACTTGGGAGAGACATATTTCGTCAAAGCACTCAGGTTATGTGCCCCATTGCAGTTACTACTCCACTTACATGACCAACCCTAGGTAGGGGTCAGGATATTAGAGGTGGAGGTGAGACTCCTAGAGGTGGAGACCCAGTCCGTTGATATATTTTCTATGGTATGACTGAGGTTCCTACACCAGACGGTATCGTTATAAGTACGGTCTCGAATTATTATAAAGTCAAAATTTCCTTAACTTGATTCGGTTTTGAGTATCGAGGAAAGTTCTCCTATTGTGCTCCACTTATGAGTGAGCTTCGTAATTCTTAAATCTATATATGTGAATACTTCTGTTAGGAGATTATATGGAGATAGCCATGTCTATCATTATGTGTTGGTCACTAAAAATAGTTGTGAGGCTAAAAATGACTTTTGTGAATCAATTCGATGAGTTTGATGTAATTTCTAAATAATCGATTTTAGTTGTAAATTATATGCCCTACCGGTATGAGGGATCATTGTATGTTGTGATTTTGTTTAACCAAAATTATTTGAAAGAAGGAAGAAAGGAAATGGAAAATTTTAGTTGGCACAATGTGCAAAATACTTGTGATTCGGAGTTGAGGATGAGATCCTCACATTTTTATATGATATGAAATATTTAAACCGAGCTACAAGCTGAGGTGGATGTTATATAAGGACAAGGTCCTGGTGGTGAAAAATTTATGTGTTTAAATTCTCCTTTTGTGAAATTAAAATTTGTGCTATAGCACTTGTAGGGAGTCATGCCTATTAGGCTTATTTGAAAATCCTTGTATGAATATTTCTGTGCATAATTTGCCAAAATTGTATTGTAACTATTGAGTTTTAGCCTATATGGTGAGAGCCCAGGTGGCGTTAAATTGTGACTCGTTACTTCGGTTAAGTAATTATAATATCTTCATGCCTTGTTGTTAGTAAACTGGATGTTTGAAACAAAATTTGTTAAGATGGGGTTAATTGGCGATGTTGTAATATATTATGAACAACCATTAAGACCAGAAATGTGGTTATGGTCATACATATGATGTGTTTCATGTCCAGATATCTTTATGATAATGTCACGCTTGTAATGCGGAGATTTGAGTTATTGATATATACATTGTGGTAATTTGTTGAGTTGTGGAAGTGTTGTTAGGAGTTGTTTTGGTGTTACTCCGATAGGTGGATAGGCCCAATTACAAGGGAGACTCTGCCGAATTTTCTGAAAAATCTAGGAGTTAGAAAAATTTGGGGTATTGAGATATGCAGAGAAAAGGATAAGTTACATTATGTGTTTGAGGACGGACTCTACTTCTTATTTGAGGATGAATGACCCTAAGTGGGGGAGGATGTAACAACCGTTAAATGCTATTAAAAAGTTGATGCGTGTGTAGGCACGAGTTGCTATAGCCAGGTGAGACTAATATCGTGTGATGATGTGAAAAATCAGATCTTTTGAAAAGGATCGGAGTGTAAGAAATTTGGTCTTAAAGTTTAAAAGAAAAGAAAAATATGGTGGAAAGGAAAAATCTCAATTGAGATGGAATTGTCGTACTTATATCGAATGCGGTAATACGGGATCAACCGAGAGTATATGTGTAAAAGTAAACTCATCAATTTGGAAACCTCAGAATAGTTCTTAGTACGTTCGAGGACGAACGTTTGTTTAAGAGGTGGAGAATGTAACGACCCGAATTTTCGTTCTAAGAATTAGCATTTTTGGTCAGCGGCTTAAGACCTTAAGAAGCTTCATAATATGTATCATGAACCGCATGTATGGCCGAGTTTGGTTTTCGTAAGATTCGGAGTTAATTTAAAGAAAAAACAAAATCTTATTTTTGAGCTCAAATGGAAAGAGTTGACCGGAGAGTTAACTTTTGAGTAAACGACCCCGAAGTAGAATTTTAATGATGTCAATAGCTTCGTATGATAATTTCGGACGAAGACGTGTGTCCTAATTTGGATTCGGAAGTCCATAAGACAATTCGGCGCATTTTGGCGAAGTAAGAAAGTTGACGTGTTCTAATTATATTATTTTATATGTGGAAGAGGTCTATTAATATGATGGATACCAATTAGATATGATAATAGGTGTACGAGGCATATTAGAAGAGATATGGGGTCTAAGGAAAGCTCTAAGTCTAAGCCAAGTTGGAAAATTTCATAATAGACTAAAGTTGCAAATGAGTACGCACAAGACCTCACTTTGGACGATAATATCTACATATATATAATGATTTGTGTAAGGCATAACCTAACAAATTAAATCTCTATGAGTCTAGTTTCCATAACATCAAACCGTTTGTCATTTGGAGGTGTATACAGAAAGTTATGACCGTTTTACTAAAGGTAGAAGAGCAGGCTACGCAACCTGCGTAGCCAAAATCAGAATCTGGCCAAATTGAAAGCCTCATGCGTAGGCTACGCAAGGAGGCTACGCAGAACTAGAGTTGATTTTTTTAAAGAGCTGAAAACGTGGGTTTAGAGAGAGAATGAGTTAGTTCTTCAATTTGGAATGAATTTTAGAGAGAAGGAGGAGCTCTTCCACCATGGATACACTTCAAGGTAAGTTATTTTGGCATAAAGATGATTATATAACATCACTAAGTGAGAATACTAACATTATCATGGATCAAATCCATAGGAAATGGGTTGAATCTTCAAGAACACCAAAAAGAGAAAAAAAATAAGATTCCTCCACCAAAAGATAATCCCTTCACTTGAGCTTCATATATATGTAATATTGGAGTATGGATAGCATGTTTATGAGTTTTATTTGAAGTTGTAATGAGATATTGTATGAACCCTAAGGGTGAGTCTTGAAAATGCTATTTTTGGGGAAGGAAGAAGATGAATAGTGAGAAATTGAATTGGGAATCACCATATAGATTGGGGTAAATGATTTTAACTTGAATTTGGTTAAATTACACGAATCTATTATTATTTTTATCAACAAATTAGTGTTTTGGGTTAAAAAAAATGGTAGAAAATTCCATAGAATTGAATTGAGAATTTGAAGGCCGAGTTGTGGTCGAATTTGAGTAATTTTGGTATGGTTAGACTCGTGAGGGTAACCGGGTTTTGGTCCGAACCTCGAGTTTCGACCACGTGGGTCCGGGGGTATTTTTGACCTTTTTGGGAAAAACCTTGAAAAATCTATTTTCATGCATTGGGGATGATTCATTTAGTAATTATTAATGTGATTAAGTAACTTATGACTAGATTCGAGCGGATTGGTGGTGGAATCAAGAGGTAAAGCTATACTAGAAGCGTGAGTTGAGTTTGGAGCATTCGAGGTAAGTGTTTGTTCTAACTTTGGCTTGAGGGAATAGGATTAGGATGTTATTTGCTACTTGCTAATGTGGAGTACGGTGTATAGGCATGGTGACGGTTATCTATGCACCGGAGTCTAGCATGACCGTGGATCTTAATTGCTTTTAATTCGAATAATGTGACACAAAATCCTTGTTTACTAGATGAGTTTCATATAATGTGAACGATTGAGGTAGAATTGTGATTGGTGTACTTTTGGAGCGTTAGCTCGTACATGAATGTGTTAGTTGAGGAAGAAGTGATTTAAAAAGAGAATGTGTTGTGAGTACTCCCTTGCCGGGATGTGTAGATTGATATATACTCTCCTTTGTCGGGATATTTTGGGTTGTTAGCTATACCCTTGTCGGGTTTAAGGTATTGAGTTGTTATCCTCCCCTAAAGGGGTCTACTATATGAAGTCAGATATTATATGATATTATGGGATCGTGTGTCACGCCGTCCACTTATATATGATATTATGGGATCGTGTGGCATGTCGTCCACTTATATATGATATTATGGGATCGTGTGGCACACCGTCCACTTATATATGATATTATGGGATCGTGTGACACGTCGTCCACTTATATATGATATTAAGGGATCGTGTGGCACGTCGTCCACTTATATATGATATTATGGGATCGTGTGGCACGCCGTCCACTATATATATAAATATATATATTTATATATTATGGAAATCGGAGTTTCTTCTGTTTATTACCGATACTTCATTTTTATCTATTACTCCCCGATAGCATGTCCCTTCCCAGCTTTACTTTGTATTATCTTGTTATTGTTTTTTGCACTTGTCCTTGACTTTTCCTAATTCTAATTGAGTTATGTTGTCCTTTACGTTTATTTACTGATTTTCTGTTGTTACTTAATTTTATTTCGATGTTATAGATTCCCTTACCCTTATTTCTTGTGATTGTTGCTTGGGTGAGGAAGAGTGTAAAGCACGAAGGGTGATGCCGTGTATTATTTTGGTGAGAGAGTGTTAAAGCAAGAAGGGTGATGACGTGTACTTTCTGTTTGTTGTGTTTACTTGTTATTAACAATTCAAGTGTATTAACTATTTAGATCCCTTTACTGTTGTAATCCTTTGTGTTGGAATCCATATTGTTTACAATACTTCGCCTTATTATTTTAATATGTTCAATACTTCAAATTGCAAGAATTGTTACATTCTTAACTCAATTGATTTCTCAACTAAAGTTTCCTTAAACCGTTTGAGGTTGTACTTTACTTAAAAAGGAATTTCTACTATGTTTTGATTTATTAATTTTTTCGTATTAAAGGTAATGATTCCTTCGATATTGTACTTTAATTGAAAATGGTATTTTCTTTATCAAATGATATCTAAAAATAACTTCGTCTTTTCTTGTTGATTTCCTAATTGGGTTGGAAGTTGTACTCTACTTTATGTTAAGTGAATGAGGCTCCTTGAACATTCTTAATTGTATTGGGTTATGGAACCTATGAGCTGAGTAACATGAGAATATTGTTGTGCAATGTGAGACAGAAATATGTGGGCACAAGGTGTCGGGAAAAATATTATGGTTTTATATAATGACACGTGAGTTGTCCGTGCGGTTATGACATAAATATGGGCACGAGGTGCTGTGAAAATATGAAAGTGAGTTGAGACCTATATTATTTATGATTATGAAATGAGGTGTCACAAGGTGACCTTTACTCGAAAGAATTATATTCGAAAGATGTTTATCTGAAAGATATTTATTTGAAGGAAATATATTCAAAATATATTTATTGAAAAGCATATTATCTTAGAGATTATTACTTGAAGGATTTATAGGCGAAAGATTTATATTTGAAGGACTTGATTAATTGATTGCACTTGTATTTATTATTTGTTGAGAAACATTTATGGTGTTCTTGTTGCCTGCTATTTATATCACTGGTTGATCATTGTTGCCATCATTGTTATCTGCTTCCTATTATTTTTGTACGTTATATGGCACAGGTTTATTTGGTAGTCTGGTCCTAGTCTCGTCACTACTTCGCCGAGGTTAGGCTAGGCACTTATCAGCACATGGGGTCGGTTGTGCTGATACTACACTTCTGTACATTTTTGTATACAGATCCAGGTATTTGATCAATAGATGATGTTCGTTGCAGTGGAGACTCGAGGTAAACCTGCTGCAGCCTTCGCGGTCCTCGGAGTCACCTTCAATTGTACTTATTTCCATTTGTTCCTTTTGTTCGGAACAGTGCTGTATTTATTTTGTATAACTCTTAGAAAAGCTTATGACTTGTACTACCAGTTTTGGAAATTGTATTTTGTTCAGAGTAATTTAATTTAAAGTTAGTAAATACCCATATTATTACAGTAAATGTTAGGCTTACCTAGTTTAGAAACTAGGTGTCATCATGACTTCTTTGGAGAGATTTTTGGGTCGTGACAGTATCAGTTTAATTCCTAGTGGAATACTTGCCAAAAGATTCTTTAACCACTCGGCCTCATTGCCAGCCAATTCCAATGCCACAAACTCAGATTCTATGGTATATCTAGCTATTATTATTTGTTTAGCTGATTTCCATACCACAACACCCCTACCGAGGGTGAACCCATAACCACTAGTGAATTTTGTCTTATCTGAATCAGAGATCCAGTTAGCATCACTGTATCCTTCTAATACAGTGGAAAATTCACTATATTTAATACCATAGTTTATGGTATCTCTCAAATATTTCATTACTTTTACTAATGTATTCCAATGATCATGACTCGGGTTTTGAGTATATCTACCCAATTTACACACAACATATGCAATATCAGGTCTAGTAAAATTCATCAAATGCATTAGACTACCAATAACTTGAGCATATTTATTTTGATCTATAACATCTCCTTTCTTCTTTTTTAATTGACTAGTAGCATAATAAAGAGTGCTTACAGGTACCACATCAAAATTATCAATTTTTTTAAGAATTCTTTCAACATAATGTTCTTGAGTCAAAATCATACAATTGCCATCTGTTATAATTTTCATGCCTAAAATAACACTAGCTTCTCCCATGTCTTTCATCTCAAAATTAAAAGATAAAAATTTTTTGGTTTTATGTACCAAATCAAGATTGGAACTAAAAATAAGCATGTCATCCACATATAGGCAAATAATAACACATGTACCATCTACACATTTTGTATAAACACATTATCTACTTCAATTGATGAAAAACCATCATTAATCAATACTTGATCAAATTTTTCATGCCACTATTTAGGTGCTTGCTTTAGACCATACAAAGATTTTAACAATCTACATACTTTATTTTCTTGGCAAGACAATATACAACCTTCAGGTTGCTCTATGTAAATTTTCTCGTCCAAGTCGCCATTTAAAAATGCAGTTTTAATATCCATTTGGTGAATAAAAAGTTTATGAATAGAAGTCAAGGCAAGTAAAACACGAATTAAGGAAATTCTAGTTACAGGAGCATAAGTATTAAAATAATCAATATTTTACTTTTGAATAAACCTTTTTGCAATAAGTCTAGCTTTGTAATTATCAATGGAACCATCCGGATAGAGTTTCTTCTTAAAAATCTATTTACAACCAATGGGTTTAGCTCCCGAAGGTAAATCAACTAAAGTCCAAGTTTTATTTTGTAAAATTGAATTTATTTCTACATCAATAGCTTCTTTCCAAAATGAGGCATCAGATGAAGAAATAGTTTCAGAATATATTAAAGGATCATTATCCACAAGATAAGTATAAAAATCATTATCAAAAGATTTTTCTTTCCTTGTTCTTTTGCTTCTTCTTAAGTCCTTACTTTCAAAATCATTTTGAATAATTGGAACATGTGACATATTATTACTTGGAATAATACGAGCATCAATATTCTCAAATTTTAAAAGGAAAATATTTTCAAAAAATTCAGTATTTTTTGTTTCAACAATAGCATTATTTTCAAGTATATCACATTTGACTACTAAAAATTTATATTCTGCACTGCTTTCAGCATACCCAATAAACATACAGTCAGATGTTTTAGATTCTATTTTTCTTTTCTTAGGTTCGGGTAACATAACTTTAGCAAGGCACCCCCACACTTTCAAATATTTCAAATTAGGGGGATAGCCTTTCCACAACTCATAAGGAGTTTTACCCGTTTTCTTATAAGGAATCCTATTTTGTAAATGACAAGCAGATAAAATGGCTTCACGCCAAAGATTATTCGGGGCACCAGAACTAACAAGCATGCTATTCATCATTTCCTTTAAGGTCCTATTTTTTTTCTTTCCGCTACACCATTTGATTGTGGAGAATATGGCGAAATTATCTCGTGAATTATGCCTTCTTTCTCACAATAATCATTCAACAAAATAAATTTACTACCTCTGTCGGATCTAACTCTTTTGATTTTCTTATCCAATTGATTTTTTACTTCAGATTTATAAATTAAAAGCTTATCAAAAGCTTCATATTTATTTCTCAACAAATAATAGAAAAATCGTCTATAAAAGTCACATTATATTTTTTCCTCCTCTAGTCATAGTTTGTTTCAAGTATGCTAAATCAGTATGGATTAAACTTAATAATTTAGATTCTCTGAATACTGAAACACATGATTTCTTAGTTTGTTTAGCTTCTGCACAAATTTCACACTTATCAATATTTGAAGTAAAACCTTCAGAATGCATTTTCTTAATATAAGATAAACTAACATGTCCTAATCTAGCATGCCATAAATTAAAAGAATCAATCAAGTAAGCAGAAGTACTAGCATTTTCATTCATAACAATGAGTACAAACAATCCATGATTATAATAAACCTAGCCAACAAAATTATTATTCTTGGTCAACACAACCTTATCAGATTCAAAAAAAACTTTCACCCCCACTTTTTCTAATAATCTCACAGAGACCAAATTAGCTCGGATACTAGGAACATGCAACACGTCATTCAATGCCAAAATTTGCCAGATATAAGTTTGAGAAGAATTTTGCCTTTTTCAAGAGCTGGAGTAGTCCTTGAATCACAAAGATATACAACCTCTTCTCCTTCCTCAACTTGGGTGTAAGACATAAAGTCTTTTTTGTTAGCACATATGTGCCTAGTGGCACCCGAATCTAACACCCAATCTTTCACATTGGCCACAAGGTTCACTTAGGAAGCAACTGCAACAATCATGTCATCCGCTTTGACTTCAGTTAAATTTACTTTAGCTTTAGTGGGATTTTTATTCCCAGTCCCCTTCCGGAATTGAGAAGCATGATGGCCAGGTTTGCCACACACAAAGCAGTTGCCCTTTTTTCTTGAAGGTTTGATTGTTGATTTTGGGCTTATAACTATTTCTTTTATCATACATGTTATTTGATTTGTTCTGCCGCTTATTGTGCTCCACAAGATTGGCTCTTGTAGCAATCTCCTTTACTTTGTCAGTAACAACTTGCTTGCGATTGGTATTTCCGATTATAATGTGCTTGACCAAGTCCTTCAGTGATAATTGTTTGTGTTTGTGCTTCAATTGTTGTTTGTAGTCACTCCAAGATTTGAGAAGTTTTTCTATAAGCATACCAACAACAAACTATTCGGGCAGAGAGATATCTTCAGATTTGAGATCTTCAATCAACTTGTGATATTCGTTGATTTGTGTTATGTCCTTGTCCTCCGTCATCTCCCACTTGTAATAGTTTCCAATTACAAACTTTTGTTTAGTAGCATCTTCATCAGTGTACTTTGTTATTATTGACTCCAAGATTTCATTTGTCTCCTTGTAGGAAACGTAGACATCGAGCAATTCATTAGAAAGAGTAGAAATTATAGTATGTATACATACCCTATTAGCATGAATCCATTGATCCATCTTAATGGAAGTAACTTCAGTTGGTTTAGGATCAGTAAGTGCAAAAGCAACTCCATGCATATCCAAAATAGAATGCACGCATTCCTGCCAGCGCTTAAAATTATCTCCACCAAAAATCTCAATTTTTGAAACATCAGGAAAAGGTTTGGCATAGGTAATTGGTGATGGAATATCAACAGAAACAGTTGGTGCAGCAGGTGTACTAGCATCAACAACAACATTAGCAGCGTTATTCTCCATAATAACAACGTGGAAATATCCTTAAGATTGTTGTAAAAATTAGATGATTATGGAGAATAAAAGGTTTAGCTTGAGGCGTGTCAAAGACACTGTCCTTAAGAATATTTCGCTCACATCGAGATGAATATTATTAGGCGTATCCCTCAGGATTCAACAAGTTTTTCTAGTATAACTAGGAGCAGAAACAATAAAGATTGTATAAAAGAAAACCCATTACAAAAGAGAAGGGAACTTTTTTTTTTCACACTCCTACCATGAACACAAGTAGATAGCTTTATATATAGCCCAAAGAAGAAACATAACGGATCATTAAGAATTCAAATCCAAGAATTCAATTCCAAAAAAGAAACGGTTATAACCATTTCCTTTAAAAGTTAAAAGGAAATTATTATCACATTTAATGTTAGCAAACGGACAAGACCTTTGGTCAATTTTAAGATTACAAAAAATGTAACTGATTTCAATACCCATTCAATGTTAATAAACATTGAGATATTAAAAATATTAAAATACCCATTTTTTTGAGATATTAAAAATATTATTTTTTTTAACAATGACTACATTGTGGATGCTACTGAATGAGAAGGAAGGATCCTCAATTTATATAAGTTCAAACATTTTCCTATAAAAAAAGAAACTAGCCAAATATGGACAAATTATATTTTTCTTCTGGAAAAAGAAAAACTCAATTATGATAAATATTTTGTCCTTTCCTTCCTGAGATAGACAAACCAATTATAGTAGCAAAATTTGGACAAACACCTAACAATAGCGTTACAACATCGATTTCATCTAAATTCAGTACCTTCGAATATAAATTTATGTCAAAATATCCATTAAAATTGAAAGAAATCATAGTAGATATAAACCCATATTTTTAAAAATACAATGGATTCCATCTAAGAACTTTAAAAATCGAACCGTATAACTTAAATCCTAATCCGCCCCATTACTATTCCATATCTTAGAAGTTCGCACCTCATCGTCTTACCTCTTCGGCTCCCGAATTTCCATCATTCTGCTAAAGATTAAATTAAGCAAGAAGAAGAGTGACTACCTAATTTTGTATTAATCAACTCGTCCTTCGGTCCCAACGTGTCTAAATCGAAACTTGTCCTCAACTCTCAAATGAGTCCAAGATTTGAAAATAAAATAAAATTGGGGTTGGGGGGGGGGGGACTGGAGAGATTTAAATTAAAAGGTCTCTTTCTAATAAAGATTATACTAAATTAACCCTATAGTTAAGAAATCAATAATCAGGAGGACTTTACACCTAAAGATGACAAAAGGATATGCGTTGCACTTTATATCTCTTCTTATTATATATATTAGGAATTTTTAAATTGGACATATGTTGATCTCTCCAATGTTCCTACTAGGTAGGGAAATGGACCTCGGATTTACAAAGTCTAACGTTAGTTGTTAAAGAAAAAGAAGTCTAGTGTAGTTGTCATGGATGATTAACACGTGTCATGAACTTAAACCAAGTGTTTTTTGATTAATGACATAGATTAAGACACTTATGTTAAAATAGCTCCATATTTAAGAATAACATAGTTTTTTTCTTTCTTGATATCGAGCTGTCTAGCTTGCGTAGCCAACGCACTAGCTGTTTAGCAAATAACTTTTGATACAATTTAACTTAATTTTTTTTTTTAAAAAGAAGCAGTAATGTCTAACTCAAATGTTGTACAAAAACAGACTTAAAATTTATTTACACTTATATATTTCTACCGATGATGGAGGCATTGACGCGTAGGCACAATTGACACAGTCTATGGTAGAGCTAGACATGTCAAATGAGTCCGGTCGATCCACAAACCGACCCACATAATACATTAAAATTGACCTTTTAATCGGCACATGACTCATGAAATCCTAATCGGACCAACCCATTAATTTAAGGGGCATGGGCCGGGTTATAATATTTTGACCCACTAAACCGGACCGGACCAGAACCGGTAGCTGACCCACAAGTGATAAAAAAATTAAATCTAAACATTGGAGAAACAATATAGTACCAGACACTATGAGGTGTCTTGTCGAAATAGTCGAATTCCGTATGGTTTAGACTATTAGTTATAGAAATAGTTGAATTCCATATGTTTCTCAAGTTTTAATATTAATAAAGTATGATTTTTGTTTCATTTTTATTCTAATTGGCTTCAAAGACATGTAGTAATGTCAAGTTTTAATATTAATAAAGTATGATTTTTCTTTCATTTTTATTCTAATTGGCTTCAAAGACATGTAGTAATGTCAAGTTCGTATATATGTATAAAGTTTAAAATTTTTATCGTTTATTAGTTTTAAACTTTTTTAATTAAATTAGATTAGGCTCATTAGGGGTCGGGTTAAGGGATTACGGGTTATGAGTCCGGGTCAAATCAACATGTTTTGATTAATGGGTCAAATCTGGACCGACCTATAAAAAAGTAAATCGGACCGGCTCGGTTAAGGATCCACGGGCCAAGAGCCAACGGGCTCGGCTCCGGGTCAGGTCGACCCATTTAACAAGTCTAGGTAGCTCAAGATTGATAATTTAATAAAAACAATATATTTCCTTGTACATACCAAAATTTTAACGGATAAAACTCGTATGAATTTGGGATAAATCTTAAATTCAAAAGGGATTTTTTCCTTTCCATACAATATATGAAACTTATTTATCAAAATTGTCCAAATATTGTATATTACACGCCCTATATAAATTTTTGTTACAAATTATATATAATCTATGATTAATGCCTTAAATTAGGGGATTCAGTTACACAATATTTTTTTTTATTTCTCCTTCCTCTTTTCTTGTTTTTCTGCTGCCTTAATTGCTTGTAATTAAAACAATTTGTTATGAATAGAATTCTATTTAGAGTGAATGTCTATCTTGTAGAGAGTTTTACTTTGTGGCTAAGTCATTTTCCCCCTATAAATAGAGGGGTCCTACCCCATTGTAAATCATCCCAAAATTCAATAAGAATTTTCTCTCTCTCTTTCTCTGCAATATTGTTCTTCTACTTTTATTATTTTATAACACGTTATCAGCACGAGACTTTACCATCTCAAGAAGATTAAGGTACAACTTTTCTCCTCTTTTAATTATGGCTGATATTATAAAAAGAAAGTTCGTTGCCCTTGAAATTTCGGGCAAGTACTATATGACATGGGTGTTGGATGCTGAAATCCATTTAGATGCAATGGGTCTTGGAGACGCCATTAAAGACAAAACTAAAGCATCCACCCAAGACTGTGTTAAGGCCTTGATTTTCTTGCGCCATCACCTTGATGAAGGGTTAAAAATAGAATATCTCACAGTCAAAGATCCACTTGTTTTGTGGAATGGCTTAAAGGAAATATATGACAACTTAAAGTTGGTCACTCTTCCACAAGCACGATATGATTGGGCTCATCTTAGGCTCCAAGACTTTAAGTCTGTTTCTGAATATAATTCTGTGATGTTCAGAATTACTTCTAAATTGAAACTCTGTGGAGATACTATCACTGATTATGATATGCTTGAAAAAACGTTTACAACGTTTCATGCCTCCGATATGGTTCTGCAACAGCAGTACAGAGAGAAAGGTTTCAAGAAGTACTCTGAGCTGATTTCTCTTCTCCTTGTGGCTGAGCGAAACAATGACTTGCTCATGAGAAATCACGAAAATCGACCCACTGGGCCTACACCATTGTCTGAAGTGGATGAGGTGTATTCCCATTATGCTAAGCGTGGAAAAGGCCGTGGCCCTATTCGTGGTCGTGGTCATGGCCGTGATCGTAGACAAGGAAGAAATTTTTCTGGTGTTAATCACCCCCCAAAGAAAAATAATCACCAAAAGTGGAAAGGAAAAGATGAGAAGTCAAAGGCAAATGGTTCAGAAACTGAATGTTATTGTTGCGGTGGAAAAGGGCATTGGGCAAATATTTGTCGTGTACCAATACATTTGGTTGAGCTTTATCAAGCATCTCTAAAGAATAAAGGCCCTGAAGCCAATCTTGTCTCTGACAATGATTTTGAGATCACCTACTTGGATGTGTCAGACTTCTTTGAGCGCCCTGATGGAAAAATAGATCACTTGATCAGTAATGGATCTGCGGTTAAAGAAGATTGAGTAGTTTAATTTTTATTTTTCCTATTCGTAGTAGCTAGTGAATAAATTTCATGTAATCATAGTTTTTTGCATGAGTAGTAGTCATTAGTACCAATAAGTACTATTTATTTTATGCAATACTGTTAGTTAGTTTTAATTAAATACGGTAATATTATTTCCAGCATATGGTTCAAAAATATATATATATTATTATTTCCGCTGAATTGAGTATTGTCTTCTTTGTGAATACTACCGGTCAAAATTTGCAAAGTTGATTATTTTGTCCAGTAGTATCAAAATCCTGTTAACTTCTCATTTTTCATCATGTTACTTTATCGAATAATGAATACTGTTACTTTAAAGAATAAGAACATTATCACGTTAGTAGGACAAAGTCCAAATTGAATTGGTTTCAAAAGATGCAATCATTACGGAATAAGCAAGACTACGACAGTGCTCGTTCAATGATATATTTGTTGGATCTCTATCATTGATTTAACTTCGTTTCTTTTCCTTTTTCTGTGAAAATACTAATGTTTATTCACGTATTTCTTTTGTATGTCAAACAATGGGAAGCAAATATGGATATTCCACAAAGAAAACTTGGATCAAAGTTCAATTGTAAAAACATTTGTTTAATTGATTAATGTACGACACATACAATATTCAAAGAGAAAAAATATTTCTCTTATTTAAATATGTGTAAGGCAGATGTTACTATAATTTCTGGTAGTAGTAAATTAATTGAAGGCTCTGGAAGAGCTACTATAACCCTGCCTAAAGGAACAATACTTATCATAGAGAATGCAATGTTCTCCTCCAAGTCCAAGAGGAACTTGTTGAGTTTTAAAGATATCCGTTGAAATGGATATCATATTGAGACAATAGATGAGAATAATCTTGAATATCTCATCATTACCAAGAATGTCTCTGGCCAAAAGAGGGTTATTGAGAAGTTTCAATCTTTATCTTGTGGCCTGTATTGGACAAGAATTAGTGCAATTGAGGCACATTCTACGATAAACCAAAAGGTTACCGATTCTAATACTTTTGTACTTTGGCATGATCAATTGGGACACCCTGGATCAATTATGATGAGACGAATTATAGAAAACTTAAATGGGCATTCATTAAAGAATTTAAAGATTCTTTTAAATAATGAATTTTCTTGCACTTCTTGTTATCAAGGCAAGTTAATTATTAGACCATCACCAACAAAGGTTGGAATTGAGTCCCCTGCATTTTTGGAACGTATACAAGGGGACATTTGTGGACCTATTCACCCACTTAGTGGGTCATTTAGATATTTTATGGTCTTAATAGACGCATCTTCTAGATGGCCTCATGTGTGCCTATTGTCATCTCGCAACCTCGCGTTTGCAAAATTGGCACAAATAATTCGATTACGGGCACAATTTTCCGATAATTCAATTAAGTCTATTAGACTTGATAATGCTGCTGAGTTTTCATCCCAAGCATTTAACGATTATTGCTTATCAATTAGGATAAAAGTGGAACATCATGTAGCTCATGTTCACACTCAAAATGGTCTTGCAGAGTCTTTAATTAAACGTCTGCAATTGATAGCAAGACCGTTACTCATGAAAACGAAGCTACCCACTTCTGTTTGGGGTCACGCCATTTTGCATGCAGCAATGCTAGTTCGTCTCAGACCGACATATTATCATAAATATTCTCCGTTGCAATTAGTTTTGGGTCATGAACCTAATATATCCCATTTAAGAATTTTTTGGATGCGCAGTATATGTGCCTGTAGCACCGCCATATCGCACCAAAATGGGTCCGCAAAGAAGGTTAGGAATATATGTTGGGTTTGAATCGCCCTCCATTATTCGCTATCTTGAAACATTAACGGGGGATTTATTCACTGCTCGATTTGCAGACTGTCGATTCGATGAGACACTTTTCCCAAAATTAGGGGGAGAAGTTGGTGAAACCAAACGGGAAATTTTATGGAAAAATCTATCATTATCTCATCTTGATCCACGTGCCTCTATTTGTGAAAAAGATGTGCAAAAGATTATCCATTTGCAGAGAATAACAAATCAAATGCCAGATGCATTTACGAATTTGAAAAGGATAACAAAATCACATATCCCTGCAGAGAATGTTCCAATCCGTATTGATGTCCCTGTTAGACAATCTTCTAGTGTCATAGCTAATGAGTCAAAAGCACGCCTAAAACGTGGTAGACCATTAGGTTCTAAAGATCGAAATCCTAGAAAAAGGAAAACAAATGATCAAAATGACACTACGAAAGAATCTTACGAAGAAATCCACGATTTAATAAATTCTAAGAATCATGAGGAAATCACTGAGCCCGAGACTCAAGAAAATAAGGAACTATCAATAAATCCAATCAATATTGAGACAAATTTGAATCGAGTGGATATAGTGGTGAATTATGTCTTTGCATATAATGTTGCATCTAGCATTATGCAAGAAAGTGAGGATCTTGAACCTCAATCTGTTGGAGAATGTCGACAAAGACTAGATTGGCCAAAATGGCAAGAATCAATCCAATCAGAGTTGAATTCACTTGCAAAACGTGAAGTTTGTGGCCCTGTAGTCCAAACACCTAATGGTGTTAAGCCTGTTGGCTATAAATGGGTCTTTGTACGCAAGAGAAATGAGAAAAATGATGTACAAAGATATAAGGCACGCCTTGTTGCACAAGGATTTTCACAAAGGCCTGGTGTCGATTATGAAGAGATATATTCACCCGTTATGGATGCTATAACTTTCCGTTATCTCATTAGTTTTGTTGTCCATGAAAAACTTGACATGAATTTAATGGATGTGGTTACCGCCTACCTTTATGGCTCACTTGATAATGAGATATACATGAAAATTCCCGATGGATTTAAAATGCCAAACGCACATAATTCAAAGTCCCGGGAAATGTTTTCAATCAAATTGTAAAGATCGTTGTATGGTCTAAAGCAATCAGGACGAATGTGGTATAATCATCTTAGTGAGTATTTATTAAAGGAAGGCTATATAAATGATTTCATTTGCCCATGTCTTTTTATAAAGAAAACAACATCGAAATTTGTTGTACTTGCCGTATATGTTGATGACATAAACCTTATTGGAACTCCTATAGAACTCCAAAGGGCAATTGATTATTTAAAGAAGGAATTCGAGATGAAAGATCTCGGAAAGACAAAATTATGTCTTGGTTTGCAAATCGAACATTTGGCAAACGGAATTTTTGTTCATCAATCTACCTACATAGAAAAGGTATTGAAACGGTTTTACATGGGTGGAGCACATCCATTAAGTACTCTGATGGTTGTTCGATCACTTGATGTGAATAAGGATCCATTCCGACCTCAAGAAGAGAATGAAGAGCTACTTGGTCCTGAAGTACCATATCTTAGTGCAATTGGTGCACTAATGTATCTTGTCAATACTACAAGGCCTGACATTACCTTTTCAGTTAACGTCTTAGCAAGATATAGCTCTGCTCTCACAAGGAGACACTGGAATGGAATCAAACACATATTGCGGTATCTAAAAGGGACTACCGATATGGGCTTATTTTATGGCAATAATTGCACTCCTGATCTTGTTGGTTATGTCGATACTGGGTATTTATCCGATCCACACAAGGCTCGATCTCAAACAGGTTATGTGTTTACCTGTGGAGGCACTGCCATATCTTGGCGATCGACTAAGCAATCAATTGTGGCTACTTCATCTAATCATGCCGAGATAATTGCTATTCATGAAGCAAGTCGAGAGTGTGTATGGTTGAGGTTTATAATACATCTTATTCGAGACAAATATGGTTTGAGATGTGACAAACTACCCACGATTTTGTATGAAGAAAATGCGGCATGCATAGCTCAATTGAAGGGAGGATTCATAAAAGGAGATAGGACAAAACACATTTCACCAAAATTATTTTTCACACATGATTTTCAAAATAATGGTGATATCAATGTGCAACAGATTCGTTCAAGTGATAATATGGCTGATTTGTTCACAAAATCTCTACTGACGTCAACCTTCAAGAAGCTAGTGCACAAGATTGGGATGCGAAGGCTCAAGGATGTGAATTGATGATCTCATCAGGGGGAGTTAATGCTCGTTGCACTCTTTTTTCCTTACAATGTTTTGTCCCACTGGATTTTCCTTGCAAGTTTTTTAACGAGGCAACCAAAAGGCATATTGTTAGATATGTGTACTATTTTTCCTTTTCTAGAATTTTTTCCCATTGAGTTTTATTTTAGTTAAGGTTTTAATGAGGCACATTACTTATCGAGTAGAAATTCAAGGGGGAATGTTATGAATCGAATTCTATTTAGAGTGAATGTCTATCTTGTAGAGAGTTTTACTTTGTGGCTAAATCATTTTCCCCCCTATAAATAGAGTGGTCCTACCCCATTGTAAATCATCCCAAAATTCAATAAGAATTTCCCCTCTCTCTCTTTCTCTGCAATATTGTTCTTCTACTTTTATTGTTTTATAACACAATTCAATTTTTAGCTGATTCTCCGTAGTTTTGTACCAAACACAAACTACACATCATTTCTCAGTGCTAAAGATACGAAATTTGAAAGCACAATTTTCGTACCATTCATCAAGTTTATACCTTCTTCTTGTTATTAATTATGAGTATTATATTATTATTGTAATCCACCAATTGGTTCTGCTCAAATAACAATTTAAAATATTTGCACGCTTTTATTATCTGAGAACAGAACAATTCTTTCTCTTGCTTTAAATTTTTTGAAATACTTTCTTTAATAGTTTATTGTAAATGTTTTATAAATATATGAACATTTTACTGAAGGGAGATGGAGGAATTGACGTCTTAATTTTTTTTTATTTACACTATAACATAATTGATCAGAAAGTTTGAGATGAAAAGAAAAGCTCATGGAACAAGAAAATTAAACGGAAAGTTCCTGATATTTATTTAGTAAAAATAAAATATTATTTTCATTTTATTCTACTACTTACTAATGAAATAAAAAAAATTCACACGATAAATGATATTTTAAGTGACAACAACATATAAATTTGTATGGTACAATAACATACAAATTAATAATTAATTTCGTACAAATTTGATACATCTACAACAATATATAAACTAAAAACAAATTCCATACAACTAATTATATAGCATACAATTTATTTACAACTTATCAACAACTTTTATACATTATTTTTACCTAGTTAAATATAGCTACAATATCATACAACTTAAATACAATTTTCATACAAATTGTATATAATATGCCTTTTGTATGTATTTTGTATATAATTTGTAAGTGGTGTGTTCTTCTTCCCCTCTGAAATTTCAATCAAAACTTCCTCTCATAATACAATTTTGATACATATTAATAACTTTATGTAAACAGATAGTATTGATAACTTACATACAAATTTTATACAACGAATCATACATCATACAATTATTTTTCAACTTTCATACAACATTCAAACACCAACAACACAACAACAACAACCCAGTATAATCCCACTTAGTGAGGTCTGGGGAGGGTAGTGTGTACGCAGACCTTACCCCTGCCCTGTGGTAGAGAGACTGTTTCCAAATAGACCCCTGACATCCTTCCCTCCAAGAACTTCTCACCTTGCTCTTAGGGAGACATGAACTCACAACATTCATACAACATTCAAATAAAAAAAAATATATAACTATAACAGAATACAATTTACATACAAGTATAATACAACTTTACTATAATTTCGTAAGTCTATTGTATGTCATGTGTTCTTCTTCTTCCTCTTCGAGTTTCAATCTGAAATCAGTCAAAATCAAGTTTAATATTCACCAAACACCCTCAAAACTGAGATATAAACTCCAAACAATATTCCCAATTATTTGCAACAACACTCAATCCCAACAAATAATGATTTTTGAAAATCTAATTCATTTTCAAAGCTTCAAACCTTTTTAATGACTGCCAATGGAGAGTCAAACACCTTCAAAATTTATTGATTATGACAATTTCAATTTGAACATCAATTGTGCAACATGAAAGGAAATTGCTAAATTAAAGCGATTGAAATCCAGTGATAAATTTCATTAAAACTCTATACAACAAGAAAACATAAAAAAACAGAGAACATTAAATGAAGAAATATTGGGAAAAAAATAAAGAAGGAGAGTTGAGAGGGGGGGGGGGGAGGGGCAAGTATAAATGGATAAGGAAATAACTGATATTCCTTATTCAATTCATAATATAAAGGGATACTCATTAAAAACTTATGTTATTTGTATATAATTGATAAATTGTATATGACCATGTAATTAAATTGAAACTTGAGTAGGGAAGGTAATAAGGTTTCGAATAGTGTATAAGAAGGTAAAAACTACAAGACGAGTTCAGCCTTGCTCATTTTGAAATTGTAAGGCCCATCAAGGATTTCTTGAAAGCTACTATATCCTAACCTTAAGTCGCGCTTGTAAAAGGGGGACATATTCCATCCAAAAAAACATCTCGAAATTCCACAAAATTACAAATTATTCACAAAGAGATCAAAGACATCAAATATTGTTTTTCCAGGGGCGGAGCTAGAGTTTTTAGAGCGGGTTCGGCCGAACCTAATAGTTTTGGTTCGAATCATGAATTTGCCTTAAAAAATCCATTGAATATGTATAAATTATTAATTTAGAACCCAATAATTTAAAACGATTAGAATCCTGAACCCATAAATTTAAAAGTCTAGCTCTGCCTCTAATCTTTCCTTAAGGATGTGAAGTGATCAAGAGGTGTTCTTCTTCTTCTCATGGATATCAAATACATCCCAAGGAAGTTCGTTAAACTATGGAGAATAATCCAGAGAGAAAAATTAAGAGAACAAACATAATTATACCCATCAAGATTCATCCATTTTTTTTTATTATTGTGATTGCAACTTTCCGTAGTTTGAAAATTTATTTCTAGCTGTGAGCAGCTTATTTTTTACCATGTTTGAATTTATTCCTACTTTTCTCTACTCACTACCCACTTTCCCCACTTTCTCCACTCACTACCCACTTTTCCCATTTTCCCCACTCATGTTCCCCACTCTCCTCACTTTCCCCACTCATGTTCCCCACTCTCCCCAAAATATTTCCTCCATTCACACCATTCACAACCTTAAAACACCCATCAGCTCGCTCTCTTTGGAAAAAGAAGCAGAAATACCAGCTCCATTCTCTTCATTAAAAACATAGCTGAAAGAAGCCCCAACGGACCCCTATTTTGCACCAAAAACGAGCTCGAATCCATCCTAGAAATGACCTCAAAACAGCTCCAATAACGAGTTGAAAAATTGTCCAAAAACCAGCATTAAACTACAACCAAATCAGCCCCAGAAACGCCCCAAAATCCAGCTCCAAACTGACCCAAAACAACCACTAAATCTGCCCAAAATAACTTCAAAACGAGCTAAAAATACTCCTCAAAATAGTTTCAAAAACAACCTGAAAAAACCGGCCCAAACCCAGCTGAAATTCTGCCACCAAACAACCATGAAACGAGTTGGAGTTCACACCAAAATCCAGCTCCAAAACTTCAGCACAACAGCTTCGAAAACTAATCCAAAAATCCATAAAAACCAGCAAATCGTCCTCACAATATTCGTGTTATGGGTCCGTGAAAGGGTCGAGTCCGTCGAGGTCGGCATGGAAGTTCTCTGGTCGATGGTTCCTGTTGTTTGAGTTCATTTGCTGCTCATTTTGGTCGTTGTCTCTGTTTTGTTGAGTTGCAAACTCTCAACCTCAAATTCATTAATAAAGGTCCATTTTTATTCTTACTCTAGTTTCAAATCCTGCTTTGTTTGTTTTCTAAGATGATTAATTTTGCTTTGGTCTATTTAATTTTTAGAGATAAATTCATGTAGTATTTCTTCCACTCTTTAGTATGTTGATTCTTTGAGTTTAATTCCCAACATGTGTTTTACTTCGCGTTAGTTATTGAATGTTCTTTCCATTGTGATTGATCAAAGAAGATTTTGTTAGCTTTTTTTTTTTAATTTCTCTGTCATTTCCAAGTTATATGCATTTGAAGGACTATTTTTCAGTTGAATTCTAGCAGAGACATGTGTTCTTTTAGAATGAATGAGCTAACATAATATTCATGTGAATAGGGAATAAGAAGCGTTGTCTTCCGCCACTGAAAGAACCTAGCTTTATTTACTCATTATGCCTTGAATTTGGTAGTAATTCATAAGTTTTATGTTAGAATTGTTTAGCTAAAATATTTCTTGAATTCTACATCAATTCCATTTCCATAATTCTGCTTCACAAATAATCTCAAAGTTAGTCTAGAATATTAATTTATAAATACATCGTAACTTGCATTAGGCGCGATTAATTAACTATCGTGACTATGGGTACGGTTCCCGTAGCATAGTCATGATACCTAATTCCAAAATTCGGGGGTGCATTTCATGTAACCTGATCATAACAACTTCGAATATTAATAAAATAAAAAATATTGCGAATCGCGGGTGCATTTCATTTACCGTGGTTTTCGATGTGTTCCAAAACGGCAAGTGTACGACAATCGTAACTTGTTCAAGAAATAATTCCATAAAACCTAAAAGGGGTTAAATTAATTAAAAGCAGTTATAAGGGAAAATGCACAATAGGTTTAACACATGTAATAAATCAGATAATAGGCCAATTATAATATGTTTAAGCGACCGTGCTAGAACTACGGAACCCGGGAATGCCTAACACCTTCTTCCGGGTTAATAGAGTTCCTTATTCAAAATTTCTGGTTCGCAGACTTCAAAAAGGAAAGTCGAAATTTTCCTCGATTTGGGATTTAAAATAAATCGGTGACTTGGGACACCAAATAAACTATCCCAAGTGGCGACTCTGAACAAAATTGAATAAATTAATCTCATTTCGAATAATGTCACTTTAATTGGAAAAACTCCCTTGTACTACCTTCGGGTGTGTAAAAAGGAGGTGTGACAGCTCTAGCGACTCCGCTGGGGAACGAACCCAGAATCTCTGGTTCAGGGTTCAAGAATTCGAGCTTAGAATAACTGTTATAGTTGGCTTGTTTTATTTGATTTTTATATGTTGAGCCTAATGTGCTAAATGCCGCTTTTACCGCTTTGATATTGTTTGGACTGTATATAAATTGCTACGAAATCCTCCTCTCTCTGAGTCTTCTAAATCATCTGGGAAGTGTGCACTTCGTGTTACTTCTTTTCTGTTAGAGTCTTATCCCAATTTTAGAACGAGGTTCGGACAAGTTGTAAAGCCGGTGAAGCTTCTGTATTCACAGTACACTGCCCCCCCTCGGCTCGAGCTGTCCGCTCGGGTAAGCCAGGTGTAGAACAATAAACCTAGGTTTTTAAACCTAGTATAACAAGCCTCATACCGGATCCCTAGTAGGAACGTTTGTTTGCATCACGTGCATTTGACCTTGGAGACTCAACACAGGGGTTGGGTCTGTCTAGGACAGGTGTACCCAAATGAAAAAGACCATCCTGATGCATCTTACGTGCTACTTGCGCGTCTGTTTGTTTCGGCTTGCATGTTGACCGGCTTCTAGAACAGAGGAAGAAAATCAAAAAAAAAATCAAAAAACAAATCGAAAAAAAAAATCAAAATAAAAAAAAATTATAATAATATAGGAGTGATAGGTAGGTATTTAGAAAATTCTGAAACTCTGCCGAAATTCCGAAAAAAAAGAAGTCATCTCCAAATGAGCCAAAGTTTTCAACTGCCATGTTTCCCCTGTTCTGTCAAACTGGCGACTACGCGGGTCTGATTCTCACCGGATGTGAGATACGTAGGCAAACCTCATCGGTTCCGGCCCATAATTTTCAAAAAAAAATCCAAAAATATTTTCCTTTATTTCCTCTCTAGAAAAGTCTTTTTTTAGACTCCAATTTTCGAAAAATCCAAAAAAAAAATAAAAATATTTTCCATTACTTGCTTCTTTAGAAACTAATTGTTTATTTAAAAACAATATATACAAAAATATTTTCTTTTACTACTTCTTTAGACCCTAATTGTTTTATATATATATATATATATATATATATATATATATATATATATACAAAAATATTTTATTTTAATTTCTTCCAAAAATCCAAAAAATATTTTCATTCTTCTTTCAAAATTGAAAAAAAATTCAAAATTCAAAAATATTTTATTTTTTCAGAAGAATTTCTTTCATAAATTCAAAATAAAATTCCAAAAATATTTTTTCTTTCTTCTTTAGAAGTTTTTTCTATCGAAATTCCAAAAAAACAAAAAAAAACAATAAAAGTCTAAATTAAAAAAAATCTCTTTCTTCTTTCGAAATTCCCCCCAAAAAAAAGAGTTAGTTTATTTACTTTATTTCTGGTTTTCCCGAACTACGCCAGTTTTGATTCTCACCGGATGTGGGTTATGTAGGCAACCCCCATCGGGTCCAACTTCATTTTTGTAAAAATAGCCCAAAAAGAACAAATTTTTTTGTTTTGATTGTAAACAAGTAAGGTGATGTCATTCTTGTCTAAAATAGTTGAATGTCCCCAAAAGAGCGACGGAAGGCCCTTTTTGCAAGAACATCCACCTTTAATAGTTTTTTAAGGTTTTGGCCGTTTAGCAAACACAGCGTTAAAATCTTCTTCCCCGAAGTACTAAAAGGCCGTATTTGCAAAGCCAAATTTTTTATGAAAATTTTAAAAAAATAGTGATAACCTTTTCTTGAGTCAAAATGAGTCATAACCTTTTAAATTAAATCACCCTAATAAATGTGCAGGATGAGCACAGATGAAAACGAACCCTTCGCAGCTCTTGAAGAGATCCCTTTACAGCTCCACATGTGGTGGAATGACCTAGGAAAAGGTAGCCGAGGAACTGTGATAAAAGTTTTGGGTGGTCTTGTCGGACTTTTGAACATCAAGCCAAGATTGGACGTAATTGAAGCCTTGATACCTTTTTGGGATCCGACTCGCAATGTGTTTCGCTTTTCTGATTTTGAGCTCACACCCACGCTAGACGAAATTGCGGGTTACGCCGGCCTTAGCGGAAACTTTAGAAGTCGGTACCCGGTGTCACCGAGACCAGTATCTCCTCACAAGTTTCTGGATATGTTGAGTATTAGACGGGATATTTAGGATGAGAATTTATCTGAAGGGTTTTGCATTTTCCAGTTCCTGTACAAACGCTATGGCAATCCCCAAGGTTTCGAAACACCGAATACTGGTCTGACCCATGCCAGAAATAAAGATAAATGAGAGTAAATAGCACTTTGGTTTTTATAGTAGCATTCTTGGGTGTTATAATATGTCCGCGAAAAGACGACAACATAGAATTGGGCCTCGTGGGAATGGTTGATGTCGCAATCAAGAAAGGTAATAGCACTTTTTCCCCTGATCTTATCTAAGATTTACCGAGCTTTGACCATCTGTCGAGAAGGGGGAAAATTCTTCCAAGGCTGCAACTTACTACTACAATTATGGATATTGGAACATCTCTGGCACCGTGTCGGGTATATGAACTACGGCATGACCGGTTTGGATTGCATCGAAGAATTTGAAAGCCGAGTGGTGGGGGTTGAATTTCTAGAGGGTACCGAAGCTTGGTTTGTACACTTGAGTTCTTTAACTTCAGATAAAATTGAGTGGACGTTCGGATGGCTCCCTGCCACCGAAGTCGTATACATGTCAGTTAAAGTGTGCTACTTTCTCCTAATGGGCATCCGGAGCATCCAACCATATACTTCTCACAGGGTTTTGCGCCAACTGGAAAGATTTCAAACCGTCCCCCATGACGAAGATTTGAGTGTACATGTCGTCGAATTGGGCCCAAAGGCTGTATTTCCAGAAGGAAGAGTTCGCCAAGTTTGGAATGAGTGCAGATTTCTCGAACCCAAGACTATTGTGCGGGATCTAGCTAGAGGTGAGGTGGACCCCAATTATATGGTTTGGTTTGGCAAAAGGTCAAATTCCTCGAGAGCCCGAGAGACCTGCTAAGAGACCCCATGTCCAACAATTCACTAACGACTCGCAGGAATAGTGAGGCTGGTTGGCAAAAGAAGAAAGCTATAGGGCCAAGATAAGTAAATTAGAGGGACAAATTAGGGACCTCAAATTTGGCCACAGTATCCAAGCTGCCGCAGATAAAGGGGAAAAGAAAAAGCTAACTCAGGAAAACGAAGCTCTCAAAGCTCAAATCCATAAAATGAGAATAGTTGCTAGAAACCTAGAAAGAAGCCGGGCAGATGAAATGCTTATAATTGGTGTGAGAAAGAAAGTACTTGAGTGTCAAGATGACCTAGAAAAATCTGAGGCTAGTCTAGCAAAAGTCCGAGCACAATTGGTAGAGAATGCAGAAGGGCGGGCAGAGTTTGTGCGACAAATGAAGAGAAAATTTGAGGGGACAATCGCCAATTTAAAGAGAAAGCTAACCACCCTTGAAAATGAGGTGGACAAACAGGCCAGGAATTTTAAAGCCGATAGGGAACATTGTTATGCTCTGATGTCCCAAATGGACGAAGATATGCAACAATTGCGGAATCAAAATCATCATGACACTCAAGTGTTGGAAGCTCGGAATCAGCAAATCGAGCGTTTACTTCAGGAAAAGGGTATTGTCCAAGAGAGGGTTAAAGCAATTGCCTACTATATCGTCATGAAATGCCACGCATGTGAGGATATGACTCAGACCACTTTCTTCGCTGCTGTAATGACATTTTTCCGCCAGATAATGAGTGATTTGGAGCGGCTTCAAGGGTATCTCGCACGTAGGCCCGTGAGACCGGATGATGTCTCACGGGCCCCAGGAGTCGAAGCATTGATGTATTCAGGATTTTTCATTTATTGAGTCTGTATTTTGGAAATTATTTTTGAGTCTGTTGGTAGTTTTTAAAATTCCAAGAAAATGAGTAGTTGGAAGTCTTTTGTAATAGAAAGTTTAGGAGTTTTATTAATGAAAATTTGAAAATTCCCAAAAATTGTTTCTTTATTTTTTGCATTTGTTTTTCTTGAACTACGTAATGATCTGATTCACGCGGCATCGTGATACGTAGGCAATCCTCATCGGATCTGGTCACATTTTTGTAAATAACTCAAATAAGAGAGAGATGTGAAAGAGAGCCAAATAAAAACCAAAAGAAAAACGAAAAAAAAGCAAGGAAAGAGAGGAAAGAAAAGAGTGGAAAATAGGAATAAGAGGAGAAGTACAAAAGCCAAAAGTGGAAAGAAAAAGAAAATTGGGGAAAATAAGCAGAGCCGGGATGAAATATGCAACCATTGTGAAACATGTAGAAACACATTTAACTGTATAGGTGCATCACACCCCAACGTGCGATTACCTATGTGTTAATTGCTTCAAACTAACTGGTTTGTTGTTTACTGTTAAGTTTAGGTTCTATAGTAAGGTGGTTGGTTTTGTGGTAGTCTGGCTTCACATTCATACTTCACAAGGTCAAAAGGAAGCATTGAAATGTCTTCGGAAATTCCTCTGCCAACAGTTCCTATTCTAGAGGATAGTCCGATCTCGACCATCCCAACTTCTGAGTCAGCAACTGCTGAGGAAAATAGAATTCTGCGTCTTCGCATGATGGAAATGTGGGACGCCTGGGCCAATGGAAAAGAACCACCAAGTGCGATCCCTGGATTCCCTAAGCTTTTTCCCAGGACAAGTGGGACCTCCAACATCCCCATGAGTTATCCAAATACCCTACTGGGATATCCTACCATTTCAGCCCACTTTGCTGGAACACCTTCTGAGTCTCGCCCCCAGGTGTTACCTTCAGTTGCAGCTTCAAACATATTCACCGCTCCAGCTTGTTTAGCTATGGCACAACCTGCTTTACCCAGGCCTAACTTCGATTCATCTTCCTTCACATTTCAAGCACCATCTTTCTCACTGGAACCTACCCAGTTTACTACCAATGTTTACCCTCAGTCGCTCCGGTACGAGTTTACCGCAGGGCAGGAAAAAGCCGAAAAAACACCTGAACAAGAGGAAATTACCAGAAAGATGAGAAGCATGGAGAAAAGTCTCAAAAATATATAGGGTTTGAGTGGGCAAAAGAGCGTATCTTACGCTGACCTGTGCATGTTCCCGCATGTACATCTACCCTTGGGTTTCAAAACCCCAAAGTTTGAAAAATATGACGGGCATGGGGATCCAATTGCCCACCTCAAAAGGTACTGCAACCAGTTGCGGGGAGCGGGCGGAAAAAAAGAGCTTCTTATGGCCTATTTTGGAGAGACTTTGGTCGGCATTGCTTCTGAATGGTATATGGATCAGGATATATCTCGTTGGCATATCTGGGATGACTTGGCTCGGGATTTTGTCAGGAAGTTTCAATATAACATCGACATTGCCCCTGACAAGAATTCATTATCAAATCTAAAGAAGAAGTCCTCGGAGAGCTTTCGAGAGTATGCTGTCAAATGGCGCGAACAAGCGGCCAGAGTCAAGCCTCTAATGGACGAAACAGAAATAGTCAGTGTCTTCCTTCAAGCCCAAGAGGCTGATTATTATCAAAACATGACGTCTGCAATGGGAAAGCCATTTGTCGAAGCCATCAAAATCGGTGAAATGGTTGAGAATGGGTTGAAAACAGGGCGAATCTTGAGTCAGTATGCTATAAGGGCTACCTCCCAAGCAATCCAAGGCGGGTCTGGAGGAGTAGCAAACTGAAAGAAGAAGGAAGAAGTAGCAATGGCAACTTTGAGTGTAAGAAAACCACGTTCGGCCAGACTTCATTTCTCTGAAAGAATCCCACAACACCTACTACCCCCATCAAGATGCGGCCTATGCTATGGATCTTCAGCCATACGCAGTGATGAATGCACAACCATACGCTAGGCCACAACAACAATTTCACCAAAACCGAGCTCAATTTCCTAGAAATCAACTTCCTCACCAAGCTTAGTATAATCCCCGACCTCCACAAAATAATTTCCCTTACAATGCCCGTGCTCGGGAACCGCCCAGGAAAACGAACTTCACACCTATTGGTGAGTCATATTCTAGCCTTTTCCCTAAATTGGTCCAAATGGGTTTGTTACAACCCGTACCCCCAAATAGGCAAAACCCAGAGTCACCCTCTTACCAACCTGGCGCCCGATGTGCCTATCATTCTAGGGTGGAAGGGCATGACACTGAGAGCTGTTGGACTTTGAAAAGGGTTTTTGAAAATCTCATAGAACAAAAGCGGATAGTATTAAAGGATGAAGAAATTCCTAATGTGACCAACAACTTGTTACCGACTCACAACAATAGATCGGTTATTGGAATGATCTGCGAAGATAAAGAGTTTGATCCTGCCTTGAAAGCCATCATTGCAATCACTGACGTCGAGAAAAAGCCAAAGGCTGATGCAAAGCAAGAAAAAAAGGGAGAAGAAGAGTAAACCCACCCCTCAAAACACAAAAAAAATAGTGGAAACCAAAACTGAGGTAGTACCCTCGAAAGATGCCATCTTTTATGTGCCCCGGGGTCCTAGGAAAGGACAAGTGACATTGAGCCCTCCAAGAAGGTTTGAGCTGAACAAAGGATCTAAAATGTATGTGCCAAAAGGGACCTTGTGGTACGGGGGCCAATAATTTCACCAAGGCTGAATGAGCCCGTGGTTATTGGCCGCGCACCGCAGAGGTCCATGACAGATCCTACTGCCATCCCATGGAATTATAACGAGGCGGTAGTAACCTACAAAGGAAAAGAAGTCATGGGAGAAGTAAATGAAACTAACCCCGCTGAGAAATACCTCAATCTGGAGGAAGTGAATAATGCCACGAAGAAGAATTTCCCACTCAAGAAGCCAGTTAGTGCCGAAGAAGCAGAAGAGTTCTTCAGGAAAATGAAAACTGCGGACTACGAGATAATTGACCAACTCCGAAAGTCTCCTGCTCAGGTCTCTTTGTTGTCTCTATTAATGAATTCAACTGAACATCAGAAAGTGTTGATCAAAACCCTCAATGAAGCTTACGTTCCGATTGAAACTACTGTGGAACAACTGGAGAGGATGACAGAAAGATTCTTCACAATCAATCAGATCTCCTTTAGCAAGAATGACCTGCCCCCGGAGGGGGCCACCCACAACAAAGCCCTCCACCTAACAGTAAAATGTGAGGGGTACTATGTGAAAAGAGTCATGCTGGATGGCGGTTCCGGAGTAGATATCTGCCCTCTCTCAACTCTGCAAAGAATGGAGATCGAGACTGAGAGAATCAGGCCCAACAATGTCTGTGTTCGTGCCTTTGATGGCATCAAAAGAGACACCATAGGCGAGATCGATTTGATTTTGACTATTGGACCTGTGGATTTTGAGGTGACCTTTCAAGTCCTAGACATGGATACTTCTTATAATTTCCTCTTGGGAAGGCCTTGGATTCACGCGGCAGGAGCCGTACCTTCCACTCTCCACCAGATGGTGAAATTGGAATATGAAGATCAGGAGATCATAGTCCACGGAGAGGATGAGCAATCGATCTATCGGGACCCATAGTTCCCATGCCTCGAAGCTAGGGAAGGTAGTGAACATATAGTCTATCAAGTTTTCGAGGTTGTGGTCGCAAACCAATATGAAGAAGGAAGCCATTGCCCTCAACCTTTTCTCTCAAAAGCGTCAGTTATGGTTGCCAAGGAAATGATCAGGCATGGTTATAAACCCGGGAAGGGGCTCGGGGCATCATTGCAAGGTATCACCGAACCTATCACCTTACTTGCCACCAAGAAGTTCTTCGGTGTGGGTTTTCATGCCACAGAAGCTGATGTGACGTGGGCAAATCAACGAAAGAGCAATGGTTGGGTTTTATCTCAGCCAATTCCGCATCTCTACAGAACATTTGTCAGGCCTAAGTACAATGAAGAAGAAGATGATGAGGCCTTCACGGCCGAGGAAATTGAAGAAATCTGTGGGGCTATGAGGCAAATGCTGTATGAAACCCACGTGGTTCAGCCGGGAGAAGGCTCGAGCATCACTGAGGTGCTGTATATGGGGCCCAATTCCAAGCTGCAAAACTGA
Organism: Nicotiana sylvestris; assembly: GCF_000393655.2. NCBI lineage: Eukaryota > Viridiplantae > Streptophyta > Magnoliopsida > Solanales > Solanaceae > Nicotiana > Nicotiana sylvestris. The sequence goes on from NC_091062.1 coordinate 194,422,729, forward strand.
AAGGCTACTCCGTTCCCAATCAGGCGGGAATCCCGGTAGTCCAGTCCTGCCACCTTTTCTTCATCACAAGTTATTCAGGGTGTAACTAGGATGTTTTTCTTTTAGTTTCCTGTCTTTAAATGCTAATGTAAACCCTGTTATCTTCAAAATTCAATGAAATGAAATTAATATTTCATTGTTCATCTCTCTTTATTCTTTCTGATTTTGTTACTTTTTCTTATTTCTTCTTTTAGTTCTAATAATGCGGCTTTAAATAACATGACATACTTGCGGACTTCATGCCCAAATCCAAACATGCTGTCTAATTGTGAAATAATGAATCAAGAAATGGAATATGATGAAGAAGAGGCTTTTAAGAAAATAAATCGAGAATTGGAACAATTTGAGAATAAACCTAAGCCGAACTTAAATGAAACCGAGCCGGTTAATCTGGGTAGCTCTGAAGAAGTCAAAGAAACCAAGATAAGCATTCACACAGATGAAAGAACCAGGGACGCATTGATCCAACTTTTGTTTGAATTCAAAGATGTGTTTGCTTGGTCATACGATGACATGCCAGGATTAAGTGTCGATTTAGTGGTCCATAAGTTGCCAACCTACCCCGATTATTCCCCTGTCCAGCAAAAACAGAGGAAGTTCAAAATTGATATCAGTGACAAGATTAAAGAAGAGGTCACAAAACAGTTAAAGGCGGGAGTGATCCGAGTGGTCCGATACACCACATGGCTGGCTAACATAGTTCCCGTGCCAAAGAAAGATGGGAAAATTCGGGTGTGCGTTGACTACCGAGATCTAAACAAAGCAAGCCCCAAGGACAATTTCCCTTTGCCAAACATCCACATCCTTGTTGATAACTGCGCCAAACATGAAATACATTCTTTTGTGGATTGTTACAGGATATCACCAGGTGTTGATGGATGAAGAAGATGCGGAAAAGACAGCTTTCACCACACCCTGGGGCACCTACTGTTATAGGGTCATGCCTTTTGGTTTGAAAAATGCCGGGGCAACTTACATGAGGGCCATGACTGCCATATTTCATAACATAATGCATCAAGAGATAGAGGTGTATGTGGACGATGTGATCATCAAATCCAGAACCCAGGACGACCATGTTCGGGACCTAAGAAAATTCTTTGAGCGGCTATATAAATATAATTTGAAGCTAAATCCGGCGAAATGTGCATTCGGAGTTTCGTCTTGGCAAACTCTTGGGATTTATAGTCAGTCGGAGAGGCATCGAGCTAGACCCAATAAAGATAAAGTCTATTCGGGATTTGCCTTCTCCAAGAACCAAGAAAGAGGTTATGAGCTTGCTGGGAAGGTTGAATTACATTAGCCGATTCATTGCTCAATCGACTTCAACATGTGAACCCATCTTCAAACTGTTAAAGAAAGATGCAGTGATTAAATGGACGGATGAGTGTCAAGAAGCCTTTGACAAAATCAAAGAATATTTGTCAAACCCGCCAGTCTTGGTCCCACCTGAACCGGGAAGGCCTCTGTTCTTGTATCTGACAGTCTTGGAAATTCCTTTGGCTGCGTCCTCGGGCAACATGATGTGACCGGAAAGAGAGAGTAGGCCATCTACTATCTGAGCAAGAAGTTTACCAGCTTTGAAGCCAAATACACTTTGTTGGAAAGAACTTGCTGCGCTCTAACTTGGGTCGCTCAAAAGCTTAGGCATTACTTGTTGGCCTATAACACTTACCTCATTACTAGGTTGGACCCTTTGAAGTACATATTCCAGAAGCCGATGCCCACAGGAAGGTTAGCAAAATGGCAGATCCTGCTCACTGAGTTTGACATAGTCTATGTCACCCGCACGACAATAAAGGCCCATGCTTTAACAGATCACCTAGCTAAAAACCCTGTGGATGATGAATATCAACCTCTGAGTACTTACTTTCCAGATTAAGAGGTGAATTCAATTGAGATGACATCAGAAGACACTAGTGCTTGGAAAATGTTCTTCGATGGAGCTGTGAACGCAAAAAGCGTTGGAATTGGGGCAATATTGTTCTCACCCACTGGTCAGCACTATCCAGCCACAGCCCGACTTCGGTTTTTCTGCACAAACAATACTACCGAGTATGAAGCCTGCATTATGGGTATGAACATGGCAATCGACCAAGATGTCGAAGAATTGTTAATCATGGGAGATTCAGATCTGATTATCCGACAAGCTCAAGGAGAATGGGAGACTCGAGATGTCAAACTTATTCCCTACAGGCAACATGTGGAAGATCTTAGCAGGCGATTCAAGTCAATAGAGTTCAGGTACATCCCTCGTTGTCACAATGAACTGGCCGATGCACTTGCTACTTTGGCCTCGATGCTGCCATACCCAAGAAATGCCCACATTGATCCCTTGGAAATCCAAATCCAGGAAAGGTACGGTTACTGTAATACGGCTGAGGAAGAACCAAGTATTCAGCCATGGTATCATGATATTAAAAGATTTCTGAAAACTAAAGAGTACCCCGAGCAAGCCAGTGGGGACCAAAAGAGAACCATCAGACGGTACGCAAGTGGTTTCTTCCTGAGCGGTGATGTTTTGTACAAAAGGACTCCGGACCTCAACTTGTTAAGATGTGTTGATGTCAAAGAAGCCGAAAGAATCATGTATGATGTACACGCAGGAGTGTGCGGACCCCACATGAATGGGTATGTTTTGGCAAAGAAAATCCTGCAAGCAGGCTATTACTAGATGACTATGGAAAAGGACTGCTTCAGTTTCGTCCGAAAATTTCACCAATGTCAGATGCACGATGATTTGATTCATGCACCGCCTACAGAACTGCATCCCATGTCAGCACCTTGGCCATTTGTTTCCTGGGATATGGATGTCATTAGGCCGATTGAGCCGAAAGCTTCAAATGGGCATAGATTCATATTGGTCGCTATCGACTACTTCACAAAGTGGGTTGAAGCAATTACCCTCAAATCTATCACCAAGAAAACTGTAGTAGACTTCGTGCATTCCAACCTCATCTTGCGTATTGGTATTCCTGCAACTATCATTACGGATAATGCTCCAAATTTGAATAGTCATTTGATGAGAGATATATGTGAACAATTCAAGATAACGCATCGGAACTCTACTCCTTATCGTCCCAAAGCCAACGGTGGCGTCGAAGCAGCAAACAAGAACATCAAAAAGATTTTGAGAAAGATGATTCAAAGTTCCAGGCAGTGGCATGAAAAGTTGCCGTTTGCATTATTGGGGTATCGCACTACTGTGCGCACATTGGTCGGAGCAACCCCGTACCTTTTGGTTTATGACACGGAAACCGTAATACCCGCGGAAGTTGAAATCCCTTCTCTTCGGATCATTGTTGAAGCTGAAATTGAAGACTGTGAGTGGGTCAAAACCCGTTTGGAACAGTTAACCCTGATCGATGAAAAGCGAATGGCTGCAGTCTGCCACGGGCATTTGTATCAACAAAGAATGGCTCGTGCCTATAACAAGAAAGTGCGGCCTAGAAACTTTGAAGTGGGGCAACTCGTCTTAAGGCGTATTCTCCCCCATCATCAAGAAGCCAAAGGAAAATTTGCTCCTAACTGGAAAGGCCCATATGTCATCAGAAAATTGTTGCCAAAAGGGGCATTGTATCTGGGAGACATTGAAGGAAATGACTCTGAAACAGCTGTAAATGCAGAGGCGGTCAAAAGGTACTATGTCTAATCCTTCTGCAGCAATAACATTATCCGATTGGGATGACGAAGGCTTTCATTCTCGCTACCCCAAACACTCCAATCCTTTGCTAACCCTTTGAGCCGTTTCCCTTTCTTTCATTACCCTCTTTGGAACCTGAAAGTGTCATTAAAAAAAAAAGAAAACAAAACAAAACAGAAAAACAAAAGAAAAATCAAAAATAAAATTTCCTGAACTACGTTTGACTTGATTCCGAAAGGATACGTAGGCAGCCTCTCCCTGGGGTTCAGTCACACCAAAACAAAAATCCAAATTTCCCCAAAAGTGAAACTGGGCCAGACGTTATAATAATTCGGCGATGATCCCGCCCAAACGGTTCCAAATTTGTAATTCGATCCAAGTTCTTTTTACCCAAACCTGTTTCAAGTCCTTTCGATCAATCGACAAAAGGTTTTTCAAAATCAAAGAACGCAGTTGCTTGGATCTGATGCAATCAAGATGAGAGAAATAAAATGATTGAGTCTTATTGGTGAAAACCTACGGGCACCATAAGGCAATGGCGAGAAGAGAAATCGAAAATGAGAGAGTCTTGTTAGTGAAAACTCGTAACGAGCACTATAAGGCGACGGTAAGAAGAGAAATGAGAGAGATCGATTGGTGAAAACCCACAAAGGGCGTCATCGATCGAAAAGAAGAAACCCCTCACCACCATTGGTATTGAAAGAGTCCTGGCAAGGTTTCTCGGTTTTGAAACACGGGTCGCAATGGGTTTATGAGAAGATAGGATATTTGTGCGGATCGGTTGTCTAGTCCAAGAAGTATGTCATGTCTATTTGAAGTCTGCATGCACCTCAGATAAGTCCGTCCTTCCTCCCCGAAAGGGATGCATCTCTTTTAAATTCATTTTCTTGTCCTTTGTTTACTTTTCCTTGAACCTCTTTCGGTCTAACTCTGTTCCGTAACTAATACAAATAAAAGGTGGCAAGATTGGTTTTACAGAGTTCTGCTTGATAAAAACCAAGTCCAAAGAAAAGTACCCCAGCCTCAGCGGGTGCATCAAGTCGATCCCGACTGGCCATAATAGCCGATGCTCCAAAACCAGAGTTATTGAAAATGAAAAGAAATTCGAAGTCAAAGCCCTAGAGGTGGATTAAAGTGAAAGGGCCAAAACCCCGCACGGTTGAACCGCCGTTTGGAAAGTTTGAAAAGTTGAGTTCCTCGATTTTAGGAGAGAGATCAATCTTCAGCAAGCAGCAGAGGTTCTCACCAAAAGAGCTAGGCCGAGATTAAGTGATCAAAAACAATGAAGGCCACAAAACCGACCACCGTTTCAAACTAACAGTTGTTCTTTGTTTGAAAAATTGAAACATGTGCAATCCAAAGCAACCATGCAAAAAGCAGGTGCAACCGAAAGGAAATGCGCAAGGGTTAGAAATAACTATGCTGCAATAATCAACCCAAAAGGGAAGTCTCCTCCCAATTCTTTCCTGCATTTTTTACTCATTTTCTTAAACTCAAAAATAAAAATAAATAAAAATAAAATGAAGATTGATAAAAAATAAAATAAAAAGAAGAAGAAGAGAAATTCAAAATCATGGTAGCATAAGGTCTCCAATCTCTAGCTACGTCCTTTCCAACATAGGATCCCATTCCCTAGTCGATGCCAGCATAACCTGGTTCTTTTCCCACCTAGGGTCTCATTCCCTAGTCACTGCCAGCATAACCTGGTAGTCTTTTTTAGTATTGAGTTCCACTCTCTAGTTGATCCCCGACATAACCCGAGGACATTTTCCTTTCTCCGGCATAACCCGATGACTTTCCCGGCATAACCCGTGGATCTCCCCGGCATAACCCGATGACCCTTTTTTCTTTTTCGGCATAACCCGATGAACTTTTCCGGTATAACCCGTGGACCTCCCCGGCATAACCCGAGAACTTTTTTTTTCTTTCGCGGCATAACCCGTGGACCTCCCCGGCATAACCCGATGACCTTTTTCTTCTCCGGCATAACCCGATGACTCTCTCGGCATAACCCGTGGACCTCTCTGGCATAACCCAAGGACCTTTTTCCTTTCCTCCCGGCATAACCCATGGACTTCCCTGGCATAACCCATGGACCTTTTTCTTTTTCTCCCGGCATAACCCGTGGACCTCCCTGGCATAACCCAGGGACCTTTTTTTTTCTTTTCTCCCAGCATAACTCGTGGACCTCCCCGGCATAACCCGAAGACCTTTTTCTTTTCAGTCATAACCCGATGAATTTTCCGGCATAACCCAAGAACCTTTCCTTTTTCCGGCATAACCCGATGAATTTCCCGGCATAAACCGTGGACCTCCCCGGCATAACCCGAGGACCTTTTTTATTTTCGGCATAATCCGATGACTTTTCCGGCATAACCCGAAGACCTTTTTCTTTTCCGGCATAAACCGAGGACCTTTCCGGCATAACCCGATTATTTTTCCAGCATAACCTGGTAATCTTTCCAACTTGGGGCCTCCGATCCCCATTTGATTTCATTTTAGATATTGGGTCTCCATTCCCTAATCTCTTTTTCTCTGGGATACACAATCCTGATTTTATTGCTTTCAATAAAGAAATAATTTAGATTTTGTTGCAATAACTCACAAAATCTTCCTAGTGAAAACTGAGGCAGAAAAATTTCGTTCGTTTGTTTGTTTTGGTGCCTAAGCAGGTTTTTACCTTGAGGGACAAGTTTCGAGGCGACCAAAAGAAGAAGTCTTTTTTCAAATAAAAGAAAAGAAAAACAAGAAAAAAGAAGTGAGCTCTAAAGTGCAGAAGCGGAGAAAAGATGCGGACTGCTCAAGATAGGATTGAAGTCACAAGCTTCGCATGTACTGCCTTGATCCAAAAGCTGAAGCATGAACCAACGATTATAGCTAACGAGCATCAAGATTCAGATCGGAGTCCAACAGCAACAACCAGCTAAGACTCAAGATCAAGCTTCAAGAGACTTATAGATGAGAATCTTATAACTCATAGTTGATAGGCTTAGCTAGTTTAGCTTTTTATTTTTCCATTTGTTTTGTATAATAAGGAGCTGAGCAAGCAGAAACAGCAGCAACAGCAGTGAAACCACAGTTTCCTGGTAATCCCAGCTACCAAAACTTTCAGAACTACACCGACCTGATTCCTTTATAGCCAAGGATATGTAGGCAACCTCCGAAGCAAGGTTCGGTCAAACTTTTTCAAAATGCTTCCAAATGGAGTTTCAAACGGGCAAAAATTGCTTGTAGTTGCTCACTTTATCTTTGCCCGAAAACTCTTCATGTTTTCGAGCAAAGAGGGGCAGCTGTGAGCAGCTTATTTTTGACCATGCTTGAATTTATTCCTACTTTTCTCTACTCACTACCCACTTTCTCCACTCACTACCCACTTTCCCCATTTTCCCCACTCATGTTCCCCACTCTCCCCACTTTCCCCACTCATGTTCCCCACTCTCCCCAAAATATTTCCTCCACTCACACCATTCACAACCTTAAGACACCCATCAGCTCTCTCTCTCCTTGGAAAAAGAAGCAGAAATACCAGCTCCATTCTCTCCATTAAAAACACAGCTGAAAGCAGCCCCAACGGACCCCTATTTTGCACCAAAAACAAGCTCGAATCCACCCTAGAAATGACCTCAAAACAGCTCCAAAAATGAGTTGAAAAACTGTCCAAAAATCAGCATTAAACTACAACCAAATCAGCCCCAGAAACGCCCCAACATCCAGCTCCAAACTGACCCAAAACAGCCACTAAATCTGCTCAAAATAACTTCAAAACGAGCTAAAAATACTCCTCAAAATAGTTTCAAAAACAACCTGGAAAATCGGCCCAAACCCAGCTGAAATTCTGCCACCAAACAACCATGAAACGAGTTGGAGTTCACACCAAAATCCAGCTCCAAAACTTCAGCACAATAGCTTCGAAAACTAGTACAAAAATCCATAAAAAACCAGCAAATCGTCCTCACAATGTTCGTGCTATGGGTCCGTGAAAGGGTCGAGTCCGTCGAGGTCGGTGTGGAAGTTCTCTGGTTGATGGTTCCTGTTGTTTGAGTTCATTTGCTGCTCATTTTTTGTCGTTGTCTCTGTTCTGTTGAGTTGCAAACTCTCAACCTCAAATTCATTAATAAAGGTCTATTTTTATTCTTACTCTAGTTTCAAATCCTGCTTTGTTTGTTTTCTAAGATGATTAATTTTGCTTTAGTCTATTTAATTTTTAAAGATAAATTCATGTAGTATTTCTTCCACTCTTTAGTACGTTGATTCTTTGAGTTTAATTCCCAACATGTGTTTTACTTCGCGTTAGTTATTGAATGTTCTTTCCATTGTGATTGATCAAAGAAGATTTTGTTAGCTTTTTTTTTTTAATTTCTCTGTCATTTCCAAGTTATATGCATTTGAAGGACTATTTTTCAGTTGAATTCTAGCAGAGACATGTGTTCTTTTAGAATGAATGAGCTAACATAATATTCATGTGAATAGGGAATAAGAAGCGTTGTCTCCCGCTACTGAAAAAACCTAGCTTTATTTACTCATTATGCCTGGAATTTGGTAGTAATTCATAAGTTTTATGTTAGAATTGTTTAGCTAAAATATTTCTTGAATTCTACATTAATTCCATTTCCATAATTCTGCTTCACAAATAATCTCAAAGTTAGCCTAGAATATTAATTTATAAATACATCGTAACTTGCTTTAAGCGCGATTAATTAACTATCATGACTATGGGTACGGTTCCCGTAGCATAGTCATGATACCTAATTCCCAAATTCGGGGGTGCATTTCATGTAACCCGATCATAACAACTTCGAATATTAATAAAATAAAAAATATTGCGAATCGCGGGTGCATTTCATGTAGCGTGGTTTTCGATGTGTTCCAAAACGGCAAGTGTACGACAATCGTAACTTGTTCAAGAAATAATTCCATAAAACCTAAAAGGGGTTAAAATAATTAAAAGCAGTTATAAGGGAAAAATGCACAATAGGTTTAACACATGTAATAAATCAGATAATAGGCCAATTATAATATGTTTAAGCGACCGTGCTAGAACCACGGAATCCGGGAATGCCTAACACCTTCTTCCGGGTTAACAGAGTTCCTTATTCAGAATTTCTGGTTCGCAGACTTCAAAAAAGAAAGTCGAAATTTTCCTCTATTTGAGATTTAAAATAAATCGGTGACTTGGGACACTAAATAAACTATCCCAAGTGGCGACTCTGAACAAAATTGAATAAATTAATCCCATTTCGAATAATGTCACTTCAATTGGAAAAACTCCCTTGTACTATCTCCGGGTGTGTAAAAAGGAGGTGTGACACTAGCAATCCTAGAGATGCTGAGTGATTGATATAATATTCTTGATCTCAAAGAGTTGCTATAGTTTTGAACAAGAAATATCATATGATATATAAGAATCAATTCATGTACACCTTTTCAGTTTATTTTTCCAGAAGAAATGAAGAAAAAGGAAAATAAAATAGTAAAAAGTTCGAGAAGGCATAATTTATCCACCTGCTACTTTACAACTGGCTACATTCCGTAGCTGTAACTTTCAGCTTGAAAGATTGTACTATTAACTGCAAATTTATCCTTATTCAGCCAATTAAAATTTCACACGTGGGTCGACAGCTTTTTGAGTCCAGATGCACCATAACTTCCGTACAACTACAGAGAAAGAGAAAAGGTACGGCAAGAAAGATTATATTCTATCAAAAGAAGAAAAAAAGATTACAAGGATTTAATAGTGTAAGTCTTTTATATTCAATTATTTCAATTTAACAAGCCATAATACTTTATTACTCTATTTTTACCACTTATCATATTACACGTGTTATGATAAATTATTTGTTTCTAGTAGCGGAGCCAGAATTTATAGTTTATGAGTTCATGATTATAATTTTTTAAATTTATTGAGTCCTAAATTAATAATAACAGTATATTTTAAGATAAATATAGTATTTGAACTAAAACTATTGGGTTCGACCAAATGTATGTTAATTTGATATGATGTTGCGAAAGTCTATACATAACAGTTTACAACACTTAAATCATTATTAATTGAGGAGCCAATTTCTTTTTAATACAATAATAATAAGATTATAATATTTTACCAAATCTATAACTTTATACTTTATTTATTTTATTTTATAGGACAATATTAAAGTGAATGTAAAATTTAAAAATAGAAAGAAAGATTTTTCACTCATAAGCAAATTATGTCTAATACCAAAATTACCGTTAGAATATTATGATACTCCATCCATTCCAATTTATGTGAACATGTTTGACTGTGCACGGAGTTTAAGAAAAAATGAAAGACTTTTGGAATTTGTGGTCCTTTTTTTTGGTTAAACTAATTTTTTTTTTATTTAACCAAGTATATCAATATGTACAAAGGACTCATTGGACTCATGAGTCAGCTGTCAGTAATATCTATACTGTTCTAATTGTTCCTTATCTAGCTAACTTCTATAACTATTGTCAATAACTAGTGGTAACATGATTAACTCTTTAACATCTATACTGGGTAACTGTTCAGGCCATCTAATTGTTGCTGCCATTTGCCATTTTTCTGACCATATATATGTAGCTGCATTGTAATCTCCTTGATCAGCTGCCTGCTTTATCGTCTCTGATTTCTGAATCTTCTTCTAGTCCTCTCAGCCCATATGTGGTATATACTTGCTGCAAATAAGAAACCAATGATACCTGCTCTTACTCGAGAGTTATTAGTTCTTTTGGATGCCCACATGACCTCATCATTCCATCCTCTGACTGGTCTCTTCTCCCCTAACCAGTGTAGCAACGAGCTCCATATATGCTTTGAATAATCACAACAAAAGAATAGATGCTCCAATGTCTCTACTGCATTTGTGTTACATAAAACACAGTCTTGCATCATTTTAATTCCCCATTTCTGTAGTCTGTCCACTGTTGATAACTTTTTATGAACTGTCAGCCATAGAATAAACTGATGCCTAGGAATAATTCCTTTTACTAGGGCCAAACTTTTCCATGAAACTTTTGGAGATGTAGGTATAAAGTGTTGAGAGGCCTTCTTGATGCTGAACTTCTCTCTATCTTCAAATGATTTAAGGCAGTCCATCACATTCCCAGATTGAGTCAATCATTTCCTTGCATCAAATATCTTTCTCACTAACCAGCTGGCTTGGCTTGGGGATGACATGTTGTTCAGCTCCCTGCCCTTTATGTATATACTATGGATCTATTGAACCCACAGTTTGTCCTTTTTTTTACCCACTGCCCACAGTAGCTTGCAGATTGCAATTTTATTCCATGTAAAGAAGTCCAATATATTTAATCCTCTTGCTGCTTTAGGAAGGCATACTATACCCCATGTTATTAAGGCTCTTCTTGAGTATTCATTACTCCTAGTCCACAAGAAATTCCTACATACATTTGTCACCATAGTCAAAATCTTCTTAGGCAGAAGGAATACTTGGGCCCAATATGTCTGCATCTCGAACAATACACTCTTGATGAGCTGCACTCTTCCACTGTATGATAGGAACTTAGTGGTCCAACATTGAATTCTAGCAATTATCTTTTCAACCAAGGGTAGACATTGATGAATAGAAAGTTTCCTTGAAGACAATGGAATACCTAAGTATTTGAATGTCATCTCCCCAATAGTGAAATGCATATCTTGCATTATCTGAGCTTTAAACTCTTGTGTCACTCCTGCAACATAGAATGAACTCTTCTCCAGATTGGCCTTCAGTCCAGAAACACTAGAAAAGTGCTCAAATGCTTGCACCATGAGTAGAATAGAAACCTTGTTTGCCCTGCAACACATCAGTAAATCATCCGCAAAGAAAATATTAACTATTTCCTTTTTTGCACATCTCGGGTGATAGTTAAAATCAGGGTTGTTCCTTGGTTGCTTCAAGGATCTATTTAGGTACTCCATAGCTATAACAAATAGATATGGGGACATGGGGTCCCCTTGTCTCAACCCTCTCTTAGCATGAAATATAGAAGTTAGACCACCATTTATAAGCAATGAATAGCTGACTGTAGAAACACAATTCATGATCAAATTGACCAGCTTATGGGGAAATCCAAATTCCATTAGCACTTGCCTCAGGAAGTCCCAATTCAGAGAATCATATGTTTTTCTGATATCTACTTTTACTAGGCATCTAGGAGATACTCCTTTTTTCCCATAGCCCTTCACTAACTCATGAGCTACAATCACATTGTCCAGAATATTTCGACCATCAATGAATGCAAATTGAGATGGACCCACCAGGTAATCAACCATGGGTTTTATTTTTTTGGTTAGCACCTTTGCAACAATCTTATAGACAGTACTACAACAAGCTATAGGTCTGAAATCTTTAGCATAAGATGGACAAGAAACATTAGGAACCAAGGTGATTGTGGTACAGTTTACCTCTCTTAACAGTTTACCATTGTCAAAAAATTGTAAGATGGCCTTAATCATGTCTTCTCCTACTGTCTCCCAATGTGCTTTGAAGAATTCAGCTGTAAATCCATCTATACCAGGGGCTTTATCATTTGGAAGGTCTTTAACAACTTGGATTATATCTTCTCTAGTAACTGGTTTTAGTAATTCTTGCTGCTGGATCAATGAAAGGCATGGACCATCTCTAGCAATAGTAGTATCAATACAAGGCATTAGTGACTCATCATCTCCCATCAACTGCTTATAATATTCCAAGAATTGTCGTTGTACCAAATCTGGCTCTGAGAGTAGGACTCATTGATCATTGCAAATAGAAGATATCCTGTTCCTGGCTTGTCTTGCTTTCAGTTGTGCATGAAAATACTTGGTGTTGGCATTTCCATATGATATCCATGTAGCTCTGGACTTCTGCCTTAGTATTTGCTCTTGAATTCCCATCCACTTTTCCAACTGAGTAAGTAGTTCTTTCTCCTCAGTTATTAACTGATTATTGAACATGTCATTGGCTATTTGGTTCTACACTTCCTGCACCCTCTGTTGTAATTTTTCAACTCTAATCTCTGTGGTAGATATCTCTTTGTTCATCACCCTTGCTTCACTTTTCAATGCCTTAAGCTTCATCCATAGTCTATATATATGATATCCAATGATGTTTTGCTCCCAACATTGTTTTACAGCTTTCTTAAATGAGTCCTGCGTGATTAGTACATTGAGGAGTCTGAAAGGTCTTTTCAACTTTTGTCGAGGGATCAGTGTTCTGATAACAATGGAAGTATGATCTGAGCATTCTAGATTATAGTAAACAGCCTCCAGATTTCCATATTCTTGAAACCACTTATCATTACCCATCACCCAGTCAATATGGCTATAAATTCTATCATCTCCATCTCTCTTATGACACCATGAGTATTGCCAACCTTTTCTATTAACTTGGCCCAGTCCAATATCAGTGACACAAGATTGAAATTCAATTGTTTCATTTACATGTACTGGCAACCTATTAATTCTATCTTCTGTGGAGAGAATAGCATTGAAATCACCAAGAATAATCCAAGGCTCAATAGTATAAGTGCTAATGTGCCTTAGTGTCTCCCATAGTACCCTTCTGCCCCCTGCAGTATTGTAACCATATACAAAAGACATCTTGCATTGGAACTGAGAGTTCTTATCTCCGACAGAGTAGTGTACCACATGTAGGGTACTTTCCAAAATAGTAACATTTACACAGCTTTGTCTCCAGCATAGCCATATTCTACCATTTGGGACTTGAGTATAATCATAATGAAATCTCCAATTTGTATGAAATTTTCTAGTAATATTTTTGGTATTTTTTTTGTCTATCTTTTGTTTCTAGACATCCTATTAAGTCAATTTTATTTTTGAGCAAAAAGTTTTTGAATTCTTTTTGCTTAAAGGACTTGTTTAGCCCCATAATATTCCATGAGCAGAAAATCATGGGGGAGGTTTGGCAATAGGACCATCCCTCTGCAACTTTCCAGTATTACCTTTTCTGCTCCCCTTAATTCTTCTACTTGCAGGTTCTCCAATCTTTAAACATAGCTTACTGAATTGATTAAGATCCAATTCATTATCTGACTCTTCATCTGTCTGTGGGATCTCCTTACTTCCTTGAAACACTACCACTTGCTTCCCTCTAAATTGAACTTGGGAAGGGGCAGTGTGAGTTTCCTCCTGGTGTATGTAGAAGTATGAACTTGGGAAGGGGCAGTTTGAGTTTCCTCCTGGTGTATCACTGTTGTAGGAGCTGTTGTTTCTTCTATCTTAGCTTTTGGTTTAGGCTACCATACTTGCCTAGTGTGTTTATCTTGACTGGGATTCCTGATAAAGCCTTGCAGTCCCTGCTTCTATTTTGGACAGTTCTCCTTTTGATGTCCAACCTGCATACACTCTTGACATAGAGTAGGCTTCCATTCATACTCAATTTTTTGGCTCCAAATACCACCATCTGGTACTTCAACATTAACAGATTCAGGTAATATTTGGGTGATTTCCATCTCAATTAGAACTCTTGCATAAGATATTCTTTTACCTTTAGCTGTTAGAACATCAGTGCACATAGGTTTGCCTAGGAAACTAGCAATTCTCCCTAGGTTTTCCTCAGACTAATATAGGAGTGGCAATCCAGGGAAACACACCCATATTGGTAATATACGCATTGCTTCCTTGTGCAACTGAAATTCTGGACTCCATTGTTTCAGAATCATTGGCCTATTCCTAAATGTGTAAGGCCCATTTTGTATTATGCAGGCTTTGTCCTCTTCAGATTCAAATTGAAAAATATAGTACCCATCATCATGTAGAAAGACCCTAGGTGTGTTCATAAAATGCCAAACCCCATATACAAACTGAAGCATTTCCTTGAATTTTGGGGTTCCTCCAAACACATACCCAATAAGCGCACATTGTCATTTCTGCTTCTGTTTATCAATCTCCTGTTTATTCAATTGCACAACCTTGATCCCATCTTTCATCACTGGAGGATAGAATTTGAGTTTCATACCTTGATTTTGTGTTCGATTATTCTTCACCACCTTTGCTAGTGTTGGCGTTGCATGTGGCATCTTTGTTGCAAAGGTCAATTTCCGGCCAGGTTGGGTATGAACTTCTTCTCCATTTTTAACTTGCTGGGTTTCCCTTTTCTCAGCCTGACTTGAGGTCCCTAGTAACCAGCTAGCCCGCTGTATTGGGGCTAGATTTTGCTGTACCCCTGAAGCTGGAGTGATTTGTCAGATTCTGATTTTTGGATCGATTCCTCTGTTTGCTGAACTTTAGGTTTCAACTCTTGTAGTTTTCCATGCGAAGATGCTGTTTGTGTATCCCTCTCTTCTGTCTCCGGGGTAGGGCTTTGAATCTGATCGGGTTTTGGATCAGTAATTTTTTAGTAGTGGTTGGGGTATAGACTTGAGGGGCTCTCCTTTTCCGGCGAGCCATGGTGGTGGTGCACGTTAGCAGACCTTGCTTAACATACACATGTGGACTTTCTCTCTCCTCTCTCCTATAATCTGCTCTTTGAATTTGTGGTCCTAAACAAGTTAAAAATGGGCCCAGAGTATGTGTGTGGTTATAAAAGCTTCTTATTAAGGGTAGAATCGTAAGTTTAAGCTAAATTGTTACTAAATTTAGAAATGAGTCATTCTTTTTGGAACAGACCGAAAAGAAAATAGGTTCACATAAACTGGAACGGATGGAGTATTTAACATGTCATATCTTTATATAAATTTGTATTATGAGGAAAAAAATGAATGCTAATATTAAAGCCATTCAAATATAATTAAGTGTTAATCTTTTTTTAGATGGATTAAATAGAAGAAGAGTGTCAAATAAAGCTTAATATCCGAATAGCAATGAAAATTAAATTATTATATGAAGGATTATGGACCACCATTAAAACTTGTGGCTGAGAAAATTAGTGGGTGGTGACGTGGCGACACCTTTAAATTCAAGGATATCAAATTCACAGTCTATAGAACGCCAACTGGTTTTGCTTCTAAACTCCGCATCAAAAAGAAGAAAAAGAATCAATCTTGAATCCACGTCAGCTCGCCGCCGGCGACTCCACAACCACTGCTACAAGAGTTGAAGAGTCTTCCTATACGTTCCCCTTCCAATTTTCTGAATTCTCCTTTTCTTTTTCTCTGGAAAATATGACGTGTGAATCAGAAATCAAGCTGTTCGGTAAGATACTTCCGATGGTCGTGTCCGGCGAATCTACCGGCGCCGGTAGGTCTAGGATTGATAATCGGATTAGCACTGGGTTTGATGTTGATCAATATTTAGAGGACAATAGAACAAGCAGTTCAGAGAATGATGAAGGAAGTGAGTCAATTGACTACGAAAATCAAACAGCTGACAAGGTACAGTTTCAAAATTTCAACTGTTTAATTTTGGTTGAAAAATTAATGGATTTCAATAGAAAGAAATACGTACTTCCTAATTTGAGATTTTCCTTAATTTGGTTATGAATTTTAAAAGTAAGTCCTCTTGGATGTTGAATTGGAAAATGGAAAACTAAAGCTAAGGTGGATCCAAAATTTTAAGACAATTGACTTTGATATTAGTGCATCTAATACTCCTTTGTGGTTGGGTGGAAATTTCGGGTATAAATTTACAATTTTTAAGGTATTTCAACTATATATGTGCAGATTAAGTAGTTTGGAGAATACACTTACTAAGTTCTAGATCCATCACTGCTCAGTGTTCTTTTATAATGGATTAATTGAGAATTCAAAACACCTAATTAGATGTTCCTGGGTCATAATTTATGTGTTTATTCAATTATGTTCCACCTTTACCATATAAGTTGAATCAATGAAATGGGGAAAAGTAAGCTGCTCGGTACTTTTTCCTTTTTACCATTTTGAGGAAGAATCTTTCAGGAGAGGTTACAAACTTGTCTATGCTCACTATTTGTGATGATTTTTTACCATTAAGTCGCAGTCGATTCTAGCTCAAACTCTTTATTGTAGCTATCTAATTGCAATTTTCACAAGAAGCTCATGCAGTTTTACGTTTTTTATTTTAGGATAATATATCAGGAGAGCTCAGTAAAGACAAATTGGAGGAGGAAGATCAAAATCAGATGATGGAAATATCAGAAGATCCTAAGATTTCATCAGAATCAGATTACAGTCCTAAATCTCCTACTGATGAAGACCCTCAAACAGTAAAATCTGCCGAGAATGAAAATGAACCAAATAATGCAACAGATTCCCAGCAGACACTTAAGAAGCCAGACAAAATTCTCCCATGCCCTCGTTGCAATAGTACGGATACAAAATTCTGTTACTATAATAATAACAATGTCAACCAGCCTCGTCATTTCTGCAGGAGTTGCCAGAGGTATTGGACTGCTGGTGGTACCATGAGGAATCTCCCTGTGGGAGCTGGTCGTCGCAAGAACAAGAATCTTGCATCTCATTATCGTCATATAAGTATCCCTGATGATGTATTACTAGCAGCACAAATTGAATCTCCAAATGGATTTCATCATCCTATGTACAAACCGAATGGCACTGTTCTCTCCTTTGGTCCTGAGTTACCGCTGTGTGAATCTATGGCCTCTGCTTTAAATCCAGCAGAGAAAAGGGCACCGAATGTGATCCCAAATGGCTTTTACAAACAGGAACACAGGAATTCTTCGTGCAAAGGTGGAGAAAATGGCGATGACTGCTCTAAGGGATCTTCCATCAAGACTTCAAATATGATGGTGGAAGGAGGTAACAGCAAGCCGCACGAGGCAGTTATGCGTAATATAAACGGCTTCCTGTCTCCAGCTCCTTGCTTCCACGGAGTACCTTTCCCTTTTCCATGGAATGCTGCAGTTCCTATGTCAGCTATTTACCCCTTTGGATTCCCTATGCCGTTTTACCCTGCACCTTATTGGAACTGCAGTGTGCCTCGTTGGAGTAATCCTTGGCTGAGTCAACCATGTCGAACGGAAAACGAGAAAGCATCAGGTTCTGATCCTAATTCACCTTTAGGGAAGCATTCAAGAGAAGGTGATGATCCTGAGGGCAACGAACCAGTCGAACAAAAGAGTTCAAAAAGGTCTATTTTGGTCCCAAAAACATTGCGAATTGATGATCCTGATGAAGCTGCAAAGAGTTCTATATGGTCAACTCTTGGGATTAAATATGATTCTGCTAGCAGGGGAGGATTTTTTAAGGCTTTGCAACCAAAAATTGATGACAGAGACCACAAAGATAATACATCTCCAGTGTTGCATGCCAACCCTGCAGCCTTATCTAGATCCCTCGTCCTCCAGGAAAGAACCTAAACGTGCTGTCCTATAAAACTCCAAAGAGTTCTTAATGGTCAACGTTTGGAATTTAATATGATTCTGTTGGCTGAGTTTCCAGGTTACAACCAAAAAGTTGTGACAAAATCATAAAACCACAGCATATCCTGTATTGCATGCTAATCTTGCAGCCTTATCTATGTCCTTCAGCTTCAAGAAGAGAGCCTAAAATGATGCTCTCGAAAAATCTCCCGTTCAGCTCTCGCGAAAATTGTTACCAGCTATCCTGTGTTTCCTGCCTGATGGACGATTACAGTGCACAGATCAGTGACAGAGTTGAGAAGGTTGTAGAAACTTGTGTTAATAGTTTTCACTTTTAACATTAAGATCAAGTGGCTGGCCTGGTTGTACTTTGTGTGTTTTCTACTGTACATACATTTACACAGCTAACAATAGAAGGGGAAGACAGATATATTTAGATGCACTAGGTGTAACATATTTGAATCTCAAAGTTTGTTTGGAGAGCACCGCTCCCTGTAAACATTTTTGTTGGTGGTTTAACTAACAATGAACATTTCTTTCAAATTTCTGAAGTCATATTATAGTTTTCATGATCTAAACTGAATGTGTTATTTCTTGATGTGTTTCATAGTAGACATCACAAGGACCTAAAGAATCTTAAGAAAACAGAAAGGCTTTTCAAAGATCATTCCTATGGAAAAATAATTGCAGAAATGCATTTATAATAATAACAACTGCTAATACCTCTACTTGACCTGCAGTTACAAGAATTGTTTTACCTGATAATTAGACACGAAATGAATTAGCTGAATTAGTTGACAATCAATCAATTAATTACACTCCAATCCCAAATTAACTGGATTTATCGCTAATATCAAGGAAACTGTTTCATCTGATGTGGACATTTGAATATGGCCTGGTGGGCAGTTAGAAAATCAGAGCAATTTTGTATTACCTGTTGGAGTTGGCAATTTATCCATAGGAAACAAAGTGGATATTTCTGATGGGGCCAGGCAACTCTAAGCCACATCTTATGATTAAAAATAGTTGGCTTTGGGTCCCAAATCCCATATGCTCATAATGGTGAATGCATTTGGCACTTTAACTTTCTTTTCTTTTTCCCTTCTCTTCTTTTGGTTTTTCCTTTTTCCCTTTAAAAGGCATTTATTATACGTATGGACATACCTTTCTGTATCTGTATATTCTTTCTTTTATGTTTCTTTGACAATTGATAATCCAAGATTGAGATTGTTCCCGGTAGGGTTCATCAATTTCTAGCCATTCCTTTTTCCTTACAAAATCTACCTATAAACTTTGCAGCTCCTATGTAAATTTATTACTGCTTGAAGTTTTCAATAGAAAATTAACTTAACGTAGAGCAACAACAACAATAACAACGATTCAATAAAATCTCACTTGTGATGTCTGTGGATGTTAATGTGACGCAGAGCTTATCCCTACCCCGAGAGAATAGAGAAGTTGTTTCCGAAAGACCTTCGGCTCAATAAGACGAAAAGAAACAATATATCAATACCATCAACAGAAACCAAAGGAATACTAACAGCATCATAAAAGCAAAAAAAAAATAGATAAAAACAATAGCAATAATTAATAAATAGACCCGACACTATAAAACGAAAGAGTAGGGAGAACACAATATTAATCGGTAGTAGTCTAAGACAAAAATCCTATCAGACTAGCCTCATAAAGTTACGATCTTACGCTACTTATTAATTTTTTCCTTTTTGATAATGACAAACTTAGAATTATTGATATTTCTCATGAGAACCAAATCCCCACATTGTTTCCCCTACGAATCAGCCATATTCCCCTTGAGAACGTGTTTTCTCCCTTTCAATTTTCAATTAATATAGCTGTTGCCAGTCTGGTTCCTCAAGAGTGTTTGGAAAATCATCTAAATACGAAATAACATAACTTATCAATTTCCCCCTTTTTGATGATGACAAACCCAAAATTGATATTTCCCCTGAGAACCAGATTCCTTACAAGTTCCCCCCTACAGATTAGATCGATAAGCAATATGTTAACAACAATGTTCCCCCTACGAAGTAGACCTATCTTTCATGCACAACACAACATATTAATTCAAGTTTGTTATTCCCCCCTGTTGACACCTATGTAACTTACTCCTTTGGCATCATTGAAAAGAATAACAAAAGAGGCACAACCAAAACGAAGTTCAACAACATTAACTCATGCCACTTGGACAACACAGCAGAAACAATAACAATAACAACAAGTGAATTTCATTGAACAGAATAGAGTGATTGCCCATAGTAGAGTAATTATAATAAAATCACAGTAGTTTCAATAATACAGAATATAATAATTTAAACAACTAAAGTACCAATGCCATCAAACATAGGAGTCAAAAAAAGATAGGAATTCGAGGAAATCTGGAAAGGGTGAAAGACATGGATCACTAGGCAGGAAGAAAATTAAGGGGCTAAGGCCTTGATGAGGTTGTCCATTTGTTCATTCACAATCCTCTGATCAATGATCATATGCTCTCTCAGGTCCTCAACCTGTTTCCTCAATCTTTTATTCTCACCCTTCAATTGAGCATTCTATTATGCCACTAAACCAGGGGGCCTGGTTCTCTACTTCTCTGGGCGAGGTGAACTGTCAGTCGAAACACCATGAATCTAATCAAGCTTCTCCTCATCAAGAACAAATCCAGTCCCATCCACATACAACATCAGAGTATTATCATCAGTAACACACAAATTCGCATAGAAGTGTTTACTTTTTCTTCATAATCTTTGTGACTTGTAGGAACAAAGAGGTGATTCTATTTTTAAAACTCAACACTGTCAAGAAGTTCCTCTATTTTTCAACAATATCCAAGTCAAACACTCAACCCAACATCATATTTTGAGACTTTAGAGTCTACTTCCTGATAACTCAACCTTTTGCTTCAATAAGGAACCAGGCTCCTCACTCACACTACCCTTTCTTTTTCTGATGGTCGGGTCTCCCTTTTCTTCTTCTCAATTTGTTCACCCTTATCATCTGTTGCATCTTTCTCATCCGACTTTCTTTTCTCCATTTTGCTTTTTTTTTAAAATCTTTCTCACAAGTGAAGATTTTTCCATTTATTCTTTCTTCTACATTTACTATATTAGTAGGTCGCCACTTCATCATCAATCAACTTACTTTACATCAATCCTCTTTACTGGATTGGAGGTTCATTTAAACATAGAGCTCAAGAGAAAAAGATCATTATCAGAATTAACATCCTCAGAAGGACTTGAGGGACCGGGTCCCTCATTCAGCTCCCCTTTTTCAAGCACATTTACCAATTCCTCCATTCTTCAAGAGTTCTACAACGCTGGCAACAATTTTAACCTCGCTCTCTAGAATATTAGATCTACCTTGTTCCCTTTCAGTTAAACTCCCATCAAAATCCACCAAAGACTTCTTGGGGTTTTGATTCAGATGGAGTTAGCATTTTGGAAGGTGACTGAGTTGGGTTCATTTAAGGCATATTTGGAGAGAAAGATTCTTTTTGAGACAAGGTTGATTTTGATATAGAAGAAAAGAATCGATTTTAGTTGGATGTAAGAACAGGAATTTTTTTTTGGGAAACGAGTCAGTTCAGAAAAGGTTTACATTTTGGACTTCAAAAATAGTAGAGAGGTGAAAATAAATTAATGACATGACACTTCAGTAGTTTAAAAATGCATATAAGTATTGAAGAGACTACTAGCCTAAGTCACATGAACCAAGTTCCTTGATGGTTTTTGAAAATTTGAGCAAAAACTTCTAGAATTGCAATGTCACTCTTACTTATTTTGTCCAGAAACCGCCATGTGTGTATACCTGTAATAGTATAGATTTGAGTTAGATGTCGCCAAAAAATATATTTTAGCATTGTACCCTTCCTTCTTAACATAGCCAATCATCGAGGGACCAGGTCCTTGATTGAGCTTGATCAATCCCAACTCCAGACGATTTCTTTCAGATTGTTCCTTGCTCAGCGCCTTGGTGAATATGTTTTCTACTTGGTCCCCCGTCTTCCAGAACTTCATACAAATCAAACCCTTTTCAACATTATCTCTCAAAAAGTGATGTCGCATATCATTGTGCTTTGTCCTCTTGTGCTATAATAGAGTTAAGATGTAAATACACCAAAGTCTTTAAGTTGTTTCTTGATCTATAGTAGTTGAGCACAACAAGAAGCAGAAATTACGTATTCAACTTTAGCAGTAGAAAGAGCCACAAAGTTTTATCTTTGTACCCTATAAGATCAAGCCTGACCCCAGAAAATGTTCCATTGCAGATGTGCTCTTTCTATCCACCAGATATCCAATATAATCAGCATCATCATGTCCAACCAAGTCAAAATTATCTCCTAAAAAATAGACGAGGACCATGTCCCACGTTCCCTTAGGATCCCTCAAAATTCTTTTGGCATCCTTCAAGTGAGATTCTTTTTGTCCAGGTTCCTATCACTGTTCTGTTTGAAGGCCTAGGGACCAGGTACCACACTTTGTTCCTTTCAAACTAATGGAGTTCTTCTTGCATAACATCTATTCAGTTAGAATTTTCCAATGCTTTTTAGATGTTTTTAGACTCGATTTGAGACAAGAAGGCTGAGAGGGCAAACATGTTCCTTGCTTTAGATCTAGGTTGAATACCAGAGTCTAAGGGTGTGATTACATTTTGAAGGGGATGTGAACTCTTTTGCTTCTAGTTGGATACTTGAACTTCAGAATTTGAAGGACCAGGTTCCTCCATATTTGAAGTATCATTGACATCAACAGAATTATGACTTCCATTCCTTGGTTCTGCATCACGAGTACCTAATACAACATCACCAACCCTATGCTTAGCTTCAGTCGAGGTGATAGAGGGATCAAGTTCCTCTATGCCTTTTGGAGATTTTGCTGCATCTTCTTCATCACTCTGCTTGACTTGACTCATCAAATCAGTCTTTCCGTTGGCAATATGTATGGCTTCTCCTGGAACCTTTGATAAATCACCATCTTTATTTTTTTTGTTATGTGACCCTTTGTCACCATTGTTGAGAACAATACATTTCCATCCAAAGGCTCTCAAGTAAGTCAACTTGGATTTTTCTCATTGAGCAGTTCATAGAGAGTCTTATCGAGAAGGGAACTGATCATGCACCTGTTAATCAAGTAAGATGCAATATTAACTGCTTAAACCCATGAACCAGGTCCTCTA
This sequence comes from Nicotiana sylvestris, assembly GCF_000393655.2. NCBI lineage: Eukaryota > Viridiplantae > Streptophyta > Magnoliopsida > Solanales > Solanaceae > Nicotiana > Nicotiana sylvestris. The sequence goes on from NC_091062.1 coordinate 194,445,838, forward strand.
TGACCAACTTGTTAAGCAAAGAAAGACTCGCATACCTCGATCGTCTATGCCATAACTTAGCATCATCATCATCAATGGAACTTAGGCATGTTAGATCATCACAATCCAGTGAGTTAAAGTCTGGAACATAGATGTTCTTGAATCTTTTGACTATCAACACCACTTCACTAGTTTTGAGATTTGCGACAATGCAAGATTTTGACAAGAACTTCAATACACTTCCCTTTGTCACGGATTTGAGACATACTTAACAAGCAATATTTAAAGACATTCACATAGTATATATTTTCAATTGCATGAGAAAGTGTTTTGCGAATTTTGACAACCAAAAGAATATAACCCTTCTTGCCATTTTCGAAGGACACACTCTCACCTTAGAAGTCCTAGAGTGAGAGGGAATAATCCATTCTTTCGGTCATATGCTTAGAGCAGCCGCTATCCATCTACTATTTTTTGACTGCTACCTTGTCACACCCAGACTCAAGGAGCGCGACCGATGCTCAACCGAGCGAACCCGGCCGAGCAAGCCTATTAGATTTCCTTCTATCCAACTCACCCATAAATAAAGAGGAGATGTACTCCATTAATCAAATACTGAAAAAATTTCATTAACAACACCTATTTCATTTCCATTAGCAGCTTCATTCATAATTTTCAAAATATTATAAGTTTATAGATATAATGAAAGACATGTTTGCCAAATACCAACCTTTCTAGTTCAATTTCCCACTTCAAACACTACCCACAACCTGTCTACGGGGCCTCTAAGTACAACAGAAGAGTAATATGGAAATGTCGGCAACAAGTCCCCAGCTATACCTCAAAACTCAAAGTACAACATTAAGTGATGTCAAGCCCGAAATAGAGTAGGGCTCACCAAAACCTACTGAATAGGGAGTAACTACTAATGAGTACCAAAGTTGGCCGCTGATGAACTACCTGCATCAATTGAAGATCCAGCGCTCCCCGCAAAAGGGACGTTAGTACATATGGAATAGTACTAGCATGTAAAGCCAAATATACTCTTTCAAAATAGAATGCCCATATAAAAAGGAAAAACCATAGAAACAACAAGTCACATTCAACAACATCCAAATGTTCAGTTAAAACATAACAATTTTTAAAATACAAAAATAATATATATTTTTGGTTAGGAGATCATTAGCACTGATATACCACCATGTTTTTAGCACGGAGTCCGATTACGCCCGATAGGCTAGGCCATCTCCCACGAGCAATGTGGTTTGACGTGTGATAGGAAAAAAAAGGTGTTACGAAGAGTAGTACCACTATGTGTGCAACATGGCGTTCGATCTCCAACCGATCAGCTAGGTCGTCTTCCTACATATGCTGTGTGGGTTGACATTTCGATTCACAACTATTATCAGTATCATGACTTTCGTCCCAATTAAGAGAAATAATATCAACACATTAACCTTATCCCAAATAAGGAATAATCACAATTCACTCCTACACCGATACGTGTAGTTTTAGGTGTAGGTTGTTACAATCCACCCTTCCTCGATGACAAACTGTTAGTTTGTATGAATCTACCAAACTATAGAGTACCTGGTCCTATATGAAATGATGCTGAGGATGCTATAGAAACTGAAAGTAAAGAATACAAGGGATTTTTACGTGGAAAAATCTCACAAAAGGGGATAAAAAAACCACGACCTACTCTTGTAGGCTTTTAACTTCACTAACTTGTAATCTCCCTATTACAAGCCACTTTGCAATAACCCTATTACAAGGACTTCAACTAACTTGTGATGCTCTCACCACAAGCCACTTTATAACTATCCTAGTCATAAAGACTTTAAACTTATGACTATTCCTAGTCACAACATAAACTCAAAAGTTTACGGATTTTTGGTTTTTTCCTAAGACAAAGATTCTAAGAAAGCAAACTAAGAAATGCAATGAAGAGCAAATAACAAGATTACAACTCAACTATGGATGTACATAAACTCGTTAAGAAACTGATCCATAGTGGAGTTGTCTTCTTGTTCTTGACACACCAGTGACTTCAATGCCGGATGAACACTGTTATGCTTGAGAGAATATCACTGAATGTACAAAAATATTGTGCCTTGCACCAAGTTGTTATATCACAAAAGACATCACAATAGATAGTGATGTCAATTCTTGGTACACGCTTCTTCCCAATGAGAAGTGACTGCTGTATTGTCTGCACAGCCACTTCTGTGCAGTTGCGTTCCAGCTGGATAGTTGACTTGTACTTCAGTTAGAGAACACTATCGGACTAGGTCCTAGTTGTGTTCCTCTTCTGTAATGGTTGCGAGATGGTCACTTTCTGCTGCTACGTTCCAACTGTACAGTTGACTTGAACTTTTGTCAGAGAACCCTAAGGGACCAGGTCCCTGTTGTGTTCCTCTTTATAATAATTGCGGACAGTCACTGACTTCTACTTGTGTCGGAGAATCCTAAGGGACCAGGTCTCCAGGTCCCTGTTGTGTTCCTCCCTGTGGTCGTTCATTCATTTGCTGATTTTCAGACTTGGACCAGGTAAGTTGGAATGTATAACATGTGGGCTAGGTTCTCTATCTGGTTCTTCACAACAAGTTTGTTAGATCATCAAAACATAAGAAGCATAAGGCAAAGACATTGAAAACCCATCAATTTTCCCTTTTTTGATGATGACAAACTTAGGCATGGATAGTATTTATTTAGAGCAGAAATAACCAGATAAGATACCAGAAACTACACAAGGTTCCCCCTTAATCTCAGATCTTTTTTTTGATTCCCCTTAATCTTAGAGATCTCCTAAAGACTTGCAAAAGCAGCAGAAACTACACAAATACACAAAGTTCCCCCTGAAATCTTATATTCTTCCCCCTTTTGTCATCATTAAAAAGAGCACAAGTAGGAGCACAAACAGGTATTTAGCATAAAGAAGTCTAACACAACTAGATCATGCCATATATGTGCACACAACATGACAGAAAAGAGAAGCTAGAGGAACACAACATTGTACAGGCAAAGAAGGGAAGCTATTTTATTAATGTTTACAATGGACTGAGTAGAACAAGAGCAATAATGGTGAATACCAATATGCCATCACAAAAACAAAGTCAAACAAAAATAAAACAACAGCCACAAAATATTAGAGCAAAAATAGCTGGACACTAAGAGGATCCTAGGGGGCACTAGAGGAAGGAGGCTTGGAAGAAGAGACAACAATGGTTTTGAGAACCAGGTCCAGTCGAGCATTTGCAGACAGTTGTTCTTCAAGTAATTGTGCCCGAAGTTTATCATTTTCCTTTGTTAGTCGTGCAACTTCTTCATTAACAGAATCAGGTCCTTTAACCGCTTGACTGAGTTGAGTTTCCAATATGGCATTTCGAGCCCTCAACCTTCTAATCTCTTTAGAAGCTACATTTTGAGCGTTGATCAGCTGAGAAATGGTCAAGATGCTTCCACCAACTCTTTTTATACATTCACATTCTTCTAAAGTGGTCTTAGAGAAGGTTTTCTTGTGTGTGTCTACTCTGGGATTCCCCAAGAGAACCTTGTAGAATCTGAACACCTGAGTGAGGAGAAAGCCATATGGTATCCCATGATTCCCACCTTTAAAGTTTACCACCTTTTGCATATGATCTACCATGATTGCTGACAAATTGATTGGGACAAACTCATCAAGCTCTTCCATTAAGACCATATCCGATTTTGTAGCAATAGATCGCCTCTAGAAACGAGGTAAAAGCACCTTATTGACCAGTTCAAAGAGAAGCTGATACTCAGGAAGCAATATCTTCTTATGCACCTGTTCCCCCTGCTGAATAACTTGCTTCTTCATGATGGACCTCCTGAAGTTTACACCACAGACACCCTTGACTGAGGACATCCCTTCATATGGAATTCTGAGAACCTTTCCCAATGTTAAGGTGTCAAGTACAATGTCTACTCCATTTACTAGCGCACAAATGTGATTCCCCTCAATAGTGAAGAGAGATGCATAAAAAGTTTATACCACATCTTCGTACACCAGAGGCATGCTACCTTTAAACAGGTGTTCCCATTGTTGAAATTTCACAATCTCTAGAATTTGTCTCATACCGGCCATCTCCGAAATTGCTGGATCAAATGTACGATCCCATATGACTTTCTGAGTTCTTAATCTCTACTACCAAAGACTACTATCATGGGGCATGGTCCTCAGTGAACCAGGTTCTTTAACAGTTTCCCATTTTCGTTTGCTAGACCCTTCAACAGACTTTCCTTTCCAGCTCACTATCCCCACAGTATCATCTTCAGACATAACTTGCTCAGTTTGACTCTTTTTAGACTTGCTGCTGCCCTTCACAGATGACCCTTTTTGTTGCTCAATAGTTTCATCGGAAGCTTTATCCATAGACTTTTGAGCTTTCAAAGATTATTGTACTAGGGAACCAGGTTCCCTTGAAGAATTTTTGTCAATCCCACTTACTGGAACACTCTTGTTAGTGACAAATTCCCTTTGATTCATTATCCTCCTTTTCCTTTTCTTGACACTCCTCTTACTTTTCTGCAATGTGGACTCAAAACTCTCTTGCTGCTTTGACATGATAGTGGGTGACTTGGAGGAGGATTCTACGAGCTTAGAATGATTAGGAGATGCAGGAATGGGTTTGTACAGAAGAGAATCAGGTTTTTCGGAAGGTTGTTTTGAGAACATCTCATGAGCCAAAGACTGAAGGAGTACTGTGGTTCTTACATCTCCTAAGAATGGAGTTTCTTACCCTTGATACCTAGATGAGAGATGCACTCCTTCATTCATCAGACTCTCAGCAATGATAGCTATGATGTTATGTGCTGTTTCCTTTTCTGGTGACTCTGAGAGAGTCACTAAGTCCAGGATGGAGGAGTTCAGATATTGGTCAGGATCATCCTCAGGAACTTCTAACAGTTGAGAGGTAAAACCTCCTGCGTGTATGTTGATAAGACCAGAGGAATGGCTAGACATAGGGTTTTCAAAACGAGAGAGAACAAGATTTATCAGAAAAGGGAAAACTGTAGGAAAGGAGGATGAGCTAGGAGTGGGTAAAGTAGTAGTAGAAGTGAAATAGTGAAGCTCTAGGGATGATTTCAAGGATGATAAGGAAGTGGGAGTGGTGTTAATGGTGGGAGAAGGAGGCGATTGTTCGATTACCACTATAGGAGTACTTGGAAGACGAGTAGAGTGAGAGAGAGATGAAGAGAGGATCATAGCTACACAAAAGAGATGAAGGTTCACGACTTGCTGTGAGAGAAAAAGAAAGTTTTATTAGAAGAAGGGCTAATGATGAGAGGAGAGAGAAACATGTTCTCAATAGTTCTGAAAATGGTGGTAGGTTTGTGGGAAAGCGTTATCGTGCAGAGGGGATAGAGGGATTTGAAAGACAAGACATGACATGCAGACTTTGAAAAGTCAGATAATGTTGCAGTTGAGTTAATTTTGTTTTTAAAAAAATTTGTTTTGTAAAGGCATGCAGAATAAGCACATTACTATTAACCTGAGATATATGAACCTGATGCGAGACCATTTTTTTTTTAAAAGGTTTTAGCAGCTCTTTTCTCGCAGTTCATATTTTACCTTTAGCTTCTATGATCGTCATGCGTGTTTGCCTGCAATGGTATTGATGTGAGTTAGGCTTGGTTAGAAAATACTTTAGCCACCTTTACCTGATGGTGTCTTGCATAGACAGCTGATGGAGGATCAGGTTCTTTATTAGACTCTTATGACCCCATCTTCACCTTGTTTGATCCAGAATATTCTCTACTCAAGGCTTTGACAAAGATATCTGGAATTTGGTCTTCTGTTCTGCATGACTTTCCACAGATCAACCCTTTCTTCATATTAACCCTCGGAAGATAATCCCATCCCTCAATGTGCTTGGTCCTCTTGTTTTGAGATTCTTCTTCAGTTGTTGACGAGGCCATTGAGTTTGCTTACTTGTCCCCCAAGGGATGAGGCATGATTATGGCAAGTGAACCATTTCAAAAGTGCTTTTCCTTTCCACAAAAAAACCTGCACAGTTAACATCATCATACCTAATAGGATTAAAAATGTTGTCACCTGAGGGGTAACATGGGACCAGGTCCTGAGTTCCCTTAAGGTATCTCAAACTTTTGTGGGCATATTTCAAGTAGAATTCCTACGGACTTTCACTTTGGATTCTATTCTGGAGTGGTGATATAGAAGGAACTAAGGAAAAATGTTTTTTTTCTCTAGAATAAAAGAAAGTGATTAACTTGTCACACAGATAGAAGCTTTTGTGTTTCCAGTTTGGGACTGAAGTTTGATTGGTAGGGGAGATTTGGAAGAATTTGATTTCCCCACACTCTGTGTTCTGTTGCTTAGAGGTGCCATGAGTTGCATCTCCACTCTTTTTTCAACTTTAGTGGTAGTAAGTGAAGTACCAGGTTCCTTGTGAGAAGTGGAAGATGATGTTGCATTGTCTTTCACCAGTCTCTTTCATCTTACTCATTTTATCAGCCTCCCTATTTGAAGCCTTAGATATTTTCCAGGGACCAGAGTTGGTTCATCATTTGATCATCACTGTTTCTTCCTTGGCTAGATGAAGGTGTCTTGTTGAATACCCCATGAGCACTTCCTTTCATTTAGTGTGCCCTTTGTTGAGAGTACCCCAGACGGATTCCTTCGTTTGTCTTTTGAATTGAACTTTCCAATCTGATCCTTTCCGTTATTGAGAGCATGGCATTTTCAGTCAAGAAGGTTCTCAAATGAGTTATCTTTCAGTCAAGAAGGAATTTTCTTCCATTTGGCAGCTTATAATGGGTTTTAATTATGAGGGACCTGATCAGACACCTGTTCACCAAGTAGAAAGCAGTATTTACTACTTTTGCACAGAATTTATTGGCGATTCCATAGTCGATGAGCAATGTCCATTCCACATCTTCGAGTTCCGTTCTTTCTTTCAGCAATACCATTTTGATGTTGAGTCCTTGGTGTAGAGAAATTGTGCGTGATCCCCCCATTTTTGCTTTCTCTTGAATCTTCTTGACAAGCACCATTAACACCTCGAGAGTCTCCTCCTTTGTTTTGTGGACCTGTGTCTAGGTGACTATTGAGTTTGGCAGACCTTGCACCAGGTCCTTCTGGATTAGTTTATTCAGAGGTGAGAAGCTTGCATACACCAATCTTTCATGCCAATTTTCCGACCTCACCCATCTCATACCACCAGCTTTTGGAGATTCATAGTCGACCGAGTGGATGTTTTTGCTTCCTTTGTCCACTGAGACCACTCGACCAGCTATCATATTGGTACCTGTACTTTAGGCCATTCACATAGTACACGTTCCCAACTGAGTGCCAAAAAACCTTTCCAACTTTACATTTATTGAGAATGTACCCTCTCCTTTTTTTTTGAGGATACATTCCCTTCCTACAGGGCTTTCAGTGAGAAGAAATTCATGATATTTTTCAGTCACATGCATTGAGCATCCATAGTCCATAGTCCATCACAGTCCGCTTTCTCTCTCTGTTCCCTAAACATGTAAATCAAAGGTTAGATTTAGAAAACCAAACTAGTTTGGTCCCTTGTTATAATAGAAAGGATGAATAAGGGTTTTCCTAGTCTATGCAGGTAACATCCGCTTCTTGTGAGTGATACCTGGTCCTTTGTTAGTAGTCACTTTATTAGTAAACACTTTGTTTTTCTGAACAGACTGAACTCTGGCCTGGAAATTTTCTTTAAAATGCTCATTGTTCCCACAGTGGGTACATAGCCAGTTATCAGGGACAATGACATAGTTGTTGTGAGGGTTGTAAGGAGTTTTCTTCCTTTGGAACCCGATGCCCTGCCTGTTTCCACTATTGTTAAGATACATGATAGTGACATCATCTGAGGACCAGGTCCACTTTAGAGATTTCTCAAGATTAATTCTCAATTTCTCCAATTTAGTTTGAAGTTGCTGATTCTTCTCGAGTTTACTACATAGACTGGTTTTCACAACAGTTAATTCCTTTTCAAGCAAGATGTGTGTCTCACTAGCTACTTCATTCCCTTTCCCAAGACTCACATTCCTATGTTCTTTATTGAGTCCCTCAATAGTTTCCTCTAGATCGGTGCATATCACTAAAAGGTCATCCCTCTTTTCCCTAGTAGTTGCAATTTTTCCTTCTAAGGTGTGTTTCTCATTGCTAAGACCTTCTATTATTTCTTTTAAAACAACAACTACTACCATCAAGTCGTCTCTCTCATTTTCCACACTAGTTATTCTTTCATTCAAGGCTTCCTTTTCTTTTTCAAGATTAGCTATGATCTCATTTAGGTCGACTACACAGACCACCAGATCATCTCTAGATTTCTCGGCCTCTCCTAGTTCTATGGTCAGGATCTCCTTATCATTAACAAGGCTATAATAAGCATCAATTAGGACATTTGTTTACGACCTTAGCTTCTTAGAAGAGTAGGATTTCAGATTTCTCTGAATATCCCTGAAGTTTACCTCATCGTCTTCATCTTCTTCATCATCATCAGACTGAGCCATCAACGTAAACAGTGAATCATACTTCATTGCTTCCGTTTCTACTGCCATCATGGAACTATTTTCTGCATCTGGTTCCCTTTCGGATTCACTAGAGGCGTCTCCCTAAGCAGCAAGAGCTTGCTTAACAATATTGTCAGCAGGACTTTTTCGATTGAATCATTTGTCTGGAACCGAGTTACTTTTTGCTGCTTTGTCAGGATTTTGTTTGTATTGCTCCTATTTTGCAAGTGGAAAGTCTTTGATGAAATGCCCTGGCTTTCCACATCTGTGACAGAGATCGTTGTTCCTTGCTTTGCTTGAACTGCCCCACTTTGGTATACCACCATTTCTTCGAACCATCATTTGAAATCTCTTAGTAAGATAGGCCATGTCACTATCTTCATCACTTGAGTCACTGCTTTCAGTTTTGAGTACCAGGTTCTTTTCCTTCTTATGCACTCTTCTTTCACTATCTTTCTTTCTTTTCATCTCGTATGTCTTCAGATTACCAATCAACTCATCCATAGTCATTGTTTGTAGATCTTTACCTTCAGTAATGGCGTTTACCTTACTTTTCCCAAGAACCAGGTAGAACACTAAGGATTTTCCTTACAAGCTTGTTTCTGGGAATGACATCTCCAAGTAAATAAAGCTCATTTATGATGGAGGTGAATCTGGTGTGCATATCTTGTATAGACTCATCATCCTTCATCCTAAAGAGCTGATATTCCATGGTGATCATGTCGATCTTGGATTGTTTGACCTGAGTGGTTCCTTTATGTGCGGTTTGCAATACTTCCCATATTTCTTTGGCAGTGTCACAAGATGAGACTCTGTTGTACTCATCAGGTCCTATGCCACACATCAAGATTTTCTTGGCACGATGGTTCTTTTCTATAACTTTCCTGTCAATGTCGTTGTACACTTTTCTGCCTTTCGACACCATTGGTCCTATTTTTTCAAGCTTCTTCATAGGGGCATGTGGACCATCAAAAATGATGTCCCACATTTCTGAATCTTTTGCCATCATAAAATCATGCATGCGGGTCTTCCACCAGCCATAGTACTGTCCATTGAATCTAGGAGGTCTATAGGTTGATTGTCCTTCCTCAAAGTTGGATGGAGCAACCATTGAGATCCTTTATAGGTGTTAACCTTTTAGAAAGAACCTGCTCTGATACCAATTGTTAGTTTGTATGAGTTCACAAAACTATAGAGTACCTGGTCCTATATGAGATGATGCTAAGGATGCTATAGAAACTGAAAGTAAAGAAGACAAAGGATTTTTGCGTGAAAAAATCCCACACAAGGGGATCAAAAACCACGACCTACTCTTGTAGGCTTTTACTTCACTAACTTGTAATCTCCCTATTACAAGCCACTTTGCAATAACCCTATTACAAAGACTTCAACTAACTTGTGATGCTCTCACCACAAGACACTTTATAACTATCCAGTTACAAAAGCTTTAAACTTATGACTATTCCTAGTCACAACATAAACTCGGAAGTTTACGGATTTTTGATTTTTTCCTAAGACAAAGTTTCTAAGAAAGCAAACTAGGAAATACAATGAAGAGCAAATAACATGATTACAACTCAACTACGGATGTACATAAACTCGTTAAGAAACTGATCCTTAGTGGAGTTGTCTTCTTGTTCTTGATACACCAGTGACTTCAATGCCGGATGAACACTGTTATACTTGAGAGAATATCACTAAATGCACAAAAATGTTGTGCTTTGCACCAGGTTGTTATATCACAATAGATAGTGATGTCAATTTTTGGTACACGCTTCTTCCCAATGAGAAGTGACTGTTGTACTGTCTGCACAACCACTTCTGTGCAGTTGCATTCCAACTGGATAGTCGACTTGTACTTCTGTCAGAGAACACTATCGGACCAGGTCCTGGTTGTGTTCCTCGTTTGTATCAGTTGCGAGACGGTGCCGTATAGTTGACTTGTACTTATGTCAGAGAACCCTAAGGGACCAGGTCCCTGTTGTGTTCCTCTTTATAATGATTGTGGACAGTCACTGACTTGTACTTGTGTCGGAGAACACTAAGGGACCAGGTCACTAGGTCCCTGTTGTGTTCCTCCCTATGGTCGTTCATTCATTTGTTGATTTTTAGACTTGGACCAGGTCAGTTGAAATGTATAACATGTGGGCCAGGTTCTCTATCTGATTCTTCACAATAAGTTTGTTAGATCATCAAAATATAAGAAGCATAAGGCAAAGACATTGAAAACCCATCATAAACGATACTCCCAAAAATATTTTTATTAATTTGTACACAAAGGTAACATAAATACAAATGTATTCACCTCATCATCTTTCACATTGTATAAATCTTCATTAGTATTTTCAACCACTCACAACAACAATGTTTCCTTGGATCTTTGGCCATTCACAAGATTCTTTATTCATGGCACGATAGCCGTATTTCATATTCCACGCTTTCATAGATCATCATCATAAATATCAACCTATATAATATATTAGAAATCACAACTTTAAGTTCATTAGAAATGAATGCTTTAAACACAATAGATTTCTTTTCAAGAAATTGAGTAAAATAATTGGTGATCGAAGCGCAAGTTAAAATCATAAACAAGTAACACGTCATTTTTTCTTGAAATATTTTTCCCCAAAAAGGGCAATACACAATTTCAATTCATGAACACGTAAGAGCTCAAAACACATTGGAAATACTTGCAAATCATATCAATAGTTAAAACAACCACATTTGGGCATGACTTGAGTACATAAGCTTTTAGGTAATTCTATTTTCGAAGTCATTTTAAAACAGTTGAATCAAAGCTTATTTCTTAGCCTTTTTCACATCATCTAATTTCATTGAAACCACTAGCCACAAGTATAACTTTCATTCTTGGCACGGTGGCCACACTCTATATCCCAAATTCACTTATTTTATTTTCTAGCAACTTTATAGATTATCAACAATAAAACATTTTCAATCAAGGCTTTAGATACACATATGAGCAATTAAGAGTCTTAAGCTTATCGAGTTTTTCTCACACAATTTGGCATACTAGCTTTCATTTGAAACACGACTCAAAGACATAGAATTTTAATACACTACCCATACTTTGTGTGAGCACGTGATTTTTGCTCTATGAGAACTACTCCCAAAAATTCAAAATAAACTGGTTTTGTGTTGTTTGTGATTTATTTATATTTTGTCTGTGCATGTTTATTTCTACTTTAATTTAGAAAAATACAAAATATGTGTTGCATGTGAATTTAGGGTTTAATTTTACAATTTAGGAATTAATTAAACAATCAAGTTTGTTTTACAAATGGAAAAATCACAAAAAATATGTACTTTGCATTTTTAGCATTTAATGTCCAAATTGTGTTATTGTCTTTGTATTTAATTTTGGGTGATAATTATTATCAAGGGTTAATTAGTATCCTTTAAAGTTGATTTTGGGTTTTGGTAATTAAAAATCAAAAAAGAAAATAAAAGAAAAGAAGGAACAAGAGAAGAAGGGTTAAAATCGGATTGGGCCAGTCTAAAAGAAAAAAGTTCAGGCCCAAATGTCACCCCCTAAGTCAGCCCATACCCGCCCCAAATCCAGTCCACCTGCGACCAGCCCAGAATGACATCGTTTGGGCATTGTGAATCTGGACCGTCAATCTCATACGATCAAATAGTCCAGTCCGTCTCCAGATATACCCAAACGACGTCGTATCTGGGCAATAAATCCAAGCCATTGATTTGTTTTGATCTAACGGTCCCAGGCTTCCCCCACAACCCGGTCCATTTCAAACCGGGTTGACCCAGTTTCGAGGAATGGCCAAACGTACCGTTTCCTTTAAGTGAAATGATTCAGGCCATTGATCGTGCTTGATCCAATAGCTAGGATTCAACCACCCCCTCCGTATATAAATCCAACCCCTCACCTCACACCCCCCTAAACCATACCCCTGTTCATCGTCTCTTTCAGAGACAAACCAAACAACCCTCCAAACCATAGCCGCCCTGAAACCCCTTCGCCTAAAAGTCGGCGGCAACAACGCCGATGACCATGAAACTAACACCCCTAGAGCACCTAACCACACTCTCCACAAATCCCTTACCTGTTTTGCTCGAATCAGACTGTAGCTTCTCGAATCTTCAATTGAAGATTCAAGCAAACTTGAAACCCATACCAACCAGTCCCAAACTCACACAAAGGCACCCCCTGACCACCCTCCTTACGGATCTGTTAACCGTTAGCCTCGAATCAGCCTGTAGTTTCTCGAATCTTCAATCGAAGATTCGAGCAGAACCTAGATCTACCCCAACCAGTCCCAAACTTATGCCAGACATCTCCCTGACCTCCCTCGTCACCAAACCACCGTTGGTTTAGTTCGAATCAGACTAGAACCGTTCGAACCCCAAATCGAACCCCTAAGAACCCTAGAAAACAAAGGTTGAAGTTTGTCCGAAGAAAAGGAATTTGGGTGTCCAGTGGACCTTAGTCGAAGTGTTCTCAGTTGAGAACACTCGATTAAGGTCCGTTCAACCTCAAAAAGGTACGAGTCAGAGTCCAAGTCAGGATCGTCTAGTCTCCGAGTTCCTGAGGTATTTTCCTTTTCCTGTCTGTTCCATTTTTTGTGTTTGTTTATTCTGTTTACTTTAGTGTAGCTTTATTGATTTTTCAATTTTTGTCAATTGGTTCTGCCCTTCTCCATCAGACCTTTTATTTGGTCCAATTTTGTCATTGCTTCTGTTTGTTGTCGATTGTTATATATTATAATTTGTGTAATCGATTGAATAAGTGTCATCGATTAGTCTGGTATGCCTAAATATTAGATTAGCATGACAATAGTCTAATTTGTGGTTCATTTTTGTTTGTTTCCGTTCTGCCTCGTTTGTGTTCTAAAGTTTGTATTAAAATGAGCCCGTTGGTATATTTGAATTTAGAACTGAGCTTGTTGGTATATTCAGTTCATTGAACTGAATTTATTGGTCATTTGTTATCCTGAATCTATCAATCCCCTTAAGGCTCTTATGGTTGTTTTCTCTTTTGTATCCCAATCTGACTAAGGCATATGCTCATCTAGTTGATTTCAGTTCATCTGTTGCTGAGCTAAATGTGATTGGTTCCCCAACATAGTTAGTTCAATATGTGCTGCCCTGAACCCTTGGGCTTCATTTTTATGCCATTTGATTTACTAACTGATCTGAATTGGTTATAGCTGTTGTAGTTTGTTGGGTTCAGCTTAGTTAGTTGGTAGGTTTGAATAGGTTAGAGTTGCAAGGTTCAATGCAGAGTAAAAAGGGTTGGGTAGGACAGTAATTTCAGGGGCTTTTAGGAGGGTAATTTGGAGCATTGGAAAGTTTTAAAATGGCTAGTTTAAGTGGGCTGTCAGTAAAACACTTAAGTACCAATAAACTAATGCATTTGTTTAGTGCTAATAGGGAACAAGACATAGTGGTAGGGGGAGGTTTAAAGGAAATGGATTAAGAATAGGTGCCCATACCTGTTTGAGAAATTAAATAAGGGAAGGACAAGGGTAGTGGGGAAGAAGTGAGTTAAAAGAGAACAAAACATGTAGTAGTGGTAAAGGAATATCATGGGCAAAAAATCTGATAAGGCAGAGGGGGCAGGTCTGTTTTGCATATAAATAGAGTCATTTAAGACAGATTTGAGGGAGGATTCTGAAAATCTGAAAGAGAGTGCTGGAGAGTTTAAAAAGAGAAAACAAAAAAGAAAAGATCCTGTTTCATTGCATCTGTAGGAGTAACTCGAATTCTGGACAGTGAATCCGATTCCCTTTGATTGCTTAAGTGGTTCAGTGGTCTACTGGTTCAGTTTCGGGTTTAATATACGCTTGGTTGAGTTTGGTTTGTGGGGATATTGGTTGCTGCTGTTTGGTCTTTTACATACTTTCTGGGCTGTGTCGATAGCTATTTGGAACTCCCAACTGCTTGTTGTTGAATTGCTGTTCTATTGCTGCTCGTATTACTGTTGTTGCTGATCTCTCTTCTACTTTATTTCTGTTCCAATTCCAGGTACACTTTTCGAATCGCCTTGATGTAGCTCCTTGAAGTTGAAAAAATGGAAATATTCACAGATTTGTGTTCATTTGTAGGCTGCCTATTGTTTACAATTGGATGAATTGTTAGTTAATTGTACCTAGTCAATATTGATTATGAGTTTTGTATTATGTGAATAGTGGATACACACGGATTGTAATTAAGAGCTACTGAACTGCTATGCTCATGTTGACATGCAGTTAGTTTACAAATCTGAGCTGCTAGGTTGTCAGTTTGCTTTACCATAACAATTAGTACTAGATGAAGTTATTTGAACTCTTGATTTGTTCTGCTATAAGTGATTCATGTCAAAGTGAGCAATTAGTTAGGGACAATAATTTAATTAGAAACAAAAGCATCAGAATGTTCGAATGTGCGCTGGTTTGTTTTGGGACTACTTGAATTCATGGTTATCTAGCAACCGCTTTAGTATAGATAGTGCTCACTTTAGTATAGCACTATTCTGTTAAAAAATCAAATTCAGAAACATGATTGGGGTTGCAAATGTATGATGGGTCATCAAGTTTGATTTCGAGTTTAACCTAATATCAGTAGGCATCAACAGTTTAGGCTAGCAATATCAGTAGGCATCATCAGTAACTTGTTTAAAATAAGCAGGCACCATTAGCACTGACTAAACAAATTGGTCATGATAATTGGATATGAATAAATAGTTAATTTGAACGAGCGTACGTCATAGTATTTTATTACTATTTGGCAAACACACTCTGGAGAGTTGGAGTAATTGTGGGGTACAAATGCTTATCCCGCAATCTTTTCGGCCTGATCCTGTTCATTTGAACTAGGCTAGTCCTAGGCCCACTTTGGGCCACTGAAAATTCACGGTTGGCCTGCATGAACTTTATGGCTTGGGCTCTTTGGGCCCAAGACTGATATGGCACGTTAGCACTTAAGGATGGACTGGGCTTTTAAGTTAGGTAGTGGATTCAAATTAAAAGGTTCGTCCTTTCGTTTGGATCCGGACTTGAACTTGAGGCCCGATTTTGTAATATTAATTAATTAGGACTTTTTCTTTTCTTTTTTTTAGAGACAAATAAAGTTGAAAATTATAGATTGCTTTAGGTTTGCCCTTTTAAAATAAAAATGAGATGAGCCTCGCCAAATAAAGCACCTAGATTGCGGGGCTCTCGATATTTGTATATATTAAAATACTTAGATTCTGGGATAGGCCGTTTAGTGAGTTTCACGGCCATTTCCCAAAATAAAAACGCGTTAGTCTCTTTAGGCGCGTACTTTAAATAATATTACCTTCTTAAATCCGGGTGCACATTTATGCGACCCAAATCCAAATCTCAACGAAGTCAAAATATGTCGATAATTACGGGTACATTGATTGTGACGTGGTTCGAGATGTATTTTCACGATGTTGCAATTCTCGTTAAAAAATAATAAATAAAAGCGGTAAATAGTTAAAATTTATACATAGGTTCAACATGTATTAAAATCAGATAAACAAGTCGAATATGACAGTTGAGCGACCGTGCTAGAACCACGGAACTCGGGAATGCCTAACACCTTCTCCCGGGTTAACAGAATTCCTTACTCGGATTTCTGGTTCGCGGACCGTAATACAGAGTCAATCTTTTCCTCGATTCGGGATTCAACCGGTGACTTGGGACACCATAAATCTCCCAAGTGGAGACTCTGAATCTTTAAATAAACGAATCCCGTTTTGATTATCCTTTAATTGGAAAAACTCCCTTTACATATACCCTTTTTCGGGGTGTAGGTGAAAAAAGGAGGTGTGACAGCTCTGGCGACTCTGCTGGGGATTGAACCCAGAACCTCTGGTTCAGGGTTCAGAATTCGAGCTTAGATAATTTGTTATATTTGGCTTTGTTTATTATCTGATTTATACATGTTTGGGCCTAATGTGCTAAATGCTGCTTTTACCGCTTTGATATTATCTGAACTGTATATAAACTGTGCCGAAACCCTTCTCTTCTTACCTCCGGGGATGTGCTTGCTGGTTGAGACTCCCTATTCTGTTAGTGTCATACCTTGAAATAAGAAAGAGGCCGGACAAGTTACAAAGCCGGACGATCTCGCAGGTCCCCGGTACGTAGCCCCCTCCTCGACTCGAGTTGTTCGCTCGGGTACACAATCTAGAACAAATACCCAGGTTGCAAACCTAGAATAACTCAGCTTCATGTCGGATCCCTAGTAGGAACGTTCATTTGCGTCATGTGCTTTTGACTTTGGAGGCTCAACACAAGGGTTGGGTCTGTCTAGGACAGGTGCCAAAACGACAAAAGACCATCCTGATGCATCCAACTTGCTACCTGTGCATTTGTTTGCTTCGGACTTGCATGCTGACCGGCTTTTGAATACTTTGAGGAAAGAGAGATAGAGATGGTTAATCGCCTGTTTTGAAAAAATCAATAGCGTCGAAACTCTGTCAAATTTTTGAGAAAATGGAAAAAGGGGGGTTTTGTTTATGAAAAATGGTTTTATTTGCCATTGAAAAGAGTCTTGTTTTCAAAAGAAGTTTGTTTTATCTAGCCGAACTATGCCGGTTTGATTCTCACAGGGTGCGGGATACGTAGGCAACCCTCATCGGGTCCAACCTCCCCTTTTACAAAAATAGCCAAAAATGTCAAAGTTTAATTAAATAAGTCGGGTGATGCCGTTTTTTGGCAAGAATAGCCGAATGTTCCCGAAAGGGACGCTGGAAGGCTGACTTTGCATAAACGGCCACTTTTAGTCATTTTTGAATTTTTGACCGGTTGACTCACCCAGCTTTAAAATCTTTGTTCCCGAAGTGCTGAAAAGCCGTGTGCGGAACCAGATCTTCCTTTCAATCTGTGGAAAATTAAAAAAATAGTCAATTTGTTGAGTCAAATAAATTTTATTTCTTAATCACCTTAATAAATGTGAAGGATGAGCACGATGCAAAATGAACCTTTTTCAATGACTAAAATCCCTTTCAAGTTGCGGCTATGGTGGGATGATTTAGGTGGTGAAGGGCAAGAAGAGGTCATGAAATATCTAAAAGGTCTTACGGGTTTATTGTAAATCCAGCCTCGGGGGGATATCATAAGAGCTTTGGTCACCTGCTGGGACCCGGCACACAAGGTCTTCCACTTCTCCGATTTTGAACTCACTCCGACTTTGGAGGAAATAGCCGGGTACATCGGAAATGCTGAAGTTCCATTGAGGCAAAAATACATGGGTGCTCCGAGAGCTGTCGCTGTGCATCGGTTTTTAGATTCGTTAAAATTACCCAGGACGGTCCATAAACCAGATCTGGCCGCAGGATTTTGTAATCCAAGTTTCATATATGATAGATACGGTCATGTCGGAGGATTCAACAACCCGGGTAACAAGTTATGCAGTAAAAGTAACCGTCAGAAATGGGACGAGCATAGACGAGTGGCTTTTATGATAACCTTTTTGGGCCTTTTTGTATTTCCAAGGAAAGACGGAAACATTGATTTGAAAATAGCCGGGGTCGTCAGTACCTTGCTCATTCAAGATAAAAGCACTCTTGCGCCTATGATAGTATCTGATGTCTTCCGAGCTCTCACAGCCTGCAAAGCCAGAGGGAGCTTTTTCGAGGGGTGTAACTTGTTGCTACAAATATGGATGACTGAGCATCTCTGCCACCGTTCCCAGCTCTTGAAATATGGCTCCTCGAAGAAAACTTGCATAGAAGAGTTCTACACAAGAATCAAGGGGGTCAGTCTACCCGAGGGAGTTACGACATGGACATCATTCTTTCGGACCCTCACCGCCAGCCAAATACAGTGGACACTAGGATGGTTGCCCGTTGACGAGGTCATCCATATGCCGGCAGCTAGGACCCACTTTCTATTGATGGGGCTCAAGAGAATTCAGCCTTACGCGCCATATCGGGTTTTGAGACAACTCGGGAGATGCCAAACAGTGCCACATGAGGAAGATCTTAGTGCTCAAGTAATTGAGATTAGCTCTGACGGACAGTTTCCTGAAGCAAGAGTCCATCATATCTGGAGTGAATGCCAATATTTAAAAATAGATACTTGCGTGCGGGATCGGGCCAAAAGCGAAGTGGCACCAGGATACCTTGCTTGGTACAAGAGAGAACTTGAGCACGAAAGACCGGCTAAAAGACCCCATCTCCAGGAGTTCGTCAAGGCGTCGCAAGAACAGTGGGATTGGTTGGCTAAAGAAGAGAGTTATAGGGCAGAAATAGGTCAGCTAAAGCAACATATTAAAAACCTGGGATTTGAAAATAGTTTGCAAGTTGACACCGATCAGGGAGAAAAGAACAAATTGGCCCAAGAAAATGAGGCGCTGAAAGCCCAAATCTGACAAATGAGGATAGATGCTGACAACCAACAAAGGAGTCGATCGGATGAGTGATTAATAAAAGGATTGAAAAAAGAAATCAGTGAGTGCCGGAATGATTTGAAGCAATCTGAGGGTACCATAGCACAACTCCAGGCGCAATGGGCAAGAAGAACCAAAGAGCACAAACAGTACTTACAGAAGGCGAGGAAGGATTATGAAAAGATCATTGCCGGTTTAAAAAGGAAGGTGACCACCCTAGAGACCAAGGCGTCTAAACAAGCCAAGGCTTTTGAAACCGAAAGTAAACACTGCTATAATCTAATGGCCTCAATGGAAGATGAAATACAGCAATTACAGAAACAACATCTGCATGACTCTCAGGTTTTGAAGGCTAGAGGGGATCAGATAGAACGCCTACTCCTAGAGAAAAAACGAACCAGGGACAAGATTCTGACTATTGCTCATGCTATTACCAGGAAATGCCGGGTGTGTGAAAACATGACCCGCACTACTTTCTTCTCGGCGGTGATGATATTTGTGAAGCAAATCATGTATGAATTGGAACACCTGGAAAAGGACCTTACACCTAAACCCGCGGCGAGGCCGAATGACGCCCCGCGGGCACCCAAATTCAAAACTCTAATGTGTTCATAGTTCGAATCTGCATTTTTCTTGTTCCTTAGAGTCTGTTGTCTGTTAGAGTCTGTTTTTCTTTCGCATCAGAGTCTGTACGAAGTTATTGAGTTCGTACTAGGTCTAGTTTCGAGTCTGTTATTTTCCTTTCCAAAAGCGTCTGGTTTGTATTATCCCCGAGCGAACCTGTGTTCCAAGCTCAGGACAACCAGTATTATCCCCCGGAGCTCACCTTCAAAACGCCCGAAGCCTATCCATATGATCCACATCCTGACCTACCGGAGAAAGCAGAAAAACCGACCAGAAATCCTGAACAGGAAGAGATGTTCAGAAAAATGAAAAGCATAGAGCAATCCTTCAGGGATATGAGAGGTCTAGGAGGTTAGGTAAGCGTGGATTACAAAGATCTATGTTTATTCTCGAATGTACAACTACCGGCAGGGTTTAAAATGCCCAAGTTCGACTTGTACAATGGACATGGCGATCCGGTGGCTCATCTGAGAGGTTTTTGTAGCAAGATGAGGGGAGCGGGCGGAAGAGATGAATTACTGATGGCGTATTTCAGCCAAAGTTTGAGTGGATTGGCGCTAGAATGGTACACCAGGCAAGATCATAACAGGTGGTACACCTGGGACGATTTGGCCCAAGCATTTGCTTGTCACTTTCAATATAATCTTGAGATTATTCCAGACCGACTGTCCCTGACCAAACTGGAAAAGAAGCACAGTGAAAGTTTTAGAGAGTATGGGTTCTGGTGGAGGGAGCAAGTGGCAAGGGTAGATCCCCCAATGAAAGAGAGCGAGATGGTTGATTACTTTTTGCAGGCTCTGGAGCCAACTTACTTTGGTCATTTGGTGTCCGCAATTGGCAAATCTTTTAATGAGGTTGTAAAAATGGGAGGCATGGTCGAGGAGGGGCTTAAGTACACCAAAATCATGAGCTATTCAGCGATCAAGACAACCACTCAGGCCATCCAAAGCGGCACTGGGGTGTACTTGGGAAGAAGAAGAAAGAAGATGTCACGACTGTTGAGTTCGGAGCCTGGTTCAGATCTAGAGGTCCGTCACCCTACTATAGCAACCACGACCCTACTACAAAAATTACCCCCATACTCCATATAGCCCTCCACAATATTACTACCCATCGCCAGATCCCCATTTTTCCGTCCATCATGCACAAACCTATACCCAAACTCTGGCACACTCACAATGGCGTGCGCCATCCCCACAAAATTCCTACCCAGCTCCACAAAAAACATATCCACCCCCAAGGGCCTACAAAAATCCCCCTGGGACAGGTTTTCGACCAAACCCAGCCCTCAAGAATGAGAGGTCACAGAAGCAAAAGACTTTCACTCCACTGGGGGAATCATATACCAGTCTTTTCCACAGATTGAGGCAGTTGGGCATGCTGAATCCAATTGAGCCTAAAATGCCAAATCCTCCCCCTAGAAATCTTGACCACTCGGTGAGTTGTGAGTACTGTTTAGAGGCCCCAGGACACGATACTAAGAAATGTTGGAAGCTGAAAACAGCTGTGCAAGAGCTTATCGACACTTATCGGATCGAGGTTCAAGCACCAAAAGCACCAAATATTAATCAGAATCCACTGCCAGCTCACCATGAGACACACATGATTGAGTTGATACACAAAGAGGGGGAGCCCAGGAAACCCTCACAGACGGTAATGATGATCTGTTCCAGCAAAATCGGCTCAAAGGAAAAAGTAACCAGTGGGAAATCAGCGGTCCAGTTAAGAGGGGTAGATAATAAGCCAACTGTGGTAGCCGAGAGAGGGTCGTCGAGCTTTGTTGTAGTGAAACCCGAGAAAGCTAAAGTGTAGTGCCAGGGGTGGCAAGTAAACCTGTTATGATCGTGAAGGGTGCTCGTACAGAGCCGGTCATTATAAAACCGGTAACTCAGCTTCCAGTGATCAACAGCAAGGCTGTTCCTTGGAATTATGAATGGGTGACGGTGATTTACAAAGGTGAAGAAGTCAAAGGAGAAGTGTGTGAAGCCCAGGGCCTAACTCGTTCGGGAAGGTGTTTTGCTCCCTCAGAGTTAAGAAGGGCCAATCCTGTAGCAACAAAGAATCCAGTTACCGAGGAAGAGGCGGAAGAATTTTTAAAGAAAATGAAGGCGCAAGATTACTCCATTGTGGAGCAGTTGAGAAAGAACCCGACACATATCTCATTGTTATCCTTGTTGATCCATTCAGATGAGCATCGCCGGATATTGATGAAAATTCTGAACGAAGCCCATGTTCCGGATAAGATCTCTGTGAACAATATGGAGAAAATAGCAAACAAGATTTTTGAGGTCAACAGGGTCATTTTTTCAGACGATGAGTTGCCCGTGGAGGGTACAGAACATAATAGGGCCCTCTATTTGACTGTGAAGTGTGAATACTCGGTAGTCACTCGAGTACTAATTGATAATGGTTCCAGTGCCAATATCTGTCCTTTGACCACCTTGAACAAACTGAAGGTCGATGGTGACAGAATTCACAAGAACAACATCTATGTTCGAGGGTTTGATGGTGGTGGTACAGACACAGTGGGTGACATCATACTTGAATTAACAATTGGTCCAATCGAGTTCAACATGGAGTTTCAAATGTTAGACGTGGCAGTGTCATATAATCTTCTGTTGGGGCGACCCTGGATCCACGCCGCCAATGCAGTGCCTTCTACATTACATCAGATGGTCAAATTCGAGTGGGATAGGCAAGAGATTGTAGTACATGGGGAAGACAATACAAGCACCGTAAATGATGCCATCGTACCCTTCATAGAGACGGACGATGACAAGGGGCCGTGGGTTTACCAGGTTTTCGATACGGCTTCAGTGAACAAAGTTCCCGAGGGTGAAAGCATCCCACTTCCCAAAATAGCAGCTGCAACTGTCATGGTAGCCTCGGAGATGTTGAAAAACGGGTTTGTGCCAGGCAAAAGTTTAGGGGCTGATCTTTAGGGTATTGTTCAACCGGTTTCTTTGCCCAAAAATCTGGATACCTTTGGGCTAGGGTTCAAGCCTACAGTGGCGAATGTGAGACGGGCCCGCAAGTTGAAGAGAAGAGTCTAGGTCCTTCCCAAGCCAATCCCGCGCCTGTCCAGATC
This sequence comes from Nicotiana sylvestris, assembly GCF_000393655.2. Lineage (NCBI taxonomy): Eukaryota > Viridiplantae > Streptophyta > Magnoliopsida > Solanales > Solanaceae > Nicotiana > Nicotiana sylvestris. The sequence continues at coordinate 194,468,408 of NC_091062.1, forward strand.
TTTTGTCAGGCCGAGCATCAAAAAGCAATTGATGTCCAAGGTTACAGGGCCATTGATTGGTGCAGATGGAGACTTAAATAAACATTTTGAAAGATTATTCACCGAAATCAACATGGTAGAAGTTGGGGAGGGGTCCAGCAAGGCGGATGTGCAGTTTGTGGGGCCAAAGGCAAAAATCAACAATTGGATGGCTACTCCTTTTTCCATTCGGAAGGAGTCTTGGTAGTTGGCTCTGATTTTCCTTCCCGTTTACTAGATTATTCCAGGGTTGTAATCCAGATTTCTTTTATTTTGTTCAGTTCATCGAAGTGTGAACCTTGTTATCCCGTAATTCAATAAAATAAAAAAAGTTTCTTCTTCATTCCTTATTTTATTTTAATTTTGTTTTTCTTCTTTTCTTTTTCTGTACAGTTCTCTTTATACTGGTCTTAGTGACATGGCGTGCATAAGGAGTTCTCAGCCCAGTCTTAAAAATCAATCTGATTCCGAAATGATAGTTCAAGAAGTAGATTGCGATTACGAATCAGAATATGATGATGAGGATGTAGATTTCAAAGAAATTAGTAAGGAGTTAATTTACTTCGAAGAAAAACCAAATCTAATTTGAATGACACAGAAGCCGTCAATTTAGGGGACACAGACAACGTCCAAGAGACTAAAATAAGTGTCTACCTCGAGCCAAAAATTCGGGAGGAGTTAATCAAAGCACTCATTGAGTACAAAGATGTTTTTGCATGGTCATATGATGACATGCCAGGTTTAAGCACTGATTTGGTGGTCTACAAATTGCCCACTGATCCAGCGTTCCCACCCGTCAAGCAAAAGTTGAGGAAATTCAAAACTGATATGAGTGTGAAGATTAAAGAAGAGGTTACCAAACAATTGGATGCAAAGGTTATCCGGGTCACCCGATATCCCGTTTGGTTGGCTAATGTTGTGCCTGTGCCAAAGAAGGATGGCAAGATCAGAGTATGCGTCGATTACCGCAATCTCAACAAAGCAAGTCCGAAGGATAACTTCCCACTACCCAATATCCACATTCTGATTGACAATTGTGCCAAGCGCGAGATTGGATCTTTTGTGGATTTCTATGCCGGGTATCATCAGATTCTAATGGATAAAGAAGATGCAAAAAAGGCGGCATTCATTACGCCTTGGGGAACTTATTGCTACCAGGTAATGCCATTTGGTTTGAAGAATGCTGGGGCAACTTATATGAGGGCAATGACTACTGTGTTTCATGATATGATACACAAGGAGATTGAAGTATATGTAGATGATGTGATCATAAAATCAAAGCATCAGGCCGACCACGTCGAGGATTTGAGGAAATTCTTCCAGAGGCTTCGCAGGTACAACCTCAAGCTTAACCCCGCCAAATGTGTATTTGGTGTTCCATCCGGAAAGCTGTTAGGATTCATAGTCCGTCGGCGAGGCATCGAGTTGGACCCATCAAAGATCAAAGCCATACAAGATTTGCCCCCTCCGAGGAACAAGACTGAAGTGATGAGTCTATTAGGAAGGCTGAACTACATCAGCAGGTTTATTGCTCAGCTCACGACAACTTGTGAGCCTATTTTCAAGTTGTTGAGGAAGGACGCTGCGATCAAGTGGACTGATGAGTGTCAAGAAGTGTTTGACAAGATAAAAGGTTACTTGACAAACCCACCTGTGCTGGTTCCGCCAGAACCAGGGAGACCTTTGATTCTTTACTTGACAGTCTTGGAAAATTCATTTGGATGTGTACTGGGGCAGCATGACATCACCGGCAGGAAGGAGCAAGCCATCTATTATCTTAGCAAGAAGTTCACAACTTATGAGGTTAAGTACACTCACCTGGAAAGGACATGTTGCGCCTTAACTTGGGTGGCACAGAAGTTGAAACATTATTTGTCATCCTACACTACTTACCTCATTTCACCCTTGGATCCATTGAAGTATATCTTTCAAAAGCCTAAGCCGAAAGGCAGACTTGCAAAATGGCAGATTTTGCTCATAGAGTTTGACATAATCTATGTGACTCGAACTACGATGAAAGCCCAGGCATTGGCCGATCATTTGGCCGAGAACCCGGTCGATGAAGAGTATGAGCCACTGAGGACTTATTCTCCTGATGAAGAGGTGATGCATGTTGATGCACTAGAACAGGCCGAAAAACCAAACTGAAAACTTTTCTTTGATGGGGCTGCTAACATGAAAGGAGTCGGAATAGGAGCTGTGCTTATTTCTGGAATAGGGCATCACTATCCTGTTACAGCTCAACTTCGTTTTTATTGTACCAACAATATGGCAGAGTACGAAGCATGCATTTTGGGTTTAAGGTTAGATACGAACATGGATGTCCAGGAAGTCTTGGTCTTGGGAGACTCGGACCTTTTGGTACATCAAATTCAAGGAGAATGGGAAACGCGAGATCTGAAGCTCATACCATACCAACAATGCTTACATGATCTTTGCTAACGGTTTAGATCAGTGGAGTTCAGGCATATTCCAAGGGTCCATAATGAGGTCGCTGATGCTTTGGCTACCCTAGCATCAATGTTGCACCATCCGGACAAAGCTTATGTCGACCCTTTGCATATTCAAGTCCGAGATCAACATGCTTATTGTAACATGATTGAAGAAGAACTGGATGGCGAACCATGGTTTCACGATATCAAGGAATACATCAGAATGGGGATATACCCAGTGCAAGCCACGGGGGATCAAAAGAGAACAATTCGACGGTTGGCATGTGGATTTTTCTTGAGTGGAGGAGTTATGTATAAGAGAACACCAGACCTGGGATTGTTAAGATGCATAGATTCTAGACAGGCTATGGCTGTCCTATCCGAAGTACATTCAGGAGTCTGCGGACCACATATGAGCGGATATGTGTTGGCAAAGAAAATTCTCCGAGCAGGTTATTATTGGCTCACCATGGAGCGAGATTGTATTGGTTTTGTGCGCAAATGTCATCAGTGCCAGATACACGGAGATCTGATTCATTCTCCACCATCGAAATTGCACACAATGTCAGCGCCATGGCCCTTAGTCGCTTGGGGCATGGATATCATTGGACCAATTGAGCCAACAACATCCAACGGGCATAGGTTCATTCTCGTAGCCATTGATTATTTCACCAAATAGGTTGAGGCCAAAACTTTCAAATCTGTGACTAAGAAAGCAGTGGTCGATTTTGTTCACTCACATATCATCTATCAATTTGGAATCCCAAAGGTGATCATCACAGATAACGGTGCTAATCTTAACAGCAATTTGATGAAAAAGGTATGTCAATAGTTTAAGATTACACACCGCAATTCCACCCCATATCGTCCTAAGGCGAATGGAGCGGTTGAGGCAGCCAACAAAAACATAAAGAAGATACTTCGGAAGATGGTAGAAGGTTCGAGGAAATTGCATGAAAAATTACCATTTGCATTGTTGGGTTATCGCACCATTGTCCGTACTTCAGTAGGGGCAACTCCTTACTTGTTGGTATATGGAACTGAAGCCGTAATACCTGCAGAAGTTGAAATCCCGTCCCTTCGGATTGTCGCTGAGGCTGGGATTGATGACGATGAATGAGTCAAAGCCCGATTGGAGCAGTTGAGCTTGATTGATGAAAAAATATTGGCAGCAGTATGCCATGGCCAACTGTATCAAAGGAGAATGGCAAGAGCCTACAACAAGAAGGTGCACCCCAGAAAATTTGAAGTAGGGCAGCAGGTGTTGAAACGAATCCTGCCACATCAGGCAGAAGCAAAAGGCAAGTTCGTCCTGAATTGGCAAGGGCCATTCATTGTAACCAGAGTGTTGTCCAATGGCACTTTGTGTTTAACAGATATCGAAAGGAAATGTGTCGACATGGCTATCAATTCTGACGCAGTTAAGAGATATTATGTATGATTTCATTTGATTGTACTTGTTGTTTATTTGTACTTGGCATTTATCGGAGAAATGAAATGACGGAGGCAATTCTTTCTTCTATCCAAACACTTTAACCTTTGCTTCCCCTTTTGAGCCTTATTTATTCTTTCATACCCCTCTTTTGGAATCAGTAATGAAAATGAAAGAAAAAGAGAAGAGAAAAATAATAAAGACAAAAAGAAAAGTCACAAGAAAAACAAAGGAATTGGGAACTACGTTTGACCTGATTCCTCAAAGAGGATACGTAGGCGCCTCACGGCTCGGTCATAGTATAACAAAAAAACAAAAAAACCCCAAGCAAGAAAAACTGGGGCAGAAGTTGTGTTTATAATTTTGGGAAAGAAAGTTGATTCCAAAAGTTGTAATGTTTTACCCATCAAAATTATTTTGAACCTTTTACCCTTTTTCTTTTAGCCATACACAAAAACCCATATTGGTGTCCAAAAAAGACCTCCCGATCAGTATCCGAGAAGTGCCAAGTCATGAAAATGGAAGTCGGGAATAACACTCTGATACCCAGCAGAGAGGAGGATCATAAGCTGGAAATGAATTGGTAGCTGAAAGAATCCCCAGCAGAGAAAGTCATATCGGTAACACTCCGATCCCCAGCTGGAAAAAATAAAATAAAATGAGAGAGTCTTATCGGTGAAAACCTCCACAGGCACCATAAGGCGACGTAAGTTGAGAGAAATAAAATGAGAGAGTCTTATCGGTGAAAACCTTCACAGGCACCATAAGGCGATGGGAGTTGAGAGAAAGGAGAGAGTCTTAGTAGTGAAAACCCCTCGAAGGGCACTATGAGGCGACAAGACAAGATTGGCAGAAAGGATCCGCATTTGGCAAAGAGTTGAGTGCCTGTTTATCCCCAACAAGATGAGGCCGTCCGAAAGGTTGATTGATACAAGTGGACTGGGTTGATTAATCCGGAATGCACGACATGATCGTTGGGATCGGTTATATCATTCAGATAAGTTCTTTTCTTTCCTTTTCTCCAGCATTTGTTTAGAAAGATTTCTTCTTTTTCTATCTTTTGAAATCATCACTTTTTTATTTTTTGGTCTAAAGACTTTATCTCCCCAGCAGTTTGTTTTTGAAAAGGATTTTCAGAGCTTATTACCAGTTGCCCAGATGGTGCAAAAACACAATGTGGATATGACGGGCCAAAGATAAGGCGACAAAGCGAAAAGAAGTTTGTCGCAAGACCAAATGATGAATGGGTCTAGATTCCAAGAGGACCGAATTTCCAGGGGAAGTTGGAGAAAAATAGAAAAAACGACAGTTGAAAAGTTATGGATCAAATTCCAAGAGGATCCCCAGCAGATTTGTGAGATGCAGGAACAACTCCGACAGATTATCGACCAAGTTCCGCGGTGGTCGGACAACACAGAGCGGGGAAGAAATAGAAAAGAAAAACCATCCCTGGCAGGAATATCATCCCCAGCAAGTTTTGTAATAAAGCGCAAAGTAGGGAAAGGAAAAAGGGAAAAACCATCCCCAGCAGGAGTGGCACGACCACTCACCACGTTTTAAACTAACAAATTTTTCTTTGATTTGAAGCAGGGAAAGGAAATGTTATTGACAGCGGGAAGACATGGCCACAAAGAAGATTATCAAACTGGGGCAGAAAATTTTCTCTCATTGCGAAAATTTTCTTGAAATCAGATAGCCACTTGGGGGAAGATGGAAGATAACACAAGTTTTGAAGGAAGTGGAATCCCCAGCAGTTTACGGGAGAAGGCAATACAAGTTTTAAAGAAAGCAATATTGGAAGAAGCAAGATAACCCAAATTTTAAGGGTAGCGGTCTTTGAATCAGTATCATCCCCACCATTGTTAAAAGGAGGAAAGTAACTAGTCTTAAAGAAGGAAGATAATTCCCCAGCAGTGTTATCCCCGGCAGGTTTCAGAGAAGTGAAAGCACCAGCTTTAAAGGAAGTAGTCTTTGAACAAGGAAAATAACATATTTGTGAATAAAATATTGGTGTTATCCCCAGCAGTTTTCAGAGGAATAAAACACCAGTTTTGAGGGAAGCAGTTCTGAAAGAGGATAATTCAAGTTAGAAGGAAAATGGTTCAGGAGGCAGGAAGGAACAACAACAATAAAATGCATTGTCTAAGAAGTTGTTAAAGTCAGGAACCCGCCTAGAGAATAGAGGTGTTATCTTTAAGAAGTTATTGAAGTCAGGAGCCTCCTGGAAAACGGAGGTGTTATAATTTTAAGAAGCTGTTGAAGTCAGGAGCCCGCCTGGAGAATGGAGGTATTACATTTTAAGTCATAATTGAAGTCAGGAACCCGCCTGTAGAACGGAGGTTGTTATGTTTCAAGTTGAAGGAGTCAGGAGCCCGCCTGGAGAATAGAGGTGTTATCTTTAAGGAGTGGTTGAAGTCAGGAGCCCGCCTGGAGAATAGAGGTGTTATATGTTTAAGAAGTTGTTGAAGTCAGGAGCCCGCCTGGAGAATAGAGGTATTATATTTTTAAGAAGTTGTTGAAGTCAGGAGCCCGCCTGGAGAATAGAGGTGTTATATGTTTAAGAAGTTGTTGAAGTTAGGAGCCCGCCTGGAAAATAGAGGTGTATATGATTAAGAAGTTGTTGAAGTCAGGAGCCCGCCTGGAGAATGGAGGTGTTATATTTTAAAGTTTATTGAAGTCAGGAGCCCGCCTGGAGAACGGAGGTGTTATAATTTTAAGAAGCTGTTGAAGTCAGGAGCTCGCCTGGAGAATGGAGGTATTGCATTTTAAGTCATAATTGAAGTCAGGAACCCGCCTGTAGAACGGAGGTTGTTATGTTTCAAGTTGAAGGAGTCAGGAGCCCGCCTGGAGAATAGAGGTGTTATCTTTAAGAAGTGGTTGAAGTCAGGAGCCCGCCTAGAGAATAGAGGTGTTATATGTTTAAGAAGTTGTTGAAGTCAGGAGCCCGCCTGGAGAATAGAGGTGTTATATTTTTAAGAAGTTGTTGAAGTTAGGAGCCCACCTGGAGAATAGAGGTGTTATCTTTAAGAAGCGGTTGAAGTCAGGAGCCCGCCTGGAGAATAGAGGTGTTATCTTTAAGAAGTTATTGAAGTCAGGAGCCGCCTGGAGAATGGAGGTGTTATATTTTAAGAAGTAATTGTTGTTGAAGTCAGTAAAGCAGAGGAATACAACAAAAAATCCCCAGCGGGAAACAACAAAAAATCCCCAGCAGAGGAAGGCAGTTCAAGATTCAAAGGAAAAATAATGCGAAGGTCACAAGAAGGAAATAAGCAGTCCGAGATCGGCAATCAAGGAAGAATACAAGACAAATTAGAAGTAAAGAAATACCAGAGGAAACACAAGGCAACAAGGCAGCAACAGTCACATGACCAAGTTTGAGAATAAATCTTTGTAATTCATAGATCATAGCTTAGTATAACTTCTTTATCTTTCATCAAGGTGTAATAAGGAGGTCAGTAAGCGGTAACAACAGTAGTAAAAGCAAAATAACAGCTCCATGGTAGTCCCAGCTACAAAAGCTTCCCGAACTACATTAACCTGATTCCCTTCTAGCCAGGGATATGTAGGAAACCTTTGAAGCAAAGGTTCGGTTAAATCTTTTCAAAAATGCTTCACACGGAGCATTCCAACGGGCAAAAATCATTCGTATCCACTCACTTTATCTTTGCACGAAAACTCTTTGTGTTTTCGGACAAAGAGGGGCAGCTGTGAGCACGTGATTTTTGTTCTATGAGAACTACTCCCAAAAATTCAAAATAAACTGGTTTTGTGTTGTTTGTGATTTATTTGTATTTTGTCTGTGCATGTTTATTTCTACTTTAATTAAGAAAAATACAAAATATGTGTTGCATGTGCATTTAGGGATTAATTTTACAATTTAGGAATTAATTAACCAATCAAGTTTGTTTTACAAATGGAAAAATCACAAAAAATATGTACTTTGCATTTTTAGCATTTAATGTCCAAATTGTGTGATTGTCTTTGTATTTAATTTTGGGTGATAATTATTATCAAGGGTTAATTAGTATCCTTTAAAGTTGATTTTGAGTTTTGGTAATTAAAAATCAAAAAAGAAAATAAAAGAAAAGAAGGAACAAGAGAAGAAGGGTTAAAATCGGATTGGGCCAGTCTAAAAGGAAAAAGTTCAGGCCCAAATGTCACCCCCCAAGTCAGCCCATACCCGCCCCAAATCCAGTCCACCTGCGATCAGCCCAGAACAACATCGTTTGGGCATTGTGAATCTGGACCGTCAATCTCATACGATCAAACGGTCCAGTCCGTCTCCAGATATACCCAAACGACGTCGTATCTGGCCAATAAATCCAAGCCATTGATTTGTTTTGATCTAACGGTCCCAGGCTTCCCCCACAACTCGGTCCATTTCAACCCGGGTCAACTCAGTCTCGAGGAATGGCCAAATGTCACTGTTTCCTTTAAGTGAAATGATCCAGGCCATTGATCGTGCTTGATCCAACGGCCAGGATTCAACCACCCCCTCCGTATATAAATCCAACCCCTCACCTCGCACCCCCCTAAACCATACCCCTGTTCATCGTCTCTTTCAGAGACAAACCAAACAACCTTCCAAACCCTAGCCACCCTAAAACCCCTTCGCCTGAAAGCCGACGGCAACAGCGTCGATGACCATGAAACTAACACCCCTAGAGCACCTAACCACCCTCTCCACAAATCCCTTACCCGTTTTGCTCAAATCAGACTGTAGCTTCTCGAATCTTCAATCGAAGATTCGAGCAAACTTGAAACCCACACCAACCAGTCCCAAACTCACACCAAGGCGCCCCCTGACCACCCTCGTTACAGATCTGTTAACCGTTAGCCTCGAATCAGCCTGTAGTTTCTCGAATCTTCAATCGAAGATTCGAGCAGAACCTAGATCTACCCCAACCAATCCCAAATGTATGCCAGATATCTCCCTGACCTCCCTCGTCACCAAACCACCGTTGGTTTGGTTCGAATCAGACCAGAACCGTTCGAACCCCAAATCAAACCCCCAAGAACCCTAGAAAACCAAAGGTTGAAGTTTGTCCGAAGAAAAGGAATTTGGGTGTCCAGTGGACCTTAGTCGAAGTGTTCTCAGTTGAGAACACTCGATTAAGGTCCGTTCGACCTCAAAAAGGTTCGAGTCAGAGTCCAAGTCAGGATCGTCTAGTCTCCGAGTTCCTGAGGTATTTTCCTTTTCCTGTCTGTTCCATTTTTTGTGTTTGTTTATTCTGTTTACTTTAGTGTAGCTTTATTGATTTTTCAATTTTTGTCGATTGGTTTTGCCCTTCTCCATCAGACCTTTTATTTGGTCCAATTTTGTCATTGTTTCTGTTTGTTGTCGATTGTTATATGTTATAATTTGTGTAATCGATTGAGTAAGTGTCGTCGATTAGTCTGGTATGCCTAAATATTAGATTAGCATGACAATAGTCTAATTTGTGGTTCATTTTTGTTTGTTTCCCTTCTACCTCGTTTGTGTTCTAAAGTTTGTATTAAAATGAGCCCGTTGGTATATTTGAATTTAGAACTGAGCCTGTTGGTATATTCAGTTCATTGAACTGAATTTATTGGTCATTTGTTATCCTGAATCTGTCAATCCCCTTAAGGCTCTTATGGATGTTTTCTCTTTTGTATCCCAATCTGACTAAGGCATATGCTCGTCTAGTTGATTTCAGTTCATCTGTTGCTGAGCTAAATGTGATTGGTTCCCCAACATAGTTAGTTCAATATGTGCTGCCCTGAACCCTTGGGCTTCATTTTAATGCCATTTGATTTACTAATTGACCTGAATTGGTTATAGCTGTTGTAGTTTGTTGGGTTCAGCTTAGTTAGTTGGTAGGTTTGAATAGGTTAGAGTTGAAAGGTTCAATGCAGAGTAAAAAGGTTTGGGTAGGACAATAATTTCAGGGGCTTTTAGGAGGGTAATTTGGGGCATTGGAAAGTTTTAAAATGGCTAGTTTAAGTGGGCTGTCAGTAAAACACTTAAGTACCGATAAACTAATGCATTTGTTTAGTGCTAATGGGGAATAAGACATAGTGGTAGGGGGAGGTTTAAAGGAAATGGATTAAGAATAGGTGCTCATACCTATTTGAGAAATTAAATAAGGGAAGGACAAGGGTAGTGGGGAAGAAGTGAGTTAAAAGAGAACAAAACATGTAGTAGTGGTAGAGGAATATCATGGGCAGAAAATCTGATAAGGCAGAGGGGGCAGGTCTGTTTTGCATATAAATAGAGTCATTTAAGACAGATTTGAGGGAGGATTCTGAAAATCTGAAAGAGAGTACTGGAGAGTTTAAAATGAGAAAAAAAAGATCCTGTTTCATTGCATTTGTAGGAGTAACTCGAATTTTGGACAGTGAATCCGATTCCCTTTGATTGCTTAAGTGGTTCAGTGGTCTACTGGTCCAGTTTCGGGTTTAATATACGCTTGGTTGAGTTTGGTTTGTGGGGATATTGGTTGCTGCTGTTTGGTCTTTTACAAACTTTCTGGGCTGTGTCGATAGTTGTTTGGAACTCCCAACTGCTTGTTGTTGAATTGCTGTTGTATTGCTGCTCGTATTACTGTTGTTGCTGATCTCTCTTCTACTTTATTTCTGTTCCAATTCCAAGTACACTTTTCGAATCGCCTTGATGTAGCTCCTTGAAGTTGAAAAAATGGAAATATTCACATATTTGTGTTCATTTGTAGGCTGCATGTTGTTTACAATTGGATGAATTGTTAGTTAATTATACCTAGTCGATATTGATTATGAGTTTTGTATTATGTGAATAGTGGATACACACGGATTGTAATTAAGAGCTACTGAACTGCTATGCTCATGTTGATATGCAGTTAGTTTACAAATCTGAGCTGCTAGGTTGTCAGTTTGCTTTACCATAACAATTAGTACTAGATGAAGTTATTTGAACTCTTGATTTGTTCTGTTATAAGTAATTCATGTCAAAGTGGGCAATTAGTTAGGGACAATAATTTAATTAGAAACAGAAGCATCAGAATGTTCGAATGTGCGTTGGTTTGTTTTGGGACTACTTGAATTCATGGTTATCTAGCAACCGCTTTAGTATAGATAGTGCTCACTTTAGTATAGCACTATTCTGTTAAAAAATCAAATTCAGAAATATGATTGGGGTTGCAAATGTATGATGGGTCATCAAGTTTGATTTCGAGTTTAACCTAATATCAGTAGGCATCAACAGTTTAGGCTAGCAATATCAGTAGGCATCATCAGTAACTTGTTTAAAATAAGCAGGCACCATTAGCACTAACTAAACAAATTGGTCATGATAATTGGATATGAATAAATAGTTAATTTGAACGAGCATACGTCATAGTATTTTATTACTATTTGGCAAACACACTTTGTCGAGTTGGAGTAATTGTGGGGTGAAAATGCTTATCCCGCAATCTTCTCGGCCTGATCCTGTTCATTTGAACTAGGCTAGTCCTAGGCCCACTTTGGGCCACTGAAAATTCATGGTTGGCCTGCACGAACTTTATGGCTTGGGCTCTTTAGGCCCAAGACTGATATGGCACGTTAGCACTTAAGGATGGACTGGGCTTTTAAGTTAGGTAGTGGATTCAAATTAAAAGGTTCGTCCTTTCGTTTGGATCCAGACTTGAACTTGAGGCCCAATTTTGTAATATTAATTAATTAGGACTTTTTCTTTTTTTTTTAGAGATAAATAAAGTAGAAAATTATAGATTGCTTTAGGTTTGCCCTTTTATAATAAAAATGAGATGAGCCTCGCCAAATAAAGCACCTAGATTGCGAGGCCCTCGATAATTGTATATATTAAAATACTTAAATTTCGGGATAGGCTGTTTAGCGAGTTTCACGGTCATTTCCCAAAATAACAATGCGTTAGTCTCTTTAGGCACGTACTTTAAATAATATTACATTCTTAAACCCGGGTGCACATTTATGCGACCCAAATCCAAATCTCAACGAAGTCGAAATATGTCGATAATCACGGGTAGATTGATTGTGACGTGGTTCGAGATGTATTTTCACGACGTTGCAATTCTCGTTAAAAATAATAAATAAAAGCGGTAAATAGTTAAAATTTACACATAGGTTCAACATGTATTAAAATCAGATAAACAAGCCGAATATGACAGTTGAGCGACTGTGCTAGAACCACGGAACTCGGGAATGCCTAACACCTTCTCCTGGGTTAACAAAATTCCTTACCCGGATTTCTGGTTCGCGGTCCGTAATACAAAGTCAATCTTTTCCTCGATTCGGGATTCAACCGGTGACTTGGGACACCATAAATCTCCCAAGTGGCGACTCTAAATCTTTAAATAAACGAATCCTTTTTCGATTGTCCTTTAATTGGAAAACTCCCTTTACATATACCCTTTTTCGGGGTGTAGGTGAAAAAAGGAGGTGTGACACTTTGAACATATATATTTCGACATAAGGCTCATTCAGAATAGTCAGGGATTATGAACTTGAGCCAACCATACTTGAAACATACGGGAACATTATGGAATTCGATTCTAAGAGAGAAACTTTAGCCAACATACTTTACTTGAGCTTTCCTTAAATTACTACAATGTCCGAAAATCCTAGCAATCCAAATCTATTTTGAAATAATACCACAATTGAACCATAATTAGAGAGATATTCATGGATTCAACTCATTTGAGCATTTTATCAAACACTACATGTGTAAATATGACTACAAGGTTCTTCTACAAGATTTCCTTTACTCCACAACTCAATCGTTACTTATTTGAGCTCAACAATCTAAACCTTATTGGTACATGCATGTATAAATGATACTCTCACACCCAAGAATCATACTCCCAATCATCCATATTTTTACCTAAACTCGAAATTGAAGACTAGGGTTAGAACCTTACCTCTTGGGTGAGGATCTTGTGAGATTTCCTTGTTGTATTTCAAAGCTTGGACAAGATCTTGATATAAAAAGCACTTGAACTTCTTCCTCTCTCTAGAACTGATGGGTTTTCAATGTCTTTGCCTTATGCTTCTTATGTTTTGATGATCTAACAAACTTGTTGTGAAGAACCAGATAGAGAACCTGCCCACATGATATACATTTCAACTAAATAATGTCCAATCTGAAAATTAGCAAATGAATGAACAACCACACGGAGGAACACAACAGGGACCCTGTCCCTTAGGGTTCTTTGACAGAAGTACAAGTCAATGGTACAGTTGGAATATAATAGCAGAAAGTGACTATCTCATAACTGTTAGAAAAGAGGAACACAACTGGGACTTGGTCCCTTAGTGTTCTCCGACAGAAGTACAAGTCAACTATACAGCTAGAACACAACTGCACAGAAGTGACTGTGCAGACAGTGCAATAGTCACTTCTCATTGGGAAGAAGCGTGTACCAAGAATTGACATCACTATCCGTTGTGATATCTTTTGTGATATAACAACCTGGTGCAAGGCACAACATTTTCACTTGTGCATTCAGTGATATTCTCTCAAGTGTAACAGTGTTCATCCGGCATTGAAGTCATTGGTGTGTCAAGAACAAGAAGACAACTCCACTAAGGATCAGTTTCACAACAAGCTTATGTATATCCGTAGTTGAGTTGTAATCTTGTTATTTGTTCTTCATTGTATTTCCTATTTTGCTTTCTTAGAAGCTTTGTCGTAGGAAAAACCAAAAATCCGTAAACTTCCGAGTTTATATTGTGACTAGGATTAGTCATAAGTTCAAAACCTTTGTAACTAGGAGACTTATAAAGTGGCTTGTGGTGAGAGCATCACAAATTAGTTGAAGTCTTTATAATAGGGTTATTGCAAAGTGGCTTGTAATAGTGAGATTACAAGTTAGTGAAGTTAAAAGCCTACAAGTGTAGGTCGTGGTTTTTTGATCCCCTTGTGTGGGATTTTTCCACGTAAAAATCCCTTGTCTTCTTTACTTTTAGTTTTATTAGCATTCTCAGCATCATTTCATAGAGGACCAGGTACTCTACAGTTGGGTGGACTCATACAAACTAACAATTAGTATCAGAGCAGGTTCTATCTAAAAGGTTAACACCTAGAAAGGATCTTAATGGCAGCTCCACCCAACTTTGAGGAAGAACAATCAACCTACAGACCTCCTAGATTCAACGGTCAATACTATGACTAGTGGAAGACCCGCATGCATGATTTTATAATGGCAGAAGATTTAGAACTGTAGGACATCATTTGTGATGGTCCACATGTTCCTATGAAAAAGCTTGCAGAAACAGGACCAGTGGTGCCGAAAGACAGAAAAGAGTACAATGACATTGACAGAAAAGCTGTAGAAAAGAATTATCGTGCCAAGAAAATCTTGGTGTGTGGCATAGGACCTGATGAGTATAACAGAGTCTCAGTTTGTGATACTGCCAAATAAATATGGGAAGCATTGCAAACCGCACACGAAGGAACTACTTAGGTTAAACAGTCCAAGATCGACATGCTCAACACAGAGTATGAGCTCTTTAGGATGAAGGATGATGAGTCTATACAAGATATGCACACCAGATTCACCTCTATTATAAATGAGCTTCATTCACTTGGAGATGCCATTCCCAAAAACAAGCTCGTAAGGAAAATCCTCAGTGTTTTACCTGGTTCTTAGGAAAGTAAGGTAAATGCCATCACTGAAGCTAAAGATCTACAAACTCTGACCATGGATGAGTTGATTGGTAATCTGAAGATATACGAGATGAAAAGAAAGAAATACAGTGAAAGGAGAGAGCCAAAGAAGGAAAAGAACTTGGTACTCAAAATTGAAAGCAGTGACTCAAGTGATGAAGTAGTGACATGGCCTATCTTACTAAAAGATTTCAAAAGATGGTTCGAAGAAATGATGGTATACCAAAGAGGGGTAGTTCAAGTAAATCAAGGAACAACAATCTCTGTCACATGTGCGGAAAGCTAGGGCATTTCATCAAAGACTGCCCACTCACGAAACAGGAGCAATACAAATAAAATCCTGACAAAGCAGCAAAAAGGAATAGGGTTCCAGACAAACAATTCAATCGAAAAAGTGCTGCTGACAATATTGTGAAACGGGCTCTTGTTTCTTGGGGAGACTCCTCTAGTGAATCCGAAAGGGAACCAGATGTAGAAAACAGTTTTATAATGGTAGTGGAAACTGAAGCAACGAGTATGATTCACTGTTCGCGCTGATGGCTCAGTCTGATGATGATGAAGAAGATGAAGACAATAAGGTAAATTTTAGGGATGTTCAGAGAAATCTGGTGGTCTATGCAGTGGACCTAAATAAGACTATAGCTAATCTTGAAAAAGAAAAGGAAGCTCTAAATGAAAAGATAACTAGTGTAGAAAATGAGAGAGATGACCTGATGGTTGTGGTCGTTGACTTGAAGGAAACAATAGAAGGTCTCAGCAATAAGAAACACACTCTAGAAGAAATAATTTCAGCTACTGAGCAAGAGAGGGATGATTTCTTAGTGATAATCACTAACCTAGATGAAACCATTGAGGGACTCAATAGAGAACATAGGACTGGGAGTCTTGGGAAAGGGAAGGAAGTAGATAGTGAGACAAACATTGTCACGACCCCGGTCCGCCCTATGTGAACCATTGTGACGGCACCTAGTCTCTACAATTAGGTCCTAACAATGCCAAAGATAAAACAATTTGTGGAAAAAATAATTAAACACCAAAATAGAGAAATAAAAAAGTGTTTAAAAGTGTCGCTCGACATACACAATATCAACTCTCGAAGCATCTAACTCCAAAATATCTATCAAAGAAACGAAAGTACAAAAGGGCTATACAAAAGGGGAGAGTAGAAAGGGACTCTTCGGTTTGTGGACGCGACAGATATACCTCGGAGTCTCTACAAGCGCCTCGCCTCACGAGTGATAAGTCTGAGTGGAGGTACCTGGATCTGCACATGAAAAACATGCGCAGAAAGGGCATGAGTACACCACAGTGGTACTCAGTAAGTGCCAAGCCTAACCTCGGTCGGGTAGTGACGAGGAAGGTCAAGGACCTACTGAGATTAAATAAAATATAAGGTATGACAGTATAAGATAAAACAGTAAAGTTGAAAGATGGTAATAAGAATTAATACAGGATAATAAGGATAACAACAACTGAAACAGAGGCAAAACAATCACAAGAAATACTACTCTTTACAAAGATAATAACTGGGGATCTCTCGGTATCCTGAGGATCTCTTAGTACCCTCAATATATGCCAGGGATCTCTTGGTATCTCGAGGATATCTTGGTATCCTTAATATATGCTAGGGATCTCTTGGTATCCCGAGGATCACTTTGTATCCTCAATATATGTTAGAGATATCTTGGTATCCCGAGGATCTCTTGGTATCCTCAATATATGCTAGGGATCTCTTGGTATCCCGAGAATCTCTTGGTATCCTCAATATATGCTAGGGATCTCTTGGTATCCTCAATATATGCTAGGGATCTCTTGGTATCCTCAATATATTCTACGGATCTTTTGGTATCCCGAGGATCTCTTGGTGTCCTCAAAATACGTGTTGGGGATCTCTAGGTATCCTGAGGATCTCTTTGTATCCTTAATATACGTGTTGGGGATCTCACGATATCCCGCACTTCAGCTCAAATCATAAATACATATAGGGGATCTCCCGGGATGTCATCTCGTAATCCCAAAGTAAAACACATAACAATAGCACAAGGAATACTCAATTAAACTCAATTTCATACTAAAGTAAAACAGGTAATTCTAACCTAGAATGTTCCATATAATACAAATAAAGCAGTTTAAGCAAATAAATTAATAAGTCAATTAGACATGCTTCTCTAAGCTAACAACATACTTAAATTCCAAGTAGTATAAGCAGGAAAGGAAAAACACAATTAAAACTACTTTAGTGAAAACAGGATTTCCAACAATTAGCACAAGTACGCACTCGTCACCTCACGTATAAGGCATCAATTATCACAATACCAATCCTAAGGGGAATGTCCCTCATACAAGGTTAGGCAAGCCACTTACCTCGAACCAATTCAAAAGCAACTTGAAACCACGCTCTTGCCACGAGTACTAGACTCCAAATGACCCGAATCTATTCAATTCAATTGCATAATGTAAATAACACTTCAAGTAACTGATTCTACAAATAAGTTCTATGCTAGTACGCGAAATTAGGTAAAATGACCAAAATGCCCCTCGGGCCCACGTCTCGAAATCGGGTAAAATTTATATTTTCAGAATCCTCATACCCTCACGAGTTCATGCATACCAAAATTATCCAAATCCAAAGTCAATTTCCCAATCAAAATTTGAATTCTAGGTCTAAGAACTTTCTTCCAATCTTTCCCCAATTTTCATCTCCAATCCGAAATTAAATGACAAAACTAACAATAGATTAATGGAATACAACTAGAAAGGGATAAGGAATTGTTACCCAATGATCTTGTCTTCAAAAACCTCCCAAAATCGCCCTCTCCCGAGCTCCAAATCGATTTCTAACTTTTGAAACTAAACCCTCGAACTTCTGATTTTTCTGCCCAGCAAACTCGCTCCTGCAGTCCACCCATCGCATCTGCGACACTGCTTCTGCGGTTGGGGAACCGCTTCTGCGGTTCTCACTTAAAATTCCATCTCCGCACCTGCGATCCAGATGTCGCATCTACGGTCCCACAGGTGCGGTAACCTATTGCTTTTGCGGTCCCTGCTCTATTTACTCTTGGCCGCATCTGCGGCTTGACTCCGCATCTGCGTCCTATAAGCCGTATATGCGGTTATGACAGCAGCCCAAAGAACTTCAGCTGCAAATTCCAAACTTCCAACTTTCTGTTAACCACCCAAAATCATCCCGAGGCCCCCATGACCTCAACCAAAAGCATGGACAAGTCATATACCACTACCCAAACTTACACAAATCTCCAAAACACCTCAAACAATATCGAATCAACCAATTAGCATCGGATTCAAGCCTAAGAACTTCAAGAACTCTCCAATTCCGCTTTCGATCAAAAAGTCTATCAAACCTCGTTCGAATGACCTGAAATTTTGCACACACGTCACATTCAACACTACACAGATACTCCAACTTTCGAAATTCCATTCCGACCCTCGAATCAAAATCTTACTATCAAACCGGAAACTTCAAAAATTCAACTTTCGACATTTCAAGCCTAAATTAGCTACGGACCTCCAAGACAGAATCCGAACACGCTCCTAAACCCGAAATCACCCAACGGAGCTAACGAAACCATCAGAATTCCATTCTGAGGCTGTCTTCACACTGTTCTGACTACATTTAAATTTCCAAAACTTATGCTCTCATTTAGGGACTAAGTGTCCCAAAACTCTCCGAAACACCAAATAATTCTTCCCGGCAACTCACAATAGCAGAAACAAACACGGGGCAAACAATTAATAGGGGATCAGGGCATTAATTCTTAAGACGACTGGCCGAATCGTCACATCCTCCTACACTTAAACATTCATTTGTCCTTGAACGAGCATAGGGACATACCTGAAGTAGTGAAAAGATGAGGGTAACGGCTGCGCATATCTTGCTCGGTCTCCCAGGTCGCCTCCTCGACTGGCTGACCCCGCCACTAGACCTTCATTGATGCAATGTTCTTTGACCTTAGCTTTCGAACCTGCCTGTCTAATATCGCCTCTGGCTCCTCAACATAAGATAGATCCTTGTCCAACTGGACTGAACTGAAATCCAACACGTGCGACGGATCGCCGTGATACCTCCGGAGAATCGAAACATAAAATACCGGATGAACTCCTGCCAAGCTGGGAGGTAAGTCAAGATCATAAACAACCTCCCCAACACGCCTCAATATCTCAAAAGGCCCAATAAACCTCGGACTCAACTTCCCTTTCTTCCCAAATCTCATAACGCCCTTCATAGGCGAAACCTGAAGCAGAACCCTCTCTCCAACCATATAGGAAACATCACGAACCTTCCGGTCCGCGTAACTCTTATGGTTGGAATGGGCTGTATAGAGTCTATCCTGAATCACCTTAACCTTCTCCAAAGCATCCTAAACCAAGTCTATGCCCAATAATCTAGCCTCGCCAAGCTCAAACCAACCCACCGAGGATCTACACCGCCTACCATATAAAGCCTTACACGGTGCCATCTGAATGCTAGACTGATAGCTATTGTTGTAGGCAAACTCCGCTAATGGCAAGAATTGATCCCAAGAACCTCCAAACTCAATCACACACGTATGAAGCATATCCTCAAGAATCTGAATAGCGCGCTCGGACTGTCCGTCTGTTTGAGAGTGAAATGTTGTACTCAACTCCACTCGAGTACCCAACTCATGCTGAACGGCCCTCCAGAACTGTGATGTGAACTGAGTACCTCTATTTGAATGATGGAAACTGGAATACCATGCAATCGAACAATCTCTCAGATATAAATCTCCGCCAACCGCTCTGAAGAATAAGCAGTACACACAGGAATGAAGTGTGCGGACTTGGTCAGCCGATCCACAATGACCCAAATGGAATCAAACTTCCTCAAAGTCCGTGGGAGTCCAACTACAAAATCCATGGTGATCCTCTCCCACTTCCACTCCGGAATCTCTATCTGCTGAAGCAACCAACCCGGTCTCTGGTGCTCATACTTTACCTGCTCACAATTGAGGCACCGAGCTACAAATCCAACTATATCTTTCTTCATCCGTCTCCACCAATAGTGCTGCCTCAAATTATGATACATCTTCGCGGCACCGGGATGAATGGAATATCGCGAACTATGGGCATCCTCTAGAATCAACTCCCGAAGCCCATTAACATTAGGTATACAAATCCGACCCTGCATCCTCAATACCCCGTCATCACTAATAGTCATATCTCTGGTGTCGCCATGCAAAATCTTTTCCTTGAGGACAAGAAAATGAGGGTTATCAAACTGCCGCTCCCGGATACGATCAAACAAGGAATACTGAGAGACCACGCAAGCTAGAACCCGACTGGGCTTCGAAAGATCCAATCTCACAAACCGACTGGCTAAGGCTTGAACATCCATCGCCATGGGCCTCTCAGCTGATGGTAAATAAGCCAAACTCCCCAAACTCTCTGCCCGGCGACTCAAAGCATCGGCCACCACATTGGCCTTGCCCGGGTGATACAAAATAGTGATATCATAGTCCTTCAGCAAATCTAATCATCTCCTATGGTGCAAATTTAGATCCTTTTGCTTGAACAGGTGCTGCAAATTTAGATCTCACACGGAACACCGTACAAATAATGATGTCAGATCTTCAAGGCGTGAACAATAGCAGTTAACTCGAGATCATGGACAAGATAAATCTTCTCATGTACCTTCAATTGTCTAGACGTGTAGGCAATCACCTTATGGTCCTGCATCAATACCACTCCAAGGCCAATCCTCGAGGCATCACAATAGACAGTATAAGACCCCGAACCTGTAGGCAATATCAAAACTGGGGCTGTAGGCAAAGCTGTCTTGAGCTTATGAAAGCTCGCCTTACACTCTTCCGTCCACTGGAACGGAGCACCCTTCTGGGTCAGTCTGGTCATAGGTGCTACAACATATGAAGACCCCTCAACAAATCGACGGTAATAACCTGCCAAGCCAAGAAAACTGCGAATCTCTGTCGCTAAGGATGGTCTGAGCCAACTCTACACTACTTCCACTTTCTTCGGATCCACCTTTATCCCCTCACTAGAAACCACGTGACCCAAGAATGCCACGAAACCCAACCAAAACTCACATTTTGAGAACTTAACATATAATTTCTTCTCTCTCAAAGTTTGAAGCACAGTCCTCAGGTGTTGTTCATGATCTTCCCAGCTCTGGGAATACACCAGAATATCATCAATAAAGACAATGACGAATGAGTCAAGATATGGCCGGAACACATTGTGCATCAAATACATAAAGGTTGTTGGGGCATTGGTCAGCCCAAATGACATAACAAGGAACTCGTAATGACTATACCGAGTCCTAAAAGCAGTCTTCAGGATATCTGGCTCCCGAATCTTCAATAGATGGTACCCTGAACGTAAGTCAACCTTAGAAAACACTCATGCACCCTGTAGCTGGTCAAACAAATCATCAATACGAGGCAAAGGATAACGATTCTTCACTGTAACTTTGTTCAACTGGCGATAATAAATGCACATACGCATAGAACCATCCTTCTTCTTCACAAACAAGATAGGAACACCCCATGGTGATACACTAGGCCTAATAAAACCCTTTATCAAGCAATTCTTGTAACTGATCCTTTAACTCAGGAGGGCCATACGATACAGAGAAATAGATATGGGCTGAGTGACCGACAACAGATCAATGCCAAAATCAATATCTCTATCGGGCGACATGCCCGAAAGATCAGCTGGAAACACATCAGAAAAAATCACATACTACTGGGACTAAATCAACTGAAGGGGTATCAATACTGACATCTCTCACATAAGCTAGATACACGTCGCACCTTTTCTCAGCCATTCGCTGAGCCTTAAGGAAAGAAATAACTCTACTAGGAGTGTGACCTAAAGTACCACTCCACACAACACGCGGTAAACCTAGCATAGCCAGTGTCACAGTTTTGGCGTGGCAATTAAGAATAGCATAATGGGGCAACAACCAATCCATGCCCAAGATAATATTAAAATTAACCATGCTAAGCAACAATAATTGACTCTGGTCTCAAAACTACTAAGAGCAACCAAACACGATCGATAAACATGGTCCACAACAAGAGAATCTCCCACAGGAGTAGAAACATAAACAGGGGAACTCAAAGAATCCCGAGATACACCCAAATGCAAAGCAGAATAAGAAGACACATAAGGATGAGTGGAGCCTGGATTGAATAGAACCGATGCATCTCTGTGACAAACCGGGACAATACCTGTGATGACAAAATTAGAGGCGACAGCCTCGGTACGGGTAGGAAGGGCATAATATCTGGCCTGGCCTCCCCCTCTAGCTGGCTGAGTAGGGGGTAGCAACTGATGTTGTGATCATATCCTGAGAACTTTACGGAGAGTGTTGTGGCTGAGAAATCTGTGGAGGTGCACTCCTCACAAGTCTAGGGCAATCCCTCACTACATGGCATGTGTCACCACACTCAAAACAAGCTCTGGGAGGACGTGGCAGTGGGAACTGTGTGGTACGAGTACTCCAAGACCCCTAAACACCTAAAGCACTGTGTGAAATTAGAGACGCAAATTGAGCTGGCTGACCCACAAAACCTCTACCATGCCGTACTCTTCCTCCAAAATAAGGACCAGTGGGTCTCTCCAGTCTACGAGGTCTCCTCGCTTCCCTATACTCTCTATCCTGACCTCGTCTGTCCTCTCTCTCCTGGACCCACCTGCTGAACTGGGACTACAGGTTGTGTCGCCATGACACCTAAAACCTGACCAATGTGAACACGCAACTCTAGATTATGAGTGGTAAAAGTCTAGGTCCCTTCCCCGATCTGTGAAGTAGTTGGTACAACCTGAATCAATCTCGCCTGAACCAATGTACCAAACATGCTCAGGAACTGTGTTAAGGTCTCCTGAAGAGCTGGAGTAGTAGTAGTAGTAGGCGTATCAGGTGCCTGGACTCCGGCTAGATTTGTTGGTGGCATCTTTGTGGCAGCTCGCGCGGGTGCTCTGGCTGCACCACGTGTGCGTCTTCGACCTCTACCCCGTCCCCATCCTCTAACGGCTGCAGTAGGGGGTACGGGTGCCTGATCATCTCGGGTAGCACGTTTCCTCACCATTTGTGAGAGAATGGAATACAAAGGTTTAGGATTGTGATGTCAAAAATCTCGCACGACAGGGAAATCAAATGAAGTGAAATTTTCCTAATGGTTACATAGCCTCTTGTAGATAAGTACAGACATCTCCGTACCGATGAGCGAGACTCTAATAAACCAGCTTGTGATTCATGACTCCTATAAACCTAGAGCTCTAATACCAACTTGTCACGACCCTGGTCTGCCCTCCGCGAACCATCGTGACAGCACCTAGTCTCTACAACTAGGTAATCCTAACAATGCGGAAGATAAATCAATTTGCAGAAGAAATAATTAAAAACCAAAATAGTGAAATAAAACTGTGTTTAAAAGTGCCACTCGACATACACAATATAACTCTCGAAAACTAACAACATTCCCAAAACCCGAAATCTCATGATCACAAGCCTTTAAATGTATACAAGCATCTCACTCCAGAATATCTATCAAAGAAACAAAAGTATAGAAGGGCTAATATAAAAAGGGAGAGTAGAAAGGGACTCTTTGATCTGCGGACGCGGTAAATATACCTCGAAGTCTCTACAAGTGTCTGGCCTCATGAGTGATAAGTCTGAGTGGAGGTACCTGGATCTGCACATAAAAAGCATGCACAGAAAGGGAATGAGTACACTACAGCGGTACTCAGTAAGTGCCAAGCCTAACCTCGGTTGGGTAGTGACAAGGAAGGTCAGGGCACTACTGAGATTAAATAAAAAATAAGGTATGACAGTATAAGATAAAGCAGTACAGCTGAAAGGTGATAATAAGAATTAATACAGGATAATAAGGATAACAACAACTGAAATAGAGGCAAAACAATCACAAGAAATACCACTCTTCACAAAGATAATAATCGGGGATCTCTCAGTATCCCGAAGATCTCTTAGTACCCTCAATATATGCCAAGGATCTCTTGGTATCCCGAGGATCTCTTGGTATCCTCACTATATGCTAGGGATCTCTTGGTATCCTTAATATATGTTAGGTATCTCTTGGTATCCTCAATATATGCTAGGGATCTCTTGGTATCCTCAATATATGCTAGGGATCTCTTGGTATCCCGAGGATATCTTGGTGTCCTCAACATATGTGTTGCGGATCTCTTGGTATCCCGACGATCTCTTAGTATCCTCAATATACATGCTGGGGATCTCTCGGTATCCCGCACTTCAGCTCAAATCATAAATACGTACATGGGATCTCCCCGGATATCGTCCTGTAGTCCTAAAGTAAAACACACTACAATAACATAAGGAATACTCAATTAAACTCAACTTCATACTAAAGTAAAATAAGTAATTCTAACCTAGCATGTTCCACATAATACAAATAAAGCAGTTTAAGCAAATAAATCAATTAAGTCAATTAGACATGCTTCTCTAAGCGAACAACATGCTTAAATTCCAAGTAGTATAGCAGGAAAGGAAAAACACAATTAAAGCTACTTTAGTGAAAATAGGATTTCCAACAATTAGCACAAGTACACACTCGTCACCTCACGTACAAGGCATTTCAATTATCACAATACCAATCTTAAGGGGAATGTCCCCTACACAAGGTTAGGCAAGCCACTTACCTCGAACCTGCTCAAAATCAACCTGAAACCATGCTCTTGCCACGAGTACTCGACTCCAAATGGCCCGAATCTATTCAATTCAATTGCATAATGTAAATAACACTTCAAGTAACTGATTCTACAAATAAATTCTAAGTTAGAACGCAAAATTCGGTAAAATGACCAAAACGCCCCTCGGGCCCATATCTTGGAATTAGGTAAAATTTATATTTTCAGAATCCTCATACCCTTACGAGTTCATGCATACCAAAATTATCCAAATCCAAGGTCAATTTCCCTATCAAAATTCGAATTCTAGGTCTAAGAACTTTCTTCAATCTTTCCCCAATTTTCATCTCCAATCCAAAATTAAATGACAAAACTAACAATAGATTAATGAATACAACTAGAAAGGGATATGGAATTGTTACCCAATGATCTTCTCTTCAAAAACTCCTAAAATCGCCCTCTCCCGAGCTCCAAATCGATTTTCCAACTTTTGAAACTAAACCCTCGAACTTCTGATTTTTCTGCCCAGCAAACCCGCTCCTGCGGTCTACCCATCGCATTTGCGACATCGCTTCTGCGGTTCTCACTGAAAATTCCATCTCCGCACCTGCGACCCAGATGTCGCATCTGCATTCCCGCAAGCACGGTAACCCATCGCTTCTACGTTCCTGCTCTATTTCCTCTTGGCCGCTTCTGCAACTTGACTCCGCATCCGTGGGAGTCGCATCTGCGACCTCTCAACCGCAGATGCGGTTATGACAACAGCCCAAAGAACTTCAGCTGCAAATTCCAAACTTCCAACTTCCCGTTAACCACCCGAAATCATCCCGAGGCCCCCAAGGCCTCAACCAAAAGCACAGACAAGTCATATACTTCTACCCAAACTTATACAAATCTCCAAAACACCTTAAACAATATCGAATAAACCAATTAGCATCGGATTCAGGCCTAAGAACTTCAAGAACTCTTTAATTCCGCTTTCGATCAAAAAATCTATCAAACCTCATCCGAATGACCTAAAATTTTGCACACACGTCACATTCAACACTGCGGAGCTACTCCAACTTCAGAATTCCATTCCGGCCCTCGAATCAAAATGTCACTATCGAACCGAAAACTTCAAAAATACAACTTTCGGCATTTCAAGCCTAAATTAGCTACGGACCTCCAAGACACAATCTAAACATGCTCCTAAACCCGAAATCACCCAACAGAGCTAAATGAACCATCAGAATTCCATTCCTAGGTCGTCTTTACACTGTTCCGACTACGGTCAAATTTCCAAAACTTAAGCTCTCATTTAGGGACTAAGTATCTCAAAACTCTCCGAAACTCCAAATAATTCTTCTCGGCAACTCACAATAGCAGAAACAAACACGAGGAAAATAGTTAATAGGGGATCGAGGCATTAATTCTTAAGACGACTGGCCGAGTCATCACATCACATCAAGCTTGAACATGAATTAAATAATGTGAAAACTAGTCTATGTAGTGAACTTGGGAAAAAGCGGCAACTTCAAGTGGAATTGGAGAAAGTCAAAATTGATCTTGAGAAATATCTTAAATGGACCTAGTCCTCGATGCTGTGACTGCCATGTATTTGAATAACAGTGGAAACAGGTAAGGAATTGGGTTCCAAAGGGAGAAAACTCCCTACAACCCTCACAACAAGTATGTCACTATTCCTAATAACTGGTTGTGTACCCACTGTGGGAACAATGCGCAGTTCAAAGAAAATTACCAAGCCAGGGTTCAATTTGTTCAGAAAAACAAAGTGTTTACTGACAAAGTGACTACTAACAAGGGACCAGGTACTGGTCGCAAGAAATGAATATTGTCTGCATGGACTAGAAAAGCCCTTATCCTTCCCTTTTATCATAACAAGGAACCCAAACTAGTTTGGGTTCCTAAATCTAACTAAACTAGTTTGGGTTCCTAAATCTAACCCATAATTTGCATGTTCAGGGAAAAATGAGAGGAAGCGGACTGCAATGAACCAAGGACAGTGAATGCTCAAAGCACGTGACTGGAAGCACCATGGATTTCTTCTCACTAAAATCCCTACAGGAAAGGAATATATCTATTGATAAAGGAAAGGGTACATTCTCAGTGCTGAAAAGTTGGAAAATCTCTCTGTCACTCAATTGAGAACGTGTACTATGTGGATGGTGATCAATCCCAACTATGCCTTATAAAAAGGACATGCGGACGTTGCAAATATAATCTGAGTATTTAGCCCAGAGTCGAACCCGCAAGGAATTAACCTATCAATTACTCTCGTTAGACTTACTAAATTCCACAGAATCAACTTCCCAAACGTTGTGAATAATAATTGAAGATGTTTCTACTAGCTAAGAATGAATGTAAATAAGCAACTGAAAACTAACTATGATTAAGTTGTAAACAATTAAGAGAAGGTTCTAAGGCTATGATTTCCCCTATTGACGGAATCTCTTCCAGTTATGCTTCACATAGATTCATTAAATAGTCTCTATCAATCATGAGCACTCTTATTACCGTAAATCTCTCCCGAGTAATCACGACAATTTACTATCTGCATTCTCCCGAGTTACGCTAGCTGGCTTTATTTATTATAGCTCACTTTAGATTGCACCCAAGGCTTCGTTATCCCTAATCCCGCCTTTAAACCCTCAGTTATTGATCCCTAATATACTTTGGGAGTGGTGTTGTTCAACAATTACCTAAATATGCACTCTCTCCCGAGTTATGCACAATAAATAGGCACAACTAATTGAGGATTCTGTCAATTAACTACAACAAGAACGTAGTTGAGCAAATAGAGATTAAACTGAGCAAACTATATTAACATAACAAGAAGTTTATCCTTCAATAGGTTCCATCAAAACCCTAGACTAAATATTTAGCTACTCATACTAGGGTTTTATCATAACAATATTCAAATTCATCACAAATCGTAAAAACAAAAGGAAGAAAAGGAGAACTCGATGTTGAATTATCCTCCTTGCCTCTTGCCTGTCCTTGCCATCACTAAGTTATGAAAACCTTGATAATGATCTCTTGGGCGAGCTAGACCTTCTATAGGTTAAGTGGATTTTCCCTCGAACTTCCAATTTTACCCCTGAATTTTACTTTTCCGGAACTGGGCTAGCGCGGTCGTGCTAATGGACGCACTAGTAACCGCGCATATGCCCTATCATTCTGGCTCGACCATCTGGGCTAGTGCGGTCATGCTAGAGGACGTGCTAGTCCAGGTCTTCATTTCATCTCTTCTTTTTCTCGTCTTCCCACGTACTCCGCTCCTAGGGGCTTTTCTTACTTCAATTTAGCTCCAATCACAGCTTTAAGTCCTCATACATGCTACTCACTCCTGCAACGTGTGAAATTCACAATTAGAGCCAATTTATTATCATTTAACTATATTATCACAGTGAAACATAATCAAGCTTGGGCATAAACAATCGCCATATTACATAAATCTAGCCTATTATCATATGGTCTGAAGTACTATCTCCTAAGTGTCTCTCAAAACTGCGTTGAAGGGAACAAAGTAGAGTTCTTGTCAAAAAAGTGCACAACTACCAATCTGGTGACTGACAAGGTGGTCTTAGTGACCAAAAGGAAACAAGAACATCTACGTTGCTGATTTTGAATCCTTACAAGTTGGTGATATGAGATGCTTGAGAAGGACCTGATTCGTGGTCTGTCAAATACAAGATTCACTTGGGCACTGGTTCTTAGAATAAAGGATGAGATTTTTGAAATGTTTAAGGGCCTCTATCAAGAAGATCCAAGTGAAGGTAAAATGAAGGTAGTATGCACCAGATCTGACCACGGGACAGAATGTGACAACGCCAAAATTTGATGAACTTGTAACAAAAATGGAATCACACATAACTTCTCAATATCAAGGACTCCACAGCAAAATGTATTGCTAAAAGAAAGAACAGAACTGGAAGATATGGCATGAACAATGCTCATCGACTATGGAATCGCCAAGAATTTCTGGGCAAAAGCAGTAAATACTACTTTCTACTTGGTGAACAGGTGTATGATCAGGTCTCTCCTGAATTAAAACCCACTATGAGCTGCCCAATGGAAGAAAATGCCTTCTTGACTGAAAGACAACTCATCTGAGAACCTTCTTGACTGAAAATGCCATGTTTTCAAAAATGGGAAGGACCAGTTTGGGAAGTTCAATGCAAAAGGAGAATGAAGGAATCCTTCTGGGATACTCTCCACAAAGCAAGGCCACAAAGTCTACAACAAAAGGCACACTAAGTGGAAGGAAGTGATCATGGGGTATTCAACAAGACACCTTCCTCTAACCAAGGAAGAAACGGTGATGATCAATATGATGAACCAACTCTGGTCCCTGGGAAATATCTGAGGCTTCAAATAGGGAGGCTGATAAAATGAGTAAGATGAAGGAGACTGGTGAAAGACAATGCAACATCATCTTCTGCTTCTCACAAGGAACCTGGTACTTCACTTACTACCACTGAAGCTGAAGAAAGGGTAGAGATACAGCTCATGGCACTCTACAAGCAACATAACAAAGAGTGTGTGGAAATCAAATTAACCTCCAAATTTCCCCTACCAATCAAACCTCAGTCCCAAACCGGAAACACAAAAGCTCTCATCTGTGTGACAATTTAATCACTCCATTTTATTCTAGAGTTAGATAAGTATTACCCCTCAAGTGACAGTTTTTAATCCTGTTGGGTATGATGATGTTAACTGCGCAGGTTTTCGTGTGGAAAGGAAAAACACTTCTGGAATGGTTCACTTGCTATGTTCATGTCTCATCTCTTAGGGGACAAGGAAGCAAAACTCAATGGCCTCGTCAATAACTGAAGAAGAATGTGTAGCGGAAGTATCCTGCTGTGCTCAAACCCTATGAACTGAGCAGCAACTGGAAGACCTTGGGGTATCTTCTGATGGTATATCTTCTCTATGCATCTCAAAACAAGAGGACCAAGCACATTGAGGGGTGGAATTATCTTCTGGGGATCAATATGAAGAAAAGGTTGATCTGTGGAAAGTCTTGCAGAACAGAAGACCAAATTCCAGATATCTTCATCAAAGCCTTGAGTAGAGAATATTCTGGAACAAACAAGGTGAAGATGGGGTCATGGGAGTCTAATGAAGAACCTGATCCTCCATCAGCTGGCAATGCAAGACACCGTTAGGTAAAATTAGCTAAAGTGTTTTCTGACCAAGCCTAACTCACATCAATACTATTGCAGGTAAACACGCATGACGATCATAGAAGCTAAAGGTACAATTATGAACAGCGAAAGAGGAGTTGTTAAAACCTTTTTCAAAAAATTGTTCTAGCATCAGGTTCATGTACCCCTGGTTAGTAATAATGTGCTTATTCTGCATGCCTTCTCAAAAAAAATATTAACAAAATTAACTCAACTGCTACATCATCCGACTTTTCAAATTCTACATTTCATGTCTTGTCTTTCAAATCCCTTCATCCCCTCTGCACGGTAACTCTTTCCCACAAACCTACCGCTAT
This sequence comes from Nicotiana sylvestris, assembly GCF_000393655.2. Classification (NCBI taxonomy): domain Eukaryota; kingdom Viridiplantae; phylum Streptophyta; class Magnoliopsida; order Solanales; family Solanaceae; genus Nicotiana; species Nicotiana sylvestris. The sequence continues at coordinate 194,498,086 of NC_091062.1, forward strand.
TTTCAGAACTATTCAGAACCTATTTCTCTCTCCTCTCATCATTAGCCATTCTTCCAATAAAACTTTCTTTCTCTCTCACATCAAGTCATGAACCTTCATCTCTTTTGTGTAGTTGTGATCCTCTCTTCATCTCTCTCTCTCTCTCTCTCTACTCATCTTCCAAATACTCCTATAATGGCAATCGAACAATTGCCTCCTTCTCCCATCATTAACATCACTCCCACTTTCCTATCATCCTTGAAATCATCCCTAGAGCTTCACTATTTCACTCATTTTACTACATTACCCACACCTGGCTCCTCCTCTTTTCCTATAGTCTTTCCTTTTCTGACAAACACTGTTTTTCTCCCATATACTAAGAACTCTATGTCTCATCACTCCTCTGATCTCATCAAAGAACACTCAGGGGGTTTCATCTCTCGAGCGTCAGAGGTCCCTAAGGATGATCCTGATCAGTATCTGAACTCCTCCATTTTTGACTTAGTGACTCTCAAAGAGTCACCAAAAAAAGTAGCAGCACATAACATCATGGCTATCACTACTGAGAGTCTGATGAATGAAGAAGCATATCTATCGTCTGAGTATCAATGGGAAGAAACTCCATTCCTAGGCGATGTAAGAACCAGAGTACTCCTCGAGTCTTTGGCTCATAAGACGTTCCCAAAAAAATCTACTGAAGAACCTAATCCGCTTCCAGGTAAACCCACTTCTGCACCTCCTGATCACCTTAAGCTCTTAGAATCCTCCTCCAAGTCACCCACTATCAGGTCACAGTAGAAAGAGGGTTTTGATTCTACACTGCAGAAAAGTAGGAGGAGTGTCAAGACAAGGAAAAAGAGGTTGATGAATCAAGGGGAATTTGTTACTGACAAGAATGCTCCAGTAAGTGGGATTGACAAAAAAGCTCCAAAGGAACCTGGTTCTATAGTGCAACAATCTATGAAAGCTCAAAAGTCTGTGGATAAATCTTCCGATGAAACCATTGAGAAACAAAATAGTGTATCTGTGAAGGGCAGCGGCAAGTCTAAAAAGAGTCAAGTTGAGCAAGCCATGTCGAAGATGATACTGAGAGGTTAGTAAGATGGAAAGGAAAATCTGTTGAAGGGTCTAGCAAACAAAAACGGGAAACTGTTAAAGAACCTGGTGCTCTTAGGACTATGCCCAGTGATAGTGGTCTTTGGCAGTAGAGATTAAGAACTCAGAAAGTCTTGTAGGGTCATACATTTGACCCAGCAATTTTGGAGATGGCCGTTATGAGACAAATTCTGGATATTGTGGAATTTCAACAATGGGAACACTTGTTTGAAGGGAGCATGCCTCTAGTTTACGAAAATGCGATACGAACTTTTTACACATCTCTCTTCACTATTGAGGGGGATCACATTTGTGCGCTAGTAAATGGAGTAGACATTGTACTCGACGCTTCAGCATTGGGAAAGGTTCTCAGAATTCCATGTGAAGGGATATCCTCAGTCAAGGGTGTCTGTGGTGCAAACTTCAGGAGAGCCATCATGAAAGAGCAAGCTATTCAGTAGGGGGAACAGTTGCATAAGAAGGTATTGCTTCCTGAGTATCAGCTTCTCTTTGAACTGGTCTATTGCTACAAAATTGGATATGGTCTTAATGGAAGTGCTTGATGATATTGTCCCAATCAATCTGCCAGCAATCATTATAGATCATATGCAAAAGGTGGCAAACTTTAAAGGTGAGAATCATGGGCTACCATATAGCTTTCTCCTCACTCAGGTGTTTAGATTCTACAAGGTCCCCTTGGGGAATCTCAGAGTGGGCACACGCAAGCAAACCTTCTCTAAGACCACTTTAGAAGAATGTGAATGTGTAGAAAGAGTTGGTGGAAGCATCTCAACCATTTCTCAGTTGATCAACACTCAAAATGTAGCTTCTAAAGAGATCAGAAGGTTGAGGGCTCGAAATGCCATACTGGAAACTCAGCTTAGTCAATCAGTTAAATGACCTGATTCTATTAATGAAGAATTTTCCCGACTGACAAAGGAAAATGATAAACTTTGGGCACAATTACTTGAAGAACAACTGTCTGCAAATGCTCGACTGGACCTGGTTCTCAAAACCATTGATGTCTCTTCTTCCAAGCCTCCTTCTACTAGTGTCCCCTAGGATCTTCTTAGTGTCCAGCTATTTTTGCTCTAATATTTTGTGGCTGCTATTTTTTTTTTGTTTTTTTTTGTGATGGCATGCTGGAATTCACCATTACTGCTTCTATCTTGCTTAGTCCATTGTAAACATTAATAAAACAGCTCCCCTTTTTGCTTGTACAATGTTGTGTTCCTCTGGCTTCTTTTTTCTATCATGTTGTGTGTACATATGTGGCATGAGCTAGCTGTATTAGACTTCTTTATGCTAATTACCTGCTTGTGCTCTTTTTAATGATGCCAAAAGGGGGAAGAATAATAAGATTTCAGAAGAGAGCTTTGTGATTAAGGGGGAATCAAAAAGAAAAAGAGATCTGAGATTAAGGGGGAAACTAGATTTTCAGGAGAGCTCTAAGATTAAGGGGGAACTGTGTGTAGAAATAGATTTTCAGGAGAGCTTTGAGATTAAGGGGGAACTTTGTGTAGTTTCTGGTATCTTATCTGGTTATTTCTGCTCTAAACAAATACTATCCATGCCTAAGTTTGTCATCATCAAAAATGGTGAAATTAATGGGTTTTCAATGTTTTTGCCTTATGCTTCTTATGTTTTGATGATCTAACAAACTTGTACTAGATAGAGAACTTCCCCACATGATATACATTTCAGCTAAATAATGTCCAGTCTGAATATCAGCAAATGAATGAACAACCACACGGAGGAACACAACAGGGACCTGGTCCCTTAGGGTTCTTTGACAGAAGTACAAGTCAACAGTACAGTTGGAACATAACAGCAGAAAGTGACTATCTCGCAACTGTTACAAAAGAGGAACACAACTGGGACTTGGTCCCTTAGTATTCTCTGATAGAAGTACATGTCAACTATACAGCTGGAACGCAACTGCACAGAAGTGACTGTACAGCAGTCACTTCTCATTGGGAAGAAGTGTGTACCAAGAATTGACATCACTATCCATTGTGATGTCTTTTGTGATATAACAACCTGGTGTAAGGCACACCATTTTCACATGTGCATTCAGTGATATTCTCTCAAGCATAACAATGTTCATCCAGCATTGTAGTCACTGGTGTGTCAAGAACAAGAAGACAACTCCACTAAGGATCAGTTTCACAATGAGCTTATGTATATCCGTAGTTGAGTTGTAATCTTGTTTTTTGTTCTTCATTGTATTTCCTATTTTGCTTTCTTAGAAGCTTTGTCGTAGGAAAAAACAAAAATCCGTAAACTTTCGAGTTTATGTTGTGACTAGGATTAGTCATTAGTTTAAAACCTTTGTAACTAGGAGAGTTATAAAGTGGCTTGTGGTGAGAGCATCACAAGTTAGTTGAAGTCTTTATAATAGGGTTATTGCAAAGTGGCTTGTGTGAGATTGCAAGTTAGTGAAGTTAAAAGCCTACAAGTTTAGGTCGTGGTTTTTTGATCCCCTTGTGTGGGATTTTTCCACGTAAATATCCCTTGTCTTCTTTACTTTCACTTTTATTAGCATTCTCAGCATTATCTCATAGAGGACCAGGTACTCTACAATTTGTTGGACTCATACAAACTAGCAAGAACACTCTCATTTATCACTAAAAATATCAGTTTTTTGCTCCAAATTAAGCTTCAAGAGCTATTTATCGAAGTTGGGTCGGGTTATAAAAATTAGAAAATGGACTTTCCGAACTCAGGTCTTCGATCGCAGAGTGGCCGCATAATAGGTATGTGGTCCACATAATGGACCGATGCCCAAAAATTGGTTTTTGTCTAGACTAGTCTGCAATAGTTCTCCGGTCCGTAAAATAGACCGCAGAATCACTTATTAGATTCTTCTGTGCCAATTGTGCGACTGAAATGCGGTCCGTATAATGGATATGCGATCACATAATTGACTACATAAAGTGACCATCAAATTTCAACAAATTTTCTGCTTCACTTTGCGACGGATATGCAATCCACATAACGAATCTGCGGTCGCAAACTCGACGCGAAATCACATCCTTCGGCTAAAACATTTCATCAAAAAACTAGCACATTCTTCAAAACCTTAAATTCCTTAGCGCAAGCCTTAAATACCTCTCACTCTAGACTGCACATGGAATCAATGATTAGACTTAGGAATTCAAGCCAGCTTGGGTACCTTATAATGATAGAACGGGCAAATCAATTTTTTTTGTACATGCAGGCAACACATATTTTCCTCTTAAAGGACTAGGTTCCTCAATAATATGTTTCTTTTCAACAAAAACTTTATTTTTCTGGAGACACTGAATTTTAGCTTTACACGAGTCCTTGTAATGATCAGTTTGACCATAGTGAGTACACATTCAATTATCAGCCACAACTATATACCTGCTACAGGGATTATAGGAGGTTTGAGCCTTTTAAAACCCGATTCCTTGCATGTTTTCACCATTACTCTTGTACCTAGACGTTATTACATCAGAGGACCGGGTCTATTTTAGTGACTTATCAAGATCATTTTTAATCCTTTTCAGATCCTTTTCAACAGCAAGACTAGTTTTAACTTTCTTACGCTCATTCTCAAGCTCAAATTGAGCCTCACTAGCCATTTCTTTTCCTTTAGGTATGTCCATACATTTTTTCATTTTGTTTTTCAACAAGGTATTTTCTCTAGTTACTTATCCCACCTATTCCTTCAAATCTATAATGGATACTACCATATCATCTCTCTCTTTTTCTATGTCACCAATCTTTTCAATTAAAACATTTTTGTCATTAATGAGGCTATGATAGGCATCAATCAATACATTTGTTAAGGACATAAATTTTTTCTTAGAGTAAGTTTTCAAATTTCTTTGAACATCAATAAAACTTACCTCATCTTCCTCATTGTCCTTATCATCATCAGATTTGGCTATGAGTGCAAAGATTGACTCATATTCTGAAGATTCAATTTCAACAATCATCATAGATGTATCTCTTTGGCCATCTTCACCTTCAGATTCACTGGAGGAATTTCCCCAGGCTGCAAGGGCTTGCTTTACCACATTGTCAGCAACATCTCTTCTTTTGAATTTTCATTCAGGGACCTGGTTCCTCTTAGCTGCCTTATCAGTGTTGATTTTGTAATGATCCTGCCTATGAAAAGAGAAGTCTTTAATAAAGTGTCCATACTTTCTACACTTATGACAACAATTATTTTCTTTGAAATTTCTGCTTGAACTTTCTTTCTTTGGGATCCCACCATTTCTACAAACCATCTTTTGAAATCTTCGAGTGAGATAAGTCATGTCAGATTCATCACTCTTTGAGAATCAGGTTCTTCTCCTTCTTGGACTCTTTTCTTTCAAGATCCTTTTTTATCTTCATCTCATATGTTTTGAGATTTCCAATAAGCTCGTTAGTAGTCAGCTTCTGCAGGTTGTTGGCTTCAATGATAACATTAATTTCGCTCTTCCAGGAACCTAGTAGAATACTGAGTATCTTCTGGACCAACAACTTTTTGACCAACACCATTGTATTCTTTTTTTTGTCTTTGGAACAATCCTTGTTCCCTGTCCAACAACCTTCATAGAGACAAAGGGACCATCACAAATCACGTCCCAAAGCTCGGAGTCTTCAGCCATAATGAAGTCATGCATTCTTATTTTCCACCAACCATAGTATTGGTCGCTAAATCTTGAGGGTTTAGGTGTTAACCTTTTAGAAAGAACCTGATCTGATACTGATACTAAGAGTTCACCAAACAATATAGAAAATCAGGTTCTATATCAGTTCTCACGGTAAGCAACAGACTATAAAACCAAATAGTGTAGGGAACTAGATTCTCTATCTGTTCCCATAGTAAATCGGTAGTAAATAAAGAACACGTAATATTTAGGTGGAAAACTCCTTGCTCAAGGAATTTAAAAATTACGAACTACCCTAATAAGATTTCAACTCTACTAAACTGAGGAAACTTCAGATTACAACCTATTACAATCTAGGAATTAAACTTTTAATCCTCACCCCTTGCAATAGTACTATTTTAAGCCCTTTGCAATAACTCTATTACAAAGTAACAAATCTTGACTAACTCTAGTCAAGAAATTAAACCAAAAGTTTAAATTTGTCCTACAAAGATACTTCTTGAAAGTAGTGTAGGATTACAAATGAAGAACAAATAACAAAGACTCAATAAATCTAAGAACTTAAGAAATATTCAATCTTTGGATCTGGTCCTTGAGGTTGCAACAACTTTCTTCTTGAGAGAGATGGTGGCTAGCACTTGAGAGAATATAATTTTTGAATTTCAAGTGTTAGGGAATGAAATCTCTTGCCTCATGTTGATAATATGTGTGTGTGAGGTCATCAAAGATCATGCAATAAAGTGTGCTTTAGTTTGGCCTTAGCAAGCTACAATTATGTTGTTGTACTGCTTCCAGACGGTACAGTGCAATAACTTTTACAGCTGTAGAGTTGATTGCACGACGACCAGGGGAACTGATCCCTATATGTTCCCTCTATTGTTCTCTTATCTGATTCCATTGAGAATTGAACTAGACATCTGACTAGTTACACTAATTGTATCAGGTTCCTTATCTGGTTCTCTCATGAAGTTTGTCAAATCATCAAAACAAAAGACGCATAACTTATCACTACCCTATAATCCTAATACTCAATCTCCACAACTTCCTACATGTCCTCGAAATTCTGAAGCCGCGCCATGTCCTACCTGATCACATTTTCCCAATACTTCTTAGACCGTCCCATACCTCTTCTCGTGCCTGATTACCCAAAATTGAGACGCTTCAATATTTGTATACAATTAATCTTAGATAAATTTCCATACACCTCTTATATAATTAAAGAGTAGCCGAATGCACAAGACATTGTATGTTCCTGCATAGTTCGAAAAAGAATCGCACCCCGAGAAGTGTATCAAAATAAAATGTGTGATAGTGAACCTGATTTGGATGCTGCTTAGTACTATACGTTTACCCTATACCTACATTTTTATTGCACTTTATAAGTTTGTCTCCTGTTTTCATGTTATTATTATCCTCTTTCGTAAATTTAAGGTGTAAAGAAACCTCAAAATTAAATGTGCATGACTAAGTCAACTAAGTCAATGGAAAGGCTTGACTGTCGTCAATGAAACTACATAAAGTCGTGATTCACTACTCCACATTTTCCAATTATAACTGAGAGGTATATGGCAAAGGATTTTCCAAGAAGTTGAACCCTAATAATTGCTTTCTAAGTGCTCGTTGTTCTTGTTAGACCTACTCCAACTCCAACGTTATTGGGCTTAATGTAAGTCCTTAAAGATATCACGTTAGTGATGTCTACAAATCTAAGCTTATTATAAATTTATAATCATGAATAAGTCGTACTGTTCACACATGCATAATTATTTAAAAATCGCACTTGCATCTAGTGGATTGTTAATAATACACAATAACGTCAATTTTATACCAAAAGAAACACTTGGAAAAAAAAAAAGCAGTTCAGTGCACTAAATTTTTACTATGTGCCGGTTTCGGGAAAGCGCCGGACCACAAGGTTCTATTGTACGCTACCTTATCAAAAGAAATACTGAAATATGAATAAATTCCACAAATCTAAAAATCCAAATATGTAATACATACAATTCGATTAGATCTTAAGTTCTCTATGCTGATAGTGAATACGTTGATCTACATCGACACCTAGCTTTTGCTAAATTATCAATCAATAATTATTTGTTTTGTACATTGTGTAATGAAGGTTGATCAGAAGATAGCAAGTCATTTTGCAGAAGATAGGGCATACAAATTAATGTGCATTTGAACTCACTTGATTAATGTGGCATGTTTCCCAGTTCGATCTCTCTACACACGGAGTTCAGACTTCACCGCATGACCACTTTAGCATTGGCATACAGCAAACATCATGTTTGAAACATGCCCTCAAAATGCGCCTTTTGAGTAATACAGTAAAATGATTACCACCTCAGACAAAGATAAGACTTTAAAATTGAATCAATATTCCTTCCAAAGCAATAATCATACAGTAAATGATTTTTGTTAGGTTTGAATTTATAAAATCAGTTTTATCTGTCTCTAACTCTTTATCTATATAGTTTATTCAGTTGTCAGTTTGTTAATATATTATGAATTCTTTTATATGCACACAATTTATTCATGGGAATTTTTCGTACACTAGTCAGTTAAATACAATTACAATAACATACAACTTAAATACAAATTTTATGCAAAATTTATATAATATGTCTTTTGTATATTTTGTATCTGATTTATACATAGTAAAAATAAATTTCATACAACTAACTATATATTATACAACTTATCTATAACTTTCACACATTATTTCTACCCAGTTAAATACAACTACAATAACATACAACTTAAATACAAATTTTATACAATATATCTTTTGTATCTGATTTATACATAGTAAAAACAAATTTCATACAACTAATTATATATTATACAACTTATCTATAATTTTCATACATTATTTCTACTCAGTTATATACAACTACAATATCATACAACTTAAATATAATTTTTATAAAATATCGTTCAACTTTCATACAATAGTTAAATAAAATATATATATATATATATATATATAAACAACAGAATATAATTTTTATACAATTTTATTGCAATTTCGTAAATATAATGTATATCATGTCTTCTTCTTCTTCTTTTCTTCTTCTTCTTCTTCTTCTTCTTCTTCTTCGAGTTTCAATCTGAAATTCAGCCAAAATCAAGTCTGATCTTCACCAAAACACCCTCAAAATTGAGATGTAAACTCCAAATCATATTCTCAATTGTTTGCAACAACACCCAATCCAAATAAATAATGGTTTTTGAAAATCCAAATTCGAATTCAAAGCTTCAAAGCTTTTTAATGGCTGTCAATGGTGGAATTGCTTCTCTCTTTTTCTTTGCTTTACATTACTGAAATTAGGGATTGAGAGATAGAGAGAGACGTAGAGAGAATTCTAATCTTTGCAACAACACCCAATTCAAACAACTAATATTTTTTGAAAACCCAAATTCAAATTCAAAGTTTCAAAGCTTTTTATTGGTTGTCAATGGTGAATCGTGGGTGAGTGTAAGATACGTGGGGGAGGGGGTGAGATGTGGAGAGAGAAACGTGGGGGAGTGAAAGATACGTTGGAGTTATTTCAGCACACTAATTATTATCATTAATTCCCTTAAAATATACATAAATGGTAATTAGGTATATAAAATATAATTATAGTAAAACTTGAGTAGGGAGGATAATATAGTTTCATATAGTGTATAGGAATGTAAATATTCTTTTACATTATTGGACACCAGAATTTCTTAACGGGCAAAATACAAAATTATGTGGCCGGTCAAAATTAATTCCATTTGCTAGGGAGAAAAGTGTATAAAATATATTTATGTTGTATATATAATACAAATATACAAAAGATATAAATTGTGTCTGCTATATATATATATATATATATATATTCTCTTACTCACTTGCACTTTATGAGGCTGTTCCTCTCTTAACCAGAGTTCGAGCCCTGTGTATGAAAAAATTCTTGGTAGGGAGCGCTACATCACGGATGGGGCCCTACCCGACGCGAATTTGGATATAGTCGAGCTCAAATGCGGGTACCGGACACCGAAGGGGAAACAAAAAAAACACTCACTTGCACTTTGCAGTGTGTAAACACCCGCCTGTTTTTCTCTTGCATCCTGCAACGTGTAGTCTTTGCCCTGTCAGGCGACACGGATTGTTGGTAACTATTATTACTAACGTGAATTTCCAGGAACAAATTATGCCGACTTTTGATGTACTTCCACAAAGAAGGATACAAGAAAACTAGTCCATTTTTTTCTAATGGAAACTTAATAAACTTTTCAACATTCTTTCCTCCAGACTTTCTACCAAGACTGGACTCATTGAACTTTCTCTTTATATAGAAACTTGAATTCTACATTCATCTCATTACTCTGATTCAAAAATTTCCAAGGAAAAATAACACAATTAGGCTACATGGAGAAGATCGTCTTTTCATTCTCAGCTCAGGCCAAGAAGATAGCTGATGGACTCGATCATTATAATTCCACCATCTTAAATTGTATGATTCTCGTCTTAGTAATCACATTTCAGGAATTTCGTTCTTGCTTTTCTTCTTTAATTCGAGTCACTCTTTCTTTCGTTTTTACTCCATGTAAGAAGTCTGATAATGCTGAAACAACTTCTTCAACGGCGAAAAATAACTGTCGATCTGAAATTGTTGCTACTAATATTAAGGCACTATTGGATGAAGATGATGTTGAGATTGTACTAGATACACTATTGACTTTTTGTAACTCAAACGGGGATGATTTTGATAAGGTAGGATTGGCTGAGGTTTTTTGTTCGTTCGACGAAACAGAGCCTAGTTTAGAAGAAGTTAAAGAAGCTTTTAATATGTTTGATGAGAATGGAGATGGCTATATTGATGCAAATGAGCTAAAGAAAGTCATTTACAAGATGGGTTTCTTGGAATTTTCATTGGAAGATTGCCAGAGGATGATTGTGCCATTTGATGATAACACAGATGGAAAAATTGAATTTGCTGAATTTCTGAAGCTCCTGGAGTAAAGTATCAAGAGTTGCGGGTTCGAGCCGTAGAAACAGCCTCTTGCAGAAATATAGGGTAAGGTTTCTGTTGCGGAAGCCAAATGTATAGAGTGTGAATAAGTCACAACTACTATACCAAAAATTATGACAGCCACCAAATAATAAATAAGACAATAAAGCAATAATAAAGGGAACACCAGAATTTACGAGGTTCGGCTAATTCTGCCTACTCCTCGGACACAACCAAATATTTTATTCCACTCCAAAATACAAGTGAAATAATACTAAAGAGAGAAGATACAAATGCCTTAAACAGATGAGAAGGCAAATGAGAGGTGTGTCTCAATCCTAAACATTAGGCCTTCTTTTATAGGGGAAAAATCCCCTCCAAACTTAACTCCCAACCAATGTGGGACTTTGGCATTTTGCCAAACTTCAACAAATCTCCACCTTGGCAAAATTCCACATTTTCAATTCTCTCTCAATAACAAATTTTGGTTGTGTCTTCATCTTCAATCTTCAGTGTTCAACAATGTTGATCAAATCCAAACAATGTTGAAACTTGACCGCAGTCACCACCTTTGTCAGCATATCAGCAGGATTCTCTGTAGTATGAATTTTCTTCACCGTGACTCCACCTTCTTCTATGATTTCTCGTACGAAATGATACCGAACATCAATGTGCTTCGTCCTTGCATGATAAACTTGGTTCTTCGCTAATTGAATAGCACTTTGACTATCACAAAAAATTGTGATACCTTTTTGTTCAACACCAAGCTCCTTTAGCAATCCTTGAAGCCAAATTGCCTCTTTCACAGCATCTGTAATAGCCATGTACTCTGCCTCTGTTGTAGACAAAGCAACTGTTGACTGCAAAGTAGACTTCCAACTAACTGGTGCCTTTGCAAAAGTAAACACATAACCAGTAGTTGATCTTCGTTTGTCCATATCACCCGCAAAATCTGAGTCACAATATCCAACTACAGACTGATTGTCTTCCTGCTCAAAAACTAACCCGACATCTACAGTATTATGAATATACCGTAGAATCCACTTCACAGCTTGCCAATGCTCCTTCCCTGGATTGTGCATATATCTGCTAATAACTCCAACAGCTTGTGAAATGTCAGGCCTTGTGCAAACCATTGCATACATCAAGCTACCAACAACATTTGCGTATGGTACCTTTGACATATACTCTCGTTCAGCTTCATCCATTGGCGACATAGTAGTACTTAGCTTAAAATGGGAAGCAAGTGGAGTACTAACTGGCTTAGTCTTGTCATCTATGCCAAAACGTTGAAGTACTCTCTTCAAATATTCCTTTTGAGATAAACAGAGTTTCTTTGAACGTCTATCTCTAATTATCTCCATGCCAAGAATTTTCTTTGCCTCACCCAAATCCTTCATCTCGAACTCCTTCTTCAGTTGAATCTTCAACTTATCAATTTCTTCCGAATTCTTGGAAGCTATCAACATATCATCAACATATAGGAGAAGATATACAAAGGAACCATCTTTAAGCTTGTGCAAATACACACAATGATCGTATTTGCTTCTCTTGTACCCTTGCCGCAACATAAACTCGTCAAATCGCTTGTACCATTGTCTAGAAGATTGTTTCAATCCGTACAACGATTTTTCAAGTTTGCACACCATATTTTCTTTTCCAGCAACTTTGAATCCTTCTGGCTGAGTCATGTAGATTTCCTCCTCCAAGTTTCCATGTAAAAACGCAGTTTTTACATCCATCTGAACTAGTTCCAAATCCAATTGTGCTACCAAAGCCAACATAATTCTAATGGAGGAATGTTTTACAACTGGAGAAAACACTTCATTGTAATCAATTCCCTCCTTTTGAGCATATCCTTTGGCCACCAATCTTGCTTTGTAGCGAACATCTACTTGGTTAGGAAATCCTTCCTTCTTTGCAAATACCCATTTGCACCCAATTGCTTTCTTTCCCTTCGGGAGATTGGCCAATCTCCATGTATGATTCTGATGAAGGGACTGTATCTCATCATTCATGGCAATCCTCCACTTATCTTCTTCTGAACTTTGAACAGCGTCTTTATAAGTAGTAGGAACATCATCAGCTACAATTGAGGTTGCACAAGCAACCGTCTCTATGAGACGAACAGGTTTCGTTATTGTTCTTTTTGGCCTGCTGGTTGCTATTGATTCAAGTTGTTGTTGAGATTCCTGAGTTGGAATCTCCTCTACTGGCTCTCCTTCCAGAGGGTAATCTTCATTTGTTTCCTCCTCTGCTTCTTGTGTAGGAAAAATAAATTTTCCCTCAAACTCCACCTGCTTAGAAGCACCTTCATTTTGTTTGGTATCTTCTGTTACCTTATTTACCATAGCAAATTCATCAAAGGTAACATCTCTGCTGAATATTACTTTCTTTGTCATAGGGCACCATAAGCGATATCCTTTGACTCCAGAAGTAATTCCCATAAAAATAGCCTTCTTTGCCCTTGGATCCAATTTTGACTCCGTCACATGATAATATGCAGTTGAGCCAAACACGTGCAAAGAGTTATAATCTACAGCAGGTTTTCCGTACCATTTTTCAAATGGTGTTTTGCCATCAATAGCAGCAGATGGTAGACGATTAATGAGGTGGCATGCATATGTAATTGCCTCAGCCCAAAATTCTTTGCCCAAGCCAGCATTGGACAACATACACCGTACCTTCTCCAGCAAGGTCCGGTTCATACGTTCTGCCACTCCATTCTGTTGTGGTGTATGTCTAACAGTGAAGTGTCGGACGATGCCATCATTTTCACAGACCTTATTGAAATGATCATTTTTGTATTCACCTCCATTGTCTGTGCGAATACACTTGATCCTCCTGCCTGTTTGATTTTCCACCATCGTCTTCCATTTGAGAAAAATTCCCAGCACTTCATCTTTGTTTTTCATTGTATACACCCACACTCTTCGAGAAAAATCATCAACAAAGGTTACAAAATAGTGCTTCCCACCCAATGAAGGTGTTTTGGAAGGACCCCAAACATCAGAGTGTACATAATCCAAAATGCCTTTAGTATTATGGATCGCTGTACCAAATTTAACCCTTGTCTGTTTCCCTTTGACACAATGCTCACAAAACTCCAAGTTGCAAGCCTTTACTCCTTTTAACAATCCTTGATCTGATAGAGTTTTCAAGGATTTTCCTCCAGCATGTCCCAAGCGCATGTGCCATAGCTTGGTTGCTTCTGCCTCTTTGTCGTCACTGGATGTCACTGTCGCTGTCCCAATAACTGTACTGCCACGATAGCGGTACATATTATTATTCTTCCGATTAGCCTTCATTACCACTAGTGCACCGGAGCATACTCTCATCACTCCATTTTCTGCAATGATTTTGAACCCTTTTGATTCTAGGGCTCCCACAGAGATGAGATTCTTCTTCAAATCCGGTACATATCGAACATCTATCAATGTTCTGATCATTCCATCATGGTTCCTTAATCGTATTGAACCAATGCCATATGAGGTAAGAGGGCTGTTATCCGCTGTGTGGACGACTCCATATTCTCCTTCTTGAAATTCCACGAACCAGTCCCTGTTGGGACACATATGATAGCTACAAGCCGAGTCCATCAACCATATGTCTGAAGATGTTGATGACTCTGTTGTAACTAATGAGAAGTCTGAATCATCACAATCAGCTACATTTGAATCCATAATGGCCTTTCCATTGTTATGTTTGGCCTTATTCTTCAACTTCGGACAGTCTTTCTTCCAGTGCCCTTTTTCTCGACAAAAGGCACATTCATCTTTGCTGGGTCTGGATCTTGACTTGGATCTTCCCTTCTTTGTCCTCGTTTGATTTTGAGGACGACCCCTCACAAATAGTGCTTCTCCTTCTCCGCCCTTCTGTTTTTCTCGCTTTCTTTGTTCATAGCTGTACAAAGCCGAACAAACTTCTCTGAGAGAAACTTCGTCATTTCCATGGAGTAGAGTAGTTTCAAGGTGCTCGTACTCATCAGGAAGTGACGCCAACAACATCAAGGCCAAGTCACCATCATCATAAGTTGTATCCATATTTTGCAAATCTGTAACCAACTTATTGAAACTGGTGATATGTTCATTCATCGTGGTACCAGGAACATAGGTGAAGTGAAACAGTCTCTTCTTCATGTACAATTTATTTTGACTGTTTTTCTTCAAAAATTTATCCTCCAGTGCTTTCCATAATTTACATGCAGAAGTTTCCTTTGTGTATGGATATTTCTGCTCTCTAGCAAGGTAGGATCGAATGGTACCGCAAGCAACACGGTTGATAATTCTCCAATCTTCTTCTCCAATAACATCTGGTTTCTTTTCTTCAATGGCCAGATCTAGCCCTTGTTGAAAAAGGACATCTAGAACCTCGCCTTGCCACATCCCAAAATGTCCGGACCCGTCAAATATTTCGACCGCAAATTTCGCATTTGACACAATTCTTGTCATAAGCGAAGATGCCAATGATGACGTATTGTTGACACTTGATGTAGATTCTTCTTGTTTATTGTCTCCCATCTTTGACACAAATATTATTTAATAGCTGACGACACAAATCAAGATTATTTCCTTTCTGGTGTGGAAGATCAGACTAAGCTGCAACCACAGAGCATACTCAGACAGAACCTTGACTCAGTTACCAAGATAAATCTTTTCTGATGTGGAAGATCAGACTATGCTGCAACCACAGAGCATACTTAGACAGTACCTTGGCTCTGATACCAATTGTTGCGGAAGCCAAATGTATAGAGTGTGAATAAGTCACAACTACTATACCAAAAATTATGACAGCCACCAAATAATAAATAAGACAATAAAGCAATAATAAAGGGAACACCAGAATTTACGAGGTTCGGCTAATTCTGCCTACTCCTCGGACACAACCAAATATTTTATTCCACTCCAAAATACAAGTGAAATAATACTAAAGAGAGAAGATACAAATGCCTTAAACAGATGAGAAGGCAAATGAGAGGTGTGTCTCAATCCTAAACATTAGGCCTTCTTTTATAGGGGAAAAATCCCCTCCAAACTTAACTCCCAACCAATGTGGGACTTTGGCATTTTGCCAAACTTCAACAGTTTCGTACTATAAACCCTTATGGTCCGGCTATTCCCGCTGGACTGCCGGAAGATAGATCATGTTGTTTTGATTATCTAGCAGAGTTAATATAGTACATGAATAAGAAATGCAAATTCTAGTTGCTCTGTACAGTAGAGGTCCATTGTTTAAAAATAAATCTCTCTGTTTTACTTTTCATTAAAAAGAAATTACTAACTCAATGATTACAAGGTAAGAATATCTTCATTCCAATGTTAATATTGTTCTTTAGTTGGCGAATGTTTGGATAATGGTATTGTGCCATGGGTCTGAAAGATGCTGCAACAAGTTGTCAAATGGTCCCTTTCCTGTCACATTGTGCTGCACTATAAATCCTAAAAATGCCAACATTGCCAATCTCCCTGCAAATCCACAAAAATATTAAATTGATATTATGAGGCATAAAGAAGCATTTAACTTATACTATATGCTAACATTGTAAAAAAAATAATATAATGACCGGCGGGAAAAGCAAGATTTTCATCAAGGAGATTCAAAAGATAAAATACATAAAGAAGCTAAGGATATTCAACATCTAATATATGTATGTAAAAAAATCAACCTAATATAAATAGTATAATTTTTAGGCGAAAGAGGTTCGGTTGAATCCCTTCTCGCCCACCTAGCTCTGCCACCGACTGTGGTTGTATCATGTTGTAGCAAGTTATCAGCCTAAACTTCAAGTTACTAATCTTTTCTTTATGTTGATTCCTTTCCCCTTTGATTCCCCTTTGATCCCCTTTTGTTGGAGTTATTGCTCCTGCGATGACTCGAACCCACAACCCTGGGATTGTAAGTAGGGGGTGCTGACCATCTGAGCAATCCCTCTTGTCAGGTTACTACTCTCATTTATTATGAACAGTTATTTATGGTTACCTTTAAAGTGATCATCATACGAATAGTAAATAGAAGTAGGAGTGTACAAAAGAAACCGACAAACCGCACCAACCCGATAATCCAAGTCAAATCGAGAAAAAAAATCCGACTATGATTTGGTTTGATTTGGTTTGGTGTTGGAGAAAAAAACCCGATTATAATTGGTTTGGTTTGGTTTTAACTAAAGAAAGTCAAACCGAAACTAAACCAACCCGACATTATATATATAGAAATTTTAGATATAAATATACTTATTGTGATGTAATTTATAAATATTTCTTAAATTTTTTCATAATTTTATTTTTTAAGGTATTATTTCAAGGTTGGACTTAGAACTCTTGAATGTTTCAATAAGATTTATAGCCATTAATATTAGTAATTTAAATAATGCTAACAAAAGCCAAATCAAAATCAAATTAATACTAATGCTAACAAAAGACATTCAACTCAGTACTACGAACGGCAATGTATTGAATATCTATTTTTGTTTTGTAATAATTTAAAATAAAAATGCATAACCTCTTTTTATTTTTTATTTAGTCATGTAACTAATACTCGCTTATTAGTCTACTTATTTTAGCATGACTTAGTACTTTCAGATTATGTTTATTTTTATTATGGCTTTTTAGTTAACAATATTATATTATATAATTTTATTATCTTTATCGTTGAATATTTTAGGATAATACTATGAGACATCTCATATTTTACATTATTTTCTTGAAAAATACCTTATATAATTGTATCTTACTAGGATTAAATAAATATTTTGAGCACAAGTTATATGTTTTGTGCTACGAAGATTTTACCGGAAAAAACCCCGAAAAAACCGAAAACCCGAGAAAAACCGAGATTGAAAAATCCGATTTTTATTGGTTTGGTTTGGTCTTTAGATTTAATAATCCGACACAATTGATTTGGTTTGGTAATTATAAAATCCGAACCAACCCGACCTATGTACACCCCTAAATAGAAGTTAAACTCGATAAAGAAAACCACTAATTTGTGTTAATTAGAAACTTACCATTAGCAATTTCCTTCTCCTTAGCCTCCAATGAGGGAGCAAAGTTAAGTGGATTGAAAATACCACCAGGGTAACCAACTTCATTAGGAGGCAAGCTATAGCTCTTGAAAATAGGATCTTGATTAACACTTCCTGGATTCTTAATGTCTTGCCAACGTCGAATTTCGACGTAGTGAAACAATATGAACTCGATCACGAACAGAGTTGATGAAGATGCAAAGTACTCAGATTTTCCAGCATCATACCATTTTGGTACGTTAAGGAGTCCAGCACTAGTGAGAACCTCAGGCAGTAGCATTCCAGCAACACCCAACATAGCCCATCGACCGTTCACTAGCTCGGCTTGAACGAACCATTTCAAGTTTTCTGGGTCCTCAGCAAGTCCCAATGGATCGAAACCATTGTCACCAGCGAGTCTACAACAATTACGTAGGCGGTGTTTAGTCGGCAGTATCAAGAAAAATTAATTTTAGCTTAATATTTCACATTTGCAGTTCATTGATTCACATAACGATCTCAAGTTCAATAATAACTGGACCAATCTAATGAATATGGATTCCCAGCTAAATATTCTTATGTATTTAGTGAATTTCTTAATATAAATATAAAGTGCGGACAAAAGTTACTGGGTTCATGTGAATCTGTAACTCATACAATAGATATGCCTTGAACTCTATACTATAATCTCTGAATACATAATACAACTTTTGGTATCTATTAAAAATCCATGCATAGCTCATATAGGCATAATTTATATGGAGATCTATATAGTATCATCTTTTAGGGGATAAGGTGAAATAAGAATATTGATGAATAAGCAATATAATTGGATAAGCGTAGTTAAAGACTAAAATACCCTTAAAGATGAGCAACTTCTCTATTGCTATTTAATTTACAGTATAATTCTTAGTACATTACATTTAATTCAAGAAGTAATAATCCTAACTGCATTCTAATATCTGCATAACTAGTCCCTAAACCTAACGATGAACCCTTAAAGATTATGTTTTGTATATATATATTGTATACATACAATATACATATTTTATACACTTTTAGCTAGCGAATGCAATTAACTTCAGCCAACCAGCCAATTCTGCATTTCGCCCTTAAAGTATAGGTAAGAATGCACCGCATAAGGTCAAAGAAAAAGGTGATGTTGAATGTACGTGAATGCATACCTGCCATCAAGATAAGTAGGAGAGGTTAAGCCTGGAAGCCATTCACCTTTCTTGGCTTCAACTTTGAACGAGTTGCAAGATGAAGTTGATGGTTTAAAAAACACCTCCCTGTTTAGTTTACCAGATGCTCCACTGAGGAACCTTGTCTTGGAGGCGGTTGGCCGGAAGACGGCGGAGGCTTGCGATGTGACGGTGGCCATTTGGGAGGTATCAAGAAAATGGAATGGGAGTTTAGGTGAGCTAAAGAAATTGTATCTTTTGTGTATGTGTTTTCTATTTGATTGGTATTTATTATGGCCTTTGGTTCAATCTTGGAGAGTGAAAAGTTGGTATGCAAGATTTTTGGAACTCAACGGTTGAGATTGGGTTGTGAATTTGAGAGTAGCCAATGAGAAGAAATGCCTCTTATCCTTATCTTTGGGGCCATATCCAGAGAATCTATTTCTTAATTGCTGTTGTTTTAGAAGATTGTAAAGATTGTAGGGAACCCAAATATTTGCCATGTTGGAAAAAGAAAACACATAAAAGAAATGGATATCTGGGTCTTGCCAAATGGAATCGTTCATGTCCAATTAAAATGTGACACTTGGTTCACTATGGGGTGAAGAATCCACATCGGTATAATCCATCAGGAGATAAGAAATGTATTTATTTTTTTGGTCGAAACAAATGTATCTGGTTGCATTGATCTGTGGTGTTGCATGGATTTAGTTGCAGTTTAGTTATTTGATTGCATTAACTTAATAATTAGAGCGAAATTTTGCATATATAATAAAGGCCAAATACATATGCAGCCCTCCAAACTTGTCACATATTTTCACTTAGACACTCAACTAAAGCTTGTCCCTGTTGAACACTTGAATTCAAGCGTTATGTCATGAGCTGCTTTCCAGACACGCCCCATGACCCCTTGGTCGCGCCCTATGGCGGCCTAGCAAGCCTCACAATGCCTAGCACCATGGTCGGCCCCGTGGTCTTGGCTGCGCCAAGTGACAAGCGCGCATGCGCCTCTGTCGCCCCACCGATGCCTCTCGCCAGCGCCCAGTGGCTGGCCAATGACAACAGCGTCGCGCGCCCTGACAATGCCGCGCGCGCAGATCCTGATGCCTCGCCAGGGCCCAGCTGCAAGCCCATTCCAGTAGCGCCTCGCGCACAGACCCTGATGACAAGCACCAGCGCCCAGCCTCAGGCCAACACAACAAGTGTCGCGTGCGCCCACAGCACCGCGCACGCAGACCCTGACTCGCAAGACAAAGTTACTACCATCGGACTTGGTTCTACCTTGTAATAAACTATGTCCTTTTCATTGTAATTATAGGCTAGTTTACATCATTTTCATTCAGTGTGCTTCTACAGCTTTATTAGGACTAGTCATGCAACTTTGGTTTATTTTTTTTTAAGTATTATTAAGGGGGATCAAACAATCAAACATTTTCAAGCAAGCAATTTTCTGTACTGATGTCTCTGCCCCTCGACACCGCATCTTTTGTAATCAGCATTTCATTCATCAATAAAACCATCATCATCATTCAAAACCCAATTCTCTCTCAGCTTCCGCAATTGCTCGTGACATTGGTTTTCCCGCACGACACTGACAATCTAGTCAAGCGTGTGGAGGGGACCTCATTGGCGAACAGCAACCGCACTGACATCGGTTGCTTAGCCTTACGTTGCCCTTCCAAAGAACATCAGGAAGGCGTTGCGTAACAGTTGGTATCAGAGCCTAGGTTCGACATCGGACGAGGGGACACATTTGCCATCATCACCATTTCTGACCATGGTGAATCATAGGGAGCGTCTAGCATCCCTAGAAGAGACGGTTGACCGATTACGACCCATCGTGGATACGGTGCCTGATCAAAACAACAACCTAGTGCAAAGGTTGGACGACCTGGACCGCCGAATGCGGCAGGCCGAAAATGACATTGCAAACATCAGTCGTGACTCTGACGACGACCGACAAACGGCAGCCATCGAAACTGCCAATATTCATGGCAAATTTGAGGACCTCCAATAGGAGCGTGCCGACGATTTAGCCCATCGGCAACAAGAGGCAGACAGACTAACTTCCATGCAGCAAACCATAGACGACTTGACAAGCAAGCTCAATGTTGTCAATGTTGCCCTACAGAGCCTGCTTCGAGAAGGCGACCATCACATCAGGGGTGCAGCAAACCTCACCCCCATTCCACAAAAGCTTAAGATACCGGAGCCAAAGCCATACGACGGATCCCGGGATGCTAAAGAAGTGGAAAACTTCATCTTCGACATCGAACAATACTTCGATGCCGTGGGCCATTTGGAGGAATCCAAAAAGGTAGCGACTGCTGCCATGTATCTTCAGGGCGATGCCAAACTTTGGTGGCGGGTCAAACACGAAGCCATCAAGGCCGGTGAAGATACTCTTCAGACATGGGACGAATTGAAGGTAGCCATACGCCTGCAGTTCTTTCCCGAAAATGTGGAATACAATGCAAGGAGAAAGCTACGGGACCTCCGCCACACCAGATCAGTGAGGGAGTACGTGCGCGAATTCTCCGCACTCATGCTAAACATACGCGACATGGGGGACAAAGACAAACTCTTCGCATTCATAGAAGGTTTGAAACCTCATGCCCGTATGGAACTACAGCGACAACGGGTAGACACCCTGCCCAAGGCCATTCAAGCTGCAGAATGCCTTGGCGATTATCATTTGGGAACTCAGAACGACAGGCCCCAGCCGTCTGTCCGAGGGGGATTCAACGGGCACCATCCCAGCAATGGTGGCCCAAGCAAAAGTGGGGGAGATCGGAGTGCATCCAAAACTAAGACTCCTCCCTCCAACAGCAACAGTGCTGCATCCATCAACAACAATCAGGGGAGAAAGCCTCCCTCAGAATGCCGTCATTGCGGCGGGGCACATTGGAACAATGAATGCCCAAACATCAAGGTCAATGCTCATCAGACTGTCGAGGATGAGACAGATGCATCAGACACATCAGAAGACAACCAGGTAGGCGCCTTCAATGCAATTGTTGGCTCTATCCCTCATGCCTTAGCGGGGACCAGTGCATGTCCTCCTAAGAAAACATCAGTCCCGATCACCAGGAAAGGGAAAGAAAAGATGGACGAAGGACCTCCTAAGCAAGCGAGGACCCTAATGTTCGTCGAATTGAAAGTGAACGGCAAGCCCCTTCACGCATTGATAGACACGGGTGCCACCCATAACTACTTGTCATCAACGCAAGTAGAGCGCCTAGGTCTTGTGGTACAAAAGAGCAAAGGCCGCGTCAAGGCTATCAACTCACCACCTCAGACATTGGGTGGAACAGCTACAAATGTCCCAGTGAAACTTGGCCCATACAAAGGAAGCATCGACCTGCGCATCGCAATCATAGATGACTTCGACATCATAGTGGGTTTAGAGTTCATGAGGCCAACCAATACCATACCGGTACCATATGCCAACGTGCTCCTGATGTTGGGAGAAGACGGGGCCAACCCCTACACCATAACATGCTTTCTCATAA
Organism: Nicotiana sylvestris; assembly: GCF_000393655.2. NCBI lineage: Eukaryota > Viridiplantae > Streptophyta > Magnoliopsida > Solanales > Solanaceae > Nicotiana > Nicotiana sylvestris. Next base: position 194,520,466 of record NC_091062.1, read on the forward strand.
AGATGGCCGTTGAAAACATCTTGGCCAAGCAGTTGGAGAAGGTAGTCAATAGACATGAGCCCCTAGTTCCGCCTACCCTTCGCAGCAACAATCAGCCATCATGTCATCGACCTCAAAAGACTGGTGACGTGCCTCAGCGTGTGAAGACTTGTCAGTCATGCCACAAGGACAAGTCGGATCACTCATCACAGATGGGAACCTTGCAGCCATTACATGTCTCTCAAAGACCATGGGAAAGTGTTTCCCTCAGGTTCATCACGAGATTGCCCCAAGTCGGTAATCTTGCATCCATCTTGGTTGTCATAGATTAGTTTTCAAACTATGCAACCTTTATAGCAGCCCCGTAGAACATCTCAGCAGAAGATACAGCTCGACTCTTCTTCTCGCATATTGTCAAACATTGGGGCCTTCCCAAAGACCTGGTTAGTAGGCGCGACTCACGCTTCACTAGAAGCTTTTGGACCTATCTCTTCAGGTGCTTTGGGTCAACATTGAGTCACAATTCAGACATCCATCCATCATCGGATGGCCAGACAGACTAGTTCGATGACATGCTGGAGGAATATCTTCGCAACTTTGCAACCGAATCACAAAAGCATTGGGTGAAGCTCTTGGATGCTGCTCAATTGTGTTTCAATTCTCAAAAGAGCCATCATACAAACAAAAGCCCTTTTGAAATTGTTACTGGACAGCAACCGCTTCTCTAGCAAACGGTGAATGCATCAACCATGCCGAAATCTCCTCGAGCTGCCAACTTCTCGAGCGAATGGGAGCACAACATGGGGATAGTGCGGAGCTATCTCGTCAAAGCCCAAGAGCGGGCAAAAAGATTCACCGAATAAAATCTTTGTTTTGCCCAACATCAAACAGAGGACAAAGTAATGATATGCATCCCAAAGCGATACTTGTTTGCAGAGAGGACCCATGACCCTCGCCTGCAACAAAAATACATCGGGCCTCTGCCCATTGAAAAACGCATTGGGAAGTCCACATACCAGGTGAAAACTCCATCCTGGTGGAAGATCCAGTCTTCCATGTCAGCCACATAAAATCATTGCATCGCTATAACAACAAGCTCAAAGAACAGAGGGGCGCAGACCTCCCAACCATCAACCACCAGAACAATCATCATCATCATCATCATAAGGCTCTGAGGACGGCGCCAACTCAGGTGGGGGAGAATGTCATGGGCTGCTTTCCAGACACGCCCCATGACCCCTTGGTCGCGCCCCATGGCGGCCTAGCAATACTCATAATGCCTAGCACCATGGTTGGCCCTGTGGTCTTGGTTGCGCCAAGTGACAAGCGCGCATGCACCTCTATCGCCACAGCGATGCCTCTCGCCAGCGCCCAGTGGCTGGGCAATGACAACAGCGTCGCGCGCCCTGATAATGCCGTGCGTGCAGATCCTGATGCCTCGCCAGTGCCCAGCTGCAGGCCCATTCCAGTAGTGCCTCACGCACAGACCCTGATGCCAAGCACCAGCGCCCAGCCTCAGGCCAACACAACAAGTGTCGCGCGCGCCCACAGCACCGCGCGCGCAGACCCTAACCCGCAAGACAAAGTTGTTGCCATCGGACTTGGTTCTACCTTGTAATAAACTAAGTCCTTTTCATTGTAATTATAGGCTAGTTTACATCATTTTCATTAAGTGTGCTTCTACAACTTTATTAGGACTAGTCATGCAACTTTGGTTTATTTTTTTTAAGTATTATTAGGGGGATCAAACAATCAAACATTTTCAAGCAAGCAATTTTCTGTACTGGTGTCTCTCCCCCTCGACACCGCATCTTTTGTAATCAGCATTTCATTCATCAATAAAATCATCATCATCATTCAAAACCCAATTCTCTCTCAACTTCCGCAATTGCTCGCGACATTGGTTTTACCGCACGGCACTGATAATCTAGTCTAGCATGCGGAGGGGACCTCATTGGCGGACAACAACCGCACTGATATCGGTTACTTAGCCTTACGTTTCCCTTCCAAAGAACATCAGGAAGGCGTTGCGTAACAGTTAGTGTGCCTATTAAACACACGTTGCTGACATGATAACGTGCGTGTAACTCACTTCAAAAGAAAGCATGATGGACCAAATTTTTTTTTCTCTTTCCCTTCATCTTCTCATTTCGCTTCGCAACCACTTCCACTACAAAATTTGTTGGATTTTGTTATTAATAACAAAAGAAGTGTGAATGAAAAATGGTGGGAAAAGAAATTGAGGGAAGTGAAATTTTGAATGAGTTCACTTTATTAATGCATTTTGTCTCTCATTGGTAGAAGGAAAGAAAATCTTTGTGTATATATAGAGAAGCTCATCGTTTAGCTCTTAAAGAGCTAAGAAGAAGGCAAGCCTCGCGTCGTCGGCATCGCTCGGCTCGGCTTTGGATTTGATCGATTGATTAATCTTTTTGGACAAAATTCTTTTCAAATATTTAATTAATTAATTAACAAAAATTCAAATCACCCATGACCCGTGACTCGGTCTGGTCCGGTCTAATTTTTTCTTTCCCGTTTATTTTAAATCCGTTTAATTTTTCTGCAATATTTCCAACAGCTATGGCTGTTCTGAAACAGTGTCAAACCTGTTCCAACAGCAATGGCTGTTCTGAAAGGTTGCAAACCTTTTCAGAAACAGTACCAAATTGTCTATAAATGTTCCTTCAAATCCTAGAATATTTACTTACGAAATTTTCTGATAATCTTCTTCAGCACAAAAATTCCAGTGTGTTTTGTAGCCTTCGAGTGGTTTGCTGTTCATCGGCGTTTTTGGTGCCAATACTCCGGTGAGTTAAATCGTTCTTGAGTGGACTCGATTTGTTCCTATACCATTTTCAAAATTTATTTTGAAGTTCAAATACTATTTTCAGAATTTATTTCTAGTTACTTTCTGTTTCTATTTTTCAGAAAGATTATTGTTTAATTTATTTACAACAATACAGATTAGTAACAATCTTAAGGAAATTATTTTTATATTCTGTATTCTTTTTGTGGAGATTAAAACCTGTGTGGTTTTCTACTCCGTCTGAATTTTACTATTCTAATTTGAAGATATAAAAACTTCATTAGAGTATTAACATTCAGAAAACGATTTGAAGAACATAAAAACTTCATCGTTTTTCTATAAAACAGTATATAAAAACTTCGGTTGTTTTCTTATTACGTAATATTTATTGATTACAGTATTATTTATTGTTCTAGTTTTGCCATTAATTGAACTCTTCTATTGTTGACAGTGAGAAATGGCAATTGATAATGGAAATCCTTCTACGGCTGTTGGTGCAACGATGATAGCCTCGTCAAGCCACATTGTTGTTCCTTCGGCCGAGAAATCGGGGAAATTTTCTGGAGCCAACTTCAAAGGATGGCAGCAAAGGGTGTTCTTCTGGCTTACCACACTTGGTATGTAGAAATTCACTAGTGAAGAGCCTTTAGTGCCTGCTGCGGACATGCCGGACAATGAAAAGTTCATGGTTGTTGAGACATGGAAGCAGACAGATTTTCTTTGCAAAGGGAAGTGCAAGACAGAAGATGCATGCTTGAAGAAGTTCGTGGTTGCCAAGTTTCTAGACTATAAAATTATAGACAGCAAAACTATGGGAACCTAAGTTCAGGAGCTTCAACTTATTTTTCACGACCTTATTGCTGAAGGTATGGTCGTGAATGAAGCATTTCAAGTGGCTGGAATGATTGAAAAATTGCCTCATTCGTGGAGAGATTTCAAGAACTATCTTAAGCACAAACGCAAAGAAATAAAGTTGGAAGATCTTGTGGCACGTCTAAAGATTGAGGAAGACAACAAAATATCCAAAAAGAAGTCCCGCGGAAATTCAACGATCATGGGAGCTAATATCATTGAGGAGACTGCTCCAAAAAGTAAGAAGAGGAAGAGGTCTTCTGGACAGACTAAGGAGCAAAACAAAAAGAAATTTAAGGGCAACTGCTACAATTGTGGAAAAGTTGGTCACAAAAGCCCTGATTGTCGTCTCCCGAAAAAGGATAAGAAGAAGGGGCAAGCCAACATAGTGGAGAAGAATGATGACATTGATGATCTTTGTGCAATGCTTTCGGAATGCAACCTAGTTGGAAATTTGAAGGAGTGGTGGATTGACTTTGGAGCCACTCGACATGTTTGTGTTGTCAAAGAAGCATTTGCAACTTACTCTACTGTTGGTCCCGAAGAAGAAATTTCCATGGGAAATAATGCAACAGCCAAGATTGAAGGTTATGGGAAGATATTCCTGAAGATGACTTCCGGCAAGGTGTTAACGCTCAACAACGTTCTTCATGCTCCTACTATTAGGAAGAATTTAGTTTCTACTTCTTTACTTGTAAAGAATGGATTCAAATGTGTATTTGTTTCTGATAAAGTTGTTGTAAGCAAGAATAAAATGTATGTTGGAAAAGGCTACCTCACGGAGGGCCTTTTCAAACTCAATGTAATGGTTGTTGACAGTATGAATAAAATTTTAGCTTCTTCTTATTTATTGGAGTCAAATGATTTATGGCATATTCGTTTAGGACATGTCAATTATAAAACCTTGCGGAAGTTAATTAATTTAGAAGTATTGCCTAAACTCGAGTGTAACAAATCGAAATGTCAAATATGTGTTGAATCTAAGTTTGTAAAACATCCTTATAAGTCTGTTGAAAGGAATTCAAATCCTTTAGACTTAATTCATACTGACATTTGCGATATGATGTTGACACCATCTCGAGGTGGAAAAAAGTATTTTATTACTTTTATTGATGATTGCACTCGATATTGTTATGTTTATTTGCTTAATAGTAAGGATGAAGCAATTAAAGCATTTAAGCAATACAAGAATGAGGTAGAAAATCAATTGAATAAAAAGATCAAAATGATTAGAAGTGATAGAGGTGGAGAATATGAATCTTCGTTTGCAGAAATATGTTCGGAATATGGAATTATCCATCAAACTACTGCACCTTACGCACCTCAATCCAACGGAATTGCGAAAAGGAAAAATCGGACATTAAAAGAAATGATAAATTCTTTATTAATAAGTTCCGGATTACCGCAGAGTTTGTGGGAGGAAGCTATCCTTACAGCTAACCGAATACTCAACAGGGTACCCCACAGCATAATGCAATCTATTCCATATGAAAAATGAAAAGGAAGAAAACCCAACTTGAAATATTTCAAAGTTGTGGGGGTGTCTAGCAAAGGTACAAGTTCCTTTACCTAAAAGGGTTAAAATCTGACCAAAAACAGTAGATTGCATTTTCATTGGATATGCTACAAACAGTAAGGCATGTCGATTTTTGGTTCATAAATCTGATAATCCCGGGATTCAAGTTAATACGGTAATGGAATCGGATAATGCTGAATTCTTTGAAAGCATTTATCCATATAAAACTGAATGCGAGTCATTAAGTGAAAGACCTAAATGACCTCGGGAAGAACCAAAGAAAAATACTCCAAGTATAGAAGATCCAAGACACAGTAAACGTCAAAGAACATCTACTTCCTTTGGACCAGGTTTTGTGACATTTTTGCTTGAAAATGAGCCTCAAACTTTTAAAGTAGCTATATCATCTTCTGATTCAATGTTTTGGAAAGATGAGTCATGTTGATACCCAAATTTTTCCTGTATTTTTATGTACAAAATACCTTTCAAAATAGCATGTATATGCATATATAGGTATGTCCCAAGGTCTAATTATTTTTCCCTAATTTTTCAAGGATTTTTAAATCAATTTACTGCCCTATTTTATCAAGAAAAACCCAATAATTATCTCCAAAATTATTATTTTGGTGATTCATTAATTGGAGTCTCATGTTTACACTGAAATATGGCTAATATATTTTTTATATATTTTTTTTACAAATTTATTTGGTATTTTAAGGAAAAACATGCATAATTGTAATATTAGCCATTTTTAGGTTTAAATTCGTCTCGTGTTTAGAAAATAGGGTCTTATATTTTTAAATTGTTAATTTTATATTATAAACCATTTTAGCACTTTCAATTTGTTTTTAGAAATTCATTTACTATTTTTATAAATTAAATGGGAAAAAGGGGCTATTTAACTTATAACTAGATTTGGCTTTATAATCTAGCCTAAATTACACCAGACCCCAACCCCAAATTAAACCATCCCAAAGACCCAAGCCCAATACCTAAATCTACCCGACCCAAACCGGATTAAATCTTGGTCGTTGATCAAAATTGATCAACGACCCAGATTCACTCTTACCAAATTAAACCCAAACGACCCCCCCCCCCAAACCCCTCTCATTCCTCACTCAACTGACTCTCTTCTCTCTCTCTCTCTATCTCTGGTTCTCTCTAGAACCCTCCCCCTTCCCCTCCGCTCCGATGAGCTCCACTCGCCTTCTCTGGCCACCTCCTGGCCTGAATCCATGGTGGTCTAACCACCTACCAGCTTGCTATGGTTCCTACACGCTTGGTTACTAAAGATTCATGACTTGACCACAAAGAAGTTGGGTCCAGAGTTGTTTGATTCGAGTTCCATGGCTATCTCTGGCAAGCCATGTCTGTTCGAGCCTGGCCTCGATTCCTCCTGTTTAGATCAACGACGATCCAAGTCTTTCTCACTGTTTGGGTTCCTCTGAAACCCTAGCTTTTGAGGTTCTTCTGATTTCCTTAGATCTATTCTAGATCCATGTTTTCCCTAAGCTATTAAACGATTTTCGGATATTTCTTTCAAAAGTTATGCTTTCAAAGCCTTTATTTTTCGATATAGGGTTTTTAGATGTTTCTCTGATTTTTCTTTTTCTTTTGTGTGCTTCTTCTACTATATTTCTTCTACTGTGTTCTTTGTGTTTCTTCTACAGTGTTATCATTAAGTTTTTGCTGCCATGTTCTTATCAGTTTCCTCTACTGTATTCTTAAGTTTCTGCTACTGTATTCTTAATCAGTTTCTTCTACTATGTTTCCCATTAGCTTCTTCTACTATGTTTCTTTTACTATGTCTCGCATGTTGTTCTTTTACTATGCTTCTCATGAGTTTCTACTACTAAGAGAGCATGTTAAAGGTCTCAGTTCCTTTTTGAGACCTCTGAACCTGTTTCAATTAGTATCTTTTCCTTTAATCACTTGCCATTTTGTCTCTGCATTCGGTTAATGGCAAGAACCCTAAATTTGGGGGTTCATCCGAGTTTTGAGACCTTGGCTATGGGATTTGCTTGCTTTTCATCTTTGAACTTGTTTGATTTCAGAAAACCTAACTCTTCTGGACCTATTTCAAGTTTTCTAAATTTGTTAACTAAGTCTTGAAATCTCTGTTTCTTTAAGCGATTCTGATTTTTATAGTAAAACTCTTCTAAAGTCCTTATACTGGACCCTTTGTATGCTATTTGATACTATCTATTCTAACCTATGTGACTACCTACTGATATTGCAATGACATGATATTTTCTTTGCTCTAAATTCAACCTAGCATATTTGTGTGCTCTTTATATGTGCTGAATTTCCTTCTAAAAATGGCTTTCAAATTTTATTGATTTCAGACTTCCCTTGTATAAGTTTGATTGATTTCTTTCCTTATTTGTTGATTTCCCTATTACTTGATTTGAGTCGAAAACCTTCCTTAGCCCATTCATGAGCCAGTAATTTCCAACCTATGTCCCCTTGATTTACTGTATACTGATTGATCCTTACCTTATTTGTTTTAGCCGTGTATTTTAAAATTCTTCCCTTAATTAAAACTCCTATGTATTTACCCCTAATTGCCTACTTTGCACAAGATGTTCATTTGATTTCTTTCCTTAAATAGTTTTACCATTTGAATCTGAATTCCTTAATTAAAGGAAGTCTTGTATTGATTGATTTTTAATTGATAACCAGTTCGTTAATTTTTTTCTTACCTTATTTCTGCCTGTTTTTCACACTATAAATATCGACTCTTTCATTGACACAAAGACATCAATCTATCACTCGTAGTCTTTCTGAACTTATACTTATACTCAAAGTATTCTCTCTTATTGCTTGAACTGTGGCCTATTTACAAGACCTACTGCCTGCTTTTCTCTATTTACTTCTTTGAAACTGGTATGTCCTGATTTAAGATTTTAACTTCACAACAATGTGTTTATTTATTACTTTTTGTATCCCTGTCTATTTACTGCTTCTGTATAGTTCAACACTTGCTCTAGAATATTGATTTCTTTATGCCTGCTCTATTATGAATCCCAAACTCCTACCCCCCAATGTGTTTAAGATAAGGTTTGAGGCATGGCAATACTTCAAGTTATTGTCCATGAATCAAACTCGATCCCTTGGGATCCTAGCCTCTAAATAGTGTGTTCTGGTAGATTTGAGAGTCTGCTAGCATCCTCCATTTCTAAGCATGCTTGAAGCCTGCCCTTGCTTAAGCAATAGGCTCATTACAGTCTCCCTATTCCTTATTCCCCTATGTGTACTTATTTGTAGTTGTTTCCCTCTCCCTTTCCCCTTTCAGAATTCTGTTTCTGCACTTGCACCCTCTCTTAGTCTTTAAGTTATGTCCCCCTCTTGTGAGCCTTGCCTTGGGACCCTTTGAGCTCCCTTTGAACTTGGACACTTGAGGGCTAGCCCTTCCATACTATACTTGTCCTAATCTGATAATACATTTGGGTGTGAGCATTGTCCGGAGTCCCATTGAGGCTCTTAGGGAACTTTGACACATTCAAATGGGAGAAAGGCTTTGGATCATGATCTTTTGGAGTTGGTTTACCTCATATTTCAGACATGAAGTCTGAATCAGGCTCTCCTTTGGTTGTACTTTTATATTTTCTGATGTATTTTTTTACTTTATTCCGGGCTGTAATACGTTGTAATAAACTCTTGGGGTGGCTAGTGAAAAGGGCGGGTAACTATGTATACAAAGGGTAGATACCATGCCTATAGGTCATTTTAAATTCTGCATTCTCACGTAGATACTATGCCTATAGGTCATTCTAAATTCTACATTCTTACATAGATACCATGTCTATAGGTATTTTGAATTCTGCACATTCAAATGCATATTGAAAGCATGCCTATAGGGGATTCTGAATGTCCATTTTCACATAGAAATCATGATCATAGGATTACTACATTCGTATAGATATTATGCTCATAGGTTTTAAACAAATGCTCCACCTAGATATCATGCTCATGGGTTGTTCTGCCAGCTAGATACCATGTTTATAGGTTAAAACCAGTCCTATGCATTTTAGATATCATGTCTCTAAGGCTTCTACATTTTTACCATGTCTACAAAACGCTTAAAATCAACTACGCATAGAAAGCATGTCTATAGGAATTCCTAATCGAATCTGAATTGCTTCATTCACGTATAGAGCTAAAACCAGTAATAATAAGTACCATTAGTTGCAGAACTTATAACCTTCATTAAAACTTGCCTTTTCTTTTGACTGCCATATTCAGTTAATTTTTTTAGACCTTGTTATTTCATTGCTTTCTGAATTCAGTAGATGTCATGTTGATAGGATCCTTGTCCAACACTTAGGCAAGCCTTAGGGTAAAGTTATAAACTGAATCTGTTCTATTAACTACAACCAGCAGGCAAGCCTAATTTAGGCTTCTTATCTGAATTATGTAATAAATCAGTCTGCCTCAACCTTTAAGTCCTCTCATGTTAGTATTTAATCAGGCCCTAAAGAGTATGTGTAAGTCATGCTAATTACGTGCTTCTTTGTTTAAAGGAGGTGTATCTAAGCCCTTTTTGCTTGTTATGTGCTTTCCCCCAATTTGATATACATGTTTTGTGTGTCGCCTTAGAATTTTGCCTTTGAAACTACAAATAAGCCTAATACCCCTCCCCTTTAGGATTAGTAGTCCTAAATACCTCCGGGGCTGATAGGATTGGGACGGGTAATAGCATGCAATAAGTAAAACGAGACCATTCCGCGCTTTAATACCTTAATGGGGTGGGAAGGGTAGATATGGATATGATGACCACGCGATAATGTCACGTGTAGCCCCTCATTGAGGACTGATTACCGGACATTGTGTGGGGTGATCCATATTATTAATAAACCTAGGACCCCCTTTTCCTTTGTTTCTTCTAAAGATTTCAAACTATGTCTTTAAGGAAAATCAGCTTTCTTTTAGTTCTTTCCAACTTTATTTATTTGTCAACCATTATGTGAAAATCCCCTCTTATTTGAAGTTTCATTTGCTTACATGTTATTTGCACCTAAAGTCACAACAATAGTCTGGTCGGTAACCACAGTAGTGGATCCTGAGGGGTGCCTAACACCTTCCCCTTGGGATAATTTCAAGCCCTTACCCAATCTCTGGTTACTCAAATCAAAACCCTCTTGGTCTCCTAATATACCTTAATCATTAGGTGGCGACTCTTCAATTCAAACCCAAATTCCCAAAAGGGAATGAGTTGCCCTCCCAAATGTCATAAACCCGATTTTGTGAGAAAAAGAGTGCTCGACAACATGACGACTCTGCTGGGGATCTTTTAGGCTTTTACCATTTCAGACTATTAATGTGGCTTGACATTTTCTTTATATGCCTTTATTTGTTTAATACCTTTAATCATTCAATTCCTCTTTTCAACTGCAAAACTGACTTATCTTTTGTTTCTTTCCTTTATTTCTTTTACTGCTTTCCTTTACTGTTTTTCTTTATTACTGCTTTAAATTATGAAGAACTGTTGTATTTATTGTTTTCTCAACGTGCAAATACATGATAACCTGCTTTAGTTATTGCATAAACATGTTTTCAACATCATATTCCACTCGTGCCAAACAAAATACCATAGCAACGCTTATAATGAGTGGTTGCGCTCTTCCGATGTTATCACCCCTAAATCCGGTAAAGGCATATTTGCGGTAAAACTAATCGATCAACGGTGTAGTCGACGGTTCCGCGCCTTTTTCTCTTGAGTTGCCGCACAAGGGTACCAGTTTAAAACCCTATAGAAACTTTACTCTGTTTAATTGTACATGCATCATGGTCAAACCTAGCCGAATCAGTTATGTTGTCCGTATAATGACTCTTTAAGATAGCCTTGTCCAAAGTCCATTGAGTTTCCCTAAAACCCAAACGGACACTACCATGTTTTATGCATTTATTTGGAGAACTAAATATTTTATGTCAATTATTAATATTTAATAGTCGAGTCTGGTGGGGGTAAGGGCCTAACCCTTTTGTCTTACAGAAATATGAGGCACGAAGTCCCCAAATAACACCCAAAATTGCTAAGTTGGTGGGAGGATTTTCATTCTAGTGATCAGACTCTTGTCTGGAAATACATAGGAAATCTACCTTTTCTCCTAGAAATCCAACCTAACAACAAGATCATAGAAGCTGCTACTCTATTCTGGGATTGTGATAGGTCTGTGTTCCACTACGTAGACATTCAGATGACACCCCTGTTGGAAAAAATAGGAGGATTAGCCGGTATACCATGGGAAACTCCGGGTTTGTTAATGCCGGAAAATCGCAAGGGTAGATGTTTTTTCAAAATGATGGGTCTGAAGAAGAATCCAGAATTGACATGTCTGAAGGAATCTTATGTCCCTTTCGACTACTTGTATGAGAGGTACGGTCACAACAAGTCCTACCATACCTATCCTGACGAATTTGCCATCATATCGTTAGGGCATATTCACCGAAGGGTCTTTGTATTTATGTTTTGTTTTTTGGGGTTGATAGTGTTCCCAAGGAAGAAAGCAAGGATCCATACCAGGCTAACTATGGTAACTAAAACTCTGATGGAGGGAATTAGTGAGAAACCATTCAGCATAGTACCCATGATCATTGCAAAGATATACCGAGCCTTGGAGAAGTGTTAATAAGGAGCTGGACACTTCGAGGGCTTCAATTTGCTACTCCAGCTCTGGCTCATAGAACACCTCCAAAAGGGTGAATACCGGCAAGAGATTCAGCGAAGGGACTGGGATGATCATATAACTTTCCATCATCCAAGGCGAATGAATTACATGCCCAACAAATTTGCCCAACTAGAAGACGCTAAGGGATGGTTAGAGCTATTTGAAAACCTAACTGAGGATTAAATACAATGGTTGTTCGAATGGTTCCCTACCGAGGAGTTTATCGCCCGATCAAGGGACGCGCCGTTTCTAATATTAATCGGTCTGAGAGGAACCTACCCTTATGTCCCTCTCCGAGTTATGAGACAGGCTGGTAAGAAGCAGGTTACACCAAGGGTCGATAAGATGAGTCACTTACGGGTCGACTTCCAAGCTGATGACAATCCTTATAAGTGCCAAGCTCAGCATATGTGGCATTGCAAGATCATCATGGGAAGAGATATTATCGAACTAGACAGATACCATGATTGTTGTGCTCCCTACTATTCAGGTTGGTTAGAATCTAATCACGATGATCTAGGTCAGCTAGGACTTGCTAGGGGCCATAGGATCATAGACGAGAAGGCCGAGGCACATGTCAAATACAATCAACTGCGCAAGAGGATTCAGGAATGTGAAAGCGAGCGCCGTGAGATACAAGAAGCTTACCAAAGGCTGATTGAAGAGTGGAAAGACATGGTTGTTAGTGCCAACAAGTGACTAGGATACTTGGAGCGGGGTTTAGTAGAGCTGGAAAGGAAATTTCTCAAAAGAATCGAGGATTGCCAGAACACTGAAGGAAACAGGGGCGGACACCTAGCCAGAGCTTACCTATTGCTGGGACTTTGTGAGTTGGTGAAGCTGTTCGATGGAGCCAAAGATGCTGAGTCTAGGGAAGGTCCTTCTGGGACCAAGTAGATAGGAGTTTTTCCTTTTTTGCTTTACAAAATGTAATAAGGCCAATGGCCATTAGTAATTTTTCATTTATTGTTTATTTAGTGTCAAGTTGGGATTCGTCTACTTTTTATCAATAAAATGAGGCATTTAGTATCCTAAGTTCTCCAAATCAATTTGTCGCTAGGCCTACCTCGGGAACAAAGAGGTCCCCAAATTAGGACACGATTTAAATTCCCGCACTATGTGTTTTAAATTCCCACACTATGTGTTTAAATACCGCAATACTTTTTATGATCCTCACTAACTTGGTTACCTTTTATTTTATTCTTTGTTTTATTTTTATTATTCCCTCCCCAAAGGTTAGTTCGTGCACTCTGGCATCATCATCCTATTCAACAAGATCCAGGGGCCCTCTACCCACTCCTCTTCTTAGTCCTATCAGAAACAAGAACAAAGGGAAGATGGAAGATTCGAACAACACCAGAAAGGAAAACTCAACTGAACGGGTAGAGGTCACTCATGGTACTCAGGTTTCCAAAGAAAGTGCATCCCAACTCGAGCATAAACTATTGAAGTTCCAGGAGGAACTTGATCAAGTTCGGAATCTGGCGAATTACTCATTTTCCCTCACCGCTCCAGATGTCAACTTCCCAAATGCTCAAGACCCCACACCTCCACAAAATATCCCAAAGCCACTAAACCATCCCGCTCCTCACCGCCACTGCAACACCTGCCATACTTCCAACATTACTCCACCGCCCATCCCTCAACCCCAAAACTCTACAAATGACCACTTTCACACCCATCATAACACCCCCATCAACGTGGAAACCATGTCACACTCCACCCAACCCATCTCAAGCGCACCCGAGTATGATAAGAAAGACTTGCTCATCAGGAATCTGGCTGAAGAACTCAAAAAATTGACTAGCCGAATTCAGAGCATCGAAGGAAGTAAGGGGATTGAAGGGTTGAACTACGAAGATCTTTACATACAACCCGATGTCGAACTGCCTGAGAGGTACAAACCTCCTAAGTTCGAGATGTTTGATGGTACAGGGGATCCAAGAGTTCATTTGAGAACATACTGCGACAAGGTGGTCGGGGTAGGAAAGGACGAGAGGATCCGCGAGAAACTTTTCATGAGGAGTCTGAAAGGAGATGCTCTGTCTTGGTACATTAGCCAAGACCCGAAGAAATGGTCGAACTGGGTGAGTATGACATCCGACTTTATGGACAGATTCAAGTTTAACACAGAAAATGCACCAGATGTGTTCTACATCCAGAACCTAAAGTAGAAGCCCACGGAAACATTCTGCGAGTATGCTACTCGCTAGAGATCAGAAACTGCTAAGGTCATGCCTGCTTTAGAGGAGGAACAAATGAACAAGTTTTTCGTCCGGGCCAAGGACCCGCAGTATTATGAAAGGCTAATGTTGATTGAGAACCATAAATTTTCTGACATCATCAAGCTGGGAGAAAGGATCGAAGAAGGCATCAAAGGTGGTATGGTTACAAACTTTGAAGCCTTACAAGCCACCAATAAGGCTTTACAGTCTGGTGGTACGTCCAAGAAAAGGGACGTAGGCGCCGTAATGGTGGCATAGAAAACCAAATCCCCTATCAAATACCAAACCTATCCAATGCCTTTACTCACATATCAGCCTACTCCGAACTACCAGACACCCTCACCCTCTTACCAAACTCCACCACCCACTTATCAATCACCTCCACCTCCCATATATCAACCTACCTCACCAAGATATTCCCAACCTGCACATGCCTACCAAGCCTACAATGCTCAACCATCCCACTATCAATCGCCTCCCACATATCACAACTTTCCTAGACTTCGACCAAATCTTGACCAAAGACCTCCCAAACAGTATACCGCCATTGCTAAACCCATTGACCAACTGTACGAAAGGCTCAAAGTTGCTGGTTATGTCACCCTTATCCCTGCCATAACCCCTGAGAACCCTCCTCAATGGGTCAACCCAAACAAATCCTGTGCATACCATTCTAGCATGAAAGGACATACCCTCGACGAATGTCGCTCCCTGAAAGACAAGTTCCAGACCCTAATTGATAACAAGATTATTGTGGCAAAGGAGCCTGCTTCGAATATCCGCAATAACCCTCTACCAGACCACAAGGGTGGAGGTGTTCACATGATTGAAATAGAGGATGATTGGGACCCCAAGGGATCGATCGGTTTGATCACAGAAGGCGACGATCCAAAAAAGCCAATAGTCACCCTTAATCCAATTGTAGTCCAGATTCAGCCTTCTAGGGATGCCTAGATAAAAATGTTCATGTCACTTGAGTTTGAAGCACCATCCTCTGCAAAGACGCCAATGCCTATTGAGGTCGAATTTATGTCACCAGCAAATGCATCTACACCTTTCAAAATTGCAGTTTTACCGCCTAAGGTGCATGCTCCGTTCGGAGTAAAGATAGTCACGCCAATTTCGGTGGCAATGTCTGCCGTAACACCATTCCATGCAAATGCCATACCTTGGGACTACACCCGAGGCAAGAAGAAAAGGGAAGGTCAAGTTCAGGGAAGCCGTTGCGGCACAGGATATGACAAGAACCGATAGGGTTTATGCCCCGAAACATTTGGCTAAGTCAAGCAAGCAGGCCTCTGGTCGGCCAACCATCACTGAAACCAGGCCTGATGATCTCTGGAGAAAGATACAAGCCAAGGCATACGCGGTCATTGATCAGCTGAACAAAACGCCGACACAAATTTCTATCCTAGCTTTGCTACAAAATTCCAACGCACACAAGAATGCCTTGTTAAGAGTGCTGAGTGAGGCATATGTACCAAGCAACATCACCAGAGGAGATATAGCAAACATGGTGGGGCAGGTATTGGAAAGTCACAAGATCACTTTCCATAAAGATGAGCTGCCATCCGAAGGGTTGAGTCATAACAAGGTGTTGCACATCATTGTGCAATACGAAGATTATTTTATCACTAGAATCCTAATCGATGGAGGGTCCAGCCTCAACATTTGTTCGTTGGTAACACTCAGGAGATTGGGAAAGGGGCTGCATGAGATCAAGGACGGGGCCATCAATGTCAAAGCTTTCGACAGTTCCCAAAGGTCCACCATTGGGGAAATCGGCCTGTGTTTGCAAATGGGGCCTACTAGGTTCGATGTTGATTTTCAAGTGATAGACGTACCACATCTTACAATCTGTTGTTGGGATGACTATGGATTCATGTCGTTGGGGCCGTCGCATTAACACTACATCAGGTAGTGAAGTTTGAGTGGAACTACCAAGAGGTGATCATTCACGGCGACGGTAGCAATCCCATATACAGTCGCTAGACCATCCCAGCAATCGAAGGCAGAAGAAAGATAGGCGGGGAGACCTATCACCACATTGAGCGAGTCAACGCCGTTGACAAGGACAAATAGTGGGACAACAAAATTGAAAGCATATTGAACTGGAGCGGATACAAACCTGTCAAGGGACTTGGCAAGAACCTCCAAGGAATCGCTAAGCCTATAAAATTAAAGAAACATGGCACCACCTTCGATCTAGGATATAAGTACACTTGGGAGGAATTCAATAATTGGTCGCCACCATGGCGCGGTCCTTACTATCCGCTGGAGCAGCCAATACCATATTTGGAGCAGACTTTCCTGCTAGCCGATGTTATTTATGGGGAAGAAGAAGAGGAAGCACTGGCAGCAGTGAGGAATTTGTTCTTAGAAGACGATGATATGGATTGTTGTGTTGTTTTCGAGGAGGAAAGGGAGGAAGGCCCTTCCATACAGGCAGTAATCAGAGGAGCCCGCCTCAATAACTGGACCATCAGGACATCCAGAGCCCGATGAGCCTCGGAGTAGCAAGGCTGAACAAACATCATGCACTATCTTTTATTTTTACTAGTTGACTTTCCTTTCGCATTTTAAATTTCGCAATAAGATCTTCAATGTTCAAAACAGTCATGGAATTTATCAAAGCATTTCGATTTTCCTTACAAATCTTACTCTTATTATTTTCTCTCGTTACTTTACTTATACAGCATTACTATTACTTGTCTTGATGGACTGATGACTGTGACGTGCAATGAGACAACGCAACAAACGGACATAGATTCAGAGGAAGATGATATACCAGAAGAAATTGTTAAAGAAGTCGAGAATTTCGAGAAAAGGCCTAAGTCCAACCTAGACGAGACTAAGACTGTTAATCTGGGAGATGTAGAAAATGTCAAAGAGATATGAATTAGCGTTCATTTGTCACCGTCAGAAAAGGAAGGGTACACAAAATTTCTAAGGGAGTATGAGGACATATTCGCCTGGTCGTATGATGACATGACTGGTCTGAGTACATCCATTGTGGCTCACAAACTGTCAACCGATCCAGCATGGCCGCCGATAAAGCAAAAGCTCAGAAAGTTTAAGTCTGATATAAGTTTGAAAATCAAGGAGAAAGTCGCTAAGCAAGTCAAAGCCAAGGTTCTCAGGGTAGTAGAATACCCAACATGGTTAGCCAACATTGTGCCAGTACCAAAGAAGGATGGGAAGGTCAGAGTCTGTGTCGACTACTGGGATCTCAACCGGGCCAGTCCGAAAGATGACTTCCCCTTGCCAAACATACACATCCTGATCGACAATCGCGCCAAGCATGAATTGCAGTCATTTGTAGATTGTTTTGTGGGGTATCATCAGATCTGGATGGATAAAGAAGATATTGAGAAAACGACTTTCATTAAGCCGTGGGGGATGTACTGTTACAAGATAATGTCGTTCGGATTAAAGAATGTTGGGGCCATCTACATGAGGGTCATGGCCACCATTTTCCACGATATGATACACAAAGAGATCGAAGTATATGTAGACGATGTTATCATCAAGTCCAAGAAAGCCACTGATCACATGGAAGATTTGAGGAAGTTCTTCAACAAGCTGCGAAGGTACATATTAAAACTAAATCCCACAAAGTGTGCATTTGGGGTTCCTGCCGAAAAACTACTTGGGTTTATTATGAGTCGTTGAGGAATAGAATTGGATCCATCAAAAGTCAAAGCTATTTAAGAATTACCACCGCCAAAGAACAAGAAGGACGTAATGAGTTTCTTGGGGAGACTCAACTACATCAGCCGGTTTATAGCACAATCTACTGTCATCTGTGAGCCAATCTTCAAAATGTTGAAGAAGGACGCCGCTACCAAATGGATTGATGACTTCCAAAAGGCCTTCGACAGAATCAAAGAGTACTTGTCAACACCACCAGTTCTAATCCCGCCCGATCCAGGTAGACCTCTATTACTCTACCTTACGGTACTGGACAGAGCTTTCGGTTGCATCCTAGAGCAACATGATGAGACGGGGAGGAAGGAACAGGCCATCTATTACCTCAGCAAGAAGTTCACCTCGTACGAGACCCCGTATTCTCTGTTAGAACGCACTTGTTACGTTCTGACTTGGGTAGCTTAGAAGTTGAGGCATTACTTCTGTGCCTATACTACATATCTCATATCAAGGATGAATCCTTTGAAGTACATCTTCCAGAAGCCCATGCCCACTGGAAAGCTAGCCAAGTGGCAAATCCTGTTGAGTGAATTTGACATTGTTTACGTAACTCAGAAGGTGATCAAAGGACAGACACTAGCAGATCACCTTGCTGAAAATCCCGTGGACGGGGAGTACGAACCCCTAAAAACGTACTTTCCTGACAAAGAGGTATCATTCATAGGAGAAGATATTGTAGAATCCTATGACGATTGGGGAATGTTTTTCGATGGAGCAGCAAATTTCAAAGGAGTCGGGATAGGAGCGGTCCTAGTATCAGAAATCGACCAGCATTATCCGGTGTCTGCCAAACTCAGGTTTCCTTGTACCAACAATATGGCCGAGTACGAAGCATGCATCTTATGGCTCAAGATGGACATTGACATGAACATTCAAGAATTGCTAGTAATTGGGGATTCAGACTTGCTTATACACCAGGTCCGAGAAGAATGGGCAACCAAGAACACCAAAATAATCCCTTATCTGCATCATGTACAGGAGTTGAGAAAGAGGTTCACAAAGAAAGAATTCCAGCATGTCCCTAGAGTCCAGAATGAATTTGCCGATACATTGGCTACCCTATCATCCATGGTACAACACCCAGACAAGAACTTTATTGATCCCATTTCGGTAAAGATCCATGATCAGCCAGCTTATTGTGCTCATGTTGAGGAAGAAGCAAACGTAAAACCTTGGTTTCATGATATCAAGGAATATTTGACGAAAGGAGAATACCCAGAACTTGCAAAACCTACTCAGAAACGCCCACTTCGGAGGTTGTCCAACAATTTCTTTCATAGCGGAGGTATCCTGTATAGGAGGACACCTGATTTGGGATTACTAAGGTGTGTTGACGCAAAAGAAGCATCTAAACTGCTAGAAGAAATCCATGTTGGGACCTGCGGTCTACATATGAACTGTTTTGTCTTAGCCAAGAAGATACTCCGGGCTGGTTACTTCTGGATGACTATGGAAATGGACTACATCTTGTATTTCCGAAAATGCCACCACTGCCAGATACATGTAGACATGATCAAGGTACCCCTAAATGATCTTACTGTAACAAGCTCACCATGACCGTTCGCCGCTTGGGGAATGGACGTTATTGGACCAATCGAATCTGCCGCGTCCAACGGGCACAGATTCATCCTAGTAGCAATCGACTATTTCACCAAATAGGTCGAAATATCATCTTATAGAGCAGTAACTAAGAAAGTTGTGCCGGATTTTGTCCGCGACCGCATTATTTGCTGATTCAAGATTCCAGAGTCAATCATCACTGATAATGGCTCCAATCTCAACAGTGACTTGATGAAAGCTATGTGTGAAACCTTCAAGATCAAACACAAGAATTCTACAGCCTATAGGCCTCAAATGAATGGAGCCATAGAAGCTGCTAATAAGAACATCAAGAAGATACTAAGGAAGATGATAGAGAAGCATAAGCAGTGGCACGAGAAGCTATCATTTGCTCTACTAGGGTACCGCACCACAGTTGGCACATCAATAGGGGCAACCCCTACATGCTGGTATATGGCACAGAAGCGGTCATTCTCGCTGAAGTAGAAATCTCTTCCTTGAGGATCATACAGGAAGCAGAGCTCGACGATGCAGAATGGGTAAAAAGTCGATATGAGCAGTTAGCCCTCATAGACGGAAAGAGGATGAACGCAGTTTGCCATGGTCAACTTTATCAAAACAGGATGTCCAAAGCCTTCAACAAAAGAGTCAAGCCGAGACAGTTCACACCGGGGCAGCTGGTATTAAGGAAAATTTTCCCGCATCAAGATGAAGCCAAAGGGAAGTTCTCTCCCAACTGGCAGGGTCTATACATGGTTTACCGGGTTCTGACAGGAGGAGCCCTCATACTTGTAGAAATAGATGGAGAAGTCTGGCCAAAGCCAATTAAGTCAGATGCAGTCAAGCATTACTATGTGTAATCTTTATACCTTCCTATACGATGTAATTTGAACTACGCCTGACCTAATTCCCATTTAAGAGGGGATACGTAGGCAACCCTATGGGTTCGATCACAATTCAATAAAATTTCTATTTTCCCCCGCTATTGGAAACTGGGGCAGAATTTTGAGAAGGACCCTCAAAATTCCGAAGTTGATTTCAGCCAATCATCACAAACAACAGTCAGAAACATCAACCCATTAAACTGGGGCAGAATTTTGAGGAGGACCCTTAAAATTCCATACCAAGAGAGGTTGCAATGTCCTGAACCACATCACAGCTGTCGATTCATCTAAAAGTTGTTTCTTAATCATATACTTATATCGTATTTTTACAAAATCATGAATGTTTATTACTGAAATTACCTTGTTTAGAAATGCTACCCCAATGATACATACAGTCTCACCAGATCAAAGTCAAGCGGGTCAAGCAGAGCCAGCGGGGATATGAACTAACCTCCCCCCTCTACAAAACTCATGATTTTTCTTTGGATGCAGGTACTTGAGTTGCAAAATTATCAAATATGCCATACACTCATGAGACTTACACTATTCAAAAATACAACTCTCATAACTATTGCACTTATTCGCGGTTGCTATCCGCACACAATAATGTCCCCAGTAGGCACAATGTCCCCAGCAACCACAATATCGCAATCAGCTATCAGCTAAGAAAACTCTATATCTTTCATTTCTTGCATAAGGCTACTATTCTGCCTTCCGAGGTTAAGCTCTACCTCCATCTGTATTCTTTCATTGCATAAGACTACCATTCTGCCTTCCAAGACTAAGCATTGTCTCCATCTGCATTTCCTGCATTGCATAAGGCTACCATTCTGCCTTCCAAGACTAAGCACTGT
Source organism: Nicotiana sylvestris (assembly GCF_000393655.2). Lineage (NCBI taxonomy): Eukaryota > Viridiplantae > Streptophyta > Magnoliopsida > Solanales > Solanaceae > Nicotiana > Nicotiana sylvestris. The sequence goes on from NC_091062.1 coordinate 194,541,521, forward strand.
CTCCGTCTGCATTTCCTGCATTGCATAAGGCTACCATTCTTCCTTCCGAGACTAAGCACTGTCTCCATCTGCATTTCCTACATTGCATAAGGCTACCATTCTACCTTCCGAAACTAAGCACTATCTCCATCTGCATTTCCTGCATTGCATAAGGCTACCATTCTGCCTTCTGAGGTTAATCTCTACCTCCATCTACATTCTTGCATTGCATAAGGCTACCATTTTGCCTTCCGATGTTAAGCTCTACCTCCACTTGCATGGCTAAAAGATCGCCACCTTATTTATACTTGCATGGCTGAAAGATCGTCGTTTTATTTACACTTGCATGGCTGAAAGATCGCCACATTTACACATGTATGGCTGAAAGATCGCCGCGTTATTTTACACTTGCATGGCTGAAATATCGCCGCTTACTGCATTTGCATGGCTGAAAGATCGCCACTTCATCTACATTCGCATGGCTAAAAGATCGCCACCTACTGCATTGCATGGCTGAAAGATCGCCACCTACTACATTGCATAGGCTGAAAGATCACCAAACACTGCATTTCATGGGCTAAAAGATTGCCAAATTGTCCAAAGGCGTCATTGTTTGAAGGCACCATTTTCATAGCCCGAGAACACCATGACATGGCTTGAGGACTCCTTTAATCTTTTGCATATCATTTTTCAAAGGCATCATAGTTCGGAGGCATTATTCTCATAGCCTGAGAGCATCATTTCATGGCATGCAAATCCTTTATCATACGCTTCACGACCCAGGACGTCATGGTCTGAGGACGTCATCCTAACCGTCCAAAGACAACATTCATGGTCCAACGGGAACTTGCATCATGTTTAAATTTCTTCACAATATACGCTTGTATTGCTCATTTGCAGGTAAACCGATGAGCAATGGCCATCTCGGCAGGAGCGATCCCGCTCCAGTTCCCACAACACTATTAGACCTTAACCATTCAGTCCAGCCCGAATATTGCGTCCGTTCTTGAAAGATCTCCATCGGCATACTCCGCCAACGGATCCTGAACTACATATGGTCTGATTCCTGTAAGACCAGGGATATGTGGGCAGCTCAGAAGCCAGGGCATAGCCAAACCTCTTCAAACCATTTCGTTCGGTCAAAATTGGCCATCATATCTTTACCCGATAACTCTTTCATCCTTCCCGGGTAAAGAGGGACAGTTGTTGATACCCAATTTTTTCCTGTATTTTTATGTACAAAATACCTTTCAAAATAGCATGTATATGCATATATAGGTATGTCCCAAGGTCCAATTATTTTCCCTAATTTTTCAAGGATTTTTAAATCAATTTGCTACCCTATTTTATCAAGAAAACCCCAATAATTATCCCCAAAATTATCATTTTGGTGATTCATTTATTGGACTCTCATGTTTACACTGAAATATGGCTAATATATTTTTTTTATATTTTTTTTACAAATTTATTTGGTATTTTAAGGATAAAATTGCATAAATTCAATATTAGCCATTTTTAGGTTTAAATTCGTCTCGTGTTTATAAAATAGGGTCTTATATTTTAAATTGTTAATTTTATATTATAAACCATTCTAGCACTTTCAATTTGTTTTCAGAAATTCATTTACTATTTTTATAAATTAAATAGGAAAAAGAGGCTATTTAACTTATAACCAGATTTGGCTTTATAATCTAGCCTAAATTACACCTGACCCCAACCCCAAATTAAACCAGCCCAAAGACCCAAGCCGAAAAATCTACTCAACCCAAATCGGATTAAATCTTGGCCGTTGATCAAAATTGATCAACGACCTAGATTCACTCTTACTAAATTAAACCCAAATGACCCCCCCAAACCCCTCTCATTCCTCACTCAACTGACTCTCTTCTCTCTCTCTCTCTCTATCTTTGGTTCTCTCTAGAACCTTCCCCCTTCCCCTTCGCTCCGATGAGCTCCACTCGCCTTCTCCGGCCAACTCCTGGCCTGAATCCATGGTGGTCTAACCACCTACCAGCTTGCTGTGGTTCCTACACGCTTGGTTACTAAAGACTCATGACTTGACCATGAAAAAGCTGGGTTCAGACCTTGTTTGATTCGAGTTCCATGGCTATCTCCGGCAAGCCATGTCTGTTCGAGTCTAGCCTCGACTCCTCCTGTTTAGATCAGCGACGATCCAAGTCTTTCTCAACGTTTGGGTTCCTCTGGAATCCTAGCTTTTGAGGTTCTTCTGATTTCCTTAGATTTATTCTAGATCCGTGTTTTCCCTAAGCTTTTAAATGATTTTCTGATATTTCTTTCAAAAGTTATGCTTTCAAAGCCTTTATTTTCTGATCTAGGGTTTTTAGATTTATCTCTGATTTTTCTTTTTCTTTTGTGTGCTTCTTCTACTATGTTTCTTCTACTATGTTCTTTGTGTTTCTTCTACTACATTTCTTCTATAGTGTTATCATTAAGTTTCTGCTGCCATGTTCTTATCAGTTTCCTCTACTGTGTTCTTAAGTTTCTGCTACTGTGTTCTTAATCAGTTTCTGCTACTGTGTTCTTAATCAGTTTCTTCTATTATGTTTCTGATTAGCTTCTTTTAATATGTTCCTTTTACTGTGTCTCGCATGTTGTTCTTTTACTATGCTTCTCATGAGTTTCTACTACTAAGAGAGCATATTAAAGGTCTCAGTTCCTTTCTGAGACCTCTGAACCTGTTTCAATTAGTATATTTTCCCTTAATCACTTGCCCTTTCGTCTCTACACTCGGTTAATGGCAAGAACCCTAAATTTGAGGGTTCATCCGAGTTTTGAGACCCTTGGCTATGTGATTTGCTTGCTCTTCATCTTTGAACTTGTTTGATTTCAGAAAACCTAACTCTTCTGGACCTATTTCGAGTTTTCTAAATTTGCTAACTGAGTCTTGAAATCTCTGTTTCTTTAAGCGATTCTTATTTTTCTACTAAAACTCTTCTAAGGTCCTTATACTGGACCCTTTGTATGCTATTTGATACTATCTCTTCCAACCTATGTGACTACATACTGATTTTGCAATGGCATGACGTTTTCTTTGCTCTAAATTCAACCTAGCATATTTGTGTGCTCTTTATATGTGCTGAACTTCCCTCTAAAAATGGCTTTCAATTTTGATTGATTTCAGACTTCCCTTGTACAAGTTTGATTGATTTCTTTCCTTATTTGCTGATTTCCCTGTTACTTAATTTGAGTCGAAAACTTTCCTTAGCCCATTCATGAGCCAGTAATTTCAAACCTATGGCCCCTTGATTTACTGTATACTGATTGATCCTTATCTTATTTGTTTTAGCCGTGTATTTCAAAATTCTTTCCTTAATTAAAACTCCTATGTATTTACCCCTAATTGCCTACTTTGCACAAGATGTTCATTTCATTTCTTTCCTTAAATAGTTTTACCGTTTGAATTTGAATTCCTTAATTAAAGGAAGTCTTGTATTGATTGATTTTTAATTGATAACCAGTTCCTTAATTGTTTTCTTACCTTATTTCTGCCTGTTTTTCACACTATAAATATCGACTCTTTCATTGACACAAAGGCACAATCCATCACTCGTAGTCTTTCTGAACTTATACTTACACTCAAAGTATTCTCTCTTGTTGCTTGAACTGTGGCCTGTTTACAAGACCTACTGCCTGTTTTTCTCTATTTACTTCTTTGAAACTGGTATGTCCTGATTTAAGATTTCAACTTCACAACAATGTGTTTATTTATTACTTTTTGTATCCATGTTTGCTTACTGCTTCTGTATAGTTCAACACTTGCTCTAGCATATTGATTTCTTTCTGCCTGCTCTATTTTGAATCCCAAACCCCTATCCCCCAATGTGTTTAAGATATGGTTTGAGGCATGGCAATACTTCAAGTTATTGTCCATGAATCAAACTCGATCCTTTGGGATCCTAGCCTCTAAATAGTGTGTTCTGGCAGATTTGAGAGTATGCTAGCATCCTCTATTTCTAAGCATGCTTGAAGCCTGCCCTTGCCTAAGCAATAGGCTCTTTACAATCTCCCTATTCCCTATTCCCCTATGTGTACTTATTTGTAGCTGTTTCCTTCTCCCTTTCCCCTTTTAGAATTCTATTTCTGCACTTGCACCCTCTCTTAGTCTTTAAGTTCTGTCCCCCTCTTGTGAGCCTTGCCTTGGGACCCTTTGAGCTCCCTCTGAACTTGGACACTTGAGGTCTGACCCTTTCATACTATACTTGTCCTAATCTGATAATACATTTGGGTGTGAGTATTGTCTGAAGTCCCGTTGAGGCTCTTAAGGAACTTTGACACATTAAATGAGAGAAAGGCTTTGGATCATGATCTCTTTGAGTTGGTTTACCTCATATTTCAGACATGAAGTCTGAATCAGGCTCTCCTTTGGTTGTAGTTTTATATTTTCTGATGTATTTTTTTACTTTATTTCGGGCTGTAATAATTTGTAATAAACTCTTGGGGGTGGCTAGTGAAAAGGGCGGGTAACTATGTATGCAAAGGGTAGATACCATGCCTATAGGTCATTCTGAATTCTGCATTCTCACGTAGATACTATGCCTACAGGTCATTCTAAATTCTACATTCTCACATAGATACCATGTCTATAGGTGTTTTGAATTCTGCACATTCAAATGCATATTGAAAGCATGCCTATAGGGGATTCTGAATGTCCATTTTCACATAGAAATCATGATCATAGGATTACTACATTCGTATAGATATTATGCTCATAGGTTTTAAACAAATGCTCCACCTAGATATCATGCTCATGGGTTGTTCTGCCAGCTAGATACCATGTTTATAGGTTAAAACCAGTCCTATGCATTTTAGATATCATGTCTCTAAGGCTTCTGCATTTTTACCATGTCTACAAAACGTTTAAAATCAACTACGCGTAGAAAGTATGTCTATAGGAATTCCTAATCGAATTTGAATCGCTTCATTCATGTATAGAGCTAAAACCAGTAATAATAAGTACCATTAGTTGCAGAACTTATAACCTTCGTTAAAACTTGCCTTTTCTTTTGACTACCGTATTCAGTTTATTTTTTTAGACCTTGTTATTTCATTGCTTCCTGAATTCAGTAGATGTCATGCCCATAGGATCCTTGTCCAACACTTAGGCAAGCCTTAGGGTAAAGTTATAAACTGAATCTGTTATATTAACTATAACCAGCAGGCAAGCCTGATTCGGGCTTCTTATCTGAATTATGTAATAAATCAGTTTGCCTCAACCTTTAAGTCCTCTCATGTTAGTATTTAATCAGGCCCTAAACAGTATGTGTAAGTCATGCTAATTACGTGCTTCTTTATTTAAAAGAGGTGTATCTGAGCCCTTTTTGCTTGTTATGTGCTTTCCCCTAATTTGATATATATGTTTTGTGTGTCGCCTTAGAATTTTGCCTTTGAAACTACAAATAAGCCTAATACCCCTCCCTTTTAGAATTAGTAGTCCTAAATGCCTCTGGGACTGATAGGATTGGGACGGGTAATAGCATGCAATAAGTAAAATGAGACAATTTCGCGCTTTAATACCTTAACGGGGTAGGAAGGGTAGATATAGATATGATGACCACGCGATAATGTCACGTGTAGCCCCTCATTGAGGACTGATTATCGGGCATTGTGTGGGGTGATCCATATTATTAATAAACCTAGGACCCCCTTTCCCTTTGTTTCTTTGTTCTTCTAAAGATTTCAAACTATGTCTTTAAGGAAAATCAGCTTTCTTTTAGTTCTTTCCAACTTTGTTTATTTGTCAACCATTATGTGAAAATCCCCTCTTATTTGAAGTTTCATTTGCTTACATGTTATTTGCACCTAAAGTCACAACAATAGTATGGTCGGGAACCACACTAGTGGATCCTGAGGGGTGCCTAACACCTTCCCCTTGGGATAATTTCAAGCCCTTACCCAATCTCTGGTTACTCAAATCAAAACCATCTTGGTGTCCTAATGAACCTTAATCATTAGGTGGCGACTCGTTAATTCAAACCCAAATTCCCAAAAGGGAATGAGTTGCCCTCCCAAATGTCATAAACCTGATTTCGCGAGAAAAAAGGGGGCGCGACAAGTCAATAGTGAGATTTAATCAATTTTGGATAACCATACATGGGAATTGGTTGATCTTCCTCCGGGAAATAAGCCTTTAGGTTCGAAATGGATCGTTAAACGAAAAATTAAAGTTGATGGTACTATTGACAAATATAAGGCAAGACTTGTTGTCAAAGGTTATAGACAAAAGGAATGTCTTGATTACTTTGACACTTACTCGCCAGTAACAAGGATAACATCTATTAGGGTGTTAGCGGCACTAGCGGCCATGTATGGTCTTGAAATCCATCAAATGGATGTTAAAACAACTTTCTTAAATGGAGAATTGGAGGAAGAGATTTACATGGAACAACCTGAGGGTTTTGTGGTTCCTGGTAAAGAAAAGAAAGTGTGCAAACTTGTTAAATCGCTTTATGGACTTAAACAAGCACCCAAACAATGGCATGCAAAATTTGACCAAACAATATTGGCAAATAGATTTAAAATCAACGAGTGTGACAAATGTGTTTACATTAAAAACACTCCAGGTCATGAAGTCAATGTTTGTTTATATGTTGATGACATGTTGATAATGAGCAAAAGTATGACAGATATAAATGCTACAAAACGCATGCTGGTTAGCAAATTCGACATGAAAGACTTAGGAGTTGCTGATGTGATCATAGAAATCAGAATACACAAAACTCCACAAGGTCTAGCATTATCACAATCTCACTACATTGAAAAGGTACTTGACAAGCTCAAGTATTTGGATTTCAAAATTGCCAAGACTCCAATTGACGTAAGTTATGCACTTCAAAAGAATGAAGGTGAAAGTGACTCACAACTGGACTATGCAAGAGTATTGGGAAGTTTGATATATATCATGAATTGTACGCGACCAGATATAGCATGTGCTATTAGCAAACTGAGTCGGTTTACAAGTAATCCCAATCAAATACATTGGATGGCAATGAAACGAGTTTTGGGATATCTGAAACATACCCAAAATTATGCTTTGCATTAATTATAACAAATATCCTTCCGTAATTGAGGGATATAGTGATGCAAATTGAATCACCGGATCATCTGAAGTTAAATCCACTAGTGGATATGTTTTCACAATTAGGGGTGGAGCAGTGTCTTGGAAATCATCCAAACAAATGTGCATCGCCCGTTCTACAATGGTATCTGAATTCATAGCTTTAGATAAGGCCGGTGAAGAAGCTGAATGGCTCCGGAATTTCTTGAAAGATATTCCATTTTGGCCCAAACCTTTGGCACCTATTTGTATACATTGTGATAGTCAAACGGCATAGGTAGGGTAGGGAGCGTTATGTATAACGGAAAATCTCATCATATTCGACGGAGACACAATACCGTTAGACAACTACTCTCTAGTGGTGTTATCACAATTGACTACGTAAAGTCAAGAGATAACGTGTCGGATCCACTTACAAAAGGCCTATCTAGAGAGGCAGTTAAAAGATCATCAAAAGGAATGAGGTTAAAGAACTAGGACAAGTCATCATGGCGGTAACTCTACATAGCAGACTAGAGATCCCAAGAGTTAGGTTCAAATAGATCAAATAAAGTTATGAATGACGGTTCAACATTATCAAATAACTCAACCCATTCTCGTGATGAAGACAATGTTAAAAAACGAGGTAAAGCATTAAGGCTTTTTGATGAGTCAATAAAGCTTAAAACTTTTTAATAATTTGCTAAGTCTGGCAGGATATGACCATCTTTAGGATTACACGTTTAGGAATCACTTATGTGAGTGTGAAGTGTAAGACGCTTCAAGGAGAATGAAAGTAAAGGCCTATTCTCTAAGCACTCACGAAATTAGGCGGTGTTCATGGCTGAAACGAACACAACCGTGAGAACTATAAATGGTTAAGGATTGATTGTGTGACTTATGTTGTCTAGGTATACAACAAAGTTCGACGGTTCAAAGATATCAAATCTACCGATTGATAGAGTATATCCGATATAAGTTCACTACGGAAAGTTCAAAGGGAAACCTACTTATCCAGATGCAATTAATTCTTGCATGTGAAACACACACTCGTCCGTGCATTCCTTTATGTTTATAGCTATTCCCCATTCATGTGGGGGATTGTTGGATTTTTGTTATTAATAACAAAAGAAGTGTGAATAGAAAATGGTGGGAAAAGAAATGGAGGAAAATGAAATTTTGAATGAGTTCACTTTACTAATGCACTTTGTCCCTCATTGGTAGAAGGAAAGAAAATTTTTGTGTATTGTTGCTCCCAAACGTACACGCAAGTATACATGGTCGACAAGTAATATAGGATTGTAAGTCCAGATATTGTACTCACAGGGACTTGTGATTAACTATCAACTAAATTAAACCCAAACAATTAATCTATTCAAGCGAATCCTAAAGTATGAATATTTAACTAAAATTAATCTAAAGTAACAAACTAAGAGATTAAAGAAAACAATTTGGGGAATTATAAAGACGAATTAAATGTGAATGAATATTCTAGAGCTATGGGTTAGCTAACAATCCCGTTGAGTTTTTCACTTAAGTCGTCTAATTAATTTATCTGATTTATTGATTGACGGGGTTAATATTGCTCGTAGCCTTCTCCTGAAGTACAACTAGCCTATTCAAGCTAATCTAACGCCTATATTCCTATGGAATTAGAATTAACAAAAACGCATTTATAATTCCCGTATAATAGCCAAGCAAGGCGATTGGGTATATTCCTATCCTAACTGCAAATCCGCTCCCCCTCAAAGTTAAGATCTTGCTCTACTCAATCTTATATGCAATCTAGAATTCTCTCTCCCGAGTTCAATCCTAGGTTCGTAGATAGTATTCAATTGGTGATCAAGCAATCAAATAATTAGACGTAAGATTGAATAAATAAACCAATATGATAAAATAATAAGAACAATTCAAGATTCAAACGACAACATTCATGTAGCACCCAAAACTCTAGAACAAATAAACTATGAGATTAAAAGAAGAGAGGAGAAGAAAAACTAGTTAGAAGCCTCCTCCAAGCATGGGTTGTGTTGCCCCACGTGAATTCTCCTTCAAAGTCTGTTCAATATCACCAAAGTGGCGTCCTCCTCCCAAAAAAATAGGTTTAGTCTTGCTTTTATACATGTTGGGTAGGTCTAGGGCCGAAATAACCTTGTCCCGGGCGAAATTGGAGAAAATTCACGTCATTGGCGCCCTGGCTAGCGCCAGGCACCCTCCACGACGCTCCAATATTTTAGCTTCTGTTTCTGGCACCACAAGTAGGGCTGGGCGCCACCTGTGGCGTCCAAATTGGCAAGTTTCCCGGTTTCGTTCGTTTTGGCTCAAATCTTACGCGTTTCGCCCCCAGTTGCTCCCGAATCATTCCTACATATAAAAACACATCAAATTAACATAAATCAACACATTTAACATCCCAAATTCACGAAACAAAAGTAAAATATGAGGAGATATACATAGAAATATATATGCTTTAAGCTAAACATCATGTATATATAAAGAAGCTTATCTTTTAGCTCTTAAAGAGCTAAGAAGAAGGCAAGCCTCGCGCCGCCGTCGTCATCGCTCACTCGGCTCGGCTTCGGCTTCGGCAGATTTGGATTTGGTAAAAGATCGATTGATTGATTATTCTTTTTGGACAAAATTCTTTTCAAATATTTAATTAATTAATTAAAGAAAATTCAAATCACCCGCGGCCCGGTCCGATTCGGTCCAATTTTTTCTTTCCCGGATTATTTTAAATTCGTTTAATTTTTCCCTAATATTTTCAATAGCTATAACTGTTCTGAAACAGTGTCAAACATGTTCCAACAACTATGGCTGTTCTGAAAGGTTTTAAACCTTTTCAGAATAGTACCAAATTGGCTATAAATATTCCTTAAAATCCCAAAATATTTACTTATGAAATTTTCTGATAATCTTCTTCTTCTGCACAAAAATTTTAGTGTGTTTTACAACCTTCGAGTGGTTCACTATTCATCGACGTTTTCGTACCAAACGGTAAGTTAAATCGTTATATCTTGGGAGGATATATTCTAGAACCTCGGGTACTTAAGAGGAATAATTTCCTTAAGGACACACTGTGTATTCAGTGGACTCGATTTGTTCCTATACTATTTTCAAAATTTATTTTGAAGTTCAAATACTATTTTCATAATTTATTTCTACTAACTTTCTGTTTCTGTTTTTCAGAAAGATTATTGTTTAATTTATTTACAGCAATACACATTAATAACAAAATCTCCGCCTCCTACCTATTACCTCCATCACCATATGCCAAAGGGAAGCTGACAAGAAAATAAAATTAACCTGTCTATCGGGACCTGCGGGCATAAAACGCAATGTCCCCAGACAAAAGGGACGTCAGTATAAATAAAGTACCGAGTATGTAAGGCAGGAAAACATAAATAAGAATAGTAATATAAAGAGAGATAGAGGAGATACAACCTGTAACATCTGAGTGCTTGTGGGGCTAGTGACATAAAATGCATAATATATACTCATATATCTCCTTATTCAATAATATAAACAATCGAATCCGTACATCTTTTGCTTCTCACTCCTCTCTCATTGTTAGCGCCGGACTGATCTGCTCGACTGCCGACAAAACCTCCGACTAAATTACTTCCATTACAGAAAGGATCATTAGTTTGAGATTTTGCTTTTGCTTATATCATCGCTGTGTTTTTCCCTTTGGAGTTCCAGGGAAACACCCTGTTACCTCCATTGTAAATATCTCCAGCAACGTTGCTTAGTTTGCTGCATATTTTGTCTGAAAAATTAGTGTTTTCGAAGTGCCGATTTGTTGGTTTGGATGGATTCCTCATCGTCAATGGCATCAACTACTAATGTAGAGGTTTCTTCGAACTCCGCGACGGATGACGATGGTGTTCTGTCCATCACCTCATGCCACGCTAGGTTGCCTTGCATTTCCAGTCGAGAATATCCTCAGATTATATTATAGTACTGAGAGAAGTCAGCGAGTAAGCGGACATGACAAAGAAATCACCGGCGAGAATTTCCGGTGGTCGAAGGTGGTATCAAGCGGAGGTTGTTGAAGAAGCTTTTAAAAAGTACTTTTGTGGAGAAACAACAATTTTGGAGAAGCAGAAAAAAATAACTTCTCTTCGAAAGCACTTTTTTGAGAAACACTTTTGAGAAAAATATACTTAGAAACAGTTTTTTTAATCTTGGCCAAACACTAATTGCTGCTCAGAAGTATTTTTCAAATTAATTAGTCAAACGCAAACTACTTCTCACCAAAAGTACTTTTTGAGAAAAACACTTTTGAAAAAAAAAAAAATTCTTAAAATAAACTTCATGTTCATATATACAACAAAAACAAGATTAAAATTTTCAATATTGTCCTATCTTTTCTATTATTCTCTCAAGCATGCGAGCTAGATCAAAAGACTTTTCAAAATTGAGAATTTTTTTAATACAACTTAACTAGTTTTAGCAAATTATTTACACTTTTTAGATTATCAATCTATACTTACGTATATTTATTTTGTCAATTTTAAATAACTGCATTATATACAAGTTTTGTGAAAAATCAAGCTTAAAAAAGATATTTTGTTTGTTTCAAAAGGAATTGTGGGGTTCATTAATCATAGGAAGAGTGTAAAAATCATTCAAAACTAGAAAGGAAAAAGAGATGACGAACTTAATAATACAGTATAACTTCAGGGGTATCATAGCAAATATATGCCCCCTCTTTGCTGTGAATAGACCCCCGAAGTCTGTGTTACAACTATTTAAACCCATACGGCAGACTCAAAAACCCTAGCCATCAAAGTTCTAAAACTTTAAGCTCGCCGCTTCGGGTATCAATTGCACTTGTTCATCTCTGTCTTTTTTTTTCTTTTTTTTTCCTTTTGTCTCCTGAATTTTTGGTCATGTTTTTTTCTTGCATTCAATTGTGAGCTGAACCATAATCTGCCTCTGCCTATGATGGCATTAAATATACTTTGAGTATTTTTACTATGAAACAAATTTTAATCTGAGGCTTGAGGCTTTATCCGTTTTTTCATTTAGTTTTTCCATCTTTATTTGAGCCTTTTCGCCTTATTTCATGAAATCAGATAACTAATGGTGTTGATTAGTTGATTTTGCGTTAATTAATTGAGGCATCTGCTGTGCTTCTGCTAAAGAAAGGTGCTTTCTTGTTAGATATCTCAGAGAACCCCTTTTCAAAATTTTCCTTTTTTTTGGTTTAACATTTTTTTGCATTAGTCCTTGCGATGATGATAAAACAGACAGGGACATCAGCACCCTTCACAGGGGATGATGATTTGTCGATGGGAATCTCTCTGATGCTTGACACTAATGTTAATTGTTACAGTTCCTCCTGTTTTATATTTCTATTCCTGTTATTGTTCGTATCTGAGGTGTATTTATGTTTCCTTAACCTGCAAATAGTGATTAAAATAATTGCTACAATAACGTTTTTTATAAGTCTGCTTTTAAAGTTTTTTTTTTATTGGCTTACAAAGCGTTTCCTAGCAATAAATTTGTCATCTTTAGATTTAGTTTCCAAAAATGTTGCCGCACCCTTGTCGGATCCTCCAACAAATGCTTTGCTTTTGGAGGGTAGGACATGCACCCATCAACATTTTGGAGAGTCCGAAGATTATAAATCACCTCAGCAGCGTAGGCCCGTGAAATATTTGGACTTTGTTAGTTTGCTTCTTTGGTTTTGTTTATTTTAAAGTCGTGTCTTTGCTGTTCATATTATCTCTATTAACTTGCATGCTATGCATTTGTTCTTGTTTTGTTTGCCTGGAAATGATTTTTGAGGGGTTGTGTCATTCTTCATCATGTCTAAATGTGCCTATGATGTGTGCATTATGCACGTATTATCTTGATATGTAAAGATGAGGATACTAATTGTCACTACCTCTGAGGCACATTCTTTTCGGCTTTCATTTTGATCTTTTACTCTCTTGTACTCTCTTGTGGTTGGAATTCTCAGTGTTATTGTTTCTTGCACCTATTTGTCTTTTGGTTGAAGCCTGATGATTGTCAATTAAGAACGGAGATTTGAATGATGCTATCTGTTGAAGCCTTCTCATTTGTTGGGCTCCAGTGGCATCGCATGTGATCATCTTTCTTATGAATGATGAAGGCTTTTTTGAGGTCTCATACTTGTTGCACTATAAGAAATATCAGATTCAGAGCTTTCCTTTATCTTAGAATTTAGTAATAGATTTTATCGGATTTTTTCCATAAGAACGGACTGCTAGACCATAATAGATCAATATAAAACTTAATGATGGCATCATGTTATGGTAGTTATTCTTGATGCATTCTTTTAGCAGTAAGTATGTTTTAGTAAATTTCTGGAGTTTGAGGTGGGGATGGACAGCTGAATTGAGCAGGAGCTTCCATGTAAGCTGATTGATGGACAGGGGCGTATCCAGTGTTGACGCTCATAGTTTTCGCTTATACCTTGCATTTTTGCCTAAAAATTTATTAAATATGTACGAATAATGAGGTTTGAACTCATTAATTTATATGAGATGTGATAAAATTGCAAATCTGAACCAATACAATTCAAAGTCTTGGATCCGCCTATGCTGAGGGAACACTCAATAAATAGTGTCAATTCATGTCCTATAGTTACTTTCAGAGACATACTTCTGCACTTTCTGCAGTTTTATACAATGGTGGAATTTGCATATTTTGTTATAAGGCCATCGTCGGCGAAGGTCCAGATAGGCTATGATGTAAATTTTACTGGGGTCTAAGGAAGGTTGGTGAGGGTATAGTGCTCAATATGTTTCTTTATAGTATTCAATATCACAGGAATGTTTAACATGTACCGTTTCTCTTTAATGTCTATTTTTCTTTAAAATTGCTTGATGTTATATTAAACCATGTCCAAGTAAGCCTAAAAGTTGTGAAAACAGTTAAATATATTTTTCCGATTAAAGCCTCGCTGAATATTTTTTATACATTCTTTCATCTGATATAATGTAGTTTGATCTGTATTCTGCTTGGGTGGTACGTATAGCTTCATACCAAACCATTGACTATTACTCATATAGTATTCTTATAAAGGAAAATGTTTTTCAAGAAAATAATTTCTTGGAAAACAAGTAGTAATCTTATTCATTTTCTGGTATTTGGTACGTAAATTAAGAAAAATAACCTTTCAAGAATATTCATAAATAATTTAGATAAAATAAACATGAAACCATAAACTTTCGAACCATCAACCTTCTCAACTCACAAATTCATAAACTTCCGAACCGCTAAACTTTCGATACCTCCAAACTTTGAACCCGTAAATTTTATAATTTCTAAACTCGTAAATTTCTAAATACATAAACTTTCGAACTCATAACTTTGTAACTTGTAAAATTTCAAACCTTTAAATCGAAAGATGAAAAAATTAAAGAAAAATGTTTCATAAAGATGAAAAAATTAAAACTGAAATATATATATTAAATAAAAAATTACGGGTGCGGGGGAAGGGGCAGTGGGGATGGAATGGCGGGGTGGGTGGTGCAAAAAAATGAAAAAGAAACAGAAATTTGAAATTACAAAAAAAATATTTTTGTTGCGCGAGGGGAAACAAAAATTTGAAATTACCAAAAATAAAGTAAAAAAAATTATTTTTTTTTGCGGGGGGGGGGGGGGGGGTAGCAGGGTGGATGGTGAAAAAAATTGAAATTTGAAAAAAAGCCTTTTTTGGAGAGGGGGTGGGTTGGGTTAGGTGGGTGTGGGGGTGAGGGTGGGGAATAAGGTGAGGAAGGTTGAGAAAGAGTTTTGGAAAATGTTTTCACTTCTCTTGAAAGGAAAATGAATTTATAAGGAAAATATTTTCCAAAACAATTAAGCCAACCAAACATGAGAAAATTGGAAAACATTTACCTTCATACCAAACATACCCTATGTTTTAAAGCGTTTTCTTCTTTTTTGGTCTCTAAATTTTAAGTTGGTCTTTAGTTATAGGGTGTGTTTGGTATAAAGGAAAATGTTTTCCAAGAAAATATTTTCTTGGAAAACAAGTAGTAATTTTATTCATTTTTCGGTGTTTGGTACGCAAATTAAGGAAAATAACTTCTCAAGAGTATTCATAAATAATTTAGATACAATAAACATGAAGCCATAAATTTTTGAACCAACAACCTTCCGAACCCACAAATTTCATAAACTTCCGAACCGCTAAACTTTCGAAACCGCGAACTTTTGAATCCATAAACTTTATAGTTTCTAAACCCATAAACTTCCAAATACATAAACCTCCGAACTCATAACTTTGGAACTTGTAAAATTTTGAACCTTTAAACTGAAAGATGAAAAAAATTTAAACTAAAAATATATATAAAAAAAAATTCCAAAGAGGGGGTGGGGGGTGGGGGTGGGGAGATGTGTGCAGAAAAACGAAAAAGCAGAAATTTGAATTACAAAAAGAAAAAAGTAATAAAAAAAAACTTTTTTTTGTGCGGGGGAGGGGGGTAGCAGGATGGGTGGTGACAGAAAAAAAGCCCTTTTGGAGAGTCGTGGGTAGGGTGTGAGGTGGGTGTGGGGGTGGGTTGGTGAGGGTGGAGAATAGGGGGAAGGTTGAGAAGGAGTTTTAGAAAATATTTTTCCTTCTGTTGATAAGGAAAAATTTTCTTCCAATTAGAGAAAAATGAGTTTATAAGGAAAATGTTTTCCAAAACATTTAAACCAACCAAACATGTAAAAATTAAAAAATATTTTCGAAAAATATTTTCCTTAGTAACAAACACACCCCTAATCTTTTGAGATTTTCGTTGAAAGATTGAAACAAAGACATAGAATTGCCAAACATTTTGTCCCACTTAATCTAAATCTTGGAATAGGGTGATAGACAAAGAAGTGTTAATTTTGTATTTCTCGACAATCCATGATTAAAAAAAAATTATAGTTATAATAGGAACAAGTAAAATGGCAGTTAATGAAAACGAGTGGCATTATATTCTGGCAATAATTATAAGTGAATTGTTTACTTAGATTCCATTTTGGTCTTCAAATATTGTTGCCGATGATATTAATAGAATGTTCTTGTTTTATAACTTTAATTAAAACTAAAATAAAACATATTCCTGCATAATTTATACCAACATTGGTCATGCAAAGTTTGATGTGGTTAACCAAATGCCAATCAAAAGGAATATTTTCGTCTGGTATGAACCCCCCCCCCCCCCGCCCCTGGGGAGATTGATATTGTAACAGTCAGTACTAAGCACACAATCATAATCCAAATTATACATAAGATACCCCATATGGCACAGAGATGAAAATATAATTGCTAATATGTACATTCTCAAAGCAGAATCGCTTCATTCAACCAGAAATTACTGAAATTATATATTCTTTGGAGTTGGTTTTCACTCCATAAAATTAAGAAATCTTTTTTTTCCAAATCCATATTCTAGGCCATCACAAAATCTGTACCTTCTTTTACCTCCAAAGTGCTATATACTACTCCTGTAAAGGCTGATTCTTGAAATATATCTTTCCTTGTACAATCGTTTCTTGATAGTTCTCCAATTGAGGCTAAGGCTAAAAGCTCAGATTCATCTAAACCTCTTGCTGGACCAAGGCTACATCGATCTTTCCCATACTTTGCTAATGCATCTTTGAATTTCTTTATCTTCAAAAATACAAATTTTACCATGAGAAACTGTACAATATTTACTATTTCAGTTTAGTGATAAATTAAATAATATATCTGGTAAACTAATCTCTAGAGAAAGTAAAATATTAATGACCAAGTGGGGTTTGGGGAGGGTAGAGTGTACGCATACCTTACCCTTGTCTTATGATGGTAGAGAGACTGTTTCCGAAAGACCCTCAACCGAATGTAATAATATTATATATTTAAATTTTAAATATTTTTAGAGTGTATACATAGTTGGAATGGAAGGTAATAGGTCTAATTGAACCCACAAAAAATTACTGTTGTAACTTTAAAATACTTACTGTTGCATTGGTACAGCTGAAACTACAAACTTTGCCTTGTGCACCCCTATAGAATCTGAAGAAGGGTAAGACAGGTATATTAAGAGCATTGCAAATGGTTCTCCGTTCTTCATAGTTTACTTTGAGGAATATGGCATTGGGGTTTGATTCAGCTAACTGACAAATCTGCAAACATCAAGTAGCACCAGTTATAACTTCTAGCTTCTTTATTTATTTTTATTTTATGTTTAAATGGATACAATGATGATATCTATAGTAAACCACAACTTGCTTAGGATTACGGCGTAGTGCATTGCTATATACCATACCTTAGGATGTAAAGGCTTGCAACCTCCACAGCCAGGAGAATAGAAGTCAATTATGACCAATCTATCACCAGCTTTTAATAATAAATCAACAAGTTGTTGTGCTGAATTAATATCTACCATGTTGGGTTTATGGCTCTTCTCCCACCATCTCTTACCACTGTCAACACATATTGATTCTTGTTCCTAAAATGATTAGGACAAAACACTTTATGATTTGACATCAACAATGAACAACAAGAATGAAACATGAAAACACCAATATAGTGACTAACAATAACAACACAAGTCTAGTGTAGTTCCACAAGTAGGATCTGGGATAATAACATGTACACAGACCCTACCCCTACCTTGAAGGTAGAGAGTCTGTTTGTGATAGACTCGGCTCACGAAAAACAAAAAGACAAGCAGTAGCACCAAGCAGTAACAACAATAGAATAATAAGAAAACTTAGTGAAAGGAACAATATAGTGACTAACACACTAACAAAATTTACATACATTGACACAAATGGGTTGTGGAAATGCAACATTCCAATGGCTATGAACTGATGCATAATCCAAGGGTTTGCTTAGAAATTCTCTGGATGCTAAACCTTTAAGTTGCAGAGTAGCATTTGAAGAACAATGACTAAGAGACATTTTGGTGGCTCTGGAGTTGAAACAGGGGCCACAAACATATAAACCAGTATTTAAAGCACAAGCCATTGTCACTAAAAATCCTAGGAGTTTGTCAAGGTTGTAGCATCTACAAAATAATTCCCACCAAATACCAATTAGAGACCTTCACTTTGGAGTAAAATAGTAACAAACTTCTTAATAGAACAGAATAGATATGGAGCATGTAAATTGCTGTTTTATCCCGTAAATCTATAGAACAAGAATCCAAGTAAGAAATAATCACGTTTTTGAAAGAAAAAGCAAAATTGTGAGCTAAAAATATGCTCCTTTTGACCAGTGTATATCTTAGTGACTAGAAGAGAAGGAAGGTCGAAGAAAATTGTGGCTCTCTTCATTTTAAAGCTTCCAACGTAACGAGACAGAAGATGAGGAATTAATATTAATATAAAAAGAAGTTAAAATAATTTTACTTTTACGCACAGATAGTGTAAATCTTTTTCTTTATTAGGTGGAGATAAGCGATATTTAAGCTGTGAACATTATCCATTAAAATTTAATATCCTTTGTAGGTCAACACAAAGCTCCTATAATTCTGGTTCTGAATAAAAAGTGGGGTAAATATTTGATCCAATTTGGGATGAGGGGAGTAATGATTATAGGAATGTGCTTGCGTGTAATTGAGTTGGCATATTTGTTCTTGTCAATTTTTGGATTATTGAATATTGAATATTGAATATTGAATGAGATGCAAAGAATCCGATTATCAGTTAGGCATTTTTGGCAGTTAGGCACTTTAGTTTCACCGCGTAGCTCACTGTCTCTCCCACTTTTGGTATATTTGGATAACATCCTGTAAACAAGCTTTTTACATTTAGTTATGTAGTTTACACCCTTTTTTTTTCTTCCTGAACTAACTTGATTTCACGATACACTTCAGCAATAATAAAGCTTGACAACTTTGTTTTCTTCTATAATTCTCCTTGTTTCATTAGTCTATGTGACTTGCATTGTGGGTACTTCAAATGGTCCATCCATATATATCTTGTTAATTACTAATCGCTTGTTTGGTCAATCTTCTAAAATCAACTTATTTTAAAAGTACTTTTTTTTTCTTTAAAATTATTTAGAAAAAAATATTTTTGGTGAGAAACAGTTTATATTTGAGTAATATTAATTGGGAAAAAGATATTGTACAACTGCTCTCAAAATATAGCCGAAAAAATGTATATTGTTTGTACATATATACATTCTGTATGTTATATACAAAAATTATACAAATGTTATACACTTTTTTGGCTACCGAATGTAAATAGCTTCTGGCATGGGCTAAAAGTAATATTTTTCCCAATTAATTTGAAAAGCATTTTGAGCAGCAATTAGTGTTTGGCCAAGCTTCTAAATAGTATTTTTAATTGCATTTTTTTCTCAAAAATATTTTACAAAAAAGTGCTTTGCGAAGAAGCTACTTTTTTCTGCTTTTGCTTCTACTCATGCATTTTTTTTCTTCCCAAAACTTGGTCAAACACTTTTATTAGGAAAAAAAAATACTTTTAACAACAATAAAAAGAAAAACTTTTGGCCAAAAAGAAGCTTGGCCAAACACTTTTAACTTTAGAAAGAAAAAAAACACTTTTGATATATAACAACAAAAAGAAAAACTTTTGGCCAAAAAGTGTTCTTGATCTATATAATGATCTTGATCAGTTCTTATAAAGTAACTTACATGATAAATTTATTTGAGGCTAGTCCAAAACAAATAAGTAACTAATTTTTTCAAAAAAAAAGAAGAAGCACAAAATCAGTGCATAGATCAAGCATAGCATGAAAGAGATAAATTAAAAGATAAAGTTAACAAGTCTAGTCTCATGGATATTTGGTTTAAATCATTGATAAAAAGGTTTTTGCCCATGGTCTTCAAGCAGAGTTTTCTCTTGAAATCTGTTGTTTCTATTCCTAGTTTATCCGATAAGAACTTGTTGAATCCTTGACAATATACTTCCACTTATGAAATATTATTAATGATAGTGTTTTTGAGACACCTCAAGCTACGAATATTTCCAAGAATTATCAATGTTTGTTTTAATCTGTTATAGAAGACAAATTATCTTATTCTCTAGGTTATTGATCTCGATTTCTTACGAACGATTATTTGTATTTATCATTTATTTTACCTGACAAATTTTACACCGACTATTCTAAAATTTAACTTTTTCTTTTTACTGCAGCGGTGGTGGGAAATGGATTCATAGCAAGGGGCATAACATTTGAAAATTTTGCGGGACCAAGCAAGCACCAAGAAGGTTACGGGTTCACGAGAACCCGTAACCTTTGCTCTAGATCCGCCCCGGCGTATATCCGAGAAATACAAGTAGTTATTGCTTTCCTACATTGCTGGAAAGCGAATAATTAGAAAAAAAATCATATTCATTCATGTATTTCTTCTCTCTTACGTAGTTTAAGAACTGCGACGATCACTAGACAACAGGCCCATTAGCTCAGTTGGTTAGAGCGTCGTGCTAATAACGCGAAGGTCGCAGGTTCGAGACTTGCATGGGCCATTCTCTAATGTGTTTTTGAGTAGCAAATACTTGGTTGTATGTTTTCTTTAGGGTCTATTCCGTAGTTTGCTCGCAGTACTTCGTTCATATTCTACCTTGGAAGTAGTTTTCTAACTATGTTATCTTGCTACTACTTGTTATCAGTATCCCTTTCATATTATCTGTTGCTATCTTCGATTTAGTTTTATAATTATTGTCTTGCTATTACTTGCTACCAGGGCTTCTCTCACCTTCTTTAGCTGAGGGTCTATCGGAAACAATCTCTCTATCCTTCCAAGGTAAGGGTAAGGCTGCGTACATCCTACGCTCCCCGGACCCTACACTACTAAAAAACATTTGTTTAGCGACGCAACAATACCGACAGACTTTTTTCCGTCGGTATTCCGAAGGACTTTCTGACAGAGTCTCTTGATACTTTTGAACTTTTTAATTTCTAATTTTTTTAAAAAAGAACCGACGAGCTTCTATTTACCGACGGACTCCCTCGAAACATTTTGTATTTATATTTTTGAATTATTTTTTAGGTACCGACGGTGTCTCTCGGTACTTTTAAAAAAATAAATGAAAAAGAAAATAAAGTTATCTACGTAGTTAATCCTACTGCATTTAAATAATAATTTAATTTTTGTTCTTACAGTACCGATGGACTTCCATCAGTAATTTAAAAATATAATCTTATAGATAATTATTTTGTATTTTTTATTACACAATACCGAAGGAGGCTGTCAGTAAGTCCCTCGATAAGTATTTACTTAATTATCTTAGTGGTTGATTAGCCTATTTATTGAAATTTATACTAAGTGGAGGTAATACACTACTTAAAATTATATTAGTGGCAATTAGCTTAGTAATTTATAATCACACAAAGTAAAAGTGAATTTGTAATATCCTTAACCACATAGGTTAACCTATACATTAATAATTACACACTAAGAAGAAGTGTATTAGTCGCTTTCGTAAGAAATATTAGTGATGGTTTATCTTATAAATTGACAATTACTGTAAGTAGAAGTGTATTCATGCACGGTGTCCTTAAGTAACGTTAACAATTAGTGAACTAGTGATATCCTTATATAAGTGACGTTAGAGATTGATTAGCCGATACATTGATAATTATACACTAAATGGAAGTGTATTAATGATATTTATGAGAAATATTTGTGATTGTTTATCTTTAGTTTGATAATTAAAGTAAGTGGAGGTTTATTAGTGGTATCGTTAAGTAATATTAGTGGTATTCTGAAGTAACGCTAGTGATTCATTAGCATATAATTGATAATTATACTAATTAAGTATGTATTAGTATAGTCTTAAAAACTATTACTGATTCATTAGCTTATGCATTAAGAATTACACTGAGTAGGAGTGTATTAGTAATATCAGTAAGAAATGTTAGCGATTGATTAGCTTATAAATTGATAATTACATAAAGCAGCATATTAGTGGTATGCTTAAGTAATGTTAATGATTAATTAGCCTATCTATTAGTAATTACACTGATTAAATAAAAGTTTATCAGTAGTAGTCTTAAGAACTATTACTAATTGATTAGCTTATACCTGAGAAGTGTTAGCAATTAATTTGGTTATAAATTGATAATTACAAAAAGTAGACACGTATTAGTGGTACTCCATATATAGACATATATATATATATATATATATATATATATATATATATATATATATATATATATATATATATATATATATATATATATAGAAGTGTATTAGTAGTATTCTTAGTTCTCACACTCATCAGAAGTGTATTAGAAATATATCAGTAAGAAATAATAGCGATTGATTAGCTTATAAATGGATAATTACAAAAAGTAGATGCGTATTAGTTGTATCTTTAAGTAATATTAATGATTGATTAGCCCAATATTAGACTAATTAAGTAGACGTGTATTAATAGTATTCTTAAGAACTATTACTGATTAATTAGCTTATATATTGAGAATTACACTAAGTAGAAGTGTATTAGTAATACCAGTAAGAAAAATTAGTGATTGATTAGCCTATACACTGAAAATTATATTAAGTAGAAGTGTATTAGCAGTATTCTTTAAGAAATATTACTCATTGTTCAGTTTATAAAGTGATAACTATTGTTGTTTCTTTAGGGTCTATCTTCACTGTTTGTCTTGTTGGGAGTTAAGATCTGGGCTTCTCTTTGGTCTGGAAGGTAACTAGTCTTCTCCTAAATTTTTTGTTTAATGTATCCCTGAAATGTTCATCAAATTTGTAGTTTTTCTTTCGTCCTGGTAATTTGAGTTTTATGATACTGATTTTTGTACGTCCTTTGCTTATGCCATGCTACTTATGTTTTACAATATTCACTGTCAAGATATAACCATGATATATTCTTTCAAAGTCTTTTGCTCTTACTGTGCCTTATTTACAGGTTTTGTTGCTAAGTTAATGATAATCAATTTTTCATGTTACACGTGGCATGAGGACCAGCATCTCCTAGTCTGTAATTCCTTATTTCAGTGTGTTAACCCCATTTACTTATGCAAATAAGGTCTGCACCTTTGACCCCTTTTTTGTCATTAAATCTCTTGTTTTGTATGTGGGAGGGCTTTTGTGTAATGCTTATAATCTAATACTTCATTGCTGCTATAATAATCTCTTGTGATGTATCATGTATGATCATAGGCATTTTCTGTACGTCCATATCGAATGAATTTCAACTTGACCAACATAAATTTCTGGATAGGCCAATCAGTGGCGAATCCAAATTATCGTATGGGTGGTCAGTGGCATACATAAGATTTCTCGTAAGCAATGTCATACTTTAAAAGTGAACAAATAAACAAAACATTACTAACAACATCATATTAAAAAAAACACAACTCAAGTATATTATTACAACTCTTTTCAATGAGTTTCGCTTTTTGAAAAGTATTCAAAAATAACCTCATTAGAAATAATACTGAATACTATTTTTTCTATATAAAGTACCTAATAATGACTAAAAGTTCATTATTTATTTGATTCGATAAATTGTTCTTAATCAATTTCATTGGTTAGAAAGGTGATAAGGAAAAAGAAAAAGAATATATAGTACAACGACTAAGCAAGGAAGCAGCAACATTCTTCTCTGATTTAAAATTTTGGGTGCACCCATTCACCGGAAAAATTTATTGACTTCTTTTATAGTTTGAACACCTTTAACAAGATTTTTGGCTACCTTACTGAGGCCAATTATCAAATAACCAAATCCTTCTATATGCTCATCCTACCAATCTCGTTGGCAAGCAAACATATGGTTCTAACTATAACATATGGCATGATTGTTCCATAGAGTTTTTCAGGTGATCATCCGTACAAGTTTTATGCATGATTCTCAAATTGTCCTCTGGTTAAGTTAAGGTGAGGCTGCATTTATGCTATTTGGGCTATCAAAGTTAATAGTTTTCATAAATGTTCAGGCCCAAAATCTAGGTGATCAAAAACTGAGAGGTGATTATGAAATGACTGTCAAGTGATGAAAGTCAATCTTTCCCTTTAAAAGAGGGCAATCACCGGAAACATTGGCAACAATTCAAGGTATTAAAAAGTGATTTAGTTAAAGAAAATATTTTTTTTTACAGTCAATTTCGATATTAATATCCGTCTTCTTGATTTGTACCAAGTTGTATCATGTATCTTTAAAACCACATCTAAATTCAATTGTTATCCAATTTTAGGGTAAACAATTTGGCGCCCACCGTGGAGCTAAGGATAATAGTGGTTACTCTGTACGAACTTTCATAACACCATTATTTTTCACTTGTTCTTTGACGTATCTTTGATTCTAGGATCAGAATGTCGAACTCTCAGTCAGCACCCCTTAACGTCGACAACGGTTCTGGACACCGCGGCGAGAAAGACAACATAGCACCAGGAAACGATGTACCCCCGGTCTGCCTCGATGGAGTTTCGGCTGTAGATCCAATAGACGTCAGCTCACATATAGGCCTCAATGCTAATTAGGCAGTCGACCCTGAGGGCAGCATCCACGGGGACAACCGATTAGCCGCCCAAAGTGCACGCGGAGGCGAGGACGGCGAGGTCAACTTGCAAGTGATCCTCGAAATGTCGTAGGCCCAACATGCAGCAATAGCCTCCAAAATCAGAATCACACACCGAGTAGGGTCGAGCTCGAGCCGTCCCAGGAAATTATACACAGGGTCGAATCAGTTTCAAGGAAATCGAGCGATAAGGAATCGAAGACCAATCATGTTATCATGAAAATGCTTGAAGAATTGACAAAGAGGATCAAGTAAGGGGAAAAGAAGATCGAGGAAAACGACAAGAAGGTGTAAACTTATAACTCCAAGGTCGATCAAATCCCGGGAGCACCACCAATATTGAAGGGACCGAATTCCAAAATATTCATACAATAACCCTTCCCACTGAGTGCGGCTCCGAAGCCAATCCCCAAGAAGTTCCGCATGCCTGAAATTTATAAATATAATGGGACGAGTGATCCGAACGAGCACGTCACCTCTTACACATGTGCTATCAAAAGGAATGACCTAGAGGATGACAAAATCGAGTCTGTCCTACAAAAAAAGTTCGAAGAGACCCTGTTGAAGGGTGCTGTGATATGGTACCATAATTTACCGCCTAATTCTATTGAATCATTTGCTATGCTTGCAGATTCTTTTGTAAAGGCACATGCTGGGACCATCAAGGTCGAAATCAGGAAGTCGAACATTTTCAAGGTAAGGCAAAAAGACAACGAGATGCTCAGAAAATTCGTGTTCGATTCCAAATGTAACAGATGCACTTGCCACTGGTCGCTGGCGATTGGGCTATTCAAGCTTTCACTCAAGGCCTCAACGTTTGAAGTTCATTGGCTTCACAATAGTTGAATCAGAATTTGATAGAATACCCAGCTGTCACTTAGGCCGATGTGCACAATCGGTATTAGTCGAAGATTAGGGTCGATGACGATCAACTTGGGGCTCCTTCCGGGTCCATTTATTCTATCAGACCCGTCGATAGAGTTAAGAGGGATATTGATCGAGAACCAAGGTCGAACAGAGATCGATACCAGCCATATAATGGATATCGCAGGAACAATAAACGTGGGCGGAATCCTATACGGAATGAAAGAAGAAGTGATCGAGGTCAGATCTCTCGAGGGCTCATAAGCAAGAGCGGCTTCGACAAGCCTATCGGACCCAGTGAAGCACCCCGGCTATGAGAATACAACTTTAACGTCGATGCGGCCACCATCGTGTCGGCTATCGGACGCATCAAGGATACCAAATGGCCTCGACCTATACAAACCGATCCGGCTCGAAGGGATCCCAACCAAAGGTGTGAATATCACAGAACCTATGGCCATAGAATGGAAGTTTGTCGGCAATTAAGAGAGGAAATGGCTCGGTATTCAACAACGGGCATCTTCGGGAGTTCCTAAGTGACCGAGCTCAGAATTACTTCAAAATAAGGACTCCAACAAACAAAGTGAACAAGATGAACCCCAACATGTCATCCATATGACCATCGGAGGATTCGATGTCCCTCAATGTCCAATGTTTAAACGCACCAAAGTGTCAATCACGAGGGAAAAACGAACTCGAGATTACGTGCCAGAAGGGACTTTGTTTTTCAATGATGATGATGCATAAGGAATCACACAGCCCCATAATGATGCACTGGTAATATTTGTACTCATGAATAAAACTCGAGTTAAACGTGTGCTAGTTGATCCAGGTAGCGCGACCAATATCATTCGATCAAGGGTCGTGGAACAACTCGGCCTACAGAATCAGATCGTACCTGCTGCCTGTGAGCACGTGATTTTTGCCCTATGTGAATACTCCTACAAATTAAAGAAACAAAAATTTTCCAATTATTTGCAATTTTATAGGATTTTCTTGGAATTTGTGTAATTGTTTGCATTTTCTGTGCATGTTTATTTTTATTAAAATCATGAAAAATACAAAAAATGTCATGCATTGCATTTAGAGTTTGTTTCCATATTTTTAGGATTAATTAGTTAATTAATTGTTCTACTAAAATGAAAATCACAAAAAAATAGTTCATTTTTGCATTTTTGGCTTTAATTTTCGATTAGTAGTTTTTCTCTTTTAATTTAGGGTAGGTCAATTGTCATAAAATTTATAGTTGGATAATTAGCTTAATTTTTATAATTTGGATTAATTTAGGAATTTAATTTGGGATTTTTATTAATTAATGAAAAGAAAAGAAAAGAACAAAAGAAAAAGGATTAATAATTAAAAAAGAGAGGTTTGTTTTAGACTTGAAATTGGGCTGGTCCATACCCAAATCTTACCCCAAACCCGCCCCAAATCCAGCCCAAAGTTAGCCCACCCGGTCCAGCCCACCACTTAACCAAACGATCCCGTATTCCCACTTTCAATCTTAGCCGTTGATCATCTTAAATCTAACGGCTGGGAACTGGATGGTTGCTTAATATATATATGTCCTACCGAGACCGCCCCCCCATTCAACCCTCTCTCATTCCCTCCCCTCTTTGTTGGACCAAACCCTAGCCGCCCTCGTTTCCACGTCGCCCCCAAAATCCCCAAACTCCATCGGCTGGTGACGTAACCCCAATCGACCCCAAGTTCATACCACACAATCACCACCCACCCCTGTTTTCTAATTCATCATGACTTTCCCCAAAATCCTCACCCATTGTCCCAATTCCAAACCTGACCCAGAAATTGAAAACCCAAATTTGTCCCTTTTTCGGAGTTTTAAACAGATTTTAAGGTTGATTTTGAGTCGGATTTTATGCCAATCGATTGTTCTCATTAAGAACAATCGATTAGCATCAATTTCAGCTCGTTTCAAGGCTCACCAAATTTCATTCAAAGTCAAAACGACCGGCCAAGAGGATGCATATTGACGAGGTGGAGTAGGTTGAAAAACCAGGTTGGAAACTTTTCTTTGATGGAGCCGCTAACATGAAAGTTGTCGGAATAGGGGTCGTGCTTATTTCTGAAACAAGGGATCACTACCCTGTTACAACCTAACTTTATTTCTATTGTACCAACAACATGGCTGCGTACGAGGTATGCATTTTGGGATTGAGGTTAGCGGTAGATATGGGAGTTCTGGAAGTCTTGGTCTTGGGAGACTTAGATCTTTTGGTGCACCAGATTCAAGGAAAATGGGAGACTCGGGATTTAAAGCTCATACCGTATTGGCAATGTTTGCATGATCTTTGTCAATGATTTCGATCAATAGAATCAGGCTTATTCCAAGGATCCATAATAAGGTTGCCGATGCTTTGGCTACTTTGGAGTCAATGTTGCACCATCCGGACATAGCTTATGTAGACCCTTTGCATATTCAAGTTCATGATCAACATCCCTACTGTAATGTGGTTGAGAAAGAACTTGATGGTGAACCGTGGTTCCATGATATAAGGGAATACATTAGGATGGGGGTATATCTGGTACAAGCCACAGGTGATCAAAAGAGAACAATTCGACGTTTGGCTAGTGGATTTTTCTTGAGCGGGGGAATTTTATACAAAAGAACTCCAGATCTTAGGCTGTTGAGGTGCATAGATGCTAAGCAAGCCATGACTATCATGACCAAAGTACATTCTGGAGTTTGTGGGATGCATATGAGTGGGTATATTCTGGCAATGAAAATTCTTCGAGCAGGGTATTATTGGCTTACCATGGAACGAGATTGCATCAGCTTTGTGCGCAAGTGTCATCAATGCCAGGTACACAGAGACTTGATTCATTCTCCATCATCTGAGTTGCATACAATGTCAGCACCATGGCCTTTTGTTGCTTGGGGCATGGATGTCATTGGACAAATTGAGCCAACGACATCAAATGGGCACAGATTCATTCTAGTGGCCATCGATTATTTCACTAAGTGGGTTGAAGCTATGACTTTTAAATCTGTGACCAAGAAGGAAGTGGTTGACTTTATTCATTCAAACAACATTTGTCGGTTCGGAATCCCAAAGGTAATCATCATAGATAATGGTGCTAATATTAGCAGTCATTTGATGAAAGAAGTATGCCAACAGTTCAATATTACGTATCGGAATTCCACTTCGTATCGCCCCAAGGAAAATGGAGCTGTTGAGGCGGCTAAAAAGAACATAAAGAAGATACTTCAGAAAATGGTGCAAGGTTCCAGGCAATGGCATGAAAAGTTGCCCTTTGTTTTGCTGGGATATCGCACTACTGTTCGCACTTCAGTTGGTGCAACTCCTTATTTGCTGGTATATTGTACTGAAGCAGTGATACCTGCAAAAGTTGAAATTCCATCTCTTCGGATTGTTGCTGAAGCCGAAATTGATGGTGATGAGTGGGTCAAAACTCGTTTGGAGCAATTAAGTCTGATTGGCGAGAAAAAACTGGCAGCAGTGTGTTATGACCAGTTGTATCAAAAGAGAATGGCAAGATCATACAACAAGAAGGTGCATCCCCAGAAATTTGAAGTGGATCAGCAAGTATTGAAACACATCCTTCCACATCAGGCTGAAGCGAAAGGCAAGTTCGCCCCAAATTGGCAGGGGCCGTTCATTATAATGAGAGTGTTGTCAAATGGTGCTTTGTATTTAACAGATATAGAAGATAAATGTGTAGATATGGCTATAAATTCTGATGCGGTCAAAAGATATTATGTATGATTTCTTTGGTTTGTCTAATTGTTGTTTGTACTTGGCATGTTTTGAAGATTGGAATGACGAAGGCATTTTATTATGCTATCTAAACACTTTATCCTTTGTTACCCCTTTGAGCCTTATTTATTTTCTTTCATACCCCTCTTTTGGAATCAGTAGTAAAGTTCAAAAATAGGACACAAAAGGTAAATAAAGAAGAAAAAGAGGAAAAGAGAAGAGAAAAAGAGAAAGAAAAGAATGGAAAAGAGTGGAAAAAAAAGAAGAAAAGAAAAGAAAAAAGAGAGAAAGAAAAAGAAAAGGAGAAAAGTAACAACAACAAAGCAATTCCTACGACATGAACTACATTTGACCTGATTTCTTTTAAGGATACGTAGGAAGCCTCGCGGTTCGGTCCCATCAAAATAAAATTCAAAAGTCCCCAGGCAAAAAAACTGGGGCAGAAGTTGTGGTTTTGTAGAAGATCTGATTCCAAAAGTTGTAATTTTGAATCCATTCAAGTTATTTTGAGCCTTTATGATATCCTTTCTTTCTAACCCCATCCAAAAGTCCACATTGCAGTCCAAAGAAAGACCTTCTGACCAATATTTGAGAATGCCAAGTCAAGCGAGATAGAGGTACGATTCGCATCAGGGGCAACACTCCGTTCTGCACAAGGAAAATGAGCAAATGAGAGAGTCCTATTGGTGAAAACCCTCGAGAACACCGTAGAGCGATGGAAAGATGAGAGAAATCAAAATGAGAGAGTCTTATCGGTGAAAACCTTCACAGGCACCGTAAGGCGACAGTGAGTTGAGAGATAAACAATGAGAGGGGTTTGTTGGTGAAAACCCTTCAGGGCGCCTCAAGCCGAACAAGGTTGGTGACTTTGCAAAGAGATTGGAATATGGAAATCCCGGGGCATAAAGTATGACAATTGAAAGCTGATTGAACAAGTTGGGCTGATTAATCCGAAATGCATGTCATGATCATTGGTGCTTGCTGCCTCACTCAAATAAGTCTCTTTTCCTTTTCTCCCTCAAACAGTCATCCTGTTTCGAATTTTCTTCTTTATTCCTAATTCTCGAAGTCATTGCATTTCATTTCTTTTGGGTTTATCTCTCTAAGGATTTTCCAATGTCAACCTTGTTTAAGCAAGTAATAAAGGATTTCAAATCATACTACCAACTTCCAACTGCACAAAGCAAAGTGCGGCTAAAACATACCAGAAATAGCATGATGCAAAATGGAAAATAAGGTATTAGTAAAAGTTCTATTGGTCGAGTGGTTTGGGAATTTTTTGGAAGATACAGAGGTTCAGGTGGGAAGGGCAGAAATGTAAAACAATGGGTTGAGTGTAGAGCACTCGGGTCATTCAGGGTCCTGTGGTTGAAATTTAGTCAGAAAGTCAAACAATTCTTGCCCAGTTCAAAGCAGCTAGTTAGAACAAAGCACGGTAGTAGAAAGGCCACCTTCAGCAAGAATGTCGCAAACTAACCACCACATTTTCAAACTGATAAAATTTTCTTTGATTGAAATAGGGGCAGGAAATTTCGCTTGTTCAGGACCTTCCTAGATAATGAGATTTAGCTTTTAAATTCTTAGAGATTTTGGGTAACATGATTCGATTAACACTCACACATGTGCCCAGAAACCAAACTGGAGCAGAAAAGTTTCTTTATTTTGTCTATTTTGATGCAATCATGCACCCACATAGAGAACAAGGGAATACAATTCAAGTTTTGGTAATCAGGCGCCCACCTGGAGAACAAGGGAATACAATTCAAGTTTTGGTAATTAGGCACCCACCTGGAGAACAAGGGAATACAATTCAAGTTTTGGTAATCAGGCGCCCACCTGGAGAATAAGGGAATACAATTCAAGTTTTGGTAATCAGACGCCCACCTGGAGAATAAGGAAATGCAATTCAAGTTTGGCAATCAGGCACCCACCTGGAGAACAAGGGAATACAGTTCAAGTTTTTGGCATTCAGGCGCCCACCTGAAGAACAAGGGAATATAATTCAAGTTTTGGTAATCAAGCGCCCACCTGGAGAATAAGGGAATGCATTTCAAGTTTGGCAATCAGGCGCCCACCTGGAGAACAAGGGAATGCAATTCAAGTTTGGCAATCAGGCGCCCACCTGGAGAATAAGGGAATACAATTCAAGTTTGGCAATCAGGCGCCCACCTGGAGAACAAGGGAATACAGTTAAAGTTTTCAGCATTCAGGCGCCCACCTGAAGAACAAGGGAATACAATTCAAGTTTTGGTAATCAGGCGCCGACCTGGAGAATAAAGGAATACAATTCATGTTTCCACCTGAAGAACAAGAGAATACAGTTCAAGTTTTCGGCAATCAGGCGCCCACCTGGAGAATAAGGGAATACAATTCAAGTTTTGGCAATCAGGCGCCCACCTGGAGAACAAGGGAATACAATTCAAGTTTTGGTAATTAGGTGCCCACCTGGAGAACAAGGGAATACAATTCAAGTTTTGGTAATCAGGCGCCCACCTGGAGAATAAGGGAATACAATTCAAGTTTTGGTAATCAGACGCCCACCTGGAGAATAAGGAAATGCAATTCAAGTTTGGCAATCAGGCACCCACCTGGAGAACAAGGGAATACAGTTCAAGTTTTTGACATTCAGGCGCCCACCTGAAGAACAAGGGAATATAATTCAAGTTTTGGTAATCAGGCGCCCACCTGGAGAATAAAGTAATGCAATTCAAGTTTGGTAATCAGGCGCCCACATGGAGAACAAGGGAATGCAATTCAAGTTTGGCAATCAGGCGCCCACCTGGATAATAAGGGAATGCAATTCAAGTTTGGCAACTAGGCGCCCACCTAGAGAACAAGGGAATACAATTCAAGTTTTGGTAATCAGGCGCCCACCTGGAGAACAAGGGAATACAGTTCAAGTTTTCGGCAATCAGGTGCTCACCTGGAGAACAAGGGAATACAATTCAAGTTTTGGTAATTAGGCGCCCACCTGGAGAATAAGGGAATACAATTCAAGTTTTGGTAATCAGGCACCCACCCAGAGAATAAGGGAATGCAATTCAAGTTTGGCAATCAGGCACCAACTTGGAGAATAAGGGAATACAATTCAAGTTTTCGACAATCAGGCGCCCACTTGGAGAACAAGGGAATACAATTCAAGTTTCGTCAATCAGGCACCCACCTGGAGAACAAGGGAATACAATTCAAGTTTTGGTAATCGGGCGCCCACCTGGAGAACAAGGGAATACAATAAGTTTTGGTAATCAAGCGCCCACTTGGAGAACAAGGGAATACAATTCAAGTTTTGGCAATCAGGCGCCCACCTGGAGAACAAGGTAATACAATTCAAGTTTCGGCAATCAGGCACCCACCTGAAAAATCAGGGAACCCATTTCAGAATTCAATTCGCATTAGCAACAATAGAAATTCGCCTTGAGAGTACAGGTTAACAGTTCAAGATGCACAACAGAACGGTAGAAGCAGAAAGACCAAGTTTGAAGATGGTAGATAGGATTCTTGTAATTCATAGATCATAGTCTAGCCTAGTTTTTTTTTCTCGGTGTAATAAGGAGTTCAACAAGCAGTAGTAGCAGCAGCAACAGTGAATCACAGTTTCTCGGTAGTCCCAGCTACCGAAACTTTCCGAACTACACTGACCTGATTCCTTTATAGCCAATGATATGTAGGCAACCTCGGAAGCAAGGTGCGGTCAGATCTTTCAAAAATGCTTCCCATAGAGTATTCAAACGGGCAAAAATTGCTCGTATCCGCTCACTTTATCTTTGCCCGAAAACTCTACGTGTTTCCGAGCAAAGAGGGGCAGATATGAGCACGTGATTTTTTTCCTATGTGAAATACTCCTACAAATTAAAGAAACAAATTTTTTCCAATTATTTACAATTTTATAGGATTTTGTAGGAATTTGTGTAATTGTTTGCATTTTCTGTGCATGTTTATTTTTATTAAAATCATGAAAAATACAAAAAATGTCATGCATTACATTTAGAGTTTGTTTCCATATTTTTAGGATTAATTAGTTAATTAATTGTTCTACTAAAATAAAAATCACAAAAAATGATTCTTTTTTGTATTTTTAGCTTTAATTTTCGATTGGTAGTTTTTCTCTTTTAATTTAGGGTAGGTCAATTGTCATAAAATTTATAGTTGGATAATTAGCTTAATTTTTATAATTTGGATTAATTTAGGAATTTAATTTGGGATTTTTATTAATTAAAGAAAAGAAAAGAAAAAAATAAAAGAAAAAGGATTAATAATTAAAAAAGAGGGGTTTGTTTTATACTTGAAATTGGGCTAGTCCATACCCAAATCTTACCTCAAACCCGCCCCAAATCCAGGCCCAAAGTTAGCCCACCCGGTCCAACTCACCACTTAACCAAACAACCCCGTATTCCCCCTTTCAATCCCAGCTGTTGATCATCTTAAATCTAACGGCTGGGAACTGGATGGTTGCTTAATATATATATGTCCTAACAAGACCGCCCCCCATTCAACCCTTTCTCATTCCCTCCCCTCTTTTTTGGACCAAACCCTAGCCGCCCTCGTTTCCACGCCGCCCCCAAAATCCCCAAACTCCATCGGCTGGTGACATAACCCCAATCGACTCCAAGTTCATACCACAAAATCACCACCCACCCCTGTTTCCTAATTCATCACGACTTTCCCCAAAATCCTCACCCATTTGTCCCAAATCCAAATCTGACCCAGAAATTGAAAATCCAAATTTTTCCCTTTTTCGGAGTTTAAATGGATTTTAAGGTTGATTTTGAGTCGGATTTTATGCCAATCGATTGTTCTCATCAAGAACAATCGGTTAGCATCAATTTCGGCTCATTTCAAAGCTCACCGAATTTCATGTAGGGTCAAAACGATTGGCCAAACCTCGTTAAGCGTTGCCATTCGTCGACTCCCTTTATTTGCTCAAACTTCCGGCCAAAAACAGTATAAATGTTCCTTCCCTTTCTTGTTGTATTTATTTCTGTTCATCTCATCAAAACTAGTCTGTTTGTTGTTGATTATTTTAACCTCTTAAAATGGTTTATTGCATGCTAGGATTAGTACTGTTTTCTTTTTCTTCTTTATTTTTATCTGATTTTCCGGTTTGGGTGGATTTATTTGGGTTAGTCAGCAGTCTTGAATTGATGCTTAACTTATTAAAATGTTTTGTTTGAATGGTTCCGTAGTTGTTCAGATTTTCTTTCTTTGTCTTTATTCTTTTTATTTTTCTTCTTCTTCTTCTTTGTCTTTTGACTAAGTATCCAGTAAGCTTCTAAGGCATAATTTAGTTTAATTACATCCGGTTATATTTGGGCATATGCCTTGGGTTTATGGCCATCTCTGTCCTGGGCAGAAGGAGCTCATTCATGTGGGCTTGAGTCTTTGGTCAATTGGACCCATGGTTGACTCAATTTGGGGTTAAAAACTAGACTGTCAGGGGTACTTTGGGAATTTGGGTATGAGAAATCTTTTCAATTAGAAAGGAAGCTTCTAGAAGTAGGGGAAGGTTTGCATGCCAAAAAATGGGGTTCAGATATTTTTCTTTAAGGTACTTGGGGGGGGGGGGGGGTAAAGTAAAAAAGAGGAGGAGGACCTAAAGGAAACCTCATTTTCCTGAATTCTAGAGAGAAAATCAGAGCATGAAAAATAGAAAAAACGACCGAAACTTTCTACTGTAATTTTGAGCTAGATTTTTCTTTCTCTAAAAAAAACAAAGTTTGGAAGTGGTATTCTCTGGGGATTTTCTAAATTTCTAAGCTGAAATTGCTGGATTTTGAGGCTATTTGATTGTGGTTTTCATTGCTGATCTCTGCTGCTGCGCCTGTTATCTTGGTGTTGCTTTAAGTTGATTGTCAATACTCTTTGTTTATTTTTGCTGTAACAGGTATGTATTTCTGAACATCTTATGGTTATTTGAGTCATGTACATGAAACCTTTTGGCTCGTTTGCTGCTGTCACTCCCAGATGTAATAGGAGCCCGTGGATTGGTTTATAGAATTCGAGTTTATCTTGTTTTGTTTCCTTTGCTTCCATGTTTTCTTTCAGCATATTAGAAGTTTAGCTTTAAATGTATATACTAGATACCTTATTCATGTATGAATTCATTCTGTGAAGTCCTTTGAAGTGTAACTTGATTTTTTGGTTTCTCTCCAAGTATGGACTGTATCATGATGTGCTGGGAGGTTATTTGTGCATCTAGGTTTCACTTTAGGGGGTCTGGTTTGAAGCCTCTATTGGTTCTAATATTTTGTTAGTCCTAAGAATAGAGTCTGCTTATTTTATTTAGTTATGTTGGTGATGAGTCATTAATACTCTTAACAGTCAATAGATTCAAAGTTGTTTACCAGCTATGTGATTAAAGGCCTGAATACTGATGTATGAAATTGCTGTTTGAAGTTAGAACCACTGTTTATCATATATGTAAGTATGGATTTAGGCTGAACAAGTAATGACAATTATATGTGTGTGTGGAATATGATATCTAATGGAGGTCTTTCTAAGATTTGAAGTTAGAAGGCATGTTCCTGTGCTATGGTGCAGTATAAATGCAATGGTTCTGTACTAGTCATTCCAAATGCTTTGAAATAAATTGGTCAGGCGATTTCTTTTTTTGAGTACTGCAAATGCTAGGTGGTAAATGTCTACATTCATTAAGTAATCAGTGCCTAGTCAGCGATGAATGCTTTCACTAATATTTTCTTTCTCTTTATAAAAAATTGTTAAATAAGTCTTGTGTGTCCCTTTATATAGTTGTTAAATCAGTATACTCACTCGTTGCTTGAGCCATCGAGCTTTTGAGGTGCAATTGAAATCTTCGCAATATCAACGATTCTCTCAATTCAAATAGTTAAGCCATACACATCTTGCCGTGACCTCACAATAATCTCGAACGCAGGAGATGAACAACCTTGAACATCTTTAGTTTGCTGTAGTTAAATGCGATTCCCTTCAAGAAAAAATAGATTAAGGCGTGCCATCCATAATTACACAAATATTGTAACTTAGTTAATTTTATGAACATTCGTAGTTTGCTTTAGGCACGTAATTAAATCACCATAATTACTGGTATGGTTCCCGTGGCATAGTTGTGATACTTAATTTCAAATTAGTTTTAAATATGGACATCCTTAGTTTACTTTAGTTGAATACTTTTCCTTTAATGAAACTAAGGCATGCCATTCATACTATTGAATCACATAATCTATGGCCCTCATATTAATTATCTCAACTAGTGCAGAAAATGCCTTGAACTTTCGTAGTTTGCTTTAGGCGCATTAATTAAATAGTTGTCATAGCTACAGGTACGGTTCCCGTGACGTAGTTGTGATGCTTAATTTCTAAAATTCGGGGGTAAATTTATATGACCCGGCCACAATTTAATCTTGTTAATAAAATAAATATGTTGTAGATCATGGGTACGGTTCCCGTGACATGATTCGCAACATGTAATAAAATAATTAGTTGTATAACAATCGGATTACTAAACGCGGTTTAAAAGGAATAAAAATGCACATAGGTTTCAAGAATGTTGTAAAAATCAAATAAATAGGCCAATATTAACATTTGAGCGACCGTGATAAAACCACGGAACCCGGAAATGCCTAACACCTTCTCCCGGGTTAACAGAATTTCTTACCCGAATTTTTGTGTTTTGCGGACTGTAAACAGAGTCAATCTTTCCTCGATTTGAGATTTAATCGGTGACTTGGTACACCATATATCATCCCAAGTGGCGACTCTGAATCTAATAATTAATCCCGTTTCGATTGTCACTTTAATTGGAAAAAACACCCGAATACCCCTTCCGGGGTAGGAAAAGGAGGTGTGACACTGCTCGAGTGCTGAATGGATTTAACATGGCTTGTGAAACTACTAAGGGAGATATAACATTGCCAGTGAATGTGGCTGGGTCCATTCAGGAGACAAAGTTCTATGTGATTGAGGGAGACATGAGGTATAACGCCCTGTTCGAGAGACCATGGATCCACAACATGAGGGCAGTGACCTCAACCCTTCACCGGGTATTAAAATGTCCGACACCAGAGGGGATAAAGACGATTTACAGGGAACAACCCACCTCAAAGGAGATGTTCGCCGTCGATGAAGAAATTCCAATATCAATACTCTCATCAAAGTGAAATAGGAAGCCGAATAGCAATCATCAATGCTAGC
This sequence comes from Nicotiana sylvestris, assembly GCF_000393655.2. Taxonomy (NCBI): domain Eukaryota; kingdom Viridiplantae; phylum Streptophyta; class Magnoliopsida; order Solanales; family Solanaceae; genus Nicotiana; species Nicotiana sylvestris. Next base: position 194,578,782 of record NC_091062.1, read on the forward strand.
CTCGACCCATCAGGTCGAACATGGAACTAACGAAGATGATGATTACGGGGTTCCTCGGTCCTTCAGAGTCCCTGATGATTCCGACGCTACCAAATCAACAATCGAAGAGATAGAGCTAGTCACATTTCGAGCATTAGCCCAATAAAAAGGTATACCTGGGAACAAGATTAACCCCCGAGCTCAGGAAAAAACTTATTCAACTTCTTATAACTAACGTGAATTGCTTTGCTTGGTCCCATCTTGATATGACAGGGATCCTACCGGAAATCACCACCCACAAATTAAGCTTGGACCCAAAGTTCCATCTGGTGAAGCAGAAAAGAAGACCCCTGTCCGAGGTCAAACACGCCTTCATCAAAGACGAGGTAATCAAGCTTCTTAAAATAGGGTCCATCCGAGAAGTAAAATACTCAGAATGGTTAGCAAACGTAGTAGTAGTGCCTAATAATGGAAATAAACTTAGAATGTGTATAGATTACAAGGATTTAAATAAAGAATGCCCCAAAGATTCTTTTCCTCTACCTAATATCGATCGCATGATCGATGCCACGGCCGGCAACAAGATCCTCAATTTTCTCGATGCCTATGCCGAGTACAACCAAATTCAAATGGACCCGGATGATCAGGAAAAGACCTCGTTCATCACTAAATATGGCACCTACTGTTATAATGTAATGCCATTTGGGTTAAAAAAATGCTGGTGCCACTTACCAACGCCTAGTAAACCAGATGTTCGAAGAACAAATAGGGAAATCAATGAAAGTTTACATTGATGATATGTTAGTTAAGTCCCTGCGAGTAGAGGACCATTTTGAAGCATTTGTAGGAAACCTTCAGTATATTGAAGAAGTACGGCATGAAACTGAATCTGAAAAAATGTACATTCGGGGTCGGGTCAGGTAAGTTCCTCGGGTTCATGGTATCTAACCAAGGGATTGAGATCAACCCCGACAAGATCAAAGCTATCGAGGACATCACAATAGTAAACAACGTAAAGGCCATGCAGAAGCTAACCGGACGCACAGCGGACCTTGGGCGATTCATCTCGAGGTCCTCAGATAAGAGCCATTGATTTTTATTATTGTTTAAGAAGAAAAATAACTTCGCATGGACTACAGAATGTCAACGGGCCTTGGAAGAGATTAAACGATACTTATCGAGCCCGTCGTTACTTTACACGTCGAGGGAAAACAATCCGCTGTACTTATATTTGACAGTATCGAAAATAGCAATAAGTGGAGTCTTAGTCCGGGAAGAACAAGGTATGAAATTTCCTATTTATTGTGTTAGTCAAACCTTAGGTGAGGCCGAGATCAGATATCCCCACCTAGAAAAGTTGGCGCTCGCTTTGATAAGCGCCTCTAGGAAACTAAAGCCATACTTTCAATATCACCCCATATGTGTTGTAACAACTTATCCACTTTAGAATATTATGCACAAACCCGAACTTTTGGGGCGATTGGCTAAATGGGCTGTAGAAATCAGTGGGTATGCTATTGAATATCGACTCCTGTCATGACCATAAACCCGAACCGATCGTGATGGTGCCTCTCGTGAAGACAAGGCTAGCCTATTAAACCCAATTCACTTTTTAAATAGTTAAATAATATAAAAGCAGTCTAAAACATGATATAGCAATACTAAGTAGCGGATAATGCCAATAAAGTGCGGAAGTACAACCTAACACAGCCCTAACTGGGGTGCCACTAGTCATGAGCATCTATAAGTCATTATACAATTATGCTAAATCCATAACTAAAACAACTGTCTGAAGGGAAATAGAAGCGATAAAGGAGTAGAGACACAGGGCTACGGACGTCAACAACTACCTCGTAATCTCCTAAAGCCCGCCTGAAGCTGGAGGTATCAGCACTCGGGAGCGGTGCCAGCTACGCTTGAATCTGCACAGAGTGCAGGGAGTAAAGTGAGTACTCCAACTCAGTGAGTAATAAATTTAAATAAATAAAGAAAGAAAACACGTAAGGCACAAGGCATTCTATAATGAAGCCGTAAAACCATTTAAAAGCAGTAAAACAGTGAAAAGTCAAGTAAAAATCCTCTTTCAACAAGTAAACAAGTAATTAAGGTAAAGTAAACAAATAGAAGTTTGCCCCTCGGGCATAGTATCGACAAATCCGCCCCTCGGGCAACATCTCAGAATAGTACCAGCCCCTCGGGAAATCACATAGAACAATACCAGCCCCTCGGGCTCAATCTCACATCACAATGGGTACCCGCACCCACTGGGGGTGTACAGACTCCTGGAGGGGCCCCTTACGGCCCAAGCGCAATAACAAGCCATCTCGTGGCATCAAACTAGGCCCTCGACCTCATATCAATCAAGTAACCTCGTGGCATATATATCTCAGGCTCTCGGCCTCAAATCAGTATTAGTGTTTCCTGACAACTAGGCCCTCGGCCTTACTCAGTCAAAAATACTCACAAGCCCCTCGGGCAATAGTAAAACTGTGTTTCTCAGCCGAAACATCATTTAAAATATCATTTAAGTCTTAAAACTAAGTAGACATGGTTGAGTATGAAAACAGTGGAAAATAACATGACTGAGTTCAAGTATAAAGTCAAACAGTGAGGAAATAGTAATGAAAATCCCCGAAGTGTTCAAATAGTTGGCACTAGGCTCAAATATGGCATTCAGCCCAAATAATAATAATAGCAAATAGTTTTCAATCAAATACGCGGTAAAATCATCCATCGGGACGGACCAAGTCACAACCCCCAATAGTGCACGACCCTACGCTCGTCACCAAGCGTGTGCCTCACCTAAATATAGCACTACGATGTGCAAATCCGGGGTTTCAAACCCTCAAAACATCATTTACAATCATTACTCACCTCGAACCGGCTAAATCTCTAGCTCGCGATGCCTTTGCCCCTTGAATCGGCCTCCACGTGCGTCGAATCTATCCAAAATCAGAACGAGTATGTCAACATATGCTAAGGGAACAAAGCCCAAGCGAAAACAATCAACAATGGTCACAAATCCCAAAATTATCAAAACCCGACCCCCGGGCCCACGTCTCGAAAATCAAAAAATTTCACATCAATAGATTCCTTATCTCCCCACGAGTTCATACATATCAAAAGTTCTCAAATCCGACCCCAAATGGTCCTTCAAATCCACAATTAAAGACCTAAGTTCTCAAGCCCTAGTTTCCCCAATTTTAACCTTTGATTTCAATCATTTCTAGCCCTAATCCATGAAATAATAGCATAGGAATGAGTTTTAGGTCCAAATTCCTTACCTCAATGAAGTTCTCTTGAAATCCCCTTCTCAAATCGCCCAAAAAACTCCAAAGCCGAAGTCTAAAATGGTGAAATATCCCAAAATTTGCGAAGAACCCTTTTTATACTTTCTGCCCAGTTGTTCCGCATCTGCGGCACCATTGCCGCTTCTGCGGTACCGCATAAGCGGTCTCTCTTCCGCTTTTGCGGAAATCACTTAATGGGCCCTTCGGCATCTACTATCCAATCTCCGCACCTGCGACTCCGCAGGTGCGGTCCAACTACCACATCTGCAGCTCCTGGATCTTCCTTTCAAATCTGCTTCTGCGGCTCCCCTTCCACACGTGCGGCGCCGCACCTGCGGTCCCCAAACCGCAGGTGCGAAAACACCAGAAGCAGAAAAATCTCAACAGCTGCAATAACCTTTCAACTTCTCCGACGACCACCCGAAATCATCCCGAGGCCCCCGGGACCTCAACCAAAAGCACAAACATAACCCAATACCTTATTCAAACTTGTTCTAATCATCAAAACGCCTCAAACAACATCAAATCTACCAAATTACATCGGATTCAAGCCTAAGTTTCTAAAATTCTTCCGAAATACGCTTTCGATCAAAAACCAAACCAGGTCCGAATGACCTAAAATTTTACACACACATCCCAAATGACACGAGGGAGCTACTGCAACTCTCGGAATCCCATTCCGACCCCTATATCAAAATCTCGCCTACCAACCGGAAATCGCCAAAATATCAACTTTGCCAATTCAAGCCTAAAACTACTCCAACCCTCCAAAACTCATTCTGATCACACTCCTAAGCCATAAATCACCCCCCGAAACTTACCAAAATCATTCCGGATTGTATCCGACCAACCCGATACCATAAAATACAGATAACGAAGCATAAAGAAGAAGAAATGAGGGAAACAAAGCGGTAACTCATGAGACGACTGGCCAAGTCGTCACATCCTCCCCAACATAAACAAACGTTTGTCCGCGAACGAATCAAGAAACATACCTGAAGCCTCAAACAGGTGAGGATATCTGCTTCGCATCTCCCGATCGGTCTCCAAGGTAGCCTCCTCCACGGGCCGACCTCTCCACTGGATTTTCACTGAAGCTATATCCTTTGACCTCAACTTTCGAACCTGATGACCAAAATAGCTACTGCTCTACATCGTAGGTCAAATCATCATCCAACTGAACCGTGCTAAAATCCAAAACATGAGACAGATCCCAATATACTTCTGGAGCATAGAAACATGAAATACCGGATGCATACTCGACAAGCTGGGTGGAAAAGCAAGCTCATAAGCCACCTCCCCAATCCTTCGGAGCACCTCAAAAGGCCCAATGAACCGAGGACTCAATTTCACTTTCTTCCCAAATCTCATAACACCCTTCATGGGTGAAACTTTCAACAGAACCGTCTCTCCAATCGTATAGGACAAATCTCAAACTTTCCTATCAGCATAACTCTTTTGCCTCGACTGCGCTATACGAAGCCTCTCCTGAATCACTTTCACCTTTTCCAAAGCATCCTGCACCAAGTCTGTCCTCAATAGCCTAGCCTCACTGGGCTCGAACAAACCAACTGGAGATCTACATCATCTCCCATAAAAAGCCTCATATGGAGCCATCTGAATACTCGATTGGTAGCTTTTGTTATAAGCAAACTCTACAAGCTGTAGAAACGGATCCCATGACCCTTCGAAATCAATGAACAAGCACGCAACATGTCCTCCAATGTATGAATAGTGCACCCGGACTACCTGTCCCTCTGAGGATGAAAAGTTGTGCTCAACTCGACCTGAGTACCCAACTCTCGTTGTACAGACCTCTAAAACTACGATGTAAACTGAGTACCTCTATCTGAAATGATAAAAACCGGAACACCATGCAAGCGAACAATCTCTAGGATATATATCCCTGCCAACCGCTCTGAAGAATAGGTACTACACACAGGAATGAAGTGCGCAGACTTGGTCAGCCGATCTACAATCACCCAAATAGCATCAAACTTCTTCAAAGTCCGTGGAAGTCCAACTACAAAGTCCATAGTGATCCTCTCCCACTTCCACTCGGGAATATCCATCTACTGAAGCAAACCACCCGGTCTCTTATGCTCATATTTCACATGTTGACAATTGAGACACCGAGCTACAAATCTCACAATATCTTTCTTCATTATTCTCCACCAATAATGCTGCCTCAAATCCTGATACATCTTCGTGTCACCCGAATGAATAGAATATTGTGTGCTATAGGCCTCATCCAGAATCAACTCTCAAAGCCTATCCACATTGGGCACACAAATCCAGCCCTGCATCCTCAAATCCACATCATCACCAATGGTCACATCTTTAGCATCATCATACTGAACTCTGTCCTTAAGGACAAGCAAATGTGGATCATCATACTGGCGCTCTCTGATGCAATCATATAAAAAAGACCGAGAGACCATACATGCTAATACCCGACTGGGCTCCAAAATATCCAACCTCACAAACCGATTGGCCAAGGCTTGAACATCAACTGCAAGAGGTATCTCCCCAACTGAAATATATGCCAAACTCCCCATACTCACCGTCTTTTGGCTCAAAGCATCGGCCACCACGTTGGCCTTTCCCGGATGGTACAATATAGTGTTATCATAATCCTTAAGCAACTCCAACCATCTACGCTGTCTCAAATTAAGATCCTTTTGCTTGAACAAATGTTGAAGACTGGGATGATCAGTGAACACCTCACAAGATATGCCATATAGGTAATGCCTCTAAATTTTCAAAGCGTGAACTATGGCAGCCAAATCCAAATCATGAACGGGGTAGTTCTTCTCATGGGGCTTCAACAGACGAAAAGCATAAGCAATAACTCTACCCTCTTGCATAAACACACAACCAATCCCAACTCTCAAAGCATCACAATACACAGTATATAAACCTGAAGCTGATGGTAAAACCAACACTGGAGTTGTGGTCAAAGCTGTCTTGAGCTTCTGAAAGCTCTCCTCACACTCGTCCGACCATACAAATGAAGCACCCTTCTGAGTCAACTTGGTCAAGGGCGATGCGATAGATGAGAATCCCTGAACAAACCAACGATAATATCCTGCCAAACCAAGAAAGCTGCAAATATATATGGCTGAGGACGGTCTGGTCCAACTCTGAACCGCCTCTATCTTCTTCGGATCAACCTGAATACCCTCGCTGGACACCACGTGCCCCAAGAAAGCCACTGAACTGAGCCAAAACTCACACTTGGAGAATTTTGCATAAAGCTTCTCCTCCCTCAATCTTTGCAACACAACTCTCAAATGCTCCGCGTGCTCCTCCCTGACTACGCAAATACACCAGAATATCATCAATGAAGACTATGACAAATGAATCGAGATAAGGCCGGAACACGATGTTCATCAAATGCATGAACGCTGTTGGGGCATTGGTCAGCCCAAAAGACATCATCAAGAACTCATAATGACCATATCGGGTCCTGAAAACCGTTTTAAGAATATTCGAGTCCCTGATCTTCAACTGGTGATAACCTGAACGGAGATCAATCTTGGAGAACACCCTCGCTCCCTGAAGCTGGTCAAATAGATCATCAATGCGAGGCAAAGGATACTTGTTCTTAATTGTTACCTTGTTCAATTGCTATAATCAATGCACATTATCATTGTGACATCCTTCTTCTTCACAAACAAAACCGGCGCACCCAAGGTGACACACTAGGCCGAATGAACCCTTTATCAAGGAGTTCCTGAAGCTGTTCTTTCAATTCCTTCAACTCCGTTGGTGCCATACGATACAACGGAATAGAAATGGGCTAAGTGTCTGGCACCAAGTCAATACCAAAATCAATATCCCTGCCTGATGGCATGCCCGACAGGTCTGCAGGAAACACATCAGGAAAATCCCTCACAACTAGAACAGAATCAATACTGGGAGCCTTAGCTCCGGCATCCCTCACAAACGCTAGATATGAAAGACAACCCTTCCCAACCATACGCTGCGCTTTCAAGAATGAGATCACTCTACTGGGAACATAATCAGTCACACCTCGCCACCCGATCCGTGACACACGCGGTATAGCCAATATAATTGTCTTAGCATGACAGTCCAGAATAGCACGACATAAAGATAACCAATCCATGCCCAAAATGACATCAAAATCCACCATGCTCAATAGTAATAGATCCACTCGGGTCTCTAGAACTCCAATAGTCACCACACATGACCGGTACACACGGTCTACAATAACAGTATCGCCCATCGGGGTAGATACATGAACAGGTAAAACAAGAAACTCACGGGGCACACCCAAATAACGAGCATAGTATGATGAAACATAAGAAAAGGTGGAACCGGATCAAATAATACAGAGGCATCTCTGTGGCAGACTAAAACAATACCTATAATAACAAGATCTGAAGCAATAGCATCGGGCCTGCCTGGGAGTGCATAGAAATGGGCCTGACCGCCCCCTGATCGACCTCCCCCTCTGGGGCGACCCCTGGCTGACTGACCTCCACCCCTAGCTGGCGAAGCAAGTGGTGATGAAGCAACTGACGCTGAAGCCAATGACTGACCCCCTCTGCTAGGATGAACTAGCAAAACGACGAGGACACTGCCTCCACATGTGACCCATATCACCACACTCATAACAACTCCCAGGTGTTGGAGAAGGGGACTGAAGGGAACCCCTCGCACTGAAGTGACTAGCAGACGCACTCCGCATAGAAGAGCCCTGAACTGATGGAGCATGGAATGAACTCTGAGCTGGAAGGACACTAAGTGATGACTAGACCTACTGAGAACTATGACCCGAAGATGCCCCATGATAACCTGGGCGAGCTGGCTGAGCAAACATGAATGAACGACCTCTGCCATGCTGAAACTAACCACTCGAAGGAGCACCACTATAGCTGCCAGATCCTCGAGGCCTCTTGGCCTCCCTCTCTTTTCGCTCTTGACGACGAACAGACTCAATCTCACATGCAATATTCACAACTTCCTTGAAAGTAGAAATAATCACCCCATCCCTAGTCATGAGAATACGAAGCTGATAAGTGAGGCCATCCATAAACCTCCCAATCCTCTCTCTATCTATCGAAACCATCCAAATAGCATGACGAGCTAACTCGGAGAACCTCAACTCATACTGTGATGCAATCATATCCCCCGGTCGTAACCACTCAAACTGCCTACGCAGCTCCTCTCTGCGGGACTGCGGCACATGCTTCTCCAGGAAGAGAATGGAGAACTGCTTCCAGGAAAGAGGTGCTGCACCAATAGGCCCACGCCTCTCAAAATCCTCCCACCAAGTGAAAGAAGCTCCTGAAAACTGATAGCTGGTAAAGGCAACCCCGCTGGTGTCCAGAATACCGGTAGTACGAAGCATCCTCTAACACTTATCCAAAAAGCCCTAGGCATCCTCGCCCTCTGCGCCACTGAAGGTCGGAGGCTGTAATCTACCAAATCTCTCCAACTTATGCTGCTCATTCTTCGGCATGACAAGAACCACATAGTCCTAAGCAGTTGCGACCAGCTTGGCTAGATGTTCCCCAACGTCTGAAATCCCTACACGACCTGCTCAGGTGTGCGAGCGACGGGAATCTGATTGCCTCTCCCAGCCTATGAAGTAGCTACGGCTGTAGTGGCCGAAACTGCCTGAGCCAGGCTAGTGCAAACTGATAAGATCTGTGCCAAGGACCCGAAATCACGATGGGCACAGTTGGAGCCTGAGATGGAGCTGCTAGAGCATCCATAGCTGGAGCCTGATCCAGAGTTGGGGCAGCTGGTGGATCCACAGGTGTTGCCCTCCCTGCTCTGCCTCTACCACGACCACGACCATGACCGTGTCCACAACCTCTAGTGGCCACAGCAGGTGGCACTGATGGTTGCCTACTCTACCCGGTAGCGCGTGTCCTCACCATCTGTGAGAGAATAGAATAACAGAAGTTTAGTACTCGGATCAACAAGTTCGCACGACAAGAATTTCAAGAATATGAAGTTTTTCCTAAAGGTTCAGTAGCCTATCGAGGATAAATATAGACGTCTTCGTACCGATCCGTGAGATTTTACTAAACCTGCTCATGACTCGTGAGACCTATGTAACCTATGCTCTGATACCAACTTGTCACGACCCTAAACCCGAAACTGGTCGTGATGGCGCCTCTCGTGAAGACAAGGCTAGCCAATTAAACCCAATTCACTTTTAAACAGTTAAATAACATAGAAGCAGTCTAAAACATGATATAGCAATACTAAGTAGCGGATAATGCCAATAAAATGCGGAAGTACAACCCAACACAGCCCTAACTAGGGTGTCACTAGTCATGAGCATCTATAAGTCATAATAAAATTCTGCTAAATCCATAACTAAAACAACTGTCTGAAGGGAAATAAAAGCTATAAAGGAGTAAAGACACGTTGATGCGGATGTCAACAACTACCTCGTAATCTCTGAAAGCCCGCCTAATGCTGGAGGTATCAGCACTCGGGAGCGGTGCCAGCTACGCCTGAACTGCACACAGGGGGCATGGAGTAAAGTGAGTACTCCAACTCAGTGAGTAACAAATGTAAATAAATACTGAAAGTAAGAAAACACATAAGGCACAAAACATTCTATAATGAAACCGTAAAACCATATAAAAGTAGTAAAACAGTGGAAAGTCAAGTAAAAATCCTCTTTCAACAAGTAAACAAGTAATTGACAGGTAATTAAGGTAAAGTAAACAAATAGAAGTTCGCTCCTCGGATACAGTATCAACAAATCCGCCCCACGGGCAACATTTCAGAACAGTACCAGCCCCTCGGGCAATCACATAGAACAATACCAGCCCCTTGGGCTCAATCTCACATCACAATGGGTACTCGCGCTCATTGGGGGTGTACAGACTCCTGGAGAGGCCCCTTACGGCCCAAGCGCAATAACAAGCCATCTCGTGGCATCAAACTAGGCCCTCAGCCTCATATTAATCAAGCCACCTCTCTCAGGCCCTCAGCCTCAAATCACTATCAATGTTTCCTCACAAATAGTTCCTCGACCTTACTCAGTCAAACATACTCACAAGCCCCTCAGGAAATAGTAAAACAGTGTTTCTCAGCTCAAACATTATTTAAAATATAATTTAAGTCTTAAAACTGAGTAAACGTGGCTGAGTATGAAAATAGTGGAAAATAACATGACCGAGTTCAAGTATAAAGTCAAAACAACGAGGAAATAGTAATAAAAATCCCCGAAGGGTTCAAATAGTTGGCACTAGGCCCAAATATGGCATTCAGCCCAAATAATAATAATAAAAAATAGTTTTCAATCAAATACGCGGTAAAATCATCAATCGGGACGGACCAAGTCACAATCCCTAATAGTGTACGACCCCACGCTCGTCATCAAACGTGTGCTTAGCCTCAATATAGCACTACGATATGCAAATCTGGGTTTCAAACCCTCAGAACATCATTTACAATCATTACTCACCTCGAAACGGCTAAATCTCTATCTCATGATGCCTTTTCCCCTCGAATCAGCCTCCACGTGCGTCGAATCTATCCAAAACCAGAACGAGTACGTCAACATATACTAAGGAAACAAAGCCCAAGCGAAAACAATCAACAATGGGCACAAATCCCGAAATTACCAAACCCGACCCTTGGGCCCACGTCTCAAAAATAAAAAAAATTCACATCAATAGATTCCTTATCTCCCCACGTGTTCATACATATCAAAAGTTCTCAAATCCGACCCCAAATGGTCCTTCAAATCCACAATTAATGGCCTAAGTTCTCAAGCCCTAGTTTCCCCAATTTTAACCGTTGATTTCCATAATTTCTAGACCTAATACATGAAATAATAGCATAGGAACGAGTTTTAGGTCCAAATTCCTTATCTCAATGAAGTTCTCTTGAAATCCCCCTCTCAAATCGCCCAAAAAGCTCCAAAGCCGAAGTAAAAAATGGTGATATCCCAAAATTTGCGAAGAACCCTTTTTATACTTTCTGCCCAGTTGTTCCACATCTGCGGCACCATTGCCGCTTCTGCAGTACTGCATAAGCGGTCTCTCTTCCGCTTTTGCGGAAATCACTCAACGGGCCCTTCCGCATCTGCAATCCAATCTCCGCACCTATGACTCCGCAGGTGCGGTCCAACTACCGCATCTGCGGCTCCTGGCTCCTCCTCTCAAATCTGCTTCTGCGGCTCCCCTTCCGCACGTGCGGTGCCACACCTGCGGTCTCCAAACCGCAAGTGCAAAAACACTAGAAGTAGAAAAATCTCAGCAGCTACAATAACCTTTCAACTTCTCTGACGACCACCCGAAATTATCCTGAGGCCCCCGGGACCTCAACCAAAAGCACAAACATAACCCAATACCTTATTCAAACTTGTTGCAATCATCAAAATGCCTCAAACAACATCAAATCCACCAAATCATATCGGATTCAAGCATAAGTTTCTAAAATTCTTCCAAAATACGCTTTCGATCAAAAACCCAACCAAACTACGTCCGAATGGTCTAATATTTTTTACACACATCCCAAATGACACAACGGAGCTACTGCAACTCTCAAAATCCCATTCCGACCCCTATATCAAAATCTCGTCTACCAACCGAAAATCGCCAAAATATCAACTTTGCCAATTCAAGCCTAAAACTACTCTAACCCCCCCAAAACCTATTCCAATCACACTCCCAAGACATAAATCACCTCACAAAGATAACTGAACCATCGGAACTCGCATCCAAGCCCTCTAACACATAAGTCAACATCCAGTTGACTTTTCCAACTCAAACTCCCTTAAAAGAGACTAAGTGTCTCAAACCTTACCAAAATCATTTCGAATTTGATCCGACCAACCCGATACCATAAAACACGGATAACGAAGCATAAAGAAGCAGAAATTGGGGAAATGGAGCGGTAACTCATGAGATGACTGGCTGGGTCATCACAACCCCGAACATCCATTAAGTCTCAAATTCTGGCAAACTTCATGGTTGACTTCACACCGGCCCTAGTTCCTGAGGTCGAAAGAGGGTTGTTGGTAAACTCGGATACGTCCTCGGGAATTTGGACCCTCTTTACGGACGAGGTTGTGAATTTAAAAGGGTCCGGAGTCGGTTTCATGCTAAAACCACTCACAAGCAATGTGGTTAGGCAATTTATTAAAATTGTGAAATTAACTAACAATGAGGCCGAATATGAAGCCATGATTGCAGGTCTCGAACTAGCCAAAGGCTTGGGAGCAGAGGTGATCGAAGCCAAATGCGACTCCCTCCTCGTGGTGAATTAGGTTAATGGGACCTTCGATGTTAGAAAAGAGTGAATGCAAAGATACCTAGATAAGTTACAAGTAACTTTGCATCGATTTTAGGAGTGGACTTTGCAATACATACCCCAAGATCAGAATAGTGTGGCCGATGCACTCGCAAACTTAGGTTCATTGGTGGAGGACATCAAGCTCAATTCGGGAGTCGTCGTGCAACTCATGAGGTCAGTAGTCGAAGAAGGTCACGCCGAGATAAACTCAACGAGCTTGACCTCGGATTGGAAAAATAAATACATAGAGTATTTGATGACCGGAAAGCTTCCCTCGGATTCAAAAGAATTGAGGGCCCTGTGCACAAAGGCAGCACGATTCACCTTGTCCGAAGATGGAACCTTATTCAGGAGAATGTTTGATGTCCCACTAGCGATATGTTTGGGACCGGGTGATATCGAGTATGTTCTAAGGGAAGTTCATGAGGGCACTTGCGAAAATCATTCCGGTGCCGAATTATTGATCCAAAAGGTAATCAGAGTCGGCTATTAATACATGGAAAAGCATGCGAAAGAGTTGGTCCAAAAATGTGACAAATGCCAAAGACACGCGCCGATGATTCACCAACCCGAGGAACTACTCCATTTGGTCTTATCGTCGTGTCCTTTCATGAAGTGGGGAATGGACATCGTTGTCCCTCTTCCATGGTAAAGCTCAATTCATTTTATTTATGACCGACTATTTTTCTAAGTGGGTTGAAGAACAGGCCTTTGAGAAAGTTAGGGAAAGGGAGGTCATCGACTTTATTTGGGACCACATCGTATGTCGATTCGAGATGCCATCCAAAATTGTGTGTGACAACGGGAAACAGTGAATCGGCAACAAAGTAACCAAATTTCTCAAAGATCATAAAATCAAGAGAACCCTATCGATACCTTAGCATCCTAGCGGAAACAGGCAAGCCGAATCGACCAACAAAACCATCATCCAGAATCTTAAGAAGAGGCTATCCGACGCCAAGGGAAAATGGAAGGAAATTCTGCCCAAAGTTCTTTAGGCATATCATACAACCTCGAAGTCTAGTACTAGGGCTACCCCATTGTCGTTAGTTTATAGTGCCGAAGCTCTTATACCGGTCGAAGTCAGAGAGCTGATGTCAAGTTCCGATATGCAACAAAGGAATCAAATGATGAGGCCATGAATATGAGCCTGGGATTACTAGATGAAAGGTGTGAAGCCTCCCTCGTTCGACTGGCGTCCCAAAAACAACAGATTGAGAGATACTACAATCGAAGATCCAATCTTCGGTACTTTAATGTTGGGGACTTAGTGCTAAGGAAATTCACCCTCAATAGCTGAAACCCGAACGAGGGAAAATTAGGTCTGAATTGGGAAGGACTGTACCAGGTCCTCGAGGTCTTTGGGAAAGGATCCTATAAACTCGGAATGTTGAACGGGGAACCACTACCGAGCAATTGGAATGTAACTCACCTAAAACAATACTACTGCTAAGGTATGATCCTTTCTCGTTTCCTTTTATTTTTTGACAAACACTTGTAGATGATCGACAAGGTACGACATGAAGTTTTTAGGTCTGAAAGCACGTATTGCACTTGATGGAAATAAATTATTCTTATATTTTAATAAAAAAAATATAATATTTTAGATATAAAACATGACCAATTTATATCCTATTCTCACACTTTTCTAACAATTCTTGCAGGAAAAAGAATACATGGAAAAAGAGAAAAAGAAAGAACCTATAGTTCAAGGAAGAAGGATATATCCGTGACAACTTCATCTAAGACTACACAAAGTCAAGAGATACATAAGTTATGGAAAATGCTCACCAAAATTTCATGACAAACTCAATTTCTCATCAAGGTCATATGATATATTGATATTATCTTGCAAATTCTCACCAAGGTCTTGTAGAAATTTTCCTATGTTTGTAGAAGAAAGATCATCCCACTTTGTATCCGATTTCCTATCTAGTTTTTTTAGTTTCTAAAGAGAAAGAGAAGAGTAATCTTGGTCTCTTTCTCTAGTCTCTCTTTGTAGTAAAAATATTCTTAGTCTTTTGAAAGTATTTTTTAGCTTTTCTTACTTCATAATGGAGTAATTTCTTTTTGTTGGGATAGTTGATGAAGCTTGATATAATTATAATACTATCTCAGTTTCAGTACATTCTTGGCCTGAAACTCTATTTACATTTCATATTGTGATGGAATGATGATTTTTTAATCATTATTATCACATCTACATATTTTACATCTAAGTTATTCTTATAATAATTTTGTAATTCTCACGGAGCAAAATTAATATATAATAACTGATAAATAGAATATTAGAGTGAAACTAATTTTTAGTAAGATTATTATTTCAAGTCTGTAATCTTGCTTTCCTCGGTTTTAATTCTCACGGAGGAATTGTTGAAGGCAAGATTATTGATTTTCTAGTAAAAATATTCTCACAAAGTTTTTACTACAGTTGAGCACATAATATTAGAGTCAAAGTAATTTTTAGTAAGATTATTATTTCAAGTCTGTAATCTTGCTTTCCTCAATTTTAATTCTCACAGAGAAATTATTGAAGGCAAGATTGTTGATTTTCTAGTAAAAATATTCTCACGAAGTTTTTACTACGCTTGAGCACAATTCAGGCAAGATATTTCAGTTTAATCGTCACTAGTTTTAAATCAATTAATTAACATAATCTCACGGAGTGTTAATTATTTATTTATTTTTTAGTGTAAAAATATAATTGTATGCAATAAGCAATTATTCTTTAGAGAAATACGTATGAAACTGAGATTTTATTGTGATGATATAACAAGTGAATTCAACGATTCCCAACTCTTTTTAAATATAAACTTTTCAGAAGAAATTTGTCTTAATTTATAATTCCAAACACACCTTTCATCAATTTGGTTCTCTCAAATAGTAGTCAAAATATTACAAGTCTGTAGCTTAGATTGTCCAATCTCTGTGGGACGATATCATAAACTATACTAGAATTTGACAGAGTACGAGCAAAAAATCCTATACACACAAGCTTCGTCAGCACTCTTTTTTCCTTAGACTGGGTTTTCTGGCAAGGCTTTTAACGAGGCAACAATGGATCGTGCTAACTTAGAATCAAAGGCCGATCACAAATCGGTATCGAAGACAGTGTTTATAGTATCCAAAGTCTCTGTACAATCAACCTCGAATACTGGGGGGATTACCCTTGAATACCAAATTGCTTTAACAAGGAAGTTATTTCATAATAGAAGGGTCTCGATAGGTAGGAATTGTTGTAAGGGCCAAACGGTCGAACGAACCGTGCCCACGTAGATTGTTTGAGCCCTGGCATAAAACATGTTCGCATGTATGAATATGTTTGACAAGAATAAATATAAGTACTTTCATTGCAACTATTTTATGTCTTAGAAAATTTTTCGCTTTACAATTCCGTACTTTTGACCTCTTAAAGAAACGAGCTCAAGGGCCGATTGTAGCCAAAGTTCGGATGATCACTCCCTCTCTCGGGGACTGCCGTCCGGAAACGAACTCGAATAGATCGAGTTATTAAAACATCAGGAATGCAAGACCTATTAGGCAACCCCCTAATTTTAAAGGCCAAGGCCATACTCACTCGGGGACTGTTATCTTAGGCAAGCCTGGATAACTCGGGGAAGTAAGCCCACTGGGCCACACCCAAAATTAAAAGGCCACGACCATATTAACGCGGCTTGGAGACGTTTGATAACCGTAAAAAAAATAGGCCTTCAAAATTTTCGTAACCGGTTATAAAGGCTAACCCTTGGCAAATTGAATTATTTATTTCGGGAGAAAGTTCCCGGTGACACCGAACCGAAAATGCCTCGAAACTAAATAGTGTAAAGGCAAGGGTTGTTCAAACTTACACAACTTAAGTTGTTTTGTGCTAAGGCACCCCGACCTTTGTAAACATACGCCATAAAAATAAAGGAAAAATTTAAGAGTCGAAAGGGATAGCAAGCCTTGTATATATTTAAGCAATCTTTTTATGAAGGCCAGATCGGCCAAATACAAGAACTTACAATGGCCAAAATGGCCTAAAAACATACAAAATAAAGCAAAAGTATAAAGGCCTAAGCAGCGTGGTCTCCATCGGAGGCAGCATCTCCATCCTCGAGGTCTTCCCCGTCTTCGGACTCGCTCAAGCTTTCGGAGTCTTCCTCGGGAAAGGCCAACTTTCGGGCCCTGGCTTCCTCTGCTTTGGCATTCTCGATTTCAGCCGTATTGTCGAAACCTTGAGATTGAACCTCCTCAAGGGCTTCCCTTCGAGCTTGCCATTTCACATGATCTACCATGCTCCTGGCCTTCACCTGGATGGCCTCGACCCTATATTAGGCCACCTAGGCATCAGCTCTAGCGTTGATCGCGACCGCCTCAGATTTAGTCGCCTCGAGCTCATTGGCCAAGTTTGCTTTATCATTGGCCAATTTTGCTCTATCAGAGATAGCCAAGTCCAGTTGAGACTGAAGCTCCTCGATTTTCTTGACTTGTATCGAGGCATTCTCTCTTACAGCCCAGAGTTAGGACTCAGCCGACTCCAACTCTGCTTGAACGACCTCCTTTTTCGAGACTAAGATGTCCATATTCTTCTTGAACTCTTCAACCTCGGTTCGTATGGCATCTATTTGTCTCTGGAGATCCTTGATCTGTTCAAGCCTCTATCGGACCTGCAGAATCGAGTCATTAGTCTTTATCTCTAATTCATCTTCACTATCGTGAAGCACTCGGAATACCTGCTCGGCCATCTCAGCATGCTCATCCCGAGCAGTCACTAAATCTGCCTGAAGCTTCTCACTGAGAAGCTTATATGTGTCATTTTTCTTAGTGAGGTCCCGAACCTCAGCCTTGCACTCCTCTCGGATTCGGAGGAAAGCCTCATGATGCAATACCAAGGCCTACAAGTAAGGAATGACCCTCGAAGTTACCCGATTTAGAGTGTGTTGAGCCTCATTGAACAGGAAAGCGGCTCCTACCATATTCATCACGGTTTGGTCTTCATCGGTCACCAAGAACCTGAGGTAGCTAGTGATCCCCACTGGGTGAGAGAAGACCCATGCATCCTCGGGGACAGTAAGCACAATGTTACGTCTATGATCGGGGTTGGCACTGGGGGCTGAGAGTCGGTCCACTAGTTTTGGACTCGATGAAGACCCAACGACGTCCGATGATAGTAATTTCTTCGGCACCGATAAGTCACCGAACCTAGTGACATCTCCTAGAGCTTCGAACTCTACCCCATCCAGGAAGCCGTGGATGTCAACTTCCCCTGAGGACCCTCGCAAAAGCGACCTTTTAAATTAACAGCCTCACGGATCGTGGCATCCGAAAATTGATGGGATTTAGAGATGTCAATCACTCCGAGATCATCCCCCGGGACATCTTCAGCTACTCGGGAAGCCTCACCCCTTTTTTCTTCCTCGACCATCTCAATTTGGGACAAAGCGGCCTCGACTCCTTCTGGTTCTGAAACTTCTGCTGAGGCTCCCTCCTCAACCTCCTCCGGTTCGGAGGGGTTTTGTGTGGTGACACTGGCCCGTGCGTGGGTCACCAGTGTGGAACTATTATCCTCCTCCTCCTCTTCGGACTCATCCCTTAATCGGCGGATCGAGTCCAAAAGCATGACATTGGTATCTTCCTTGGGTTTACGAGACCTCCTTGCAGGTCTTTTCTTCTTTGGGCCAGGGGGACTTGAAACCCCTTTTCTTTTTTTCTCATTGGCCTGCTTCGAAGCATGTGGTGGGGGAAGTGCTTCTTCTTCAGCAAATGGGGGCCTCATTACTACATCTTTCTTGAGGCCTATAAAGGAAAAAAAAATGAGTTAGCTCAAGAAAAAATCTAAACGGTAACCGTTCTAAGAAAGAGACTTACTGTGATTGCGGGCCTCCCATTAGCCCTTCGACAACTCCATCCAGGCACGTTCGGAGTAGGGTCTCTATGACACTAGGCCTTCGACCCATTGCTTGAGTTCCAGAATTGGTTCCGGCATGGGGCCACACCTGCAACACCAAAACATAGATGAGCAAAGAAGATAGAAATTAAAATAGCAAATTAAACATTCAAGGTGAAGTGTACTTACGTTTCATGTTCCACTTCTCAGGGAACGGCATGTCTTCAGTGGGGATCAGGTCTGAAGTCTTTATTCGGACAAATCGGCCCATCCAGCCTCGATCCCAAGCCTCGTCTATGATGAAGAATGGGGCTCTACTGGCCCGACGGGCGAGCTTAATCAGTCCTCTTCTATAGAGCCGGGGATTGTAGGGGCACATGAGGTGATCGAGGTTGAAGGGACATCCCTCTATTTTGCTTGTGAAGAAACGGATGAGAATGACTATTCTCCAGAATGAAGGGTGGATTTGGCCAAGGGTGACATTGTACCTCTTGCAAAAGCCGACGATAACGGGGTCTAAGGGACCCATCGTGAAGGGGTAAGTGTAAACACTTAGATACCCCTCCACGTGAGTGGTGATCGATTCCTCAGGAGAAGGAACTACTATGTCCTTGTTCACCCAGTTACACTACACTTTTACCTTTTTGAGGTTGTCTTTGGTGATGGTGCATATATACCTCGAGACCGGTTCACATCAGCCCGACACCGAGGGAGTCTTTTAGAGCTTAAAGTCAGCATTGGTTGGGCACCCTGCCGGAACGAATTTCTTAGGGTGGGGTTCTACGGGAGCCTCACCGCCGGCGGGTCGTGATGAGGAAGAGGCCTCTTTTTGCGGCACGGTTTTGGAAGTCTTACTCATTGATAAACAAGATAAAAGAGAATTGGGATGATACGCAATTTTGAGTAGGGTTCAAGGAATTCCGGTGTGAAAATTATAGAGAAAAGGGATTTGTTGAAGAAAAAGCAAAAGTAGGAGGAACTTTGAGAGTAAAAGTTTGAATGAGGAAAGGCTAGGGTTTTTATAGGTAGCTGGTGACGGTTCAGAACTTGTAGTGGCCAACAACAACTGACAGGCATTTAATGACTCGGTACCCGAACCGACATGATGTTTCAGTATCCGTTTGTCGCTGATGTCATAGTCGGGTTCGTCGCTTACGTCATGGCCCGTCAAAACGGGATTGGAAAAGCTTATATCGTTTCTCGTCATCTTCTCTCTGAAAAACGAGGGGACTATCTGTATACAGTCAAAATCGGGTTTGTCCTTTTTGTATGACTAATCGAGACTAGAGCGTGGCAGGCCAAGGTTCGACTCCATGTTGTATCAGACCATGATGTAAAGATTAGACTGCCGAGTTCGTGACTCAGAGACCAATCGAGATCGAGATCAGCCAAGATCGAGACCAAGCAGGATAGAGATCGAGCAAGATCAAGGGAAGTTTACTGAGCCAAATAACAGAAAGCCAAAATATCTACGATCGGGCGAGATCACGGAGGAAATCTTGGCACGTATCAAGAAGAGGTCGATTAATTAGCTAATTATAGGATTTCTTACTGTATTTAGAATTGTATCAAAAGTAGGACTCCCCTACTATATAAAGGGGGTCTGATCATTTGTAAAATACATCATATTCACGCAATACAAGCAATATATGGTCTTTCTTTAGTTTTCATTATCTTGTTACTCTTTTCTTGTTCAACTGAAACTTCACTTTGTTCGAGGGTGATAGAACTCGAGGGCCAAGGCTATTCGATTCATTTGGTTTAAATTCATTTCTTTTACAGTCAATTTCGATATTAATGTCTGTTTTTTAATTTATATCAAGTTGTATCACGTATCTTTAAAACCACGTATAAATTCAATTGTTATCCGATTTTAGGGTAAATAGTACTAAATACTTGGTTTTACACACGGGGTTGCCACTTGTAAGAGTAGGAAATATTCACTGTTCCTATTTTGGTATTCATCAAAGAGGACAGAGGGGTCGCCTAAGATTTACAAGCCACCTACCAAACTATTGCCAAATTCTTTAAAGTTTGGAGCGTACAATGTAGACATGGACACCTACATCAGAAATAGCTCTTGCTTTGGCTTTGTTCTTAAAAGACTTAAAGAGAAAGAGTAGAGTAGAGAGTGGGACTTTTGAGAGCATGCATCAGCCAGGGCCTCTGGATTTAGATGTTATTGTCTTATCTTACTTAAAGGAGGAATCTTACAATAATAGTAAAGTTGTTTTCGTGTAATTTATAGGTCACGGGTTCGTGCCGTGGAAATAGTCATTAATAATTGCATTCGGGTAAGCTGTCTACATCACATCCCTTGGGGTGCGATCCTTCCCCGAATTATGCATAAATGCAGAATACTTTGTGCACCGGGATGATTTTTTCTTTTGTCTTATCCTACTTAAGTTTTTCATATAAGTAATTCTAATTATGTTCTTTTCCTTTGATCCTAACAATGTTAGCTTACCTGCAAAATTTAGCTGTTTCTGTCATCCTAGTAGCCTAGCTAGACTCTCTTTAATTTTAAGAAACAAAATGATTAAGTTAGGGCTTTCATGAAAGAAATAGAATCAAACCTTTTTGGCCATAACAAACACTTGGTGCACCATATAACACGTACGTTCCCATGGTTATCAAATAGCTCACGAGTAAACCTTGTAACTGATCAATAACGGTACAAAATCAATCACATATATAAGGGCTAAAATCTTGACAAAGTAACACTACTAAAAAAAATTGGCTACGAACTTTTGTTGCTAATCTGTCGCTAAATCGCTCGTAACTAATAGGATTTTTTGATAATATGTCACTAAATAGGATTAGCAATGGATTTTGTTGTTTAGCTAAAGAATTTGTCTGTCACTAATTTTTATTTTTTGTAAGTTGTGACTAAGAGTCTAAGAAAATAAAACTAACAGTTAGGAGGTCGCATTCTTTTATTTTTTGTGTAATCTCGGAAATGAAAGGTTTCGTTTGATTTAAAGCAAATATAATTAAGTTTTGCATGATCACCATTCATGGCACATCTCCCACCTAGTTCCTTAACATAGAAAAACTTTGGCAAACTTGTCTACAGCATGCATAATTGAAGAAGTATGTTGCAAATCCGTGCCTCGAAAGGAATGATACCAAGTAATGCGCAATACAATAAAATAAATAAACTTGACACGTAGGCCTCATTATAAAAAATGATGTAAGTATATATATATATATATATATATATATATATATATATATATACACACACACTAATAGTGAATGTACGGTTATGTTATCTATCACTGTAGTTTAACGTATTATACTCCATCCGTTTCAATTTATATGAACTCATTTGACTGGGCGCAAAGCTTAAGTAAAGAGAGAAAACTTTTGATCTTGTGGTGTAAAATGAGGCACATATATTTTGTGTGGCTATAAATCATTGTATAAAGGTAAATTATTTCTAAATAAGGAAAGGGGTCATTCTTTTTGGCACGGGCTAAAAAGAAAATAGGTTCACATAAATTGAAACGGAAGGAGTAGTAGGTTAGTTATTATTAAAGAATCTTAATATTTGTAGGAAAAAGGATTATTTCTATTGCCTCAACCATGTACAATTTATATAGTAAATTCAGAAGGGTTCAAAGCTAAATAGATCAGTACAACAGAGATATTCACAAGAATTTGAGTGTGACTATAACTAGGACTCTAGCTAGTGTAGCTTAAGGTAAATAGATTACGTTGATGATAATGATTTGTTAGGCTTTGAATTATTCTTATCATGCCCCCTCAAGATGGGCTCAATCTCCTTGAGGCCAATCTTGTGAATGAATTGTCCAAATGATCGTTTAGGCAGTGCCTTTGTCAAAGCATCAGCAAGTTGACTCCCAGTAGGTATGTCACTTACTGAAAGCTCATTTTTTTCTACTTGATCGCGGACGAAGTGAAAATCAATGGCCACATGCTTCATTCGACTATGAAAGACTGGATTTCAACTTAAGTAGGTAGCACCAATATTGTCACAGAGTACCTTAGGAGGGCTGGACATGGAAACATGCAATTCCTTCCATAAGTTTGTGATCCAATTAAGCTCAGCTACAGCAGAAGCAACAACCCTGTATTCTGATTCAGTAGACAATCTAGCAACTGTGCATTGCTTTTTAGAGCACCAACTTATTGGATTATTACCAAGGAGTATAACATAGGCAGAAGTTGAGTGCTTAGTGTCTGGTATACCACCCCAATCAACATCTGAGTAAGCTAGCAACTTGAAAGAAGTGGCTTGGCGTGAAGTGAAGACCATAAGTAATGGTACCCTCAAGTAGCGTAGAAGTATCTTGGTTGCTTGCCAATGTTTCAGGCTTGGTCGATGTTGAAACTGAGCAAGTTTGTTCACTACAAAATATATATCTGGACGAGTGAATGTTAGATTTTATAAGGAACCAATAACCTACCTGAATAACTTGGCATCTGCAGATGATGATCTACCATCAAGTGAAAGAGGTTCATTGGTTGACATCGGAGTGCTAACACTGTTCGCATCGAGCATGCCGAATCTTTCTAGAATATCAGCTATGAAGCTGCTTTGGGTGAGAACCAAACCACGAGCATGCTGCAAAACTTCAACACCAAGGAAAAAATGTAAAGAACCAAGATCCTTGATGGAAAACCTGTCACCTAGTAGTTTGATGGTACTTTGGACATGAGAAGATTTAGAACCAGTGACGATGATATCATCGACATAGACCATCACAAAAAGTAATGACCTGGTAGTACATTTCAGGAATAAAGAGTCATCAGATTTAGCCCTTTGAAAACCACATGACAGAAGGTATTGTTTGAGCTCGTTGTACCATGCCCTAGGTGCTTGATGAAGGCCATATATTGACTTATGAAGCTTGCATACATGTTGTGAAAATTTTGGAACCCTAAAAATGGGTGGTTGATTCATGTATACAACTTCATGAAGTGTACCTTATAAGAAGGTATTGTTCACATCTAATTGCCGCAAGGGCCACTTAAATGACACCACAAGCACAAGAATTGGACGAATTGTAGTATGTTTGATCACATGACTAAAAGTGGAATGAAAGTCTATACCAGGTCATTGATGAAAACCCTTTGCAACTAATCTCGCTTTGTAGCGATCCATAGACCCATCAGGTTTATGCTTGACACGATAAACCCACTTGCATCCAACTACATTTTGAAAGGAGATGGGGGACCAAAGTCCAGGTGCAATTTCTCATAAGGGTAGTATATTCATCCTTCATGGCTGTTTTCCATTCAGGATACTTGTTTGCTTGGGCAAAAGTTGTCGGAGCAAGAGGAAGCGGTTTGGTGGAAGAGATAGCAAGACAGTCAAAGATAATTTTTGGTTTGAAGATATTATTCTGGGATCTCGTGATCATAGAGTGAGTAGGAGCAGGTGGCAAATTTTGTGGTGAAGGCAATGTATATTGTGCAATAGGAGACATAGTGTTGGGCATGCTTGGAGTAGAGGGTGAGGGTGAATTGAGGTACTTACAACAGTACTTGATGACATATCCTCTGTAGTAGTTGGAGAGGTAGTGATCTATTGAGTAGTCCTTGGGACAACTAGGTCGATGGCTTGAGGTATAAGAGGTGGAATGCATGATTCATTGGTATAAGGTAGGGAAATTAAGGAGGAGGAAGCTACTGGACAGTGCCAAGACTCCAAGTTGGAGGTTGAAGCACGATCAAGGGAAGGGAAGTGCAACTTGAATGGAAAAATATGTTCCACAAAGACAACATGTTAAGAGAGAAAAGTTTTTGAGGTCTAGAGGTCTAGGCAAGCAAAACTGTTAGTGACAGAGGAGTACCCCATAAAGACACAAGGTTTTGATTTGTATCAAGTTTGGAGCTAGAGTGTGGTTTAATCCAAGGATAGCAAAGGCAACCAAAAATCCGGAGATTGTGATGATTAGGTATGATATTGAACAAACACTGAAATGATGATTTTAAGTTGAGCGAAGGTGTTGGTACTCGATTAATGAGGAATAATGCAGTTTGGAATGCAATGGACCAAAATTTTAGGGGTATCGAGGCATGATGAAGTAAGGTCAGGGTAGAGTCAACGACATATCTATGTGTTCTTTTAGCAGTTCCAACTATTTTAGGAGTATATGGGGGACTCATGAGATGCTGAATGCCCGTTTCCAGCAAGAGAGATTTAAGACCAATATATTCACCTCATCCATCTGTATATAGTGTCTTGATGGATGCACTAAACTGATTATGAACCATTCGAGTGAAGTTAATAAAAATACTTTTAATATCTGATTTATTTTTGAGCGGGAACAACCAGGTATACTTAGTATAGTGATCAACAAAGATAACATAGAAGCGAAAGTTGTCAAAAGAGAGAATTGGAGAGGGACTCCAAACATCTGAATAAATAACATAAAATGGCTTAGAACTAGATAAAGAATTGTTACCAAATGGTAAACAATGACTTTTATTACATAGACATGAATTGCAGAAGGTAAAAGGATCATTAATTGACACTGGAAGCTTGAATGAGGACACACATGCTTTGGTGATACGAGGTTGAGGGTGACCAAGATGAGCATGCCAAAGGTGAAGGGACGGTGATGCTTGAGTAGCAAAGTTGGCTAGTAGTGAAGGGGGTGAGACACTGGTTGGTATCCATTTTTAGAGATCATCTTTACTCCGACCTCGTAGAAGACATGCCCCCGTGCTCAAATCCTTCACAAGAAAAGAATAAGGAACAAATTCGATAGATGTTAGATTTTGACGACAAAATTGAGCAACGGAGATTAATTTCTTCTTTATATATGGGGAACAAAGAATATTCTATAACTTAAAAGAATTATGGGATGAAGAAAGTGTAGCTTGACCAATCGGAGTAATCGGAATAGTTTTACCATCTCCAACGATTATTTCATCAGTGCCAGAAAATTCTGTTACGGCTTGTAGAGATTGTGAATTATTTGTGATATGGTGTGATGCTCCAGAGTCAACAATCCAATTGTTTGCGGGATTAGATGCATAGGACAAGCGGTTGGTGAAGTTGGCTTGAGCCTTTAGTGCACTATGTGATTTTGAGCAACAGAGTTTGGCGATGTGCCCAAATTTGTCACACAATTGGCATTGGACTCTCTGCTGGTTTCTACGGTTGTTGGGGTGGAAGGAGTTGGAATTTGGAAAGATTCGTGCATTGGTTAGTTGATGTGTTCCGAATGGGACCCATGTGGTTGTTGCTTGGATTATAGTTCCTGAATTTTGAGTTTGGGTCGGCTGGTTTTTTATGTAACTGGGCACTGATGATTGGGTTCTCAAGCTTTGGCTCCGAGTGTTTAATAAATATCTCATGCACAAGCAATTTGTCATAGAGCTCTTCAAACGATATTGGATTATCTCGAGCCCTTAGAGCAGCAGATAATTCTTTGTACTCAGATCCTAGACCACTTAGGATTTTGATGACAAGTTCCTCATTTGAGAGAAGTGAGCCACTGGATGCAAGATCATTCGAAATAGATTTAATATCCTTCATGTTCTCACTAATAGAGCGTGAATCTCGTTTGAGATTAGCAAGAGTGTCACGCAGGCTGAATATACGTGACTGGGATTTGTTAGCATAAGTAGTTTGAAGAATTTCCCAAGCGTGTTTGGCAGTAGCAAAATGTGCAATAAGAGAAGCGATTGTAGGATCGACTGAGGCTATGATAGTATTGCAGACAAGGCTATCCTGTCTCTGCCAAATCTTGAACGCGGGGTTGGGAAATTCATTGTTTGCTCCATCTTGGATATGCACATATGGAGAGGGAAGTGACCCATCCACATACCCAAGAAGATCATAACCAAAAAGAAGAGTTATGACTTGTGATTTCCAAGAACAGTAGTTGGAACTCCCTTGTAATTTCAAGGAGAGTTGGGATGCTAGATTGAATGAAATTAGTTGGGATAGCTGAGCAATGTTCGCATGACTAATTGTGACAGTGGGGGAAGTAGACGAGGTGGCTGAAGAATGAGTCTGTGAATCACCAATTCTGAAAAAATAAGGAAGTAACTCGTGTGAGTTTTTAGAAGGTTCTTGATACCATAAAGAATCTTAATATTTGTAGGGAAAATGATTGTTTCTATTGCCTCAACCATGTACAATTTATATAGTAAATTCATAAGGGTTCAAGCTAAATATACAAGTACAACAGAGATATTCACAAGAGTTTGAGTGTGACTATAACTTGGACTCTAGCTAGTGTAGCTTAAGGTAAATGGATTACGTTGATGAGAATGATTTGTTAGGCTTTGAATTATCCTTATCAATTATTACTTGTTAACAAGTGGTTAAACCGTACTTCCAATGTATATATATCACTTAAACAAAAAGAACAAAAAAGATGAACTGATCACTATCCCTTTCATATTTGTTAAGTTCTCCAATCCAATCATGTTTTTCTATCTAGCTCTTATTAAATTAATTTCTGGGATACACTCTATTTTCAATAATTCATAATCAAAATATTAATAATTATGCACTCAGGCCGTGTTTTTGGGAGTATTTTTCTATTTCTCATTCGGCGTCTGGTACCTGCGTAAAGGTTCGAGTAAATCCGATTTCACGCTGGAAAGTTCCATATATAAGGGTAAAGTGCTTTCGAACAAAGGCGATTCTATATCCAGGACTCAATCCGAGACCGCTTTTGAAAATATTTGATCAAGTAGTGACATTATTGCTTTATTAGTTGAACCAAACATTAATCAAATAATGAAACTTTCCCACAGGTGTGTAAGAGTTCTATACTGTTCTATTGTTTGCTTATTACTCTCTTATAATGGACTTACATCTATTTCTTCGATTCCCCTTATGGAAACAAAGATAAAAATAAAGAACTGATAGGTTATATATGCATCTTTGTTATATTTTGATGATCTAACAAATTTACGGTCAAGAACCAGATAATGAACCTGTTATACATTCTTAAGACATTAAGATCAACAAAGTTCCAGTTGGGGACATGGTTCAATTCTTCAAAGTCAAAGGACAACGTAGGGAACATACAGGTACTAGTTCCCGTACTTACTGGACAAGTCAACCGCTCTAGTTGTAAAGTTGCTGCCTGCACATGCAACTGTGCGAAAACAGTGCAACACTCAACTTTATTGGGAATGCCCTTTACTTACCTTGCTTACATCATTCAAGTAATGTCACAAATGAATTATTAAACTCAAGCATAAAATAAATCACTTGCTCATTCAAGAAATTATATAGCATTCTCTCAAGTGATCTATCAATCTGGAAAGTGACTTTCTTGGGCATCAAGAATAAAGAACAACATAGCAACAAACCAGTTCCCTGTATGGAATTATTATTTATCCTTACTTGTGTTGTAATTTTGTTGAAGTTCCTTACTTGCAATTCATACTTAGCTTAATTAGAAGCACAGGAAACCTTTTTTAAATCATAAACCCTTGTGTTTGTGTCTTGGCTAGAGTTAGTCGAGTTGTAAAATTTTTGTAATAGAGTTAATACAAAGTGGCTTGTAACAGAGTTGTTACAAGTTAGTGAGGGATTAAGAGGTTAACTCCTATGTTATAAAATGTTGTAATCTAAAGATTGCTCAGTAGTGAAGTTGAAATCTTACAAGGGTAGGTCATGCTTTTTAATCCAGTTGATCTGGGCATTTTCCACATAAAATTCCTCTGTGTCATTTACTTACTGCAGTGTGCGTGGTTTCTGTGGGAACTAATAGAGAACCTGGTTCTCTATATAATTTGGTGGACCCTTAAATTCTATCATTTGATATCAGAGTGGGGTCTTTCTATCAGGCTAACACCTAGAAATGATCCTCATGGTTGCTCCTCCAAACTTTGAAGAAGGTCAATCTACCTACAGGCCACCAAGGTTCAATGGCCAATATTATGGATGGTGGAAGACTAGGATGCACGACTTCATCATGGCTGAAGACTCCGAACTTTGGATGTCATCTATGATGGATCCTTCGTTCCTACCAAGACTGTTGGCGACCCAGTTGTAGATGTAACTGTTTCCAAAAACAAAAAAGGAATTCAACGATACTGACCGAAAAGCCATAGAAAAGAATTTTCGTGCAAAGAAAATTCTTGTTTGTAGCATTGGTCCTAATGAAGATAACAGGATATTTGCATGTCAATCAGGTAAGGAAATCTGGGAAGCGCTCCAAATAGCTCATGAAGGAACAACACAAGTCAAGCAATCAAAGATTGACATGCTTACAACTGAATATGAGCTTTTCAGGATGAAAGATGATGAATCCATCCAAGACATGCATATTCGGTTCACCTCTATCATAAATGAGTTTCACTCTCTTGGAGAAATCATTCCAAGAAACAAATTTGTCAGAAAAATACTCAGTGTCCTGCCCAACTCCTGGGAAAGCAAAGTAAATGCCATTACAGAGGCAAAGGACTTGCAAGAGTTGACCATATATGAACTTGTTGGTAATATGAAAACATATAAAATGAAGAAGAAGAAGGACAATGAAAGAAGAGAGCCCAAAACGGAAAAGAACCTGGTCCTCAAGACAGACAAATGATTCAAGTGGTGAGGATACTGACATGACTTACCGGATTCAAGAAGATGGTTCGCAGAAATGGAGGCATCCCAAAAAGGGGCAGTTCTAGCAAGCCAAAAAATTATGACATATGTCATAAATGTGGCAAGCCTGGATGCTTCATCAAGGACTGTCCCCTTCTAAAGCAAGATCAATTCAAGCACAACACAAACAAAGCAGCCAAGAGGAACCTGGTTCCTGATAAACATTTCAAGAGGAAGAATGTCACTGACAATATTGTGAAGCAAGCTCTCGATACATGGGGAGACTCTTCCAACAAATTTGAAGAAGATAGTGATCAAGGTGACAACTCTATGATGGTAGTGGAAAGTAAAGCAGCTGAGTATGACTCTATTTTTTCTTTGATGGCACAGTCTGATGATGATAGAGATGACGATGATGATGATGAGGTAAATTTTCTGGATGTTCAAAGAAATCTAAAGTCTTATTCTCCTAAAAAACTTATGTCTTTGGCAAATATTTTAATTGTTTCTTATCACAGTCTTATAAATGATAAAGATGTTTTAACTGTGGAACTATGAGAATCAAAACAATCTAGAGATAACCTAGTAGTCATTGTGGTTGATTTAAAGGAAACAACTGAGAGTCTGAAGAAAGAAAAGGATGCCTTAGCCGAAAAAATTACAAATATAAAACATGAGAGATATGATCTAGTGGTAGTTGTAATTGATCTAAAAGACACAATTGAGAGTGTCAAAACGGAGAAAGAAGTTTAACTGAGAGAGTTGCTAATATTGAGCATGAGAAAGATGACCTATTAGTGGTGGTGGTAGATCTAAAGGAAACAATTGAGGAACTTAAGATGGCAAGTAGGCCAGGGAACACTCAAAAGGGGAAGGAAGTTGCAAGTGAAGAACACCTTAAGCTTGAAAACGAGTTAAAATCAATGAAATCTAGTTTGTATGTTGAGCTTGAGAAAAATAAACAACTTCAGGAAGAACTAGGAAGAGTGAAGAGTGATCTCAAAAAATCACTTAAGTGGACCTGGTCCTCTGATGCTATCACTACCTTGTACACAAAAAATGGGAGAAATAGGGAGGGAATTGGGTTCCAAAGGGAAAAGACTTCCTATAGTCCTCATATCAAGTACGTTACTATACCTAAAAATTGGATTTACACTCATTGTGGCAATACTGGGCACTATAAAGAAAGTTGTAATGCCAAATTTCAGTCTCAACAGAAAAATAAAATTTTTGCTGAAAACGTAACTACTACTAAAGGACCTGGTCCTTCATACAAAAAACGCATGATGCCTGCTTAGACTAAAAGAGCCCTCATTCACCCCTTTCCTCATTACAAGGGACCCAAACTCGTTTGGGTTCCTAAGTCTAACTCTTGACGTTCTTGTACAGGGAACAATGAAAGGAAGTAGCCAACAATGGTACATAGATAGTGGTTGCTCAAAGAAAATGACTGAAAGTACAAATGATTTCCTTTCACTGAAGGCCCTGTAGGGAGGGAGTGTATCTTTTGGAAATAGCAAGAAAGGATACATTCTAGTAGTTGGAAGGATTGGGAAGTCTCTCTCTCACTCAATTAAAAATGTATACTATGTGAACAAACTGAAGTACAACTTGCTGAGTGTTTCCTAAATCTGTGACAAGGGAAACAAAGTGGAATTTATATCCAAGATATGCATAGTCACAAATCTTGTGACAGGTGAAGTGGTGCTATTAGAGAAAAGATACAAAATATGTACGTTGCTGACTTTGAGTCCTTGAAAAATGAGGATCTCAACTGTCTATGTGTTGTTGATGATGATATTGAACTATGGCACAGAAGGTTAGGTCATGTCAATTTCACGTTGCTGAACAAATTAGTCAGGAAGGACCTGGTTCATGGTCTGCCCAAGTCAAGCTTCAAGGATCATAAGGTGTGTGATGCATGTGTAAAAGGAAAGCAAGTGAGATCCTCTTTTAATCCCAAAAAGGAAATTAGCACCTCGAGGCCACTTGATCTCCTCCATATGGATCTATATGGACCTATGAGGGTGCCATTAGAGGAGGAAAGAGGTACATATTTGTCATAGTGGACGACTATTCCAAATTCACTTGGACTCTGTTGCTCAGAACCAAGGATGAAACCTTTCAAGTGTTTGTGGCATTTGTGAAGAAGATCCAGATGAAGATGAGTCTCAATGTAGTATGTATCAGGTTTGACCGTGGAAAAGAATTTGACAATGCAAAATTCGACGAATTCTGTGCTGAAAATGGTATCACTCATAATTTTTCAGCTCCAAGAACACCTCAACAAAATGGTGTTATGGAGAGGAAGAATAGGACCCTTGAAGACATGGCAAGAACAATGCTGATAATAGTGGGATTGCAAAACGTTTCTGGGTAGGGCTGTCAACACAACAAGTTATTTGGTGAACATGTGCATGATCAGGTCCCTGTTGAACAAAACTCCATATGAACTGTTGAATGTAAGAAAGCCCAAGCTGACTCATCTAAGGACTTTTGGTTGCAAATGTTTCGTCCTCAACCATGGCAAGGAAGCTCTTGGAAAATTTGATGCCAAAATTGATGAAGGAATCTTTCTAGGCTATTCATCACAAAGCAAAGCCTACAAAGTATACAACAAGAGAACTCAATGCATTGAGGAAAACATACATGTGATCTTTGATGAATCTAATCACTTATGTGGAAAGGAGTCTCATGATAAGAGTGATCAAGATAGAGACCAATCAACTGTCCCTAGTGAGGTTATTGATATAGTAAATAGAAAGGTTGAAATGATGAACCACGTTATAGATTCAACTGAGGATGGTGCAACCATATCTCCAACTGATGGAGAGGAACCCGGTCCCTAGATTACAACAACTGAAGCTGAAAACAGAGTTGTCGATGTTGTTCAAGGGACCCCACATGCTGAGATAAGAAGCAATCAAGGTTCACAGTCAAAAGTACCTAGACCTTCTCACAACATGGTTCATGTATCCAACTGGAAGCACAAAAGTTCACATCCCCCTGATAGCATAATCACTCTTCTTGATTCAGGAATTCAAATCAGATCAAAAGTAGAAACTCACTTGCCTTCTTAGCCTTTCTCTCTCAAATAGAGCCCAAAAATATCAAAGAGTCACTCCAAGATGTAGACTAGATTATAGCCATGGAAGAGGAACTTCATCAATTTGAGAGGAACAGGGTATGTCACCTGGTTCCCCAACCTGCAGATCGAACTGTTATTGGAACCAGGTGGGTAACAAACTGGATGAGTTTGGAAACACAACAAGAAACAAGGCAAGGCGTGTAGTTCAAGGCTATAATCAGGAGGAAGGGATTGACTATGATGAGACTTTTGATCTCGTTGCTCGAATGGACGCTATCAGAATACTTATTACATTTGCATCACATATGGAATTTACATTATTCCAAATGGATGTCTTCTGAATGGATTTCTAAAAGAAGAAGTTTTCACCAAGCAGCCTCCTAGATTTGAGAATCATGAGCATCCTGAGCACGTCTCCAAACTTGACAAGGCTTTGTATGGTCTAAAGCAGACTCCCCGTGATAGGTACAATTGTCAAAATTCCTTCTAGAAAATGGGTTTACAAGAGGAAAAATCGGCAACACTCTTTTTCTGAAGAAACGAGGAAGGAACCTGCTCATTGTACAAGTCTATGTTGATGATATCATCTTTGGAGAAATAGTTGATTCCCTATGTGAAGAATTTGCAAAACTCATGGGAAGTGAGTTTGAAATGAGTATGATGGGGGAACTAAAAAATTTCTTGGATCTACAAGTGAAGAAATCTCAAAAGGGGACAATGATAAGCCATTATAAATACATCAAAGTGCTGCTAAAGAGATTTGGCATGGAAACATCAAAAATCATTCACACTCTTATTGCAATAGCTACTCATATAGACATGGATAAACCTGGTTCCCCTTTTAAATCAGACCATGTATAGAGGCATCATATGGTCACTCTTGTATCTCACTGCAAGCAGAACGAACATTGTGTTTTGTGTGGGTCTTCGTGTAAGGTTTCAATCTAATCCAAAGGAATCTCATCTGAAGGCTTCCAAAAGAATATTATGATATCTCAAAAGAACGCAGGACCTAGTTCTATACTATCCCTTAGGAGACAACTTTGATCTTGTTTGATATACTGATGCTGATAATGCAGGATATTTGGTGGACAGGAAAAGCACGTCTAGAATGGCACACTTTCTAGGTTCCTGTCTAATCTCATGGGGTACAAGGAAGCAAAACTCGGTGGCACTCTTAACTGCAGAAGCGGAATATGTAGCAGTTGCTTCTTACTGTGCTTAATTGTTGTTGGTCAAACAATTGTTGGAAGACTTTGGAGTGTTCTCTAACTGTGTACCCCTCCTGTGCGACAATACAAATGCACTAAACATGGCCAAAAATCCAGTCCAACATAAGATAACCAAGCACATTGATGCGCGTCACCACTTCCTTGTTGAAAAAGGGCTCATCTGTATATTTTGCAGCACATAAGATCAGATTGCAGATATATTTACCAAAGCTTCGAGCAGAGAACATTTTGAAAGAAATTGCCTGGCACTAGGGTTAATAAAACCCAACTGAGAACCTGGTCCCTCGATGATTGGCTATGAAAGAAATGTGCAGGTAAAATTAGCTAAAAAGTATTTTCTGGAAAAGTCTAAATCATCTATATACTGTTACAGGTAGACACACATGATGATTACAGAGAAAATAAGCAGTTGATGCAGTGCACACTGGTAAAAAGGGAAAAGCTTACTCGTACAAGATTCATTAGGGAACCTGGTTCTCCTAACACAGGTTAGTAGTTTCTCTGTTCTCTCATGCATAATTTTGAACAGATAAAACAGTGCCACATCATCAGTGTGTCAGTTTCTTTTTGTGTCTTTTGAACCTAAATGTTTCACCCATTGGTAAGCGACCCCGACTCCCAAAACTGCCGTCTTTTCATAACCGATCCCTCATCCATATTAAATACATCCATCATCGTCACAACTCTTCACATCAAACTTCAAAATTTTCTTTCTTACTTCTCTCTTCAAACTACCAAACCCTCTTCTTCAACTCATCACTTCTCACCATGACTGAAAATCAAGAAACCTCGAATGTTCCAAGTAACACCCCTATTGAGTCCTCACCAGTTAAAACACCAATGTTAGACTCCTCACTCAATATCACTACTAGCCAAAACCCTAAGGCAGAGTCACCCCCACACTCAGTCTCCTCTCCTACCCAATCGAGTTCTAGTTCTTATCGGAGCCGCAAAACCTCGACTCCTAAAAAGTCTGTGGCTACGAGCTTTTCTTCTGCCTCGCCAGAAAAACTGGGTGAAAAGGGTACAGTTGAAGAAGAGGAAAATCAAGAAATCTCCAGTCTTCCTATGGACGAAGGCTCAAAAGTAGACCAAACTGCTGGTTCTGAGAATGCTGACTCAACAAAGGCAGTTCCTAATCTTGAGTCGACAGGTAACACTCCTTTTTCTCCTGCATTTTCCATAGATTTACAAGAGAAAGAAGCAATAGAAAACATGATATCCATAGCTAGTCAAGGGGTTATTATCGAAGGAGGTAGGTCTAAGCCTTAGGGGGGAGAGTCTAAGACCTTGGTAGAAGGTAGAGAGCTTGTGCCTGTTGAACCATCAGCACATGATAGTGCTACTGGGGAATCTGGTTGAGAACCTGATCCCTCTTCGAAGGATCCAACTCAGGGGTCCTCTCAAGAACCCTAGGTCAGTAATGACCCTGCTCCCTCTCCTCATTTCTATGTTGAACCTCTATGTGTGGTTTTGCTTGAGATGAGATCTGTGTCTGAAGAACAAAATAGGGATAGTGAAGAGGATTTTGATGATTTGCCGATTGCTAGATTGACTAGGCGTAGATCAGTTGTTGCTGAAGAGTCAACTCCTAAATGACCTACTACTAGGATGCAAAAGAATGAGGCTCTTGAGTCCGCTCTTAAGAAAAGCCAAAGGAAGAGGAAATTGGTGAAGGATGGGAAGGTTGTACATAAGAAAGTAGCGCATGTTGTCACTGACGATGATGAAATGGATGAGGAACCTGCTTCCTTGACTCACAAGTGCTCATAAAAGCACACTCTCTCCAAGTCTAAAAGGAAATCTTCTGTGAGTGTTTAGAGTCCACCCAAGAGTGATGATGTTATCTCTAGTGAAAATTTGGTGGAAGAATCTGGTGACAAGATAGTTGGAGAAAGTGGTGGAAAATCTGGTAACAAGGGGATGAAAGATTCTGGTGAACATGGTCATGTGTCTGAGAAAACAGTGTCAGCAAAGTCCGTTGAGAAAGGAAAAACTATTTGTAAGTCTATGAAAAGGAAAGTTGATGTCGATAAGGAACCTGGTTCCTCTAAAAATGTCAAAGTTGATGATCCTCAGAGTGCTGGGAAAGAGAAATTGAGGAATCAAAAGGTGCTATGGGGCCGCACATTTTCCCCTAATATTCCGGAGGAGGCTGGAATGCGACAATTGGTTGAAATTTGTGAGTTTCAATAGTAGACGCACTTGTTCACAGGAGATGCTCCCAAAGTATATGAGGAGGAAGTACGTAGCTTCCATGCTGATTTCTTCAAAGTTGAGGATGACCATATCTGCATGATGGTGAATGGGGTCGACTTCGTAATGGACTCTGCTGTGCTGGGGTCTATTATGGGTGTACTTGCTGAAGGGTTGTCTACCGTTCAGGGAACCTGCTCTTCAAACTTCAAATACGCTATCCTGAAGGACAGAACAGTTCAGCAAGGGGAACGGGTACCAAAGAAAGCTCTCCTTCCAGTGTACCAATTGTTGTTTGAAATGGTAAACAAGGTCTTGCTTCCTCGTGCTAAGAGAAGATCAATTACTTCTCATGCAGACCTTGATCTCATGGAAGCATTGGATAACTACACAACCATCAACTTTCCTGGCATCATGATAGAGCACATGCAGAAAGTGGCAGAGTTCAAAAATGGTAACCATGGGCTGCCTTATGGGTTCCTTCTTACTAAGGTGTTTGAGCACTTCAAAGTTCCTTTAGGACAAGCAAAAGTGGGTACCTATAAGCAATCTTTCTCTAAGACTACTCTTGTGGAATATGAATGTATTGAAAAGGATGGAGGGGTTGGCACCACTTCTACCATCTCCCAGTTGATCAATGCTCAAAATAGTGCCACTGCTGAGATTAGGAAGTTGAAGGCAAGGAATGCTATTCTTGAGGGTCAGTTAAGTCAGCTTCAGGAGGCACGTGGTTCCAGTAACTCTGAAAACACAGAGGTTGCCCGTTTGACTAAGGAGAATGCTGAGCTCAAGAAACAAGTGGAGGACCTGAAGAAGAAACTGCTCAATGAGCAAATGTCGGCGAATGCTCGAATGGATCTAGTCCTCCAAACCCTTGCCTCTTCCTCTAAGCCCTCTCCTTCCAGTGCTTCCTAAACAGTGTCCTCTCAGTGTCAAGTCTTAAGTGTCGGTCTCTTATGATTGTTTATGTGTGGTACTTGTTTTTCTCTTTTTGTTCTGAATTGTGGGTGGTTGTTAGCAACATTGAATCTTCTCCCTGTTTTAAAATCCAAATTGTTTAATGGAAGCTTTTCCTTTTTTGTTGTATCTGCCTTGCTTTTATGCTCTATTTTTAGTCATGCTGTGTGCACATAAGTGGCATAAGTTAACTCAAGCTAGGCATTTTTTGCTTAAAGCCTACTACTGATCTTTTTATGATGCCAAAAGAGGAAAAATAATTCAGGGGGAACAGGATGGAGAACAGTTCAGGGGGAATACAGGAAATCTGAATGTCATTCTAGTTCTTAAGGGGTACTTGAATTATAAGTTTGTTATCATCAAAAAGGGAAAAATTGATAGGTTATATATGCATCCTTGTTATGTTTTGATGATCTAACAAACTTATTGTCAAGAACCAGATAAGAAACATGTTACACATTCTCAAGACATTAAGATCAACAAGGTTCCAATTGGGACATAGTTCAACTCTTCAGAGTCAAAGGAACAACGGATGGAAAAGACAAGTACTAGTTCTCGTGCTGACTGGACAAGTCAACTGCTCCAGCTGTAAAGTTGCTACCTGTACATGCAACCATGCAAAAATAGTGCAGCAGTCAACTTTATGGGGAATGCCCTTTACTTACTTTGCTTACATCATTCAAGTGATGTCACAAATGAATTATTAAACTCAAGCATAAAACAAATCACTTGCTCATTCAAGAAATCATCTAGCATTCTCTCAAGTGATCTATCAATCTGGCAAGTGACTTTCTTGGGCATCAAGAACAAAGAACAACATAGCAACACACCAATTTCATGTATTGAGTTATTATATATCCTTAGTTGTGTTGTAACTTTGTTGAAGTTCCTTACTTGCAATTTATACTTAACTTAGTTAGAAGTATTGTGTAAAAAACCTTTTGTAAATCATAAACCCTTGTGTTTATGTCTTGGCTAGAGTTAGTCAAGTTGTAAATTCTTTGTAATAGAGTTGATAAAAGTTAGTGAGAGATTAAGAGGTTAATTCCTATGTTATAATAGGTTGTAATATAAAGATTGCTCAGTAGTGAAGTTGAAATCCTACAACGGTAGGTCGAGGTTTTTAATCCCGTTGAGCTGAGAATTTTTCACGTAAAATTCCTCTGTGTCATTTACTTACTGCAGCGTGCGTGGTTTCTATGGGAACTAATAGAGAACCTGGTTCTCTATACAATTTGGTGGACCCTTATATTCTATCAAGAATAATACTGCACAACCCTTTTATATATGTGTAATCGTCTTTCATGTTTTGATTATCAAATTCTACATTATTTAATTAGCTTAGGGTAGGCTGCCTACATCACATCCTTTGTGATGTGGTTCTTTCGCAGATCTTGAGTAAATGCGAAATATTTCATGCACCGAACCTCTTTTTCTCTTTAATTAGCTTAGTGAAACCTGCTAGTTAATTAATCACCAAAGAACAATTTTCTCTTAAAGTTTACATGTCAATCAGGGGCGTTAACTTTCGATGCGGGGCATTAATTTATTTGTAAAAATCGATTAGAATTGCAGAAAATAGTAGATATGAACTTATAACATTAAAAGTATGATAGATTAAATACTAAAACCCTTAAAGGTTGAACCCATAAGTTTAAATTCTGAATCCGCCTATGTTAGCCAATACACCTAACATAAAAGCAATCAACTTTATATACACATTGAAACACGCAAGATTTGATTCTTCCTAAATAATACATGGTCAAACTCTATAAAGATTGGGAGCATGAGAAGTGGCAATTTTACATCCATTGATCAAAAGAGAGTTATAAATTCGAAATTGCTAGTAAGCCACGTGCCTAATAAAAAATATCCTAATCATACAAATTGATGTGCAATATAATCTGGACCTTAACAAGATCATCAAAAGATAGTCAATCGCCATCTCAAATTGATAGTCGGTAATGCATAAAAACACTCGATCACTACGGCATATTTTAGAAAAGTACTTTTAAAGATTTGTGCAGTCTTAGAACAAATAATTAGAAAGTATTTCCATAAGGTGATTTTTGCTTTTGTTGGCGTTTCATCCAATACCTTAGTAACAAGTGTATAGGTCACTACTTCTGTCCCCCCTTCCCCCTCCCCCCTCCCCCTCAAATTCCATTATGTAGGGGGTTAAATAGTTAAACCAAATTTTGGTTAATATTTCTTGTTTGGATCAAATTGGTAGTAGCCAAGTGTGTAGTTGTGTAAGGATCTTCATTAGATGTGACCACATTTACATTTTTCCCTTTTTTCTTCGTTGAGAAGCTTTTGGTTGCTCCTATATATGTGGTTGACTATTTGAACCAATCTAATTAAATGGAGTATTTAAAGAGGTTGCATTTCCTTTTTAAAGGTAAAGTTGGTAATTTTATCAACAACCTAAAATCCCATAAGTGGGGTCTGGAAAGAGTAGTGTGTTCGCATTACCCCTATTCCAGAGGAGTAGAGAGGCTGTTTCCGATAGACCCTCGGTGCAATAAGATAAAACGAGACAGCGTAGAAGTAACAACAGAGAAATCCAGAAAGATAATACTAGCAACAGAATAACCAGAAAATAGAGAGAAAAGTAATAACACTAAATATTAACAATGACACAGTACTATAGACGCGATGGAATAATATGGACATTTTATCAGTTTTCTATTTTTCATTTTTTGGAAGAGCATTGGGGTTCACTAGTGTTCCCTGTCACTTGTGATGTTACATAATTAGCTTGACAAATGGTTATACATTTGGTGCATGCATCATAAGAAGAATGTCAAACGACAAATTACAATCCTGATTAATAGAAGCATTTATTCGTTTTTCTCTGTCTATTTTTCTTAATTTTCTTTTAGAAACTTAGAATCCATTTGGATGGACTTATTTTAAGTGACTTTTAAGTCAAAATAGTTTTTAAGCCATAAGTTAGGAACTAGCTTTTGATTTTTGGCTTGTTTTTATTATTTTAGCTTAAAAATAAGTACTTAAAAGCACTTATTTACTCTATTCAAATACTATAAAATGGCTTAAAAGTACTTAAAATAAGCCAATCCAAACGGACTCTTAATTGATTTCAATTTGTCATATCTAAAACAAATTCCTTTATTTAAAGTTTGTAGCTGCATGTGTGGGTATATATATATATATACTAGATATGATTGCCCGTGTGCACGGGCCAAAAGGTACATCAATACGTCAAATGTAGGCTCTAAAATTCCATTCACTCTAGTGAACTAATTCTTTATAATTTAATACAATGAAGAAAAATTGCAAATGTCTCTATGATGCTCAGACGTGTCTTTCTCATCCAAACACACCCATGCTTGAATTAAATTACCACATTTGCCTTCCAAAAGGCCGAGTGATAATTTCAGAAATGCTCAGTTGAATAGTTTCATAGACTGAGAACCTAGTCCATCTGCTACATATAAACGCGTCAACCCCGTTGGCAGTGCTATCACCGAATTGGATATCAAGGATACCAAATCACACCACTTTGTCTTTGTCTCCTGGTGGGATAAATCGAGCAATAAATAGAATCCAAAATCCCAGAAACACTTTCAGAAATGGGAACAGTTGAAGTTCTTCCCCTCACGTTCATAATATGGCCTGGTAGAAAAGCCTGTACTTGGCCACGTTTGGCTTGTGCCACTGTTCAAAGTCTTCCATAGTGTTTTTAATCAGTGATCAAAGTCTTCCTTATGACATCAATCACCATTGTTACTTCTGTCTTAGGCTGTATCCCTGGCGAGTAGTAGCATTTTTATTAATATGTCTTTAAATCCAGCTATGGACCCATCAAAACAAAAAACTTTTGGCTATGCTTCTCACTTCCATGCCTACAGCTAGCTCAACACTCACCACCTAAGAAACCCTCTCGTCACCAGACTGCACTGGATATCCAACAGTTAAAGTAAGAAAATTTTATTGAAATTAGTATAGGACATCAATGAGAAGTACCAATGAACATAAAAAGCGGATGCAATGCAATAACCTTCAAGGAATATCAAAATATATGTTATGCCTTTTGTGAATACCAAATACAAAACAAGGAAAGAGAGAAAACGAGCAATCTTCACCGGTAAAAATATAAAATTAAGTAAAAGTAATTGATGAAAATAAGTTGAGAAGATGTTAGTGTTTGATTCAAACTTGTACAAATTTCTGAGAGGACATTCAAATTTCTTGTTGAATGCAAAAGGAGGAAAAATATGAGGTTTTCTAATAAAGAGAAAAGAAATCTATATGGCTCACATGATGATCCGCTTCATTGATCTTCCAAGTGCATTACCATACTCTTCATCCCTTCTCCCAAAATTTGGAAAAGCTAAAAACAAATAATGGAATAAAGAAAAAGAAGCTGGAAAATACCAGTAAAGTAATACAGTTTATAATGCACTCAACTTTTCCTTCACCATTTTACACCTACATTCAGCAGTTCTGCAAATCTAAATTTCTGAGGTAAAATATTAAATTCGTTTGTAATGGCACAACCTCATTAACATGAATTATTGTAATATTATCGATTGTTTGCTTCATCAAATAACAACTTTCTTGCAATTGCAACATCATATGTATCGTTTGTGTTACTGCTTTATTCTCTCTCCCATCTTCATTTTACTTCTACCGAATTTATATATTACCTCTCATTGAATTAAAAGCTATTAAATAAAGTGCCAAAGGACTAATAAGTACCGGAAAAAGAATAAGACAGAATCTAACAAGCCAGAAAAAATAAACTTGATCTCAACTTCCTTAGTATCCTAACATTGCATAACAGATGAATAGATCTAAAGCAAGGATAATACCTACTCCACTACCCTGAAGCCCCAGCTAATCTCAAATTTGACTTAAAAGATAACGGAAGAACACCTTCAGATCAATTTTGTGGATGCATGTGCTCCAAAGTATTTCAATTTGTGCTAAATCTGTCAATATTTAGATTTAACCACACACTACACAAATATTAAGGTTTAAAGTACTCCAAAGTAAATCATATATTAAGATCAACATTTTGCTTCAAATGAGATCAGAAAAGTAAAAATCATTTATTATTTTGTTCATATTAAAATAATTATTTTTTCAGCAAAAAAACTTATTGCACCATTTGAGATACTTATTTAGAACCACACAACATCGTAGCTTTGCATCTCTGGGAACTATATTATTTTTGTATTAATTTCACTAACACAAATCCATGTCAACCCAAGCTCATTACCAGAAAAGAAATAATACAATAAAGTAAAATCACAAGTTCGCAAATCTAAAGTCCAAAATTTAGATTTATGTTTTCTCTTTGAAAATTATTTGTTATGTTTAATTACATAACCAAAATAGCAACTTCTATATAAAGACATGGCTCATTAATTTGTAAAAGCTCTTTAGCATCAAGGAACTTACCACCGGACAGGTTTGCACCCCTCTTCTGCAACAAACTGAGTTCATGGAAGATAGATATGCTCATACTGGTTATTTTTCTGGAGAAGGAATAGATAAGAACTTGACCCTAGGTAAAAAAAACACACACACACATTTAAGTTTTAGCAGGCGAAAGATGAAAAAATATAACGATTAAAGCACATTTTCAGTGTCTCGCTAGGAGATAATACCTTTGGCCTCAGAATATCCAAACTGGATTTTGGCATGCCTTCATGATATGCTTCCTTTTACTGAGGCATATGTCGAACATGACAAAAAAACTAGAAGGATGCACAAACTGAGACCACAAAATATTTGTAATCCATAATTTCTCAGTAATCTCAAGACCAACTTAAAAGGCCGTAAATCAGAATATGCATGTAGAAAATCGGGTCACCAAAAGGGGAAAAATATTTTAAAAACTGTAAGAAAGAAAATACATGAAAATGGAGGAAAAGAACTCAAATTAACAACCAACACTAACTAACATTTATATATTGCATCGGAACAGAGAAAATAGTAGCGCAACAAAGAAAATATTGAATTGAGAAGGGGGAAAAGAGTTGAGTCTTACATGCAATAAATACGTACAAAGGTGAGTCACTTTTAACATTATGTCTATGGCAGACGACAAAGAGTGTTTGAAGACTCTTCTAAAATTGTCTTTGATTATGCTTATCATGGACGGTTGAAGCAGAAATTAAAAGCACGAAAAGCAACCCAAAGAAAAAGGACAAAGATAAGGAAAAATAGATAGAAATAGCTAAACAACAGTCTAATAGAAGATCGGCAGCATTACCTAGGAGCAAAGCGATGGTCCTTCTCTGGAAGAGGGAGAAGAGAACGATGAAGGAGTAGCAAGATGCCAGAATATGTACACTTGAAAGTCCTAAAAGAATTATTTACCAAAAAAGGGCTCAAGTTTAGCTGAATTTTCAGGAAGAATAAAGGGCATCTAATGTAATAAATTGATAAAGTAAGGGAAAAAATGCGTCGATAATAATAATGAAGTTGCTAGTTTATGTATGACAAAGATGACGTAATTCCATAAGCTTGAGTTTACCGTTTTTCCCTAGGTCGTCCAAGGAACCTTCGCTTATTATTAAGTTAAAATATATATATTCTTTGTGTGTGCGCTACTGCCCGTTGGTTAAAAACAGATATAGTGACATTTCACAATTACAAATAACACAGACAAAGACGATTGTAATAATTGTGGATTAAGGATGATGCCAGAATTTTATGTAGTGCTCTCATCTTAAAGATCAACAATAGTGTGTCATCTATGGGGCATTTGTATCTATACCCGCTTTTTGTGTCACGTTTTAATTTGTGTCCACTTTGCAAAAAAAGTTGCAAGCGTACCCGCTTTTTCGCATAACTTCAGCATACGGGGCTGAAGTAGCAAAGACAATCACGCAAAACTTCAGCATTCTAGTAAACGGGCCTAAAGTTTTTGTTCTCTATTTGCATTGCTGAAGTTTTTGTTTTTGTAACTGGCGAACTTCAACTCTAGAGCTGAAGTTTTTGTTTTGTAGCTGCCGAACTTCGGCTCTAGAGCTGAAGTTATTTAGTTCATTTAGCCATGTGGGTCGCATCCAATGTTGCTAGGTATGCACCGCTCCCACAAGGTGTCATTCTTACTCTGTTATACATGTCAATCGAACTACAAGTTGATCTTAGCTAAAGTTTCTGCAACAAAGACACCGCTTTCTGGATATGCCGGATATGCCAATCTTTCTGTTCTATAAATATGCCTCACTGTAACTTTCAGTTATGTTTCTTATAGTGTAGTCAATAGTAATAGCTGAAACAACCCTAGGATGAGACAGAAGTAGTTGGTTCTTGAATGTAAATGCATAATGACAAATTTTAATGGCTACAAACTTTAACCAGCAGAACTGAAAGTTACTACCCATATTTATGGCAATCATCCCATGAACTGAAGTTCCATAGCAGCACCAACAGCAGCAGCAGCAGCAGAAGAAGAAGAAGGAGGAGGAGGAGGAGGAGGAGGAGGAGGAGGAGAAAGGGGCTGAAGTTATTTAAAAAGTGGGTACAAGTTAAAAGTTTTAAAAAAAAAATGGGTATAGGTTAAATGGGGGCAACTAAATAGGGCGCCCCGTGCAATTTTTACGTCATCTATGTTCTTGATTATAAATTTTTCTTTTGGACTAGGATTAGAGTTGCCAAATTTAGCCCATAAAAAGGAAAAAATAGCACGGTATAGCCAGTTTTCAGATTGGTCATTCAAAAATAGCCGGCGTTTACGAAGTCAATGAAAAATAGCCACTATTTTGCTGCAACAGAGACTAGTCCAGCATAATATACTGGAGTTCGGTGCACATATGTATGAACTCTAGCATATT
Organism: Nicotiana sylvestris; assembly: GCF_000393655.2. Lineage (NCBI taxonomy): Eukaryota > Viridiplantae > Streptophyta > Magnoliopsida > Solanales > Solanaceae > Nicotiana > Nicotiana sylvestris. Next base: position 194,623,044 of record NC_091062.1, read on the forward strand.
ATGCTGGATCGGTATACTTTGCTGGCTCCAGTATAATATACTGGAGACTGAAGCACCGGTGCTCCAAACTCCAGTATATTATACTGGACAATTATACTTGCTGGAACTCCAGTATATTATGTTGGAGTTCTAGTGTACTTATGCTGGAACTCCATCATATTATGCTAGAGTTCCAGCATACTTATCCTGGAACTCCAATATAATATGATGGAGTTCAAACATACTTATGCTGGAACTCCAATATAATATACTGGCGTATTTTCCGGGTATTGAATAGTGTTTTCGCTCAGATTTATTTTTACATAAAAAGTGGATAAATTTCGATTACTTTTGAAACTGAGCTATTTTTGAACGACCAGTTGTAAATCTGGCTATTTTTGAATTTCTTCCCATAAAAATATAATCCTTCCAACTCGCTCAAACTTGGATGACCTAAGCTAGTTATATGTACCTTTATTAATAGGTCATTTTGCGCATAGCCAAGGTAGTCAATCTAAAAGTTTGGGTTAATTCGGACCACAGAGCACAAATTAACCCATAAAATAACTATTTGAAATACAGAAACTAAAGACTTTTTGGGGTTTGATTTGTTTGATATATGTAAATAAAAGAAAAAACTTCTATTAATTTGATTTGTGAATGGAGCAAATAATAATAGATTAAGCAAATAAATAAAAATAAATGTGCGTTAGACAAGTTGAGTTATGACACATAGTTTAGCGGGATTATTACTAGTGGTGTACCCAGGATTTTTTGCAAGCGGGTTCAATCTTAGAAGTATATAACTTTAGTCGTAAAATAGTAATTGTCAAGTAAGTTCAAATAAATATTTATATAAAATTTACACAGCTTTAATCCTAATTTATACATATACACAATATTATTTTTTGGTGAAGCGGGTTCAGTTGAACCCGCTAGCCACCACTTGGGTCCGCCACTGATTATTACACAAATAGCCAGTCATTCACTGTTTATTTTTCTAGCCGATATAAATAAATTTTATATTGATTATACAAAATTATATACATATTATACAACATCCGCAGGTTATTTTCAGTTTAATAGATAAGGTGGGCGAAAGTTTGGGTTAATTCTTCTAATTTAGCCCAAATTGATCCGTTCATTTTGACCTAAGCAACATTGAGTGAATTATGACACAACGTGATTATTGGCTCAGCCTCTTGCAACCCGCTCAAATTTAATCCAACCCATCCACTTGGCACCCATAATTTTGATTTTAAGGGTGTGTACGGTATAATGAAAAATATTTTCCGTGGAAAATATTTTTTTGAAAAATAAGTAGTAATCTTATTCATTATCCGGTGTTTGGTACGCAAATTAAGAAAAATAACTTCTCAAAAGTATTCATAAATAATTTAGATACAATAAACATAAAGCCATAAACTTTCAAACCAACAACCTTCCGAACCCATAAATTTAATAAACTTCTGAACAACTAAACTTTCGAAACCGCAAATATTCGAATCCGTGAACTTTATAATTTCTAAACCCGTAAACTTCCAAACACATAAACCTCCGAACTCATAACTTTGAAAAATGTTTTCTCTTCTCTTGATAAGGAAAATATTTTCCTCCAATTGAAGGAAAATAAGTTCATAAGGAAAATGTTTTCCAAAATATTTAAACCAATAAAACATGAGAAAATTGGAAAATATTTTCCTTCGTACCAAACACACCCTAGGTGTTTATTTTTCTCGTCAATGATGAAACAAACAAATCTTAGAAAGACCTATTTATAGGTATCTTTCTTTTTGAAGGTCCTTACAATAACAATCTTATTACCATTTATTTGCAAGTGATCAAAGTGGCTCAAAAGGACTATGGGCAGAGTCCCACATATAAAGAAGAATAACTAATCTTTTTAACAACCCCACCATAGCAAAAGTATTTATAAAGACAAAGGATGACTTCAGTAGTTATCTTTTTGCATTTACATACAATTCAAGTTGGGTCCAAAAGAATGTCTTTAATTAGCTGAATTTCTTAGATCCGTATTGAAACCACATGATTTCTCAATTCTCATATATTTCACTTACAGTTAGCTTAATTTCATACAGTACTAACTGCGCAACTTTTTTTGAATTTAACTTATATTTACTACACTATCTCTAGTGGCAATGGGTAGATTTAGTGGGTGGAAGGGGGTTCCGAAAAATTACACTGTAAATATAAGGCAAAATTCGACTTGTACCTTTATATTTTATATTTTGAATTCCTTTGACACAACCCAAAAGTCTAGCTTAATAATTAAGGGGATTCAAAAATTTTGTAAGGTCGCTGGTTCAATTTTCATTGGATATGATTTCTTTTAATTTTTTTAACTTTTTCTTTTTTTAAACCTCCTTAGCGAAAATTCTGCCTCACTGCAGTGGAAAAATCTTTGTTTAAAACCTGAGTATTAGTAGTGAAGGTTCTTTTCAGTATACTATACAATACAGTGAATAACAAATAATTCTTTCCAATTGAAAGTCTGACAGGCCTTAAATAACCCTAGAATTTTTTGACAAATGTTATACTTAATATGGCAGGTTGAACTTAACTAATCTGAAAGCTAGCACAATAAAGATTCTTCCCAGTGCTGGTCTGCACAAATTAAGTTGTGTTCGTAATGGATATTCATGGGCTAGAATTGTCGCATTCAATTGGATTAATTAATGACATTTGATCTAGTTTCATATAGATAATCTAAAGCCTAAGTTTGTACTTATTAGGTGTTTGTCTTGATTTTCTTACTATATTTGGTTTTTCTATCTCTTAAAGGAAAGGATAACATGTTTACCATAATTGAGTTTTTTTTCTTATAGAAGGAAATTATAAATCTCTCATATTTGCTTAGTCCCTTTTCTTGTAGTAAAGGTTTGAACTTCTATAAATTGAGGATTCTTCCTTCTCATTCATTAGCATTCACAATATAGCGATATGGGATTTGAGAGTCTTGTTTAGGGGGAGAATTTTATGGGACAAGTGTTAGCGTGTCACTTTTGTTTGCCTCTTCGTGAGGTTGTTCTCTCGATATTTTGTACTCTCTTTTATTATAGTGGATTGCTCATCTCCGCCCGCCATGGATGTAGGTTAATTGGCTGAGCCACGTTAAATATTTGTGTCTTTGGTATATTTCTCGTTTGTTATCTGGTTTATTGCCTTTTAAGGTTTGCTTTACTAGCTTCAGCATGACACCTGATTTTTCGGTCCTAACAAGTGGTTTTAGAGCGAGGTTCAAGACATGTTTATCGAGGTGGTTTAGTTCTAGCTGCAACCTATTTGACGGTAATCATGATTTTTGTATGATAAATTTGACCGGAGTACTACTCAGGTTGAGACAAACTTTGCGGTGGAGATTTGGAGATGCGACATGTTGAAGATTATGTGAAGAAGGTGAATGAAATTTATTTTATCAGAAAATTCAGGCCAAGAGGAGAGAATTGTTAGGTGTTGTCCTAATTTTCTTACCATTAATTGATTTTCCTATCTCATGAAGGAAAAGACAACATATTTTTACCATAATTGGATTTTTCTTTTCCTAGAAAGAAAATATAATTCTTCCATATTTGGCTAGTCTTTTTTCTTGTAGGAAAAGGTTTGGACTTCTATAAATTAAAGATCCCTCCTTCTCATTTAGGAGCATCCACAGTGTAGTCATATGGGGTTTGAGAGTCTTGTTTATGGGGAGAACTTTACGGGACAAGTGTTAGCATGTCGCTTGTGTTTGCCTCTTCGTGAGGTTGTTCTCTCGATATTTTGTACTATATTTTATTATAGTGGATTACTCATCTTCGTCGTGGATGTAGGTCAATTGGCCGAACCACGTTAAATGTTTGTGTCTCGTTTGGTAAATTTCTCTTTTGTTGTGTGGTCTATCGTTGTTCAAGATTTTCTTTGCTAGATTCCGCATGACACCTGATTTTTTGATCCTATTATAAAAGAGAGCGCAATCCACTATAATAAAAGAGAGTACAAAATAGTAAGACGAAGAAGCAAACACAAGTGACATGCTAACACTTGTCCCGTAAAGTTCTCTCCTAAACAAGACTCTCAAACCCTATATGGCTACATTATGGATGCTATTGAATGAGAATGAAGAATCCTCAATTTATAGAAGTCCAATCTTTACCTACAAGAAAAGGGACTAAGAAAATATGAGAGATTTATAATTTCCTTCTATAAGAAATAAAACTCAATTATGTTAAACATGTTATCCTTTCCTTCAAGAGATAGGAAAACCAAACATAGTAAGAAAATCAGGACAAACACCTAACAAATCTCCCTCTTGGCCTGAAATTCCTGACAAAATAAACTTGATTCACCTTCTTCACATAATCTTCAACATGTTGCATCTCTAAATCTCCACTGCAAAGTTTGTCTCAACGTGAGTAATACTCCATTCAAATTTCTCATACAAAAATCACTACTACCGTCAAATAGGTTGTAGCTAGAACTAAACCGTCTAGATAAACCTGCCTCGCTCTGATACCACTTTTATGTCGAGGAAGAGGCAAACCCGAAAATGAAGAAGATAAAGAACACCAAATTTTAACGCGGAAAACCCTTCAAATCGAAGGTAAAAATCACAAGATCACAAAAATCCAAAAAACTCCACTATAATAATAAGAGGGGTACAAAAGTTCTCCAAATTAGCTACACAATTATCAAATACAGAGAAACAATACCAATAGGAGGAGCAACAAATCAATTGAAGGAGGAGAAGTTACAAAACTGGAGCTGTTGTTCGGGTCTCTAATCAGATGCTTTAGGATTCAAAATCAATCTTCACCGTTCAAATTAAAAACCAAGATATTACGAACATTTTGTCAAAATTTTAGCCCGATCCAATGTTTTACGAATCAGAAAACATTATTTGAAATTGGCTGGTCGGAATAAAAATCTGCAGCAAAACCAATACTTTTCTTCTCTCTTCTCTTGATGAAAGATCTATCAAAAATCACTCTTATATGCTTAAGTCTTTTAAATACTTGTACCAATGAGCATTGAATAATTCTCCAAGATAGTCCTATTTATAGATTATGAGTGGTGATTTCTCTTAAAGCCAAAACTAACTCTGAATAGGAATAAAAACCAAATCCAATTCCAATTCTGAATAGAAATGAAAATCAAAAGAGAATGAGATTAGGCCATTGGGCCTTTGGCTGGACAATATAGGCATGTGCCCAACAAACTCCCCCTCCAACCAAGGGCCAAATATGTATTCAAATAGAGGAACTATTAACAAGCTTCATGCCTATCAATTTTGTGCAAAACACATGCTTATCTACAAGCTTAACTACGAATTTCTCAGGGTGCTCTATATAAATATCATCATCTAAATTACCATGAAGAAAAGCAGTCTTGACATCCATCTTCTCAACCTCTAAATCTAGACTTGCGGCTAAGCCTATCCATAATTTCTATACCATGATAATCATTTTGATCTTGATCACTATCTTCATTATTGTCTTGGGTTCCTTCATGTGCAATAGGTTCCTTAACAATAGAAACTGGATCAATATCAACTAAGCTCTCATTACTCTGAGAATCTTTCTTCTTAGCTTTGTCAATATCTTCAGTAGTATGGTCTTCAAAGAATATTGCATCATGACTTCTAATAAGTTTATTGTTAACTGGATCATAAAAACGATACTCAAACTCATCTTGACCATAACCGATAAAGATGCACTTCTTAGTTTTGATATTCAGTTTCGATCTTTCATCTTTATGAACATGCACACAAGCTTTACACCTAAAAACGCGCAGGTAATCATAAGAAACTTCTTTGGCAAACCAAACTCTGTCTGGGACATCACCATCCAAAGTGGCAACATGAGACAAATTGATAACATAGGCAACATTGTTAAGTGTTTCCACCCAAAATGTATTTGGAAGTTTAGCCTCTAAAAGCAAGCATCTAACTCTCAATTAGAGTTCTATTCATCCCCTCTGCCAAACCATTCAATTGAGGCGTCTTGGGAAGATTTTTCTGATGACGAATTCCTTGTTCCTTGCAATAGTTATCAAAAGGATCACAATATTCACCATCATTATCAGTGAGAATACATTTTAATTTCTTTCCCATCTGTCTCTCAGCTAAAGCCTAAAATTCATTAAGCACGCAAAGTGCTTGATCTTTAGATTTCAAAGTATACATCATAGCTTACGAGAATGATCATCAATGAAGGTCACAAAGTAAAGTGCACCACCTTTTGACTTTACTTTAAAAGGACCACACAAATCAGAGTGTAGTAGCTCCAATAAATCGGGCTTTCTTGAGGGATGATGACAATGAAAGGAAACCCTTTTATGTTTGTCAGTTAAACAATAGATACATCTTTTCAGCTTTGCTTGCTTCACTCCAGAAAACAAACTTTTCTTAGCCAAACACGTAATCTTCCTCTCACTCATATGACTCAATCTTCTATGCCACACTTCTGATAAAGTGTCGCTTTCCACCAGATTTATGGAATCATTAAGAATAAAGCCTTGTGTCACATATAAATGACCAGACTTGACTCCTCGAGCCACTACTAACGAGCCTTGGTTATTTATCCGGGTTGTTACGGAATGGAGGCGAATATGGGCAAGATGGTATGTTTAAATGGGAGCAATTATAATGTTTGGAGAAGCAAGATGAAAGACTTGTTGTTCGTGAAGAAGATGTATCTACCAGCTTTTTCAGCTCATAAACCCAAGAGTATATCTGATGAAAATTGGGATTTCAAGCACCAACAAGTATGTGGATATATACGACAATGGGTTAAAGATAATGTTCGCAACCATATTGTGAACGAGACACATGCGAGATCATCTTCCTTTTTTCTTAATTACATGTAGACATGTGGTGTGTTTGAACAAAAAAATGACAGTCAGATGCACGAAGTATCCTGCGTTTATGCAGTATCCGGAGAAGGACAACACCTCGAAGGGCGTGATATAGGCAACTAATTTTACGGCTCTAACCCCCAACATATAGGTCATGCAACTTTACCATATATTTGCTTAAAATTGAAAAAAAAAAAAAAAAAGAGCATTTGAAAGTTTTGATGTCACGTTCATGTATTTTTCATAAATGAGGTTTCACACGCTCGAGTAAACACATTGAAGTTGAAAAATAGTCATTTTTACAGGGCTCAAGTATTTTATACAAAAAGGAGGTTAATTTGGGAATAATGCTAGAATTTTATGAGCATATACTAATTAGAGATAGTTACGCATTTAAAGCACTCTTAATTGCCATTTAACAACTTAATATTAAGTCATGTTGGATGGTTCTGGTATACAGTTGGAACCACCATGAAAGCAACATTTGGAGCTTTCAAACTATCCACACCAGAGAATGAAGTTCCAAAAATTAAATGAATATGACTATAGTTAAAATAAAATGACAAAAGCAGTTGAAAATGTTACATGCATGGTTTTAGGGATGAGTTGTATTTGGTCAAATTATAAAAAAGGTGGATAGATCTTTTATATGATGGTTATGAAAAGAGTTAAAGAGAATGCCTAAACAACTGATCAGGGTTTGGTTGAATGGTAAATACTTCTTTATTTTTAACTAGAGATTTCGAATTCGAGCTCTGAATATAAAATCGTCTTTGCCTACCCGGAATTTTTCGGTGCGAATTCTGATTTAGTTGAACCCTAATACGATTATAGAACAGGTGATGGGAAACCAAAAAAAAAAAAGGCCCAGACACCTTCCACACACCCCTCCCCCTCCCAAACCCAAAACCTCTATTTATTGCCTTGTATTCCTCATACTTCTTTTTTTCATTCCTTCAGTTTAGTTCCATGGCTTCTCTTTACCTTTTTTCTCCAACTTCCCCATTTCTTCCTACTTTTCTTGATTTAGTATTCTTTCTCATGGTCTTTTGAGCTGTTTGGCCAAATCCCATTTATATTTCAGAGCCAGCTGGTGAGTGGTGGTCAATAAAATCTTTATCAGTGTGCATACAAGTGAAATAATTAATTCTTGATTACATAAAATAGAAGCAGTTTTCAAAAATCTTAAGTTTTAGGTATTGATGGAAAATTATTCCGGACTTGTTAAGGAGGATGATCAACAGATGGAATTACCTCCTGGATTTCGATTTCATCCAACTGATGAAGAATTGATTACTCATTATTTGTCTAACAAAGTTGTGGATAGCAATTTCTTTGCTATTGCTATTGGAGAAGTAGATTTGAACAAGTTTGAACCTTGGGACCTCCCATGTAAGCTTCTCAAACTAGTTCTTTATAATCTTTTCATTTTCCCCAATTCATATGTGGACTTAGAAAAAAGAGTCTTGAAGCAACGGTAAAGTTGTTTCCGTTGTTTTTGTGTGTGACCTATAGGTCACAAGTTCAGCCGTGGAATCAGTCATGATGCTTGAATCAGGATAGACTATCTACATCACACTCCTTAGGATGCGGCCCTTCCCGGACCCTGCATGAACACGGGTTGTTTCGTGCACCAAACTATCCATTTTTCATGTATGGATTGAGATGGACGTGTTTAAATGGAGCGACATGAATACTAATAATTCATATAGCCGACCTTACCTTTTGTTGTTATTGTTGTTGTTAGTTTCAGATATGATATCTTTAATGATTTTTTTTGTTTGTTTGGGAATGTAGGGAAGGCAAAAATGGGGGAAAAAGAATGGTATTTTTTCTGTGTGAGAGACAAGAAGTACCCAACAGGGCTGAGGACAAACAGGGCAACAGCTGCAGGTTATTGGAAAGCAACCGGAAAAGACAGGGAGATTTTCAGAGGAAAATCTCTAGTTGGGATGAAGAAAACTCTGGTTTTCTACAAAGGGAGAGCTCCAAAAGGTGAAAAGACAAATTGGGTCATTCATGAATATAGACTTGAGGGAAGATTGTCTCTTCAAAATCTGCCCAAAACAGCAAAGGTCATTCTTGTCATCTTTTCTTCTGTCCCCTCTTTCAATCAAGCAGGGCGGATCCACCGTGCTTTTGTCCAATCTGTACATATATGTTTAAAAAATTCACTAAATATCTATAAATATTGAAATCGAGTTACTATTATAATATGTAAGAACCCGAAGGCGTAAGCAAAAATTTCTCAAAGGGGTGCCGAAATTTATAGATGAATGAGAATAATAACTTTAATTATCATATTTCTAGACAAGAAATAACCTTGATCTATTGATTTTATTGAGTGTTAAGATAGAAAAAGTCATAAGTCCAATTCTACTTAATCACAATTTTTAAACCAAGAGATAATTTATGTCAAATAGTGTCATTTTTTTCCTACTTATCTATTTTCTCACAGTACTAATACATATATTTAGTAAAACTTTCTACGAAGCGGTGTCACTTGACACCGCTTCCTTAGGTGTGCATCCGCCCCGGTAGGAACCTATAAACATCAAATACGAGATCCGCCTCCGGAGGTGGATTTAGGATTTTAATTCTATGGGTTCGACCTCAATTATTCTTAGCATTGAATCAATTGTATTTTTAAAATTATGGATTCATATTTACTACTTTTTGTAATTTTGGTGGATTTTTACACCTACTTATTTGTTGTGCGTGGAAAATAGTGGGTTCAACGCACTCCTATGCTGCATCCGCCCCTGTCCGCCTCTGCATCAAGATTCTATTTTTCACTCTTCTTTTTTACTGTATTGTAGAATGAATGGGTCATTTGCAGAGTATTTCAAAAGAGCTGTGGTGGGAAGAAAATCCATATTTCAGGCCTAGTGAAGCTGAATTCTGATGAAAATGAAATGGCGAATAGTAATTGTCTGCCACCATTGACAGATTCTTCCCCTTATACTAGCAAGATCAAGCCTTCTGCTTCCCAATCTAGCCACGTGCACTGCTTCTCCAATTTTTTTACTGCTCAAAAGAGCCAAGAAAACTTGATCAATTGTTTCAACAATTCTCCTAATTTCTCTGCTCTCTCAAATCCAATGAATAATATTCCCATAAATACATTTTCTTGTAACCAAATAGTCCCAGTTCAGAGCAGCTTCCAAAGTCAAGTTTCATTTGGCATGCAAAATCCTACAATTCTTAAGACTTTACTTGAGAATTATACTCAGAATTTTAAGAAAGAGGAAATAGTTAGTTTATCTCAAGAAACAAAGCTAAGCACTGACATGAATAATGAAATTTCCTCAATTGTGTCAAATCTTGAAATGGGAAGAAGATTACTTGAAGATCAGAGCCTTGACTGCCTCTGGGGTTGCTGAAATAAGCAAAAATCAGAAGAAAGAGCAGAGAAGAGTCAGCACTAGTAGTAGTTATTATGGTGTGGAATTAATTGTATGTGCATGGATTTCTGATTTCTTAAGTTGCATTGAAGGCCGATGTCCAAAATCCAAATCATATCGATACAAAAGGCTGAACTGATAATGTAAAAATTTCTTTATACGGGCTTGAATCCGTCGCACGAAAACAATGTTATATTTTGATTTTTTTATTTTTATTTTATATTTTCTTGTTGCTTATCTAGGGCTACTTAATATGGTGATGTTGAAGTTATGAATTTAGTACTGAATGTTATAAGCATGAGATTGTGGGAGATCAGGTTGGTGAGTTTGTGATATTTTCTTGTGTTTTGTCTCTTTGGAAATCTATATGCTGTGGACCCCTCTCCCTCCATTATGCATAATTTGTATTTATTTATGTCATGATTCATAAATAAATCTCATAATGCAATAATTGTGCTTTGATCCTTTTTATTGGTTGTCGATTTGCAACTACGCAAGTTTTTTGTTGATCTCATGTGAAAAATGTTATATAGCTAAAAAACATTCATGAACCGATGGTCTTTCAGAAATAACATCTCTACTCCTTCGAAATAGGGGTAAGGTTTGCGTACACTACCCTCCTCAGACCTACTAGTGATATTTTATTGGGTCGTTGTTGTTATTGTTTTTTCCCAACATGAAAATTGTCAGACGGTTTAATAATTAAAAAATAGTCAATTTTGTAACTCTGTTAGAAGGGATTAAAGGTGTATAGCTCAATTAGTTGAATGTGTTATGTTAGTCAAATATTTGAAAAATCAAATGAAACAAATGAATTTACCAATAAGTGATAGGCCAAAATAATTAATTTACCAAAGGGTTGTGTTGGATAGGATGGATAGGATTGATATTTGCTCGAACTCGACTACTTAAAAAGTTACATTGGCACGAACCCGACTACAATAAAATTCTGCCTAGAATTAACTTAATAATTTAAATTCAGCTCGAATAATTATACTGAATGAATTTAGAGAATATATGATTAAACTTATAATTAACAAATAAGAGTATGGTGACATAATTAATTATAATCTGATATATTGGTGTTTACCTTAAAATTCGATTAATAATTAAACTTAAATTGTGGTTTTAAAGATATGTGATTTAGTCCAATTCCAATTGATAAAGAAGGAATTAAATATATAAATTGAAGAGTAAAGTAAGTCAAACCAGCGTGCAAGCCAAGTTCGGACCTCGAGCTATGATAGTCTCGAGGTGGGTTAGTAAGAACAGTAAATTATAAGACAACTCTGATGAACAATAAGCAAGAAAGTGATGAATGTATATTCTCTTGTCAATGAATCCGTGTCTTACAAATGAATGAGCCCCCCTTTATATAATAGGAGAATCCTAAATAAGGTACACTTCTAATTATAGTATGAAATCTTATTATACAGCTGTCTAACCGCCAAGGACTAATCCGTTCCGGAATTTACGTCGTGATTTTTGGGTCGTTGTGAGAATCTCGCTCTTTCTATTACCGAACGATAACGGTATTATCTCGAAGTGGGTCGTCTTCCGACCCCGAACTAAAGTTATCGATCTCGACCTTGATATTGGAAAAGAGCCTCGACCCCGAGCTCGGTGTCCTGGCCTCTCGACGTGGTATCACTTTTTCTATTGAAGAACGAAATCGGGTAGTCCCGCTTTTTACCGTATACAATTGGTAATATAGAAGAAACTATATTCTTCTTCGACACAATGAAAATAGTGTTAAAGATTCTTCTTCTCTACGTTTGGATAGAAACATATGAGGTACATACAAAAACATACAGTACTAAATTATTAACATAAATCTACTTCAATCAAACATATAATTTTATAATCCACAAATTATATCTTATCCACTTGGTTGTGATTTTCTTGTAATTGCAAATAAGATAGAGTTCATAAATTCTTATAGAATATGCAGTCATGTTATCCCTAAACAATGAATTCTTATTGAGTTCTTTATATTTTATCTGTTTAAAATCAGTAAATTTTTTATCGTTGTCGTCAAAATTCAGCGTCGAATCAAGACTTCAAGAACATTTATTAGAATATCGGATTTAAATTTAAAAATGAAAAAAAAATACTACTCCTGCCCCATGTTTACACTAAATAAATGGAATATACCAAAGGCAAATTTAGTATTTAAATTTAATGGTTTCAACTTTTAAGATTTTTAAAATTGAACTTATTATATTATTAAAAATTTTTAAAATTAAACTTATTATATTATTAAAATTAAGGGTTCAAATATAATATTATTGAGATTTTAGTAATTTTTAATATATATATATTTATTCCATGTCAAAAGTTATGGGTCGTATCCGGTATAGGCTACACCTGCCCCTGATATACATGACAATTGGCAAGTGCTAGTTACATACACGCATTAATCGTAGAGAAATGATCCAACTTTGTTGGTACAGTAGTTCTTTACTAATATACATTTCTAGATTGAGTTTTTGGATCTATAAGCCTTTTATTTAATTTTATTTATTTAAGAAATCAAGTATATACTAAATTAAATTTCTCAAGATCGCCCTACAATTCAATAATTCAGTATTTTAAATGTAATCACATGAATATCCACTTTGTCATAAACAATACTCAATTATAATTAGCATACACTATCAGAAACCAATACTAAAACGATTTTTTTTTCTCGGAAGGGGTTAACAAATTAAAAAAAGTCATTACTTGTAATCTACTGTTCTATTGGAGAATTTGCTAACCAATTATATTGGCTCACGTCCAACAATTCGTCATATATTTAAACATTAAAGTAATTTTTGTAATAATATATGTTAGTAGTATTAAATATTCTCACGTGTAGCCTACTATCATTATGTCGACATTGACATCATTAAAAACCAATTGGTTTCATAGTATAATAAGTGATCCTTGACACGTAATTAATCCTCTAAGTTATCTTAAAGAGATTAAATTTTATACATCAATAGAGTAAAAAATTTTATACTAGCATTATAGTTCAATAGGATTACATATTTATCATAAAATTTACTTCATAAATGACTTGATTTTATAAATATATTTTACATTATCAGCGCATATCGTTTTACTGAAATTTTGTGGGCAGTTTGGTAAATCATGATAATGAAAGTTTAAGTCATTAACAAGATTGACTTTGGTTTTACAGAATTAAATTGCGCATTGTTCTCTATGACTTCATATAGTCATTTAGAGCAGTCCTAGGATAATGTTTCACTGAAATTATACATACTAGAAAAGAGATTAAGGACATATACTTGGTTGATCATAAAAAGTCAAACTAGATGACTTTTGACTTTGTATGCACTAATTTTATCTCAATTTTTAAGTTATCGAAAAAAAGAGGTCTACCTAAAACCGTAGATTGTAGGATTTAATAGAAGGCTCCGTACCACCAAATATACGGTGCAATGGATGAGATGTTCTTCCTTTAATCAGAGGTCTCGAGTCGAGCTCTGGGTATGGAAAAATCCATGGTAGGAAGCGCTTTCCCGAATGGGGCCTTACGCAGTGCGAATCCGGATATAGTAGTGCTCCGATGCGGGTACCGAACACAGGATGAGAAACCAAAATAAAATAAAATAGAAGACTCTGATAGAAATTTACTACAAAAGCTAGCTATTAAAAAGGGCCTGGGTAACGCTTGTTTTAGTCTTTTAGAAGAGAACAATATATCATTTGTTTTTTGTGTAATTAAGTAGTTAAGCTAATAATTCATTGATCAAAAGGTCAGAATCTAACATTTGCATATATCAAATTAATTAATTTTAACCGTTAAACTTTTTACTGATTTTAATTAACTCAACATTGCTTTCCATTCTGCTAAGCGGAGTGGCCATGAGTTAATGTTTGCATAGTTCTTGGATTCTCATTATTCATTTTTCCGTTGGGTTATTCATTTTAATTCGATATTATCCTTATATATTTACGAAATATCTCATTCGTATTTATATAATTATAAGATGTTTTACTGTTAATTCATTTAGACTGTAGAAACGTGAAGTATATATATCATATACACGCAACATCTTCAGTTTCTTCTTTCCCCACTGAAAACAGTAAACTCTTCAAGTCTTAAAAGAAGTTGGATTTAACAGTTTAATTTAATTAGACTATTTGATTGATTAAGCGCAAAATGAAAAGTAACAGTAACTAATCTTTGCTGAATAAAGAAAAACAAAAACAAAAACAGGATACTAAAAGTATGGAGGAGAAGGAGGATAAATTGGACAATTTAATGAAAATATCCCTTGGCGATTAATAGATGCTAATAAAAGAAACATTTTAGTTCCATTGACGCCAAAGAAATACTATGAGGATAAACGCGGAATATAAAGAAAAGTTTATGAGGCACTATTTTGGCAAGATATTGAAAGTCGTCAACAATTTGAAAATGATATCCTTTTTAAAAGTGTTTAATTAACCTTTAAAAAAGGTTATTTCTTAACTCTTACAAAACCAGAAATAATTAAAGATTACTGCAACTAAAAAAAATAAAAATCAACCGGTCAACTAATGACTACAAATTAAAGTCATTTACGTATCATTAATTTGATCAAAACTGCTTTCCTATTTTCCTTTGTTAATTTCTACTATATGATAATAAGTTGCAAGATTGGGGACGTAGTCACATAAATTTGTTAAGATAAGGTATGGAGAAGTGAAAGCTTATCGTTTAGTCTTTTCCATAAAATCGTTTCTTCTTTTTCTTTTCTTCTCTTTTTGATGGGACTCAGATACAATGTGAAACCAGAAGTTGAGGACTCTATTAATTTATTACTTTTTCTCTATGAATAATTAGGAAGCCTGCATTTCTATTCATCCTTTTTGTCCACGTTTGTATACTGTGTTCAATTTGTTTCAGTCCTATATATCTTGTCCTCTGCTTTCCTTGGTTCTACCCACTTCTTTTATAGTACCTTTTTTTGTTAGAAAGGGATATGAGGCCTTTCAACTTTATTTTTGATAATCGAGAAATCTTCGAGATTCAGTAATGCAAAACTCGGTGGATAATGGGGAATGTCCCTCTATTTATTTCCACTTAAATATTAGATTTTGGTCTACTTCAGAATTTGAGTCCATGACGTGCGCCTAAGCCACACATCATGCATATGCTCTTAGCACTACACCAAAGCCTTGAGGGCAGGTTGAGCTCTTTAAACTTCACAAATATTCTTCTTTCACAGTGATGCATTTAATGCGACGTATATATGTTTTGCTCTTAATGTAGGATACTGACTGTGTGAACCTTCAGAGCTCGTAACACATCACTGTTGCAGCACTGACGAGCCAATTACAGTTGAACCAAACTGAAAAATGCGGGCTTAGCACAGCCCTGGTCTGCATGTTAGGAGGGGGAGGGGAGGGGAATCCAATGCATTAAGCTCCGTCTGAAGAAGGCCAGCCACATTTGATAGTCAACCAAGACAAAATGTCGTGAGACCAGCACATATAACACCATGATAAGAGTTAAGACAAACATCACTGCTAGAAGAAACTTATATATAGTGAAACCTGGTCTACCAGGCAGAGGCAAATCTAGGATTTGTTGAACATGGGTGCACCACCAAAAAAAGTAGAAAAAAAGTATTAAGTGGGAATTGATCCACGTTCCTAAAGGTAAATAACCCAGCATTCAATCAAGTGCATCATCAATCTTTTTGGAGCATGGGAGTCAGCAGATAATATTAGACTAATTCTAAAATATATGTACATAAAATACCTAATTTGACTGTGAGACCATGGGTTCATTTAATCACGTGCCCCTTAATTGGGGCTATAGATCCGCCCCTGCAGTACCAGGGGATTAGATGCTGCATGAAGTACAAGATGCAGGGTGACCCATCACAGGAGAACTACAATGTAAAGGTGAGGAAGTCAAAATGATTGGAATTGTCAAGTCATTTATATCTGTGTGCACTTAGCACAAGCACAGAATAAGAGTTACCCTTTTTAGCTTGCAATGCATTAGCACTTTTAGCAATTATGAGTATCACCAAGATTATTTTTAAAAAAAAATCATAACACCAAACATGATTTGTGTTTGACCAGAATTCTCCCATATGACAGTCACCAACTGGGGTTGAATACCAGTGATACTACAACAATTTAGGCCTGGAGGTTCCACACTCATGGGCCTGCAGGGAAATGAGATTCTGCATTTCCTTCCTCTTATTGGTCGGGCATACCTGTCCATAGTATCAGATATCTGACAACTCTCTGTATGCAGGGTCCTGCATGTTGATATATCTTTCGCTTGATGTTTAGATTATCAGCTGCTCCACGGTCTTCCCCTGCCATAGTGTCTGCAGGATATTGTCCATTAAACGCTATGAAATTTTGCATATCCCATAGCTCCAGCAATACTTGTAACCCCAGGGGATCCTTGAGCCTCGATGATGATCGATTCCCAGAAGATTGAGGGTGCCCCACGCACTTCTCCAGTGCGAAATTGACCCAGCGACACTCAAGATAATCAGCACGAATCAAAAGGCTTGGTGGTTCTCGGAAGATACTGAATTTTACAGATAAGGAAGCCACTAGCACAACAATTAGTTAAGTTAACAGGGAAGTTGACAGGGTACTGTTATTTACATGATCCTGGAGGCTTTGCATTAGAGATGCTGCGGAACCAACCAGACCTGAATCTATTAATTCCTCATAACACTTACAAGTTGAATGGAGATCAACCATATCTTGGTAGCCCTTAAGCAAGACCTTGTACATGCAAAGATTAGGCATAAAACCTGTCTTTAACATATCTGCCTTAAGCATCATGACACTAGTTATGTGCCCGGCCTCAAAATGACGTTTTATCATCATGGCATAAGTGGGTAAATCTGGATACAGATTGTTGCGTCGTAGATCCATGAAAAACTTATTGGCTTTAAAATACTGCCCATCTTTCCATAAACCATGGATTAAGGCAGAATATGTAACTTTATTAGGGAAAGAAAGAACACCATTACTGGAGTCTACTTTGACTCCTGCAGAACCAGAACCAGTTACTTTCAAGAAAAATTTGATTGCATCACTAATCATTCCGTTCTTGCGAAATCCATCAACCAAACAAGTAAACGTGAAAGCGTTAGGAACAACTCCAACCTCCATCATCTCCTTATATAGCCGTAGAGCAGAAGTAGTGTTTCTTTTTTTGAAGTGACCATCAATCAAAGCTGTATAAGCAACTACATCAGGTTTCAAGTCTTTAATAATCATTTCAGTATATACACCCATTGCAGCTTCTACATTCCCTACCTTGCAAAAGCCATCTATCAATATCGAGAAGGTGACTACACTGGGCTGGACACCCTTCTCTATCATCTGAGAACACAATGCCAAAGCCTTCTCCATATTTCTATCCTCGCAGTACCTATTAATCAACTGATTATAAACAACAGAGTTCACAACCACCCCTGTTTCGTCCATTTTCTGCAAAAGCCTCTCTCCTTCGTCCACTTGCCCCACAGTACAATGACCCTTTATAAGTGTACCATAAGTTACAACATCTGGAGAAATACCAAGCTTTTCCATCTCAGAATGCATCTCTAGCGCGGTTGACACATCATACGAATTACAACAGCCATCAATCAGACAATTATAGACAAATAAATTGGGATGTACCCCAAACTTCACCATACATGCAAAGAAATTCCTCGCTGCTATCACTTCACCCACTTTGCAGAGCATATTGATCAAGATACCAAAAGTAACAACATTCGGAAGAATTCCATGATTCATCATTTCTTGATACAGCTGAAAGGCTCTTCCGGCATCAGCGATCTTGCCATAGCCATCCATCAGAGTATTATAAGTGTAAAGATTAGGCTTAACTCCAACCTCCCGCATTTTCATGAACATGCTTTCAGCTTCCAGTATCTTATCCCCACTGCAAAACCCGCGTATCAGAGTAGTACATATCACAACATTTGGTTTAATCCCTTTCTCAGCCATCTCATCATATAGCAATTTAGCTTTCAAAATCTCACCTTTCAGACAGCATGCATCAATCAATACTCCATATGTCACTATACTAGGACATAACCCTAATGTGAGCATATTCCTATAAATACCCCACATGAATTCAAACTTACCCATTTTCACAAACCCATCTAAAAGAGCATTACAAGCAGGCAAAGAGGGTAACTCCCCCATCTTTTGGTACACCCAGTAGGCATCATCAAGAAAACCCATTTCAGATAACGCAATAATCAACACCCCAAACACATTAGAACGACACCCAAAATCTATTTTACTAAGGGAATTGAAAATTAAAGAGCAAACCTTTCTGGGGTTGCTGGTTTTACTAAGATTTTCGATGAGGCATTTTATCAAACATCTGGCGTCGAGATACAATCTAGCTCGGGTTAAGTAATGAATGATGGCTAAGTGTAGTGTAAGATCCTTTATTGGGTCTGTTTTTCTGGATGCTGAGTTGAATAGCTGCATGGCTTGGCTAAGGGTCTTGGCATTGAGGATTGCTGCGGGTAAGTTTGATGAGACAGGGGAAGAAGAAAATGGAGATGCTGAAATGGTTCTTGAAATGACTGGGGACTTTAAACGGAAAATCGATTTCATGTTTTGAGAAAAGGACTTCGACATTGCTGCTGATCACGCTGGTGATTGTCAGCTGATTCCATATCTACATCTCATTGGTTTCTGCTGTTTGAGCTGTATACTGAGATTTGACAATGGAGTAGTAGTTTTGACTTGAAATAAATCTTGTTTTGAACTTGAAATGAAATATGATAGGCCTATTTGCTCAAATGTTGAGCAAATGTAATAAAAAAAAAATATTAGTAAAAAACCTGTCGAAGTTTATAAACTTATATGGTTTGTGAAATCAGCCAATTAAAAATGAACATGTAATATCTTTTTTAGTAAACTTTTTAAAAATATGTTAACCTCTTAATTTTGAAATATATTAAAAGTATTATAATCCATAATAGAGGGGTTTTTTTTTACCTTTGGAGAATTTTGGAATTTTTTAAAAAAATTATGGTGTTCATGATCTCATTCTATGAATTCACTTAGAGTTCAAGGTTAGAGATTCGGTTTTCTAGACAGAAAAGGTTTAGGAGGTCGAAATTCACTCAATATTGAATAAGTATAAAGTCGAAATTAAGATGATTTTGAAATGGAAAAAAGAGAGAGAGAGGGGTAGAGAAATTTAAATCTAAAAAGGAGGAATTTATTCCTAAATTACATTTATATAATGATCAATTCATAACGTTTATATAACAGAATTCACCCTTCTTACCAATATATATATTCCAGTAATTTTCGATCATGCAGCAGCTATGACCTTTCCTTAGTAGCTAATACCCTAAAAGAAGATTTAATAAGAAAATAAGGAGCAGATGTGTATTGGGAAAAATTGAATTTATATATATTGAGACATGTGGACTGGTCAAATAGTCAAAAAATTATAATTAGTCAAGAGTCACGGGCAGTAATAGAAACGAGCAAAGGCAAAGGAAGAGGCACGAGAGGACATTTGAAGGATTCAGCGCCCGTACCTATTTAGATCATTTATCAAAAGGAACGGATCTGACCATAATAAAGAGCGTAGATACGGAATTCGATAGGCATTAAATACCGGATATGTTAGAGAATTTGTATTGATTACAATGATTGTGTAACGTAGCATTTAATGTTTTTAATTATTCATAATAGCCTCATTATGATTTGAAGGAAACACATACCTTCAAGACACCTATAAAATGGAGGTATCTAGTCACTTGTAAGGACAGACACAATTGAAATATACTCTGATTCACTTATTTTTCTCCTGATTACATTCTGGTTACTCCAAATTATTCTCTTCTACATATTCTTTTGATTATCAGTAACCCACGTTCTTCTAAATTATAGCTTTGACTAAAATTCTATTTTTTGGTTAAACAAATTGGTTCCGTTACCGGAAATCTGATAATCTATTTTCTTTTCACTTGACCTTCCTTGTTACATCAATCATGTCGAATAACAATGACAACACCCCAGGAAACCAAGAGAACCAACAAAGTCAGGGAGACCCACAGAACATTAACATTCAGGTTCCTACTCCGCAGGACTATCCACGGCAATCTCGTGAGGGTACTCTCGATGGATCTCAAATAAACGAGTATGCTCAATTTGAAAATGCTGAAGCTGTTGATGAAGCTCTGCAGAAGTTAATTACTGCTCAGGTCAACAAAGCTGTTGAAGCGCTTGCTAACCAGTTACCTGTTGCAACACCCACACCTTCTCCAAATAATAACACTATAGAAAACCCTCGTTCCGAGCTTGTTAACTCAGGCAGCGGTGGAACCCCCAGTAAATCGCAGGAGAGAGAACCAGGTAATGTAATTAATTCTGATTTACAAAATTTAGTACTAACCTTGCAGAAACAGCTCAAGGAGCAAAGTGAACGCATAGAGTAGATACCCGGGGTGCCGCCCATAATCAAAGGGGTAGACATGGACAGATATTCGCAACAACCCTGGAAGCCGAGTGCTGCCCCACTCCCAATTCCAAAAAAAGTTCAAAATGCCTGATATTCCAAAGTATGATGGAACGAGAGACTCACAGGACCACGTGACTGCATTCACAACGGGCATAAAAGGCAATGATTTGACTAAGCAGGAGATCGAGTCGGTATTAGTCAAGAAATTTGGTGAAACACTCACCAAAGGAGCACTAACGTGGTATTCCCTTTTACCTAAAAATTCTATAAATTCTTTTGTTGAGCTTGCAGATTCTTTCATCAAAGCGCACTCGGGAGCCCAAAAAGTGGAAAAAAGAATGGAGGATATTTTCAAAATTAAGCAAGGAGATTCAGAATTGCTTAGAGAATTCGTGGACAGATTTCAACGCGAAAGAATGACATTGCCGCGTGTACCTGATAACTGGGCAACTATAACTTTCACAAGCAATTTGAATGAAAAAAGCTCGAAAGCTACGAGGAGACTAAAGGAAAGCCTTCGAGAATTCCCAGCTACAACGTGGGACGATGTTTATAACAGGTATAGTACGAAGTTGAGGATTGAGGAAGATATTGTTCCCCGATCTCAAAAAGAAGAAAGTATACGTTCAAGACGTGCAGAGAACGAAAAAAGATCCGGTAAAAATAGGTACGAGCCTTATATGGGACCTACGAGGAAAGACTCACGGTCAAAACAGGATAATCAAAGGCACGATCACAGATCAAGAAATAGAGAATCAGGTTCTTCATCAAGATTTAGGAACGAGCGAAACAACTATGAGTCACGGGATGATGATAGAAATTTAAAAGCGAGATTCGGAGGTTACAACTTCAACGTCAGCACCTCCGAGCTCGTAGCTGTTTTGAAAAGTATGGGAGATAAGGTTCGATGGCCAAAGGAAATGAGATCGAATCCAAATAGGCGCAACCCTGACCATTGCTGCGAGTTCTATAATGATCACGGGCATAAAATAGCAGATTGCAGGTTTTTACAAAGTGAAGTTGATCATTTATTAAAACAAGGATATCTTACAGAGTTGTTCAGCGAGAAAGGCAAGCAAGCTTACATGAAGAACAGGCAGGAGCCTCCAAAGCCACCTTCTCCCAAAAGAACTGTTAACGTTATAAGTGGGGGTGAAGACATTAATGGTGTGTCATATGCTGCGGCTAACAAAACTTCCAAATAACTATTACCCAAGGGAAACGGGTGCGGCATGTTCTAGAAGAAGGCAATATTACATTCAGTAATACAGATACATATGGCGTATTAATCCCTCATAACGATGTACTGGTAATATCTTTAATTGTGCATGATACTAATGTGAAACGAGTTTTGATTGATCCAGGTAGTTCCGTGAACATTATTTTGCTAAGAGTGCTACGTGAGATGCAAGTTGAAGATGGAGTAATACCAAAGGCGCATACTCTATCTGGATTCGATAATTCTAGTGTCGTCACAAAAGGAGAAGTAACACTCACCACTTTTGTTGAAGGGGTCATCAAAGATACAAAGTTCCAGGTAGTAGACATGGAGATGTCTTACAACGTGATTCTGGGGAGACCATGGATCCATGAAATAGATATTGTTCCTTCAACCTTGTATCAAGTTATCAAATTCCCATCGCCATGGGGAATTTGTCAAATTCACGGAGATCAACATACATCCAGGGCTATTAACTCCGTTGCAGATACAAGCACGAGAAGTGAAGGCAAATAGTAATCACAGAAGGCAGTTGAGGACACCACAACACAAACCTTAACTGAACAAGTGCGAACAGATGTAGACTCAAGGCCTGATACCATTCAAGAACCAGAAGAGAATGAAGATATCAAAACAATGATAGAGGAATTAGAACATGTCGTGTTGTTTGCTCAGTGGCCTGATAAAAAAGTCTATGTCGGGGCTAATCTTGACCAAGGAATGAAAGGTAAGTTAATCGAATTTTTGAAAACTAACATGGACTGCTTCGCTTGGTCCCACTCCGACATGACAGGAATACCACCGGAGGTGATGACTCATAAACTAAATGAAGATCTATCATATCCTCCTGTGAAGCGAAAGAAAAGAAAGTAGGGAACTTTCAAGAATCGCATGATTCAAGAAGAAGTCCAAAAATTGCTAAAAATTATTTCCGTTCGAGAGGTAAAGTATCCTAACTGGTTAGCTAATACTGTTGTGGTTCCAAAGAAAAATGGTAAGTGGCGGGTTTATGTAGATTATACAGATCTTAACAAAGCCTGCCCTGAAGATTCTTTTCCACTACCACATATAGATCAATTGATTGATGCATATTCAGGATATAATCAGATTAAAATGGATCCGGCATATGAAGAAAAAACTTCATTCATAACAGACAGGGGGACTTATTGTTATAAAGTAATGCCCTTTGGTCTACAGAATGCAGGTGCAACGTACCAGAGGTTAGTTACCAAAATGTTTCAGGAATATTTAGGAAAGACAATGGAGGTATATATAGATGATATGCTTGTTAAAACTCAACACTCATAAAATCACATATCACACTTGTCTGACACATTTTCAATTCTGCATAAATATAATGTGAAGTTAAATCCCGAAAATTATGCATTTGGCGTTGCATCAGGCAAGTTTTTGGGTTTTCTTATTTCTAACTGTGGAATTGAAGTAAATCCTGCACATATTAAAGCCATTGAAGAAATCCCTGACATACTTTCAAACAAGGAAGAAGTTCAAAGATTAACAGGGAGAATTGCGGCCTTGGGAAGATTCATCTCTAAATCATCAGAGAAGTGTTTTAAACTCTTCTCAGCTCTTAAAAAGCAGGATCATTTTGAATGGAATGAGGAATGTCAACAAGCACTTAGGAATTTGAAAACGTACTTATCAAATCCGCCTCTGTTGGCAAAACCAAAAGCTGGGGAAAAGTTACTCCTATACCTTGCTATTTCGGAGGTGGCGGTAAGTGTTGTTCTGGTCCGAGAAGAGCAAGGTAAACAATCACATATCTATTATGTAAGTAAATCTTTGTTAGATGCATAAACGAGGTATCCTCAGTTAGAAAAACTTGCACTTGCGCTAATCATGGCATCTAGGAAGTTAAGACCTTACTTTCAATGCCATCCTATCGTTGTGGTAACTACCTACCCTTTACGTAACATACTACATAAGCATGAGTATCAGGTAGGTTAGCTAAGTGGACAATAGAGTTAAGTGAATACGAAATTGCATACCAACCTAGAACTGCTATAAAATCGCAAGTATTAGTTGATTTCGTGGTTGATTTTAGTCAGGGAATACAGTTAGAAGCAGAAAAAGAATTACAGGTGTTCAATAGAGCCAACCCAGGAACTTGGACTTTATTCACTGATGGCTCATCTGAAGAGCAGGTTTGGGGATAGTATTGGTACCACCTACGGGTGAAACCATTCGGCAAACTATTAAATGTCATTCCATAACTAACAATGAGGCAGAATATGAGGCTATGATTGCAGGTTTAGAACTGGCACGGGAACTTGGCATAAATCAGATTATAATCAAGAGTGATTCACAACTCATAGTTAATCAAATGCTGGGGACTTATAAAGCCAGGGAAGCAAGGATGCAGCAGTATTTAGAAAAAGGTACAGGAATTGGTAAAACAATTTCAACATTGGAAGATTAGACAAATACCCAGGGACGAAAATCTTGAAGCAGACGCCCTAGCTAATCTCGCATTTGCGGCTGACGTGGAAAACGATGCAAATGCCTCAATGATACATTTATTTCATTCAGTTTTTGATCCTGATGCGAATGAGGTAAATTTTAATAACTTAACCTAGGATTGGAGGAACGAAATTGTTGCTTTTTTGCAGTATGGAACCGTCCCTGATGACAAGAAAAAGGCATATGCGCTTCGAAGGCAGGCCGCTCGGTACTGCTTAAAACAAGGCAATCTATATCGTAAAATGTTTGGTGGACCCTTAGCAAGATGCCTTGGACCTTCACAAACAGAGTATGTAATGAGAGAAACACACGAGGGTCATTACGAGAATCACGCAGGTGGAAGATCACTAGTAAGAACCTTAATTAGGGCAGGTTATTACTGGCCTAAAATGGAAGAGGAGGCAGAAAGTTTCGTAGCCAAATGTGATAAATGCCAGAAGTACGGTAACAATATGCATAAACCTGCGGGATTATTACATCCAGTCATTTTGCCGCGGCCATTTATGAAATGGGGAATGGATATCGTAGGACCATTACCGCAAGCAAAAAGACAGGTAAAATTTTTGCTTGTTCTCACTAATTATTTTACTAAATGGGTAGAGGTAGGCACATTCAAACAGGTGCGAGAAAAGGAAGTCAGAGACTTTATTTGGCAGAATATCATATGTCGATTCGGCGTACCAAAGGAGATCGTATGTGATAATGGTCCTCAGTTTATTGGAGCTTAGATCACAGAATTTTTTCAAAGCTGGCAAATTAAAAGGATTACGTCAACACCCTACCATCCGGTGGGTAATGGGCAGGCAGAATCAACGAACAAAGTCATTATCAACAACTTAAAGAAACGGCTAGAGGAATCAAAAGGAAACTGGCCTGAAGTATTACCTGGAGTTTTATGGGCTTATCGCACAACTGCAAAAACAAGTACAGGTGAAACACCGTTTTCATTCGTTTATGGAGCTGAGGCTTTAATTCCAGTTGAGATAGGGGAACCAAGTACACGGTTCACATAGGCGACACAAGAGTCTAATGACGAGGAGATGCGGGTCAATTTAGATTTACTCGAAGGGCGGAGAGAAGCTGCTTTAATAAGAATGGCAGCACAGAAGCAAGTCATAGAATGATACTACAATAGAAAAGCGCGCCTCGGGTTCTTCAAAATTAGGGACTTCGTGCTTAAAAGGGTTTTTTAGTCTACAAAAGGTAGCTAACACAGGGAAATTAAGTCCAACATGGGAAGGACCCTACAAAGTACGTGATGTTGCAGGAAAATGAGCATACGAACTGGAGACAGTGGATGACAAGATACTACCTTCGCATTGGAATGTTGTTCATTTAAAGAGATACTATTTCTAAAGAAAATCCACGGTCAGGTATAACCATTTTAAATCTCATTTTTGAATTGTTAAGATTTTACTAACGATTTTAGATGATAGGCAAAACGCTAACCCGTACTAAATGATGAGTCACGACCTGCAAGGCACATGGAGTAACCTAAAATTCCTGGCCTAGGGTTACAATTATTCTGATAGAAATACAAATGGGTTATGCAGTCTTCATCTATAATCGTCCCTCCGAGTCTCGTATGTTTTTCCTTTTTAGGGAAAGGACCAAATGTGAGAAACTATCAAGTGCTCGAGGCTTCATACTTCAACACTCAAACACTTGGGGACTACATAATATACACGGACATGTGTATAAAGAAGGCAAAGAAGATTAAGGAAAAATCAAGCCTGAAAGAGTCAAGTCAAGTGCAGAGTAAAAGTCATAAAGCCACGAGCTAAAGCTAGTCAAGTGTAGAGTAAAAGTCATAAAGCCACGAGCTAAGGCCAAAGAAAAACCTCACTAGGGATAAAGGCTTTGTACTAAAACAGGTTATAAGGAAAAACCCCGTGTCTATTATTTATTATTTTTTAAATCTGTTACAAGAAAAACAGTTACGAGAAATTTATGGATGTAATTCAATTACATGTAAAGTTTTATTCGGAACTAGACAAGGTTCAAAAATAAAAACTTGTCCAAGTTATTTCAGAAAAACATGTGTATTCCTATTTCTTTTGTCGTATGATAATACCATTATGAAGGTGAGATGTCTTCTTCATTAAGTATTGGAATATAAAAGGGCCCTCTTTTATAAAACTCATGTTTAAATTAATCATGAGGTTAACAGAAGCATTTTTCAGAAAATAAAAATGCAAATTATTCTGTAAGTCCTTAAAAATAAAGGCGAGAATAAAGCAAGCAGAAGTTTAAGATAAAAACTTCTTAATATGTAAAAAAAAAAAAGAAAAAAAACATCTAAGACTAAGTTCCAACTTAGTCATCAAACTACGAAATTGTTTAGATTACCCCATTAAAAGACTTGGGGACTGACGTTCCTAAAATCAACCCTCAAATGAAGTTAAGGGTTTGATTACTATCTTCCAAAGTCAAAACAAAAATAAAATCATTTGAATGATTAAAACTGGTCACTGAGAAGTTTGCGGTATTGAGGCAGGAACATCGATAGCAGCAGGCTCAATTTGGGCAGGTGCATCAGCAGGCGCGGCTTCAACTTGACTTGCAGCAATGGGCTCGATCGGGGTTGAAATAGTCATGATACCCGTATCAGCTTCAACATTCATAAAAGCTTCAGCCACGGGAACTTCATCCATAAGAGAAGGGAAGTCCTAAGTCTGTTGAGCCTTTTTAATAGTTTCGTTGATTTTAGCTAACTCTAACTCCAGGTTGAAGTTTTCTTGGCTAGCTTCAAGTAGGGTTTCACGACGGAAATTCAAAAAAGCCCAACTTGCCTCAACAACAGATTTTTCTTCAAGGATCTCATAATCCTTTTCTCAAGCAGTGATCTCATTTTTTAGCTCTTCATTTTCAGCCAAGGCAGAGCTGTGGGAAGCTTGAAGAGAGGCGTGGGAGCATTCTAAAGCACGCACCTTATCAGCAGATATTCTGAGGTCTTCTTGTGCTTGAGTCAAATTCTGCACAAGCTCCCCAGAGTAAACTTCCTTTTGATTTAAAAGAGCCTTTACCTATCTGATCTTTTCACTAGCTTTAGATAGCTGCTCTGAAAAGGAGGACTCAAGATGCTCTTTGTCTTTCTCTGCTTGGTGTGAATAAGCTTTTGTAACCGCCAATTCTGAGGTTAAGGCCCGTACTCGCTGCTCTAAGGTATTCTTGTTCTCTTGCAAGCTCTCTATGTCAAGATGAGCACTCTCAAATTGCCCCTTCCAATTGGTTGCTTCCAATTGAGAGTCACGTGCTGTCTTCTCCAAAGGAGCAATTCTTTTCATCAACTCTGTGCCGATGAGATTAGCCTAAAAAAGAAAAGAGAAGAAATAAGAATCTCAACGATGAAAAATTTTGCAAAGTGGGAGAGAAGGAAAATACCTTCAGAGTGGCATGCATGATGTCATTCATTAAAGTCAGAGAACTATGGCTTTCCAGCTTTGCTTTTTCAATTGAGCCAATAAGAGGCTCTAGCCATATATCCGTCTGACCTGATTTTCTCAAAAGGCTATTCTCAGCAGGAATTTCAATAGTTACCCGCCTCATAGCGGCACTCTTACTTGAAGAGCCCGTTTCAGTATGATGAACTATAGGGGGGAATAACCAAAAGAGGTGCAGGAGAAGAGGTAAGAGCAGTAAAAGAAGGAACGGAAATAGCTGGGGCCGGTAAAGAAGGAATCACAGGCACGGGTAATGAGAAAGATGATAAAGGTACTTTGTCTAAAACAGGCCCAACATCTTCACGACCAAATCCACTGACAAAAAGTTGGTCGATAGACTCACGAGTGTCGTGGGAGTGACGTCATCATCGGGAATTATTATTGGGGTTTCAACAGGTTCAATAAAAGAAACCGAGACTTCAGCTTCGTCATCAGAAACAATGCGTCTCCTAACTCGTGGCCTCGTTACCAACGGGCTCTCATTTTCCTCTTCTTTAGAATTTTCCTCTTCAGCATCCTTCCTTTTTGCAGAGAGGAACCCAAGACTATTTCTCGGGCTCTCTCTAGAGAGATATGGGTTCCCGAAGGAGTACGGGTCTCCAAAGAGACACGAGAGGCTGCAACTGCTTCCGCAGTAACCCCTCGAATAGCAAATCCTGACAAAAAGAAGGATAAAAGTTAAAACAATAAAGGAGAATATAGAAATAAAAAAAACAAAAACAAAATGTGAACTCTTACCGTGAGTCTTAACCTTCCAACCAAAATGGTTAGAAAGTGTTTTCCAAGATCTACCGTCCATTGGCGCGATCTTCAGCAATTTATCTACCCAACCACGGAAATTGGGAACATCCCCCACAACTCCCATGGTTGCTATAAATAAAAACAAAGGAGGGGGGGGGGGGTAAAATTAGTAAAGTTGATAAATTTGAAAGAAGAAGGTACGAGAGGGATAAAAGACCTACTTGCAAAATTCCACTTCTCAGGAAAGGGGACATTATCTTCACCCACTAAACCAACAGTGGGGGCAACAACAAATCGGGCATACTAGCCACGATCCTTGTCATCTTCAGGGCTCACCAAAACCCTCTTACTCCTGGCCACTAGTGTAAAAACACCATTACGAAAAAGCCTAGGTGAGTAAAGATGAATAAAGTGAGGGAAAGTAAAAGGAGCTTTAGCTCTAGTGTCCAAATGCCTTAAACAGGCAACTGCCCTCCATATGATTGGGCCAATTTGACCCAAGCAGACATTGAAGAAACGGCAAAATTCGAGAATTATTGGGTCAATTGCTGGTCTAAACCCTAAAGTAAAAGGGTAAGTGTAAACAAAAAAGAACCCCGTTAAATAGGAAGTAATTCTCTGATTCGGATTAGGGATAATAATGGAAAAATCATTACTCCAATGGCAGTCCTTACGAATCACAGGAGTCAAAACCTCTGTAATTTGAGTAGGGTAAGTATCGACACGATCTAATGCGAAAACTTGTTTTCTAAGAGATTCCCTGTCATGGTAAAAAGACAATTCTGAAGGAACTATCTCATCTACTAACGGTTCGCGTAAAGGTTCAGAATGGTCTTTACCCCTAGAAGAAGATTTTTGAGAAAGGGAACCTCTGGTTCTAGAGGAAGGACCAGAACTAGAAGAAGGCATAGACGAACCACCTCCTCTAGTAGATCCTAAACTACGAAGTCTACCTCCCTTTCTATGCCTAACAGGGGCATTAGGGAAGGAGTCAGTAATGGAAACTCTCTCAGGGTTAGGGCTTGGAGAAGACATATCGAAGAGGAATAGTCTAAGGAAGAAGTCAACAAAGATTTGGAGAAATAAGTGTTCAATAAGTTTTATGTGATAAAGACAAAGGAAAAAATTATATTTATACCGATAAGCAACCGCCAAAGGTAAAAGTGCAGAGGTGGAAATAACATAATTATGATAACTGGCACTTCGTTAATAGTGGCACCGTAAAAACCTTGAAAAAAGGCTGCAAAAATTGCAGAGCCAATGGAAAATCGACACGTGCATGAAGTATTAAATGGAAGTGACAATTGAAGCGTCAGTTTTGTCATAGCATTAATGGTGACAAAAATTCTCGTTTTAATGAAATCCACTTCCCAAATATTCAATTGATGAATAAATGGAAAGTGGGGGGACTATCTGTATTGGGAAAAATTGAATTTATATATGTTGAGACACGTGGACTGGGCAAATAGTCAAAGAATTATAATTAGTCAAGAGTCACGGGCAGCAATAGAAACGAGCAAAGGCAAAGGAAGAGGCAGGGGAGGACATTTGAAGGATTCAGCGCCCGTACCTATTTAGATCATTTATCAAAAGGAACGGATCTGACCCTAATAAAGAGCGCAGATACGGAATTCGATAGGCATTAAATACCGGATACGTTAGAGAATTTGTATTGATTACAATGATTGTGTAACGTAGCATTTAATATCTTTAATTATTCATAATAGCCTCATTATGATTTGAAGGAAATGCATACCTTCAAGACACCTATAAAAGGGGGTATCGAGTCACTTGTAAGGACAAACACAATTGAAATATACTCTGATTCACTTGTTTTTCTCCTGATTACATTCTGGTTACTTCAAATTATCTTCTACATATTCTTTTGATTATCAGTAACCCGCGTTCTTCTAAATTATAGTTTTGACTAAAATTCTATTTTTTGGTTAAACAAGATGGAAATTACTTATACTTTATTATTTTACACAAAATATTAATATGCTTTAAAATAATAGGTTGATAATCTCAAACCCCTCTCATATATTGGATTTGAAAAGGCTTCTTAGCTGCTACATAACAAGAACTTGCTGCATCATGGATCTCCCTATATTCAATGATATAATTAAATACTAATTAAAACAGCGCTTTCTCTAATAACTTTGAACTTTTAAATGATTGATCAAACAAATTAAATATAATACCAAAACAAACAAATATCTCGGGTTCGAGTTTCACTGCAACTAATGTACCAAAAAAAAAAAAACAGGAGTTTAGCTCATAAAAAGAGAATTACAGTCATACATGAGGGGCATGTTAAGATATAATATAATTAAATAATTAGCATAAATTTTTAAATGAGATGGTCATACAAATTCAATATCCTATCCATTAATATGGTGTCTCATTAGTCTCATAATCTCCATCGATTTCTTCATAAAGAGCTTGAAAAAAGGCGAGCATAAATCGGGCAAGACTTGGAATTTTTTCAAGAATATAAATAGTTTGCTGCAGCTTCATAGCTTTATCTTAGCTTTATCTTTGCTATCAATACCTTGATATACCAAACACGAAAGTAAAAGTAGGGAAAAAATTTCCCTTGATAATGGCGCGGTAACCCTATTGTAGAATTATAAAGGTATGCTTTCTTGTAAATTTACTTAATAATGAGCTAGCATCTGCTATTTATAACATTAAAAAGGACCTTCCTTATTCTACTTTTACTGGGATTTATAAGAAAACTACCGCCCTTTTTTTTTTTTTTTTTACTTGAAGTGGGATTTCAATTTTCAACCATGATTATTATGGAATTATTTTTTCTACTAACAATTGTTACTTTATGGAAAAAATTTCCAACCAACCCCAATGAGCTTATAAAAAAAAAATTAAGATATCATATATTGATGATATTATAAAGTATGTTTAAATTATCATATTACTTAAAAGTAGTAGTAATTCATAGAAAGTATATTGACGACTTAAATAGAAGGTTTTCAATTACCTACTAAGTTTGTTAAATTACACTGAGATATGTCAAAACTCAGTTTTTCTCTATGACTAATTGTCTATAACTTAGATTAAAAAATGTTAGTAATAAAATTCTAGATTATGTGGACTGAAAAAAAGAAGCAGCAAAAATCAACTTTCACCATATTTTTCATTCTGGTTTCTGTTGTTGGTACGAATTTTTTGTCAGTGAACCGTGGGTCTCCCGGAAACAACCTTCCTGTCACACCCCTTTTCTACCCGTCCAAATAATAATAATAATAATAATAATATGTGTATGAGTTAAAGAGTTTTTCCAATTAAAGTGACAAAATTTGAATAGGGGTTATTTTATTGTTCAGAGTCGCCACTTGGAATTGATTTTTTCGGTGTTCCAAGTCACCATTTATTTGAATCCCTAGTCAAAGGAATGTTTGACTCTATTTTTATCGGTCCGCGAAAACAAAGTTCGGGTAAGGAATTCTGTTGACCGAGGAGAAGGTATAAGGCATTCCCCGAGTCCCGTAGTTCTAGCATAGTCGCTTTATTGACTTAAACTTGGCTGGAATTAATTTTGGACAAACTGTAATTTATATTATTTTTATGTTTTACCTATCCTCTTTTATCTCTTGATTATTAGAAAAATTAAAGAATATTTTTGAATAATAAGATGTCATAACCACACTACGCAAGTGAATGCGTGATCGACGAAATTTATTATTTAGTCATAACGGCGCTACACAAGCGAATCCGCAGTCATGACAGACGATTGTTAGCACGTTATTTACTTTTGAAAAAAAAAATCCTACAATTGTGCTCGGAGGAAATATTAACCCTCTTTTTTTCGAAAAATTTATTAAATGTCACTACCACGCTACGCAAGCGAATCCGTGATTATGACAAAAGATTTATAAATTAATTAAAACGATTGAATATGACATGAAATTGATGAATTAACTTATTAAAAGTTAAGCGTCACGCTATACAAGTGAGTCAGTGAAATTAAAGCGCACCTAATATTTGTCTAGCGTTTAAATTAATTAAAAGGAAACGAGTTAATTAAAATAGTAGAAAAATCTGATATTATTATTATTTTCGAGCTTTATAGTTGGGAAAAATTATGCAAATAAATATTGGACCAACTTTATCTATTTTAAAAGAAATAAGTCAACTTCTTGTTAAAAGAAAAAAAAATGGGCCAGCTTGTATAGAACTTTTGGGCTACTAGAATTTATTAGTAAAATGGGCCAAGAAATGGATTTCAATTGGCCCAATGTTATATAGAAGAAAAGGGGTAATTTTGTTGTTTAAAGGTAAATGAGCCAGCTTTTATTTTTGATTCAATAAGGCCGAAAGTTGATACAATCTTAGCTCTTTACTTAATTTGCGTTCATGACCATTAACTACATAGTCACCACTGTATAAACGTCCACTTTACAAAAATAGCCACTTTTGCAAATCCGACAAAATGGCCAGATTCACAAAGATACTATCATAGCATTCCTAGAAGCATATATTGGCAGTGAAATTTCAGCAACTAAAACGAACTCATGCTATGTGTTATACACCTAAAGTCATTCATGGCATACTTAGCATTGTTACTCGGATACAATAGCATGAAAACATGCTTAAAAATCCATAAACGACTTGCATATCACATTCAAAAAACTTACAACTCAATATTCAAGTATTATGAAGGACTATATTCACATTATCACATGCTTGATACATAACAATAACATACAAAGCTCTTTTGTTGTCGAACTATTCATCACATCAAACACATTTAAATGGTGCAGCATGTCCAAGTTGTTCCCATTGCTGAAAATACATACATTACAAGTCTTAAAGGATTACCTGGATAGCAAAAGAATAAACAGTAGTTCAGCAACTAAAGCAGCATAAAAACATCAGCAAAATAGTAGAAAACTAGCAACAAATCCATGTTAAAACAGCTCGAAAACTTAGAGAAAAACCCAGAAACGAACTCTAAAGAGGACTTATACTTTTCTAAAAGTTTGCACTCTAAAATTCACTCCTAAAGCTCACCATTTCAGCTTACTTTCATGTGTTCAACTGCTGAATTTTTTTTTATGTTTTTGTGTGTTCAAAGTAATTCTAAAACCTTTATGGAAGTATGATGGAATCCTCCCTAAAGTAAGGAAAGGGTAGCCCTTAAATAGGCAAATTTGGACAGATTTTGGTTCACCAAAAGTCTATCCGACAAAAACTGACATTGTGTGCTAAATACTGTTCAAAATCTGTCCAAAGGTCAAAGGAAATCTACTATGTCAGAAACAAGGAGAAAAAATATTATTTCAGCCACCCTAACTAGTAAAAGTAGGCTACTAGCACCCTATTTTGTGATAAAATAACATAAACTTTAGATTTTAACAACATCAATATCACCATGTTGATTCAAACTAAACCAAGTATTAAAACATGTAATTAAACTTCAACACATGTGTTATGAACCAATCGTAAGCAACCAAAAATTAACTATTAAAGCCAAACGGAATGCACGCTATCGCTGAAGCGAGTTAATAAAACCAACTAGACAAACATAATCAAAAATGGATTAAATAAAGAAACAAGACAGAAACTAACTCTAACTAAAAAACCAAAAAATCATAAATTAATAGCGGGGCAGAGGATTACGATTTTACCACATACTCGAGCATCCCGGAAATGACGATAGGCAGTGGTACGACTTCGAGCAAGCTTCTATTGTTGATATTCTTGAAACCAAAAATTCCGACGAATCTGAGTCCGGTTTCAACGATATCAATGACACAACCTTGCTCGAGGCCGGTTTTAGAAGATAAGCGAGAGGCAGTGGCGGCAGAGGTGCAGCGTACTGGCGGCAATGGGGGCGGCTGCCGGTGGTGGTCGGGTTTTTTTGGATTTTGAGTTGGAGATATGGAATGAGGGGGAGAAGACAAGTCCGGTGGTGTAAAATTTTTGGAGTTTGGAGATGGTGGGCGGCGACGAAGGTGTCATTTAAGCTTAGATCTATGAGGATTGAGAAGGGTTATGGGATTTTGGGGTTCGGATTTATGGAGAGGAGGTTGAGCGGAAGAAGTGGTAAAATTTGGGGCGGATTGGAGGTCGGCCGCCGCCGGTGGGCAATTTTCGGCTGCGGCGATGGGGCGGCGACTTGGGGGGAGAGAAGAGGGAGTGATGAGAGGGAAAGAAGAGAGAGGAAATAAGGGGAAAATGGTGCAAATTTTTTGAGGATTTTAGGCTTTAAATACCTAGGATGAAGATCAAACTAGGACCGTTGGATTAAATCAAGATGGGTGGATGAGATTGAATCTTGTCACTTAACCAAAATGATGTAGTTTCAAGATAAAACTACTTCGTTTTAAGCTCTTCTTGGCAACCCCCTTTTGGACCGGATTTGGGCTCTTTGGACTCAAATTTTGGGCCAATTTTAATTAAATTACACTAGCCCAATCCCTACCCCATTTATCAAACCATTACTCAATTCTTAAAACCTATACATATACAAATAAGAACACACACACACATACGTATATATATATATATACAAGGCAAAAATTAGGCATTTACAACTGCCATTCTTTGCTCGATAACATGAAGAGTTTTCGTGCAAAGACAAATAAATGCCATGGATAATTTTTGCTCACATTCACTTTAGTGGAAGTATTTTGAAAAAGGTGGTAACTGAACCTTGCTTCTGAGGTTGCCTACATATCCTTGGCTATAAAGGAATCAAGTCAGTGTAGTTTGGGAAAATTTGGTAGGTGGGACTACCAGACACTGGAGTTAAGACTGTTGTTGTTGTTACTCTTACCGTTACTGTTTCTTACATCAAAAGAAAAAGAGAAGAGAACTACATATGTCTGCAAACTAAGAGTACAAAAATTCCTATCCACGTGTCTTCTAGAGTCAAATCTTGATTCTTGACCTGCTCGCTTGTGTTGACCTTAGATTGGATATTAATTCTTTTGAAGAAAAGATTATGACTCAAATCTCGATGGCTTGCTTTCTGGATCAGAATTTGAGAAGATGAATCTGGAGAAGCTGGGCTGTTGACACATTATCAAAGCTAAACTCCGACTATCTTGTGATCGAAGGATTTCTTTCTTCTGATGAGAAACTGAAACTGCAAGCTTTAATCGTCACTTGTACTATACGGCAGAGCCTGTAAAGCCATCAAAGACAAACAAAACGAACAAAATTTTTCTGCCCAGTCTAGCACTAGAAAAATTTTGTGAGTTATTTAGAGAAATCTGTAAATTATCTAATTTATTGAAAAGGCAGACAGAAACAGTAGTAAAAACTTAGCTAAAAAGGGATAAAATTTGGTAACGAATGATTGTGTAACCAAGGATCGGTGCCCCGTACTACTGAAAGGAAATGTAATCAGGGGTTGGTACCTTCTCTTACTAGAAGGAAATAAAATCGGGTGTTAGCACCATGTATTATTGATAAAGTGTTGAATCCTTCTAGGTGAAAAAAGGTTCGATCTGAGTTAAACTATATTAAACAACCTGAGCGAAGATTACTTCTACCTGGAACTACGAACTGAATCCCCTAGGCAAAATGGTTCTACCTGGATTAAGCTACGTAAAACACCCTGAGTGAAGAGTACTTCTACCCGGGAACTATGAGCTAGATCCCCCTAGGCGAAACGGTTCTATCTGAGTTAAGCTACATAAAATACCCTGAGCGAAGAGTACTTCTACTCGAAAAATATGAG
Source organism: Nicotiana sylvestris (assembly GCF_000393655.2). Classification (NCBI taxonomy): domain Eukaryota; kingdom Viridiplantae; phylum Streptophyta; class Magnoliopsida; order Solanales; family Solanaceae; genus Nicotiana; species Nicotiana sylvestris. The sequence goes on from NC_091062.1 coordinate 194,659,351, forward strand.
TTGGATCCCCCTAGGCGAAACGGTTCTACCTGGGTTAAGCTACGTAAAACACCCTGAGCGAAGAGTACATATACTCGGAAACTATGAGCTGGATCCCCCTAGGCGAAACGGTTCTACCTGGGTTAAGCTACGTAAAACACCCTGAGCGAAGAGTACTTCTACCCGAAAACTATGAGCTGGATCCCCCTAGGTGAAACGGTTCTACCTGGGTTAAGCTACGTAGAACACCCTGAGTGAAGAGTACTTCTACCCGGAAACTATGAGCTGGATCCCCCTAGGCGAAACGGTTCTACCTGGGTTAAGCTATGTAAAACACCCTGAGCGAAGAGTACTTCTACCCGGAAACTATGAGTTGGATCCCCCTAGGCAAAACGGTTCTACCTGGGTTAAGCTGTGTAAAAACAACCCGAGCGAAGAGTACATCTACCCGGAATAATAAGCTGGATCCCCCTAGGCGAAAAAGTTCTACCTGGGTTAAGCTACGTAAAAACAACTTGAGCGATTCTACCCGGAACTATGAGCTGGATCCCCCTAGGCGAAACGGTTCTACCTGGGTTAAACTACATAAAAATAGGAGGTGTGAACAATAGTGATGTATGCCGAAAGTAAAAGAAAAATGGAGATTTTAAGGAGCTTACGTTTGGTGACATTCGTTCTTTTAGAATTACCATTCTGCATGTTGTGTTCCTGCTTCAAACAAAGAAATATTTGTGAGTTTTCAAAGTGGTGGTTGGTTTTGTGGCCTTGATTGTTTTGATCACTTGATCTCGGTCCTTTCAACTGCAACTGTCTGCTTCCTGAATACCGATTGCCTTTCTGACTCTGGAGAAACTCTAGTTTTTCTAGACTTTGTCATGATGATTGGTTGGTGGAACTCAACCTTTTCGACTTTATCTTGCATTCGTAGGCCTTTCCCTTCTGATTTCTCTTTTTTTTTCTTTTTTTTTTATATTCTTTTTTTTTCATCATTTTTTTCTTTTCTTTTCTTCGGAGCAGGAACTTTTGGCTCCTCAAACTTTGCTGCAACGGCTAGTCGCGTGGGACTTAACCTTTTCCAACTTTATTTCGCCTTCCTTGGCCTTTCTTTTCTGGCTTCTTTCTCCTAACTTCAAATTCAGAGCATTTATGGTGCCTTGGCTTTTTTCAACTCTTTACCGAGATGGTTAGCCACGTGTGACTCAACATTTTCAACTTCATTTGCCTTTATAGGCGCTCCATTTGATTTTCTCTTTTCAAGAGTTTTGATTTCGAAGTATCGGCCGCCATGGCTAGTCGGGGTCGACTTGATGCGAGGTTGGGTGCCTTTCTGCACATTAGCTCGCGCCAAATGAGAACCCTATAAATCAGTCTTGCCATCCTTTCTTTATCTTAGTTTCGGAACAGTGTTAAACCGAAAGGGATTCAAAGAAAACAAACAATAGAATGAAGAATGAGTTTAAAACAAGAAGTGTCCCTTTCGGGGAAAAGAAAGAAGGACTTATCTGGAGTACATGCGGACTTCAATGAACATGACATGTCTTTTGGACTGGATGCATGATCTATGTAAACCGTCTGACTCTCAGAAATTCATCACAATTTTTTGCTCAAAATCGAGAAACCTTGCTAGGACTCTGTCGGTGCCGATGGCTGTGAGGATCCTCTTTTTGATCAGGGGTGCCTTTTGCGGGTTTTCACGAGCTGACCTCTCTTATTTCTCTTCTCACCTTATAGTGCTCTTTACGAGTTTTCACTAACAAGACTCTCTCATTTTTCATTCTCTGCTTACCATCGCCTCATGGTGCCCGTGTGGGTTTTCACCAATAAGATTCTCTTATTTTATTTCTCTCATTTTTATTGCATCGGATCCAAACATTCTCACCGATTGATCGGAAGGACTTAAAAGGATTTGGGTAAAAATGATTTGGATCGAATTACAACTTTGGAACCACTCAGACGGGATCATCGCCGGACCATTACAACATCTGCCCCAGTTTTACTTTTGGGGGAATTTGGATTTTTATTTTGGTGTGACTGAACCCCAGAGAGAGGCTGCCTACGTATCCTTTCGGAATCAAGTCGAACGTAATTCAGGAAACTTTGTTTTTGGTTTTCTTTTGTTTTTCTGTTTTGTTTTGTTTTCCTTTCTCTTTCTTTTCCTTTTTCCCTTTTTTCGTTTTTCATTTCATTTTCTTTGTTTTTTCTTAAACATTTTTTTTCATTTTCATTTTTTTAAATAACACTTTCAGGTTCCAAAGAGGGTAATCAAAGAAGAGTAATCGGCTCGAAGGGTTTACAAAGGGTTGATAGTGTTTGGGTAGCGAGAATGAAAGTCTTCGTCATCCCAACCGGAGAATATTAATACTACTAGTCTTAGGGTACGCGCGTTGCGCATGTACCCTATCTCAATGAATACAAAAAACAATAGGAACTCAAATACTTATAAATACAACTAAATACATATATGTATTTATATAACAAATACATATAAATACAACTAAATACAAAAAAGGCAAAACCCTTTAAAAATATAAAATTGTAATTTAAGTTAATTTTTAATATTTAGGACTTTGAAATCAATAAAAAATTATATATTAAATGTAAGAAGTCCTAATATTTGGGAATTTAAAATCAATAAATATTTTACCTTATATATGTATCGTACTATTTGAAAATAAATCCTTTGTGCAATACGTATAATCAATATGAGAACGATCTTATATGGTGAATTCAATTGATTCTAATTAACAAATTGAAATTATAATACAATAGCGTTTAAATTAAAATTATTTCAACACAGAACAATTGATATGTATTTAAAATTCTTATTTTAATCATACAAAATAATTAATTCATGTTAACTTAAGTATCCAAAATAATTATTTGATACCATATTCAATCCCTCTAAACCATATATGTCTAAATCTATCTATACTATATTAAAAGTACGAAGACCGTATCGAAATGTTGTTAGCTTTTTTACCCTTTAAAAATAGGTTTCACATTGGATAAAATTATAATTATAATAATTATTTTTTCAAAAATTTTGAAATTTCATATCAACTAAAATATTGGTTACTAAAACTTTTCTAATTTGAATTATATAGAATCCCTAATATTTAGGAACTGTGTTCACCTAAGGATTTTATATGTTAAATATTTTATCCTAAACGGACTATGCAAGACCAAACGTTAGGTTTGTGCATGTATTTTCATTCTTTCTTCCTCTTTCTTTTTTGTAATATTAATAATATAATAATAATTACTACTATAATATTTGAAAATAACACGGATCAATAAATTGAATAAACCACATTGGATAAAATTTCTGAATAAAAAAAATACCATCACTGCTCATTCAGATACAAAATGGATTAGAAAAAGAGGAAGAATAGAAAGCATATTATAGGAAAAAGAGAAACTTGATTACCATTATAGATAATTACCTTTAAGCAAAATAATTATAATTATATAATACACAATAGAAAAACATATGTTATAATTTACAACTGAAGAAGACTAATAATCGTACATGCACAAATAAATTTATCTTTGCAGACATCAATATTATCAGGAGTTTATGATAAAGAATGTGGCATGTTGACTTTTTTTTTTTATAAAAGTGTTTTCCTCCTTATTTTAAATGGTTTTGATTTTAATACTGCAGAAGCTTACTAATCCTAAACTAACATTAATTGGTGGTTTTTTATTCGGTTATGGTAAAAGAATGCTAAACCTAAAGTAACATTAATTCTAGAAAACTAAAGATGAGACTTGTATCCTACGATAATTATGACAGGGATAAAAGAATACTAAACCTAATAATATTAATTGTGTGATAAAACAATAAAAGTAGAAGAACAATATTACAGAGAAAGAGAGAGTAATTCTTATTGATATTTTGGGATGATTTACAATGGGGTAAGACCCCTCTATTTATAGGGAAAAAATGACTTAGCCACAAAGTAAAACTCTCTACAAGATAGACATTCACTCTAAATAGAATTCTATTCATAACACTCCCCCTTGAATGTCTACTCGATAAGTAATGTGCCTCATTAAAACCTTAACTAAAATAAAACCCAATGGGAAAAAAATTCTAGAAAAGGAAAAAGAGTACACATCTCTAATAATATGCCTTTTGGTTGCCTCGTTAAAAACCTTTTAAGAAAAACCCAGTAGGACAAAACCTTGTAAGGGAAAAAGAATGCAACGCGCATTAACTCCCCCTGATGAGATCGATTCACATCCTTGAGCCTTCGCATCCCGATCTTGTACACTAGCTTCTTGAAGGTTGACGTCGGCAGAGTTTTGGTGAATAAATCAGCCATATTAACTCCAATGAATATATTGCACCTTGAAAATCCTCGCTATCACATTATCATGCTTATAGTTATAGCAAGATACAAATGTGCACAAATTGCACTGAGAAAGTGGTACTTAATGATCAAGAATTGTATATGCTTTAAGCAACTTAAATCCTTCATGGATTATCATATAAGTTAAGTCATATAAGCCATCTAAAGAGACTTTAGATGTATATCAAGTTTTCATGTCATGCTAGACATATAAGATATCGAAAACTGATTGCACATACCATTGACTTTATACTTTCAAGTATTTGAACAACATAGACAAAATTATATGTCTTTTATATGAAACCAATTCTATTCGAATTGTGTCTCTTCCATTTGGCCAATATTTTGTGTCTATATTTGATAGACTTAAGATCCTCATCTATACTTAGCGCTATGATAGATGTCGTCGACAAACATTTTATATCGATTCCAATATTTTTTCATAAAGACATAACATAGAGATCTCTTCATTCATATATTCAGGTACCTAAATCTCTCATGAGACTTTATGAAGTTTTATGTCATGTGATCTTCTAGATCACTTGCCTCCTTTATTATGATCATTTTGATCATTTGCTCATCTTCTTTATCAAGAAGTTCTATTTGAAACCGATTTGTCTATACGCTTTAAGTGTACCATAGACTTTGTCCTTATAGGACTTAATATGAGCATTTGCAATGAAAATATAGTTACTTTCTTTGGGTCAGCAAATGCGTCTGGCATGCTTTACAATATATTGCAAATGAATTATCCTTTTATGAACTTCAGATTCATATTATCCTATTCGAGGATCTATATGTATAAATAATAATTCATTCCATATAACTTTTTCTCAACTGTTGTATCTTGTCTCCCCCTCATGTTAGAAAAACTAACTTGCTTCCTCAACTTTGGAAATCCATCTTTGTGCATTATGGTGTTAATGAAAATATACACCGCACATCAATAATAATAAGATGAAATTATTTGGTTCCTGACTCCAATCCACTTGTGAGGGGAGAATGCTTTCGTATATAACATATATCAAATTGATATATATAACTTTGTTCTCATAAGGAATAGTTTAGCTATTAAGTGGAGGCACTCAATAAATTATTTTGCTAAACCAACTGTGATGTAACTCAACTTATCAAGATAAATTATCTTGGATAGAAAATCTGGAAATTATGCTCTAAATTAAATTATTGAGCAAATTACCTCGCAAACACCAAGTTGCGGGTTAATAATAATCGCACATGTAACCATCTCATAGATGCATCTTATGTGGTATACATGGCAGGTGAATGAGCCCATATTCACGTTTGATATTTCCAGCATTCATGGGATTCAATCCCAATTTTAGTTGGTCAATTAATTAACGAGAACAAGCAATATAAAAGAATTCGTAAAGAACTTTATAGTTCTTTAATATTAACCCATGTGAATTCTCTATTATTTTTGCACATCATACTTAAATTGATATGGTCAAACCAATTATGCCAACTGAATAAATTATCAATATCGATAAAGTTCAGGTTTACAACATGACGTGTGCAATTATCGATAAACACCATATTTATTATGATATGGATTTTTATATCAATAAAGATCCACTTTAGTGTGGTGTTGTTTTATTTGTGTAGTACAAACTGGAGAATAAATTGGGTAGCTTTTCACATACATATTATCCCGCTATAAGTTGTAGTAATAGAAGATATTAAATCTTTCCTTTATTTATAGTCTCAATATAATCAACCGCTTTCGCGTGTACTTTGGAAACTGAATAAGTTTCTTTGAGACTTACTACAACACAATAAATTGACATGATAATCAATTGCATTCCTCCAAAATAGTAATAATTGGCTCTTCTAGAGCTCTCAATTAATTTTGTACTACCATATATTCATCAACATCCATGTGATGAATATCTCTTTTAAAGAAAAAGTTATACCATTGTGGTCATGGTCAAATTATATGCAAGTTCTGTTTCTTGCATTATCATTGTCTTTTAATAATCACATTACTATAATATTTTGGCGTACAATAAGTACGTGACCAGTGATCATTCATGCCATAATAATGACATTATTTTTTTATTTCATCTCAAACCTCCCTCTAGAGGTAAGTGTGGTATATTCACTATCACTAGCACGTTCATATTCTTCCAAGAATGAATATGTATTCATAAATTAGATGTTGTCACATTCACATCATGAATGGACAAATCATCTTTATGTGCTTTGTAAAATCTCATGTCAAATCGATGACAAATTTTACTTTCACAGAGTGAAGGATTATTTTGAGAATCCTTATTGTTCTCATTATCATAATGATGACAATTATAATTTCGTCCATTGTCACGTCCACATCCATTGACACATTCATAATAATAATTTTCTTTTCTTTCAGACTTATCACATATTGCTATCACATTTTCTTAAGGGAATGAGAATGGAGCAAATTTAATGGGAGGGGTTTTCAATTCTTTGCCCACAATCATACATGAATTTAATCATGACAAGGCATAGAAATTTTACTAATTTGGGTGGTTATAATTTCTTTCAAACTCCATTAGAGTTGCAATCAAAATTTATCATTTTTGCTTGTATTTAAAATCAAATTATAGAATGTCAAGAATTTGAAAGAGAAAAGTAAAATATTTACCTTAAATCCAGAATTTAATCATGAAGGAAGTTTATGGAACAATTGACAATCATTATGCTCAATCACAAAGCTTCTACTCAATTGATTAGAGTCTCGTGCTGATAACGTGTGATAAAACAATAAAAGTAGAAGAACAATATTACAGAGAAAGAGAGAGTAATTCTTATTGATATTTTGGGATGATTTACAATGGGGTAAGACCCCTCTATTTATAGGGGAAAAATGACTTAGCCACAAAGTAAAACTCTCTACAAGATAGACATTCACTCTAAATAAAATTCTATTCATAACAAATTGCTTCTTTTTTTTTTAAATTGCTTTTGGTTTTAAAATTTTAGAAAACCAAAAAGATCTCCTAAACCTAACAGGAGAAATTTAATACGTCTAACTGTAAATGGAGTTGACAGTGAACGAATTGTCCGTGTGAATTGGAATTGAAAAATCAAAGCTTTATATAGTAGGAAAATTATTAAATTACTATTCCTAAATAGTAGGAAATTAATTAAATGATTATTCCTAAATAGTAGGAAAAATAATCAAATGACTGTTTTATCCTGTGTGAACTATATTTTAAAAGGATAAAAAAGACGAACGACATTTCGCTAAGGGCTCTCGTGCTTTTAATATTGTACTAATTTTAGTGTACGTGCGTTGCACGTGTGCTTAGCATCAATCAATGAAATATGAGTATACGAAGAACATGTAAATCAATTTATCAAATGCTAAGTTTTAAAATGTCTATATTAAGTTAATATTTTAAAATAAGTAGCTTTGTACCTAGAAAAATATAGGGAGTAGCCATTTATTTAAATGAATACCAAAAGAAAGAAAATTAACTAATGGCAACTCACTTAGAATGTATTTTGTCTTATAATGTTTTATCCTTATTATTTTAAAGTTTGCATTTTTAACAGTTTGACTCTTACTTTTTATTATAAATTTTAAAAAGAATCACTTGGATTTTTTAGCAAATTAGTTAAAGCAAAGATTTTTTGGTTAATTAGGACTAATCTTAACGTTAAAGAGATTTTTTTTTTTTTGTTGATTGAAATATTTATATTAGCTCATTCAAAGTTTAAAATATTTAACTGTAATTATAATTTTTATCCAATAAGAATTCTACATCTAGTGTAATAAAAAATTGCTATGACATCACTTTTGGACTTTTATATTAGTACAACCATTAGTGTTTGAATATTACCAACACTTTTTCTTTTATTTTCTTAAAATTAAAATATTTTCTTATTTAAGCTTGGTACTTCAATTTTAAAAAAATGGGGATTGATTGAGATTACTACGTTTGTGATTGCTAAATATTTATTCTTACTCCCAAGTATAATTTAATAACAAAAGTTTAGTTGATATATATTAAAATTATAAATATGAGAAAAATAATTCAATGAGCATTTTATTATTTAAAAGAAATACTCGTAAATCTTGAAAAAGTACTCCTAAAACTGGGAAAAAAGAGAGGAAAATAAGGACACATACACCAAGAAATAAGGACTACTAAACCTAAATTTTTATAATAAAAAATACTCGTAAACCCAATATAAAAAAATACTCGTGAAATGCTTGGAATTCAATACATTAAATCTAAATAGAGATCATATGAAGGACTCCAATCACATAACATAATTTTTTAAATCAAAGTCCTAAGAGTTAGGAAAATAATTAAGCGATTATTCATAAATATTAGGAAAATAATTAAATGGTGATTTCTACAATTTAGAAAAATAACTTAAATTATTATTTTGTGCAACATGAAAGCTATTATTAGAGGGTAAAAATACGAACCATTGTGCAGTGAACACTATCTAGATGAGTATGAACTATTAAAATATTACATAAATATTCTATTAAAAATTATGTTTGGGTGATAAAATAAATATTGTAGAAAAAATATAAGTTCTTGACAATAGCAGTTGTTGAACCTATCTAGTCTAGTTAACACAATAAGCCAAAAAATTATACCTCATATAAGCCTGCAATCATGTCAGTCAATATATTTAGCTTAAAAATTATTATAAATTTTATAATATTATTACATTAATTTCACAAGTTATCATTTTTCATTTTTAGTTTTAGCAAGAACACATTAATCCTTGAATATTTAATTACGTAAAATTTATTTAAAAATTTATGTATTCTTAAGTTCATTATAAAAAAACACAAATAATTTACCTAACTAACAAAATATGCATTTTTTCTCGTAAATACAAATTGTGCTATATACTTTAATTAATAAGAAAAATATAGTAATTGTTTTCAACAAATTAGGAAAGAACCTAGTATCTATGATTGTAATAAAATGATATGCAATTCACGGGTTCTAAAAAGACTATGCTAATACTATTCTAGAAGCAGTAAAAATATTGTTAAAATTAAAATTAGGTTTAGTTCTACACGTTAGATAAATATTTTAAACGTAGATATACTTTTAGAAGGAAAAATTAGTTTTTTCAAAAGGTATAAAAGTTGGTATATAGATCAATTTACACTATGTGAGAGTTAACTCTATATAACTCTCTCTATAAAATTTTACGTTATTAGGTATTTTAAATACTCATATTTATTGTTATGTTAATTTTCTCGAACATGAACAATTATTTTTTTCCTTTGAGAATATTTATTTTTAAAATTCAAAACATGACAACTAACCAAAATGTTAGATTTCAAAATAATTCTTCCATCTAACACTAACTAATTTTTTCAAATTCAAAACCTTCGTTGTTTTCCGATAAATACATATTTGGCTTGTTCTTTTATTTTAAGCTTCGTAATTTCTTAAAAATATTTTGGTTCGCTTGTATCTAGAGAAAGAAACATACTCATAATTACAAAGTTAATTTTGTATAAATGTTCTTTGTGTGGAATTAGGATTATTTAATCTATAAAGAAGAATCATACTTAAACGCTAGTACTTATTTTATCCAATACAAACAAGGAAAGAATTTACATAAATAAAAGCTTACTTGATTTAAATTCTTAAATATTAGGACTTCCTAAATAGTTCAAATACGGAAATACTTTATAACTATAATTTTAGTTGATTTCAAAGTCCTAAATAGTAGGAAAATAAAAAGTCCTAACTATTAGGAAAATAATTAAATTACTATTTTGTCTGGCATGAAATTTATCTTTAAAGGGTAAAAAAGGCGAACGACATTTCGCTAAGGGCCTTCGTGCTTTTAATATAGTATAGATAGATATGGAGGATCAAACATAGTACTTTTTGGCTTCATTTGCATTGACAATTGTTACAGGTACATTTCCTACGATGTGTCTCAAATACAACGCACTCTTTTGGCAGTACTCTTGTTGTAATATATGGACCTTTCCAATCTGGAACCAATTTTCCTTCAGATGTTCCGAGTCTTTGTTTTATTTCCTTAAACTTATCTGCACTGCATTCTGATTTTTGATTCATTATTTCAAAGTCTGACAGCATTTTAGGATCTAGGCATGAAGTCCGCAAGCATGTCATGTTATTGAAATCTGCATTTAACAGAACTAAAAAGAGAATAAGAAAATGACAAGAGACATTACTGGACAATGAAATATTAATTTCATTTGATTTTTGATTTTTTTTGTTGAAGATAGAAGGATTTACATCGAAAAATAAGACAATAAAGTAAAACACCCGGATTACACCCCTGAGATAATCCGGACGTAGAAAGGATAGCAAGACTGGCTACTAAGACTCCCGTCTGATGGGGAACTTTCATGCTTGGCAATCATTTTTTTTAGCTTTTCTTCTGTCTCGACAATGGCTGCAATGGCCTTCTATGCCGGATCAAATTTCTCATCTTTACCAATCATTCCGACTATTGGCCCGATGTTGTGGGCAGGCAATAGATTGTTCATCACATCAGGAGCTTCTTCATCGCGAAAAATAATTCTTTAAGCTTAAATCAAATCTCAACTGCCCTTTTGAGGGTCCAACAATCCTCCGTACTATGTCCCACTACTCCAGAGTGGTATTCACATCTAGCATTAGCTCGGTGCGATGGGGACTTGGGGTTTGGCCGGTTCGGGGCCACTGGCTGCAATGGATCTAGCCTGATTAGCCTTTGGAACAAGCTTGAATATGATTCACCAATAGGGGTGAACTGATTCTTTCTGAAAGGCTCTCTTGGGTGAGGATTGTATTGGGGATCATTTGGTCGAGGATTATATGGAGCTTGGTAAGGATGGACATTTCTGGGAGGTGGAGCTCGGTTTTGTGTATAATGTTGTGGTTGCGCGTAAGATTGCGCGCTCATCACTGCATAAGGAGGCAGTGCCACAGCATAAGCACCATCTTGAAGGGGATAATAGTGTGGTGAGACCATAGGAGGCACATATGACTGGCTGATTGACCTGCGAGCCCCCCTCGAGCTTGAAACCATCATAGCTCCCTCCTCAATCCCATTTCCATTTATCATACCCTCTGAACCATTTTGAACATCTGGTGATGTGGCTTTAAAAGCAGCATGACTCAAGATTCGGCCCGTTTTTAGACCGTTTTCAACCAATTCCCCAATTTTGATAGCCTCAGCGAACGGCTTACCCACAACAGACATCATGTTCTGGAAGTAGTCAGCGTCTTGGGCCTGCAGAAAGACCCTGACCATTTCAACTTTGTCCATTGGAGGCTTTACCCTCGCAACTTGTTCATGACATTTGACAGCATACTCGCGGAAGCTTTCCGCGGTTTTATTTTTTCAAATTGGACAAAGTGTTTCTGTCGGGAGCGATGTCCACATTATACTGGAACTGACGGACAAAATCTCGAGCCATATCGTACCACACATGCCAATGAGTAATTTCTTGATCCGTATACCACTCAGAAGCAATTTCGGTGAGGCTTTCCCCAAAATAGGCTATTAGCAGCTCCTCTTTTCCACCGGCTCCCTTCAATTGGTTACAGTATCGCTACAGATGAGAGACTGGGTCTCCGTGCCCGTTGTACTTCTCAAATTTTGGCATCTTAAAGCCAGTTGGCAAGTGGACATGTGAAAACATACAGAGGTCAGAGTATGAGACACTCTTTTGGCCACTTAGACCTTGCATGTTTCTCAGGCTTTGTTCCAGGCTCTTCATCTTCCGAGCAATTTCCTCTTGCTCGAGATTTTTAACAACCTTTTCTTGCTCTACTGAGAGATCATATTGCGGAGTTGAGTGAAATAGTACGGGGTCACATATGTCATTTCTGGTTGAAGCTGTGGACCCTAAAAGATGAACATTGGAGGCGGTGCCCTTGAAGCCGGTGCATGGGGGCGAACCACAGAAGGCATGCCAGGATCATTGGAGGGCATTGGAGGGTGCCCGCATGGGATGAGTGGGTTGGGCACAGGAGCGTTGGTAACCTCAACTGACCTGGGGATCAACTTAGGAAACCCAGGGATTGCACTTGGCGGTTCCCTACCATTAAACTAGGCGTCCCACATTTCCAATATGCGGAAACGCAACATCTTATTCTCTTCAGCAGCTGCTGATTCTAGCTGCAGAATAGCCGATGTCGGGCTATCCTCAGGATCGATAATTGGTAGATTGCTTGCGGAGGCCATCTGTGCCTTTGGATCTTGTGACATAGGGGAGACTAGACTACCAACAAAACCAATCACCAAAACTTGGCTAGTTTGCACATCGAACAACCTTGTTAGTTTTGAGACGCCTAACAAATAGAAAATCGCACGTTTGGATGCAATGCACCTAAACAGTTAAACGTTTCTACCATGTGTTTGAACGGTTGCATGTTTCATCCCGGCCTTAACTAGCCCTTTTTACTCTGTAACTCTTTTCTTCATTTCGGCCTCTTTTTAATCATTCTTGATTTTTTTTCATCTCATTTTTGCCGCTCTTTTATTTTTGGCACTCTCTTTTTCTCTTTTGTTTGTCACTCTTTTATTTCTTGTAGCTCTCTCTTTTTTTTTCACTCAATTTTTCTTTCTCTATTTTTTTCCAGTTTATTCTTCACTCAATTAATTCTATGGCTATGATCGAATCCGATGGGAATTGCCTACATATCATGACCTCGCATGAATCAGATCTTGCGTAGTTTGGGAAGATCGAGAATAGAGTAAATAAGCTAACTCTTTTGTTTTGGTTGGAATTTTTTGAAAGGAATGCTTTAAAAGGAAATATTTTTTGATGTTTTGATTTTTATTTTTGAAAGCAAGAGTTCTAAAAAAATTCATTTGCTTTTGATTTGAACTTTGAGAATTTTAAAAGTAAAAAAGAAAATATTTTGTTTGAATTTTCATTTGTTTTCTCTTTTTCTAAAAAAGAAAGAATTTTTTTTGCATTTTGGATGCTGCCTCTTAATTTTCTAAAGAGGGGCCTTTTAAGAAAAATGTTTTGAATATCCGAGTTTTTTATTTATTCACAAAAAGTACTTCTAAAGGAAAGCAAAATATTTTTGGACTTCAATTTTCAATTTTTTTTAAAAAGAGACTTTTAAACAATGAAAAGTTTTTTTTTTCAATTCATTTTTTTTGAATTTTTTGAGAAACATTCTTCAAAATAAAGGAAATCCGTATTTTGGATTTTGATTTTTTATTTTATTTTATTTTCCATATGAAAGACTTCAGAAAGAATGAAACTTTTTTTTTTTGAGTTATAAAACTTTTTTTTTCTAAGGAAAGATTTCTAAAGAAGGAACTAAAGGAAAATATTTTTGGGTTTTCTTGAAAATTGGGGTCGGAACCGATAAAGTTTGCCTACGTATCTCACAATCGGTGAGAATCAAACCCGCGTAGTTCGGTGAAACTAGGTAATTTTCCCTTTTTATTTTTATGAAAAATAATCCTTACACCTCACACCAGACTACTAACAAAATATTTCTTTTAAAAGGGGTTTATTTGCGCTAAACTAAAAGAATGACTCCCTTTTTTTCTTCTCTTTTTTTAATAATTCCGTTACGCCAATTTTCTAAAGCCGGTCAACAATGTAAGCAAGCCTTCCAAATAATGTAGCAAGTAGCACATAAATGGATATGATGGTCTCAAAGAGGATACCTGTTTTATACGGACATGGCACCTGTGTCGAGTTTCGCTAAGTCAAATGCACGTGATGCACATTAAACGAACCTACTAGGGATATCCGGCATGAGGTTTGTTCTTCTAGGTTTAAATCCTGGTGGAGAAGATATCTAGATTGGCTTACTCGAGTGGACAAATCAAGTCGAGGAGGGTCAGTGTACCGGTAACATTACCTTCTGGCTTAACTGGTGGTGCTCCCCACCTAAAAATATGTGTGACTAAAATCTTTCACCGGGTGATAAGCACCTCGGCTATCTCAAAGAAAGCGGGTTATGCCAAGCAAATGCCTAATTTTTAATTTCAAGAAGACTCAGAAGGGATGTGTGAGAAGACAGTTTATATGTACAGTTCAACAATATCGAAGTAGTAAAAAATGAACAGGTAGCACATTAGACGCAAATAAATCACTATATACAAAATTAATAAAGCCAGATAAAAGTCAACATGTACAAGCTCGAATTTTGGTATTTTCCCCGGCAGAGTCGCCAGAGCTGTCACACCCCTTTTCTACCCCTCCAAATAATAATAATAATAATATGTGTATGGGTTAAAGAGTTTTTCCAATTAAAATGACAAAATTTGAATAGAGATTATTTTATTGTTCAGAGTCGCCACATGGAATTGATTTTTTAGGTGTCCCAAGTCACCATTTATTTAAATTCCTAGTCAAAGGAAGGTTTGACTCTATTTTTATCGGTCCGCGAAAATAAAGTTCGGGTAAAGAATTCTGTTGACCGGGGAGAAGGTATAAGGCATTCCCCGAGTCCCATCGTTCTAGCACGGTCGCTTTATTGACTTAAACTTGGCTGGAATTAATTTTGGACAAACTGTGATTTATATTATTTTCATGTTTTACCTATCCTCTTTTATCTCTTGATTATTAGAAAAATTAAAGAATATTTTTGAATTATAAGATGTCATAACCATACTACGCAAGTGAATGCGTGATCGACGAAATTTATTATTTAGTCATAATGGCTCTACGCAAGCGAATCCGTAGTCATGACAGACCATTGTTAGCATGTTATTTACTTTTGAAAAAAAAATTCCTACAATTGTGCTTGGAGGAAACATTAACCCTCTTTTTTCGAAAAATTTATAAAATATCACTACCACGCTATGCAAGCGAATCCGTAATTATGAGAAAAGATTTATAAATTAATTAAAAAATTGACTATGACATGAAATTGATGAATTAACTTACTAAAAGTTAAGCGTCACGCTACACAAGTAAGTCCGTGAAGTTAAAGCGCACCTACTATTTGCCTAGCGTTTAAATTAATTAAAAGAAAACGAGTTAATTAAAATAGTAGAAAAAATTGATATTATTATTATTTTCGAGCTTTATAGTCGGGAAAAATTATGCAAATAAGTGTTGGACCAACTTTATCTATTTTAAAAGAAATGAGTCAACTTCTTGTTAAAAGAAAAAAAATGGGCCAACTTGTATAGAGCTTTTGGGCTGCTAGAATTTATTATTAAAATGGGCCAAGAAATGGATTTCAATTGGCCCAATGCTATATAGAAGAAAAGGGGTAATTTTGTTGTTTAAAGGTAAATGAACCAGCTTTTATTTTTGATTCAATAAAGCCCAAAGTTGATATAATCTTAGCTCTTTACTTAATTTGCGTTCATGACCATTAACTACATAGTCACAATTGTATAAACGCCCACTTTACAAAAATAGCCACTTTTGCAAATCCGGCAAAATGGCCAAATTCACAATGATACTATCACAGCATTCCTAGAAGCATATATTGACAGTGAAATTTCAGCAACTAAAACGAACTCATGCTATATGTTATACACCTAAAGTCATTCATGGCATACTTAGCATTGTTACTCGGATACAATAGCTTGAAAACATGCTTACAAATCCATAAACGACTTACATATCACATTCAAAAAACTTACAACTCAACATTCAAGTATTATGAAGGACTATATTCACATTATCACATGCTTGATACATAACAATAACATACAAAGCTCTTTTGTTGTCGAACTATTCATCACATCAAACACATTTAAATGGTGCAACATGTTCAAGTTGTTCCCATTACTGAAAATACATACATTATGAGCCTTAAAGGATTACCTGGATAGCAAAAGAATAAATAGTAGTTCAGCAACTAAAGCAACATAAAAACAACAACAAAACAGTAGAAAACCACCAGCAAATCCGTGTTAAAATAGCTCGAAAACTTAGAGAAAAACCCAGAAACGAACTCTAAAGAGGACTTATACTTTTCTAAAAGTTTGCACTCTAAGATTCACTCCTAAAGCTCACCATTTCAGCTTAATTTCATGTGTTCAACTGCTGAAATTATTTTATGTTTTTGTGTGTCCAAAGTAATTCTAAAAGCTCTATGGAAGTGTGATGGAGTCCTCCCTAAAGTGAGGAAAGGGCAGCCCTTAAATAGGCAAATTTGGATAGATTTTGGTTCACCAAAAGTCTGTCCGACAAAAACTAACATTGTGTGCTAAACACTGTTCAAAATCTGTCCAAAGGTCAAAGGAAATCTACTATGTCAGAAACAAGGAAAAAAAAATGTCATTTCAGCCACTCTAACTAGTAAAAGCAGGCTACTAGCACCCTATTTTGTGATAAAATAACATAAACTTCAAATTTTAACAACATCAATATCACTCTGTTGATTCAAACTAAACCAAGTATTAAAACATGTAATTAAACTTCAACACATGTGTTATGAACCAATCGTAAGCAAACAAAAATTAACTATTAAAACCAAACGGAACGCACGCTATCGCTGAAGCGATTTAATAAAACCAACTAGACAAACATAATCAAAAATGGATTAAATGAAGAAACAAGACACAAACTAACTCTAACTAACCAAAAAATCAAAAAATTAATAACGGGGCAGAGGATTACGATTTTACCACGTACTCGAGCATCCCAAAAATGACGATAGGCAGTGGTACGACTTCGAGCAAGCTTCTATTGTTGATATTTTTGAAACCAAAAATTCCGACGAATCCGAGTCCGGTTTCAACGATATGAATGACACAACCTTGCTTGAGGCCGGTTTGAGAAGAGAAGCGAGAGGCAGTGGCAGTAGAGGGGCGGCGGAACGGCGGCAGTGGGGGCGGCTGCCGGCAGTGGTCGATTTTTTTCGGATTTTGAGTTGGAGATATGGAAAGAGGGGGAGAAGACAAGTCCGGTGGTGTAAAATTTTCGGAGTTTGGAGGTGGTGGGCGGCGGCTAAGGTGTCGTTTAAGCTTAGATCTACGGAGATTGAGAAGGGTTATGGAATTTTAGGGTTCGGATTCATGGAGAGGAGGTTGAGCGGAAGAAGTGGTGAAATTTTGGGGCGGATTGGAGGTCGGTCGCCGTCGGTGGGCGATTTCCGGCGGCGGTGATGGGGCGGCGGCGGCTTGGGGGGAGAGAGAAGAGAGAGTGATGAGAGGGAAAGAAGAGAGTGGAAATAAGGGGGAAATGAGGCAAATTTTTGGGAATTTTAGGCTTTAAATACCTAGGATGAAGATCAAACTAGGACCGTTGGATTAAATCAAGATGAGTGGATGAGATTGAATCTTGTCACTTAACCAAAACGATGTAGTTTCAAGACAAAACTACGTCGTTTTAAGCTCTTCTTGGGCAGCCCCCTTTTGGATCGGATTTGGGCTCAAATTTTGGGCCAATTTTGGGCCAATTTAATTAAATTACACTAGCTCAATCCCTACCCCATTTATCAAACCATTACTCAACTCTTAAAACCTATACATACACAAAAAAGAATACACACACACATACACACACACACACATACATATATATATATACAAGGGAAAAATTAGGCATTTACACTTCCTATCGGGCAACAACTTAAAAGCAAAGCACTAGTTTCTATTGTTGTTACGGATCTTTGTACACTGTTCCCTTCCCAGACCCAGAGTCGGAGGCACTATATGAAGTTATGAGTTCTAAATTAAAAATTTATACATACAATGAATTTCTTAAGACAAATTCAGAGTTTATACTAAAGTTATTGGGTTCCACCAAATCGTAGCCGAAAGACTAGCTCCGTTCCACTTGTGGAATTCTACTGAGTTGTTGTTATTGTTGTTGACGTGTAATAGAAGAATGTGATTCCAGTTCTGCGTGGTTTTCTACATCAACTGCAACTGAGGGTTCCACTGGCGGTAGTACGGGCTTCTTAGTTAAGAACCTAATAAATTTCAATATTTTTGATTCACATAATACAGATGTTGTATGACTATATTGAATTACAAGTTTCTTTTAAGGCTTGAAGTTACAATTTGGAATTACTACAAGAGCTAATGATTGTCACACTCCTTTTTTAATAACCCCCACTAATCCTCTTAAGTTAATAAAAAGATTTTAGAAAGCTTGAAAAGGATTTTCAATTAGAAAGTGACAAAAATTTGTGTTCAAAAGGATTAACTTAGAGTCGCCAACCTGACATTTCATTTCGATGTGTCAAGTCACCATTTTTTTTAAAATAATTTTTTCCTTTCAAAACACTCGAGACCCTAAAATTAAGTCTGCACCAGAGATTCAGGTATGGGGGTTCATTTGACTCGGGGAGAAGGTGTTAGGCACTCCCCAAGTCCCGTGAAAGTCACGGTTGCGTACATGATCAAGTTGGCTTTTAACATATTCAATTGAGGTAGAAAACATAGAAAAAGGAAAATAAACACACAAGAGGCTCGAGGTCATCCCCACCTAAATAAAAGAAAAATAAAGATAAAATAAAAATACTACAAGTTTCTACTTTTGGCTTCCATTCACATTCACTTAGAGGCATACCCCTGAAATAATAAAATATATACAAATCCCTCGGGGCATTCCCCGGACAAATTTAACTAAGGGAACGACCTCTCACCTCGAAACTAACAAAAATCCTAAGGCTTGCCTAACCAAGGTGTAGTCGGCCTAGACATGCTCCTAACGAATGATATCATCAATAAAGAAAATAAAAAGAACTAAATAAAAGAACTAAGTAAAAGAAACAATTCGATTCATGCTCATGTTTTGTTTTTAACTTTTCATTTTATTAGGCCGAGCGGGTTACCTAAAGCAGGAAAATAAATTAATTGTTAATGGGCTTCGGCCTCTCCCTACCCCCACAGCCCAACAATCATTTAACTGAACAAGTTCCATAAGGCCAAATAATGCAGAAAGACACACAAACACTGAGGCAATAAACTAATAAAGAAGATAGTAACAAAATAGAATAAAGAAGAATTAGTATGCTTGAAATATGATAAGAGTCACCTACGTCTTGTTGATCTCACTCATAGCACCCCAACTAACACCATTTAAATGAAGGACCCTGTCTTAAACTCAATTGAAACTTATGTAACACCTGCATGACGCGGATTCATCAATAGAACATAAGAACATGGTTTTCTATTGGAACAAACCAATGTGAAAAGGCAATTGATAAAACCATTCGACCATCTGGGACATCACAAGCAGACAAACACATTAAAATATTCTAGGACATCACATGCAGATAAGCACATTAAAATATACGCCTTAGGCCTCACCAAAGCGTAAACTCCCTACAGAGAAAATAAGAGAAACAATTCATGTTCAATGCACTAAAGCTACACATGTATAGGTCCTTTAAATGGAGATCTAATCTATTATCTTAACAGAAGGACTTTGCAGTCAAATGCATACGGAATCACTATCACCTGAGTTATGCAAAGGGCAACAACAGGGCTTCTAATTCCTTGGTTCAAATACAGTCTCCGCAAAACATGAATACTAACCTTCTGTTGTTTACAAGTGAAGTTGCATGCACATAGACACATCAATAAGAAATCACCAGATGTGAATGAATCTAAACACTAGTAATCTGATTACACTCAATGCGATTCAACATTAAATCACAATCGCAGATATTCCAACTTTGTCAATTATCTAGGTTCAACTCAAATAAGCCAACAAAATACACTCAGGAGCAATGAAATAATCATCCTAGACCTTAGTCATGCGATCGATCTTCTAGTTAACAAAAGAAGCAAAGCACCAAATGCCATGTGTTTTCAAACAAAAAGGCTAATGGACTGAAACAAGCAAGAATACCTTTCATGGAGGAAATGATCTCAATATGCAAATCAGGGATGCCATTAATCAACAAACTCACTAGGTTGAAGTGTATGTTAGAGTCAGATTAACATTCAATAACTCTTAAGTGCGTGCAGACATGTGAATTACAGGAAAACTAACAATGACGAGAAAAATTAACAGTAAGTTGCAGCATAGTGAATGAAATGCAATATGACAGGCAGAATAACTTGACTCTAAGCATGATTCACTTATTTTCATATGCTAATTCACATAACAAAACCAGCAGCCCGAGTATTCAATGAAAGCGATCGAGACAAGCATGAACAAATATTAAACTGCACCATTTCACAAACGATTGGACATCAATCATTCAGGTCACAAGGCAAATAATCCGAGCCAAAAGGCATTCCAAAACATTTAAGTATAACTCCCATACATGTTCGTGCAAATCCTCCCTCAACCCATGCCTTTTCTAAGTCGACTCAAACACTTTCCAAATTTGACAAACCTACAACTCTTATCATGTTTCAATCACCATTAACAAGAATAGGAAGGAGAGAGGTGAACCTAAAATTGCAAAATTCTTCAATTAAGTTCGTTTGAAATTGAATACAAGTGAACTCGACACTGAAATTTGAAGTAACAGCAGCAGACAAATAGGAATCGAACCAGCGACACAGCAGCGGCAGGAACCACGAACAAATACCTCTCGAGCAGTTGACGGACCTCATCTAAACTCCATTTCTTGTTAAACAAATCAGAAGCTGATATATTCTTTTTGGTATTTTCTGTTTTGAAAATCAAAAGAAAGACTAATAGAGAGCTCTAAGCTTTTTGTACGCCAATGAAGTGAAAATTGGAAAGAAGAACATGAAAATCAGAAAACCCTCGCCCTTCTTCTTTTCCCATTTTTTCTCCGAAAGAAAAAAAACCCCATCTCTGTATAGACTCAAATATATAGCTCCCTCTTGAAGCTTCTCCTTCTTCAACAAGAAATTCCCCCAAAAACCCGCATTTGCCCTTCAATAAATTCCGAAAATCTCAAACCCCCAAATGAAAATCCCCTCTTGTTCTTCTTTCTGGATGGTTCTAAGACAAATGGAAGACTAGGATTTAAAGTCTTCAAATCCTACGTCTACCATTAATCCGAATTCCATTCAAGGGAAGCAAAAGCTCGTGGAAAGGGGTAAAATGGAATATCTTCTTCTGACAGAGGTCGTTATGGTCTTGATGATGTGGAAGAGAGAAAAGAGAGGAGGGGGGACCATGAGGGTTCGTTTATGGTGAGGTTTGGGTTGGGTTATGGCAGCAGGAGGTGTGAGGGAGAAGAGGGTGCGGTTGGTTTAGTCTTTAGGGTTAGGGGTTGGAGTGATATAACTGAGTTTGTATTTGGGTGTGGGAAAATAAGGTGGACCGTTGGATTTGGTGAATGGATGACCGCGATTTAATCAGGAAGATGGAGCGGGTCGGGTCATTTGGGCAGATCTCAGTTGGGTTAAGGGAAAAGGATGGGCTGCCCAGATTTGGGCCTCTTCTTGCCCAAAATTGGGACAAAATTGGGGACCATAACCCTTTAAATCCATCAATTTAACTCACCCTTTTCTGTATAAAAAAATAATTTAAAATTAATTATGATTAAAGTAAAATATATCATACTATGTACTATATATATATATATTATCAATTTTATGTAAATTATTATATTCAAAAAATAAAAGTAAAAACAAAATATATTGCTATAAAAATATTAATAATCTAAACTAAATAGAAATAAAATAAAACATGAAACTATTTTTGTATTTTCGATTTTTTTGTGCTTTAAAAATAGACTTAAAATTAGTAATAAAGTAAAATCCTATAGAAATAAACCCGAATAAATATCCTAAAAATACTAGAACTATTAGAGGTGATTCTAATGCGTGGGTCAAATATTACATGTCTACAATGATTCTGCTAGTTGACCCAGGTTGAGTTTTCAGGTGGATTTATCATCACAGGTAGGGGTGGCCAGTGGCGAAACTAGAAAGTTTTTCAAGGGTGTTCAAATTTAAAAGAAGTGAAAAAAATTTCCGACCTGACCATATTAATACAGATAAAAAATAGGTTAACCGACGAAAAATATAGATATTCATATTATCCATAGCTTCTTGAATATGATCACTTGAGGAACTCCCAATTTGAGGCTTAACAAATGTAAAAGTTAAACCCATTAGTTATTCATCGGTTATCCATTTTCTAAGTGGATAATATGGTTCTTATCCATATTTGACCCAATTTTAAAAAATTCA
This sequence comes from Nicotiana sylvestris, assembly GCF_000393655.2. Classification (NCBI taxonomy): domain Eukaryota; kingdom Viridiplantae; phylum Streptophyta; class Magnoliopsida; order Solanales; family Solanaceae; genus Nicotiana; species Nicotiana sylvestris. The sequence goes on from NC_091062.1 coordinate 194,681,709, forward strand.
TTATCCAACCCATTTTTAATGGATAATATGTGGATAACTATTTTTTTATATCCATTTTGCTACCACTACAACTATGTCTATTTGCCCTAAAAATTAGATAACAATTGAATTTGTACGCGGTTTTAAGGATATGTGAATTAATTTAATACAAGTGATAAATAACGTTAGATAAGCGAATTAAAGGTGAAATAAATAACCAAACCAGTTATGGTGTTGACTCTGGGCTCGGACCTAAGCTTAACAATTGTTCTGTCTTGAAATCGGAGTCAAATTATGTGTGATGAACCATGAGCAAAATAAGAACTTTCAAATAACTTAGAAGGAGAGAAAACAAGTTTATATTGCCTTGATATGCGTGTCACAAAAATGTCTATTGAATAATAAACCTCCCCTAGTGGGGGAGTTTTACCCTAAGTACAATTCTAAGAAAGGTAAAAACCTTCTTTTTCGTTAATCACTGATCTGTTACTACGGGCCGAGATCCATGATGTGATATACGGTTGAACGCGGATATCTCAGCCCTTCGTTAGTCGTGTGCAACCATCTGGTAATGCTTTACGAGGTCTTGGAGCTCGAACCGCTTTTGGGGGACGTCATCTCGATGGATCCCGTGGTAAGCGCTTTGCTCGGGCGCTAATACGAGAGGTTCCTAGCTTCGATTCCATGTGGTTATGTCCTTGCTTCGTTTGCCCCTCCGAAAAATCGGGGTGCTCATTAGCTCAGGTTTTACCCGTACGCAATGTCAGTTCCTGTTATGCAAATTGATAATCTTGCTCAAAAGCGATATGTGGATATCACATTGCTCGCGCATACCCAGGTTGGACATTTGGAGCGGGTACAATAAAACATGAGGGTCCAACATTAGGTAAACCAAAAATATGGATGGTTCTTGTTTCGATACCGGATAAAGAAATGAATCTTAGGCCTAACTCAACACAGAAAATTAGATAATGAGGTAAGAATTGCTCTAGATGGAGACAACAACTCATTTCGTCAACTAACGTGAGATTAACATATTTCTTAAAGTAAGCTCAGTTTTTTCTTTCATTATTCTGTGGCAAGTGATTAAGCTTAAATTCAATTTATTAAAAACCAAAAAAAGTTTTGCTTCCTCGTGACTTGGTCTTGAACCGATGGTCTATTAGAAACTATCTTTCTACCTTCTCAAGGTAGGGTAAGGTATGCGTAGACCCCACCTGTGGATTACAGTGGTCTGTTGTTGTTGTCACGACTTGGTCAACGAGGATTCATATAGACCCTAATTGAGGCATCCTTGTTGTTGTGTGTAGTTGATAGTTGATGTATACTTATAAGATAATTGTTTGCGTTTAAAATTGGAACGATACAGATAACTGTTTGCATTTTCGATTTTCATCTTATGCATTTGCATTGCGTGTGAGGTTGAATATGAATAATGCAGTGTGCACATGGAAAAAGTCATGCACGTGCTTTTGTTAATCAAAATCTACTAATTATGTTAATATTCGTTGTGTTTCTAAATTCGATCATAAAACAAAATCCTCAAAAGCTCACGTCCCCTACGTCCATAGCATTAGTAGTAAAGTAAGTGAATGATTTGTCATATAAAACCTGAATATTATCAGTTGATTGTCTTTCATTGGACTTAGAATTGGTTAGGTGATCCAAAGATGATAAGTATTTGATTTTCTGCAACACGTGAATCTGATGCAAAATGATAGATTGTTAGCTATCTTTTGATTTGCTTTGTTTTTGTTTGGTGACAACAAGTAATATATGCTTTCAGAACGAAAACCGACTAACCTTCTCCTTCCTATCATCACATGTGATGATGTGATGCTTCCAAAATGGTCCCATTGTGTAAATACTGTGGGCAATGAGAAGCTGGCCAAACTTTTCCCAGTGTGATTATAGCAATCCTAATAACTAGAATGTAACCTCTGTTCTTTCTGATCAGCAATCTCCCAACTTATTTGCTATTTAGCTGCATATATAGTCTTGAATGGGAGCCTTGGCGTAACTGGTAAAGTTGTTGCCATGTGACTAGGAGGTCACGGGTTCGAGATGTGGAAACAGCCTCTTGCAGAAATACAGGGTAAGACTGCGTACAATGGACCCTTGCGGTCCGGCCCTTCCTCTGACCCCGCGCATAGCGGGAGCTTAGTGCACGGGCTGCATATATAGTCATCCCCCTCAATCCCTTTAGAAAAGCTTGAGTGCCTTTGAGAAGCGATGAGTATGAACATCAGTGGCCGAGAGTACGAGGATTCTTCTTTGTATTCATCAGATTTGATCTCAGGAATATGGAATGAAAAGGAAGAGGAATCAAACAGAAGGGATATTATTAGTTGAGTTTACTCCAATTGAAACTGCAGCTATACAATCCGAAAATGGAATTAGCAAAACCGCTTTAGTCTTCATTTCTGCTAATTGGAACTAAGCCTTTCATTCTTCCAATGAAGTACAAGGGACAAACGTATATATCCATCTAAAAGTTAGGTCAGCTTTAAAAATTTGGTAAACCAAACTCCTTGTTGGCTATAGCTCATGTATATAACAAACACAGCTTTGCTAGAATATTGAGAGTCCTCATTGCCAAACTATATTGTTATTATTTCTTCCAAACTACTTTTATATAGTATCTATGGACAAGAGTGAGAGCATTATTTTACGTGGAAATTGTAGTAACCGTGATCATCTTATGAGCAATGATCTGATGGATTTGAGCAATGTGAGGGTTCTGCTTTGCGATACAGATGCTGAGAGTTGCCAGGAAGTATTAGCCCTTCTTAAGAAATGTTGTTACCAGGGTAATATCTCCTCCGCGATACCTTATTCTATATGTTGGAAAACTTAGCATTGGCACCCTATATTGTAGTAATGCATAATTTATATAGTATACCTTATTATTGTGGTTTCCGACATTACTTTCAAAACCATTCTGTTATATTTTCCATTTCTGGGGAAGTATTAGATTAGGTATGATGCTCCTTAATTAGGTTTCTGTTTTAGGGAAGTATTAGATTAGGTATGATATGCCTTATTATGGTTTCCAACATTACTTTCTAAATCACTCAGTTATACTTTCCATTTTGGGAAATTATTAGATTAGGTAAGATACTTCCTATCATAACAAGTTAAGTGAGATAACACTGAGACAGATAGTTACCAGACTAATTAGTCAAGTTGTTCATATTCTGTCAGTTTATGGATATATTCTGTCTGCATAATTAATATACAATTAACCAAATTGATTCCCCAATGGGAACAGAGGCATTTCCTGTTTAAATCCTAAGCGCACAATCAAGAAAGACGATTGCTGCCCTGTGTTTCCATTTAGGAAAACTTGTCAGTAGATAAGTAACATAATTTAACAGCAATTAGGCCAGCTATAACACTTGGAAAAATCTCTTAAAACTTGAGAGGAAGATGTCATATAAATGCATGATTGTAACTTCTTGAATCAAAAGACTCTTAACTCTAATTAATTCAATGACGATATGTAAATGCCTCATTTTTCTTTCTTTTTGCTTCTCTAATATATTGAGATTTGTCACCTTTTGTTCTTCTTCTTGCTGCGCAGTTATACCAGTGTCTTCAGCAGTAGACGCGTTAGATGCACTGAACTCTCGGGGGCCGTGTATAGATATCATACTTGCTGAAGCCTCTCTTCTTATTTCCAATGGGGCGAAGATTTTCAATTTCATCAAGCTGGACATCAATTTAAAACACATTCCTGTGATCAGTAAGCTCTTTTTCCTTCATTCTGTTTCTAATCTGAAATAGTAGAAATCGTTTACAAGCTTTCACGACGCCTAATGTATCTTTTCTTTTCGTCTCCCATTCTGCTGTGGAAGTGATGTTGGACGAGGACGAGGTCCCTCTCGTCTTGAAAGGTTTGGTGCTTGGAGCAACAGATTATCTTGTCAAACCATTCAGCAGTATTGAGCTAATGAACCTGTGGACTCACATGAAAAGAAACAGCACAAAGTTAGTATATTAATAAGATTCTCTTAGTGATGTTATATGTGTTATTCTTACTTAAGCAAAATAATGGAGAGTTTTCCAACTGATGGAATATCACTTCATGAAATTCTTCCTCTGAAGTATGACCTTTATGTGGTGGAAAACTACTCTTGATGATATTACCAATTATTAGATCAAATGGTTGGCATAAATAATAGATGCCAAGGGACTGAAATTGAAAATGTTCTTTATTAGTTTCTCAAGTTATTTAAGTATTGGTTTGATTATAAAGGACACTGCTTGTTGCTTCTTATTAATGCATTTTCTTTCCTTTCTTATTAATGTCTTGGCGTAACTGGTAAAGTTGCTACCATGTGATCAGGAGGTCATGGGTTCGATCGGTGGAAATAGCCACTTGCAGAGATGCATGGTAAGGCTACGTACGATGTGCCCTTGTCAGGGGCGGATCTAGCATGTCATATACGGGTTCCCGTGAACCCAGTAACTTTTGTCTAAACAGTGTAAATGTGTTCTAAAAATTCATTAAATATCTACAAATATTTAAATGTGAACCCAGTTACTATTGAAAATTTACTCGAAGTCGCTGCAGGAACCCATAAACATTAAATCCTGGATCCGCCTCTGGCCCTTGTGGTTTGGTCATTCCACGGACCCCACACATAACGTGAGCTTACTATACTTGTCTGCCCTTTTCTTTCTTGCTCTGAGTTTCTCTCTTTTCATAATTCACTTGTTTTGAGTTTGTAAGATGAAGATAACAGAAATGCCTGTTGGCGTCACTGAATCATTTTTATCATTTTCTTAGTTTATCTAATTGATTAGGTTGCATAAATAAAGCGACATGCACCGCGATAATTCATATAGCTGACTTCAATTTATTTGGATTTAAGGCCTAATTGTTGTTGTAAATTGTAATGATAGTTTATTGATTGAGGTACAATAGCTTATCATAATGTTATAAAGTTAAACTGGGAAGACATGGGAGGAAAGATACAGCTCATACATTTGGTACTTTGCAGAAAACAGACCCAACAAAGAAGTATGATGGCCTTTCTTGGTTTCTCATTTCTTCCAACTTAGACTTTGAAAATGACTCTTGCTCCAATTATGTCGATCCAGTTTGAGAAAAGAAACTAAAAATCTTTCTTGCCAAACCAATTTTTAGTAATAATATAAGTAGAAATATTTATCTTAATGAGTAATTTGAGACACGAACGAGAGCTTTGGATTAAAGATAAAATTATCTCCATACGACCTACAAGTTATGAGTTCGAGTCGTGAAAACAATCATTAATACTTGCATTAGGGTAGACTGTTTATATCACACCTCTTAGGACATGACCTTTCTCCGTGAATACGGAATATTTTGTACACCGGGTTGCCGTAATTTAAGGCACATGGCACTTGAAAGGCCACTCCACCCATACAATACAAGAGCCGTCCTTATTCCTCTTTTTTTATACTCTTTCCTCTATTTCTATTAGTGGAAATTCAAATCTTGTTTATCACCTTAATTATTAGTTAATGAGTATATGACCCCTAAGTTAGTTACGGAACAAAATCCAACTATCTACATCAGAATATTTTCAAGCATATGAATTACAAAAGTCTTTTGAACGACGACGACGACAACAACAACAACAATAATAACGGTCCAGTATAATTTTACAAGTGATGTCTGAGGAGGGTAATATGTACGCAGACCTTACCCTTATCTCGAGGGGCAGAGAGGTTGTTTCCAGAAGACTCTCGGCTCAAGAAAGCAACACGAGAAGATATATTAGTACTATCAATAGACTCATAATAAAATAACATAAAATAACATAAAGTAACAAAATAACAACAATATAAGAAATATAGGAAATACGAAAAAGATGGAATGTATAATAATATCCAGCAGATAAAGCCCTGCATCAGTAGCTGACCAGTAGCATCCTAAGACTAACTCCTAACTGGCTAGTCTCACTCTAGTGCGTTGTAGAAATATTCACAACTTTCCCCTAACCTACAACCTTAATGCTCGACCTCTACAATTCCCTGTCCAGGGCCATGTTCTCAGTAATCCTAAGTCGCGCCATGTCCTGCCTGATCACCTCTCTCCAATACTTCTTAGGTTTCCCTCTACCTTTCCTCGTACCCACCACAGCTAGTCGCTCACACCTCCTCACCGGTGTATCAGTGCTCCTCCTCTAAATGTGCCCGAACCATCTAAGTCTTGCTTCCCGCATCCTGTCCTCCATGGGGGCAACGCCCACCTTCTCTCGAATATCTTCATTCCTAATCTTATCTATCCTTGTATGCCCGCACATCCACCTCAATATTCTCATCTCTGATACTTTCATCTTCTGGATGTGTGAGTTCTTAACCGGCCAACACTCGGTCCCATGCAACATGGCTAGCCTAACCACTGCTCTATAAAACTTACCTTTTAGTAACGGTGGCACTTTCTTGTCATACAAGACTCTCGACGCTAACCTCCACTTCATCCACCTCACCCATATACGGTGTCTGACATCCTCGTCGATCTCTCTGATCCCCTAAATAACTGACCCAAGGTACTTGAAACTACCCCTCTTAGGAATGACTTGAGAGTCAAGCCTCACTTCCACTCCCGCTTCTGTCGGCTCGGACCCAAATTTGCACTCGAGGTATTCCGTCTTCGTCCTGCTCAACCTGAAACCTTTAGACTCAAGGGCATGTCTCCAAACCTCTAGCCTCTCGTTGACACCGCCTTGTGTCTCGTCAATTAGAACTATGTCATCAGCAAATAGCATGCACTATGGCACCTCCCCTTGAATATGATGAGTTAGTGCATCCATCACCAGGGCAAATAGGAAAGGGCTAAACGCAGACCCTTGGTGCAACCCCGTAACAACTGGAAAATGTTCGGAGTCACCTTCTACTGTACTAAATCGAGTCTTAGATCCATTATACATGTCTTTAGTCACCATAATGTAGGCAACCGAGACCCCTTTAACCTCTAAGCAGCTCCATAAGACCTCCCTAGGAACCCTGTCGTACGTTTTCTCTAGATCAATAAACACCATGTGGAGATCCTTCTTCTTATCCCTGTATTGTTCCACCATCCTCCTAATAAGGTGGATAGCTTCTGTGGTAGATCGCCCCGGCATGAACTCGAACTGGTTGTCTGAAATAGACACCATCCTTCGCACTCTCATTTCTACTACTCTTTCCCAGACTTTCATGGTAGGACTCAGTAATTTGATACCCCTACAGTTGTTACAGCTCTGGATATTTCCTTTGTTCTTATAAAACGGAACCATTGCACTCCACCTCTACTCTTCAGGCATCCTAATAGTCTTGAATATAACATTAAACAACCCAGTAAGCCATTCCAAGCCTGCTCTACCCACACACCTCCAAAGTTCAACCGGAATTTCGTCTGGCCCGGTAGCTCTGCCCCTTCTCATCTTACGCATTGCCTCCATGATCTCATCGACCTCAATGTCCCTACAATAACTTAATTCATGGGGACTGTCGGCATTCCTCAATTCACCTAGTACATTATCATGATCCCCTTTTTCATTTAGAAGTTTATGAAAGTAGGTATGACATCTCCTCTTAGTCTGGTCATCCCCCATCAAAACTTTGTCGTCATCATCTTTTATGCACCTTACTTGGTCCAGATCCCGAGCAGTCCTCTCTCTCACCTTAGCAAGTCGGAATAACTTCTTCTCCCCGCCTTTATTCCCTAGTTCCTCATATAGACGAGCAAAAGCTGTCGTCTTAGCCTCCGTTACTGCCATCTTCACCTCCTTCCTAGCTTCTTTATACCTGTCACGGTTCGCTCTCTTCTCCTCCTGGCCAGTGCTCCCTACTAACCGCAGGTAAGCCGCATTCTTTGCTTCCACTTTACCTTGGACAACTGCATTCCACCACCAGTCTCCTATGTGGCCACCAGTGCGGCCCGAAGATATCCCTAAAACCTCTCTCGCCGCCTTCCTTATACAGTCCGTCATCGACCACATAGTGTTTGCGTCCCCACTACTCCTCCAAGCTCCCATTGCCGATAACTTTTCTTCCAACTCCTGAGCTTTATCCTTAGTCAAGGCGCCCCACCTAATCCTCGGGCGGCCTCGTACTGACCTCTTCTTCCTCCTTATCATAATACCAATGTCCATCACCAAACAAGGAAAAAATAATTGGATGAGAAATAAACATGGTTATATTAAATGGTGATTTAGGAGAACCGGAGAACCACAAGAAATAAAAAACAAAAAGCAAAAGAAGAGAGTGATATACATTATCAAGCTAAAGATTGGATACAAAAAAGTCATTTCTTTGTCGGTTTTGGGAAAATTTACTATTAGAAAAATATTAATTCCAATTTACTGGACAATTTTTAATGAGAACAACATTGGATAAAAGGATATCCTAAAAGGTTTTTGTTTAACCCAAAAAATAGTTTTCAAGGCCAAAGCAATAATTTTATATGACGGGCCACAAACAACCGATTCAATCCGAAAGATATAAAATTTTGTTAATACAACGTGATAGAGAAGTGAAAAAATAAATTCAATGACAGATAATATGATAAAAATAAAGCAGAGAAAAAAGAATTCTTATTGAATGATCCTTAATAGGATAATGAGCCAAACAGAGCTTGAAGGGCCGAACTATGGCTAACTTGAGAGCAATATGCTATAAATTACAATGTATAGAATTGTAGAGAAGAAAATTAGATTGCCCTGATAGTGGTAAAAGTATGTCTATTTATAGGGCTAAATCTAAGTAACTAGTCTCCTTGAATTATGGGTCCATTATGAGCATTTACTCAATCCATCCATTACTTTTGGAAGACTTGTAACAGCTGTGTAAATGCTGAAATTCCAAAACTGATGAGTTAATTCCGTAATTGATGAGTTAATTCCATAACTAATAAGTTAATTTCGTAACTGATGAGTCAATCCCGTGCCTGTTGAGTCAATCTCGTGCCTGTTTAGTCAATCTCGTGTCTGTTGAGTCAATCTCGTGCCTGTTCATTGCCTTGTTCTGACCGTTACAATCATTTATTGCATTTATTAATAATTGATTTGTAACTGATGATGTAATGATGGTAAATCCCATATAATCCGGGATTAATTGATTCCTTCCTCATTTGTAATTATGAGATATTCTCCCGCATCTGATCCGGGCTATTTCACGATGATCAGTTCCGAGGCTAACATGCACGGTACGAGTATATTTGGTCCCGGGGGTGTTTCACATACCATCTTTACATGTCATTCTTCACTTTTCTTCAACTTTACTAACACGTGTCGCCATTTAATAGACCCACATGACGAGTATAATTTTTACTAGTACAGATAGTCCCCCCACTTTCCGGTTACTCACTATGATGTGACCAGGAAGTGGAAGATTTTATCCTTTTCATCCTTGCCTCTGCCTCATTAAAAACCTTGCCAGAAAAATCCAATAGGGACAAAAACCGGACGAAGGAAAAAGAGTGCAGAACTTAGAGATTCAGATGATAACTTCACCCTTATGTTCCTTTCGTCAATAATCGGTTGGTTTACCCCTGTCTTGTTTTGGGGTCTGAAGACAAATCTTTGTCTTATGTTTGCAAAGTTTGATATATAAAATTTCGGCTTTATTTTTTATCTATTTTAATGTTTGGATTTTTGTTTCACCCTTTAACTTTGCATTAGAAATGCTTCAATGCTCCGTGACTTTTTTTTGAATAAGCACGAATTATAAAAGAGGGCCCTTTTATGAACGACACTTAATGAAGAAGACGTCTCAACTTCATAATGGTGTAAATATACAAAAGAGAGATAGGAATTTTCACATGTTTTTCTTTAACAATGTTTTGAAGAAAGTTTTTACATTTAACTTTCATAACATTTCACATGTATTTGTGTATCGTCTATAACTCATTTTGCAACTGTTTTTTCTTTTAACAGATTCAATATAAGCTTGCACTCGTAACTATTTTTCTTTTGCAACAGTTTTTTTTGAATTAGTACAAGGAGATAACTATTTTTGTTTACAACAGTTTTAAATATAAGGCCATGAATTTTTACCCATAACTGTTTTTATTGATAACATTTTTCAAATGAATATAAGGGTAATGCTTTTTCATCCGTAACTGTTTTCATTTACAACAATTTTTTTTGAATAAGTACAAGGATAATGATCTTTCATCCATAACTGTTTTCAGTTACAACAGTTTTTGAGTAAGTACAAAGATGTGCATTTTTCCCCGTAACTAATATTCTGCCTTTAACCTGAACATTCATTTACATTTACGAATATGGTTTCTTTGGTTTTTGAGTCAGGCTTTTTGTTTTGAGTCTTTGGCTCTTTTGATTTTGCTCATAGTACTTGACTTGTTGGGAAGATAGATCTTCAGGCTGGAGCTTTGACTTTTTGATAGTCTTCTTTACTTCATCTTTGCCTTCCATACTGTATAGTCCCCCAAGTGTTTGAGCTTTGAAGAATGAGAATTTCGAGCACTTGACTATTCCTTCCATGTGATCCATTTCCTGAAAAGGAAAAACATACGAGACTTGGAGGTATATTTTTTAGATGATGACTGCTTAACCCTTTTATTTCATCAGAAGTGTTGTAACCTATATCGGGAATAATACAATGTTCCTTGTGTCTTTCGGGTCTAATATCATCATTTGGCATTTTAGGGAATTTATCCGAATACAAGTTTTTCTTGGCACTTTAGAAAATTATTTGAGTGCTCATACTTAGTCTTTTAGACTTAAAATATATATTTGGATGCATCATTACATGTGCGATGTCTTAATGTTGCACCTTTGGGTGTCTAACTTTTATATAAAAGAGAGCCCTTTTATATACTTTAAACGCTATGAAGAAGACGTCTCCTTTTCATTCAGGCGTAAAATAGGATCGATTGATCCGAGTAGACTTTTAATCTGAGGGAATATTAATCCCGGTAGGATTTACAAGAGTATTGACCCCATTAAAATTTATGGGAATATTGATCCCGGTAAGACATTGAGTTTGAGGGAATATTGATCCCAAATAAATATATATCTTAGTAGATTTTTCCTGAAGAGACATTTAATCTGATTGGATTTTGAATCCATATTGGACTATATGAACATACTTCCAAGTAGAGAGGGACACATGTACGAAATAGTATTTGAGATTTTCATTTATATATACGGGATAATTGATTCAAGTCATAGTACAATTAGCCATTAAGAAAGGCCTATATATTTAACTTGGATGGTCGTTGTTGGACCGAATATAAGTCATGTGTTTGTTCAAAGTGAACTTTATTCTGGTGGCATATTTGCATACCTTTATCTTGACTTAGATGTAAAACTCTCATTTTTTATCGTAGGATTCTTGACTTTGACATGGAGTTCTCGATCCTTTTTGTATAGTATATGTATTTTTGAAGAACTCATTCAACACTGTTTGAAGTGTTTATGTTTGATATGAGCAAGACAACTAATTGAGTTGAGATGGTAATTAATGTCGGAATACACTTAGGAATTCTATCTCCCAAGGCAATCAATTGCTTGTATCACTTCTTATAATGTCAAGTCGAATTGACTAATCTTCAAGTATAGGTATTCTCCCTAGTGTTTGAGTTTTGAGGTATGAGAACTCAAACACTGGGATCATAATTTGACAATCCGCGGTCTAATAGTCCCCGGTATGATAGTTAATTTCGATATTGATGGACTTTTAGATGGTCCAGTTCCAACATAGGGACGGTACCAAAGCTCTTTTTATCAAATATTTTGTACTCTAGCCGGGAACTACGGAGGTTCCAAAATGTTGTCGAGAATCATTCCATATCTTGATTTTAGCTATTCATACTGACTTTGATGAGTTTTTGATTTGAAGCCTTATTATTGGAGTAATTTTTACTGCTTTCTTTATAAATTTCTCGCATCATACATTTTGTTTGTTTGGTCCATGTGGCATTTTAGCTTTTGGAGCCTTAAATATTCCCAAATATAATTCTCCTCCAACAAGGCAGGTAGTACGTGATGAGACGCACTCAGAGTTATCGAGAGCATGCTTATCTTTGGGTAAAGTCTCATTCTGCAAGTAATAAATGAATTTATTATGCCAATTCCAAATTAAATTAGTCAGGCTTACCTCATTTTCATTCTAATTGATGATAGATCAGGAATCGCCTAAATAAGAGATGGCTCGATCCCGAGACTGTTTGATCCGGAAATGATATTTCTCAATAAGTGCCCGGAGTTGCTTTCTAAGTCAGTGATATCAGTAGTAGATCTGAGACTAACACATCCGGCTCGATTTTCTAAGGCTGCATAGTTTTATTGGATTTAATCAATCGTTAAATCAATATTTTTGCTCTGAATCCCCAAGCTAATTTAAGCCTTGTAGCATATGCTTCATACTCGGCTTTGTTGTTAGTAATAAAATAACTTTTATGAATTATCTAACTACTTTCCCTGAGCATTAAGCATTGCCCCTAACTCGAGAAGTTTAGTACTTGTGGACCTAATTGTGTAGAAGGTCCAGATCCCGAGAATTATCCCAGAAATAACATGTTCAGGTAATATGTTCGAACTAAGATTAATCATGAAATCTGCTAAATTTGTGATTTTATAGTCGTACGTGACTGATAAACAATATCATATTCACTTAGTTCGACTACTCATTTAGCTAGCCTTCCTGACAGTTCATGTTTATGCAAAATATTGCGTAATGAAAATATAGTGACTACGGGAATTGAATGACATTGAAAATAAGGCCTTAGATTTAGGGAAACTACAATTAATGCCAACTTATCAAAATGTAGATATGTAGTTTCCGTATCTAAGAGCATTTTATAATAGATAGGAGAATGTGTACCTTTATCTTCTTGAATTAAAATTGCATTTACCGAGACATCCGAGATAATTTGGTGTACCGGCAATCATCTTTCTCCTCGGAATTTTGAAAGTAATGATGCGTTGTTGTTAGATAGCAGGTTCGAATGATTCGACTTTTCGGACTAAACCGATCTTTCGAAGATCTGTAACTTTATCTTTTATGATTTGACTTTAGTTTCTTCTTTTGCTTGGCCGAATTATACTGCGGGTCAATATTGAGCATATAAACCTTTTGCTCCGGTGGTACACCTGCTATGTTAGCATGGAGGCAAGCAAAGCAATTTTTGTTAGCATGTAAAAGTTTAATCACCTTATCTTTAAATTCGGTATCGAGTCTCGACCAAGGTAAACCTTCCTATTTGGGAAGTCAATGATAATTTCTAGTTCTTCAGCATTTGACCTCGTGGCTTCTGATGCCTTCGGTTCAATGATTGCTTCCGAAAATATTTGTATAATTGTCCAAGGTTATTAATGAACCTTCCTTCCTCGTGTCTATTCCATCCCGCGGCTATCTCTTCTTTTTGAGTTGTTAGGTGTGGTATCTTTGTAAGCAATCTCGTGGGTGTTTTACCCATGTTCTTCCTAATCTTCATTCTTCTCCTGCGAAATTTTACAATTTAGCAAGGTAATTCCTTTCCTGTACGGGTGGAGCCGGATCTTTTCCATCCCGTGCAGAAAATCTCGTATCTCTTTGCTCGGACCTGTTTTTTAGATTTTTGCATTTAGATTCGAATCACCCAAGAATCACATCCGCTTGATCTCCGGACGTGTTTTTGACTTTCAATTGAATGAACGTGTCTTCCTCTATTCGAAGCTTTGTATTATATCGAATGTAAATTTTACTCCTCAGTTCCGGGAAGGTCCGGCGTTATTCTTCTGACTCCTTCAATCATATTCGGAATCACCTTGGTTTGGTTTTTGAACCTATTTTTGGACACTTATTAGTGTCGATTCGACTTACCGTGTCTTCTTCTGTTTAAATTCAAGTGCTGCAATGGTTATGCATATCATTCTTGCAGGATAGATAGGAATTTTCGGAGGTGTTCTATCCGCTTGTTCTGTTCCTTGATCTGTTTCTGTAAGGTTAGAACTAAATTTTGTAAATTAAATTTACCTGGTGTATCTGAACCTCCTGTTCCGGAACTATTTCGTACAGATCCGTTATAATCAGTTCTGGTACAGATAGTTGCGGTACCAATATATTGATGCACATTTCTATTTTTCTCTACTTGTTACTTACATATCATTATCATGGCTATTCTTCCCTTTTTATTTTGCATGGTACGCCATCTCCAACTTGGTTGTCATCAACTGTGTTAATTGGTAAATTTCAGCCATGATGAAGGTTTAAACTGAAAACAAGCAAATATTAACAAAAATTGTTACTATCTTTGGATGAATAGCAAATTTGCTTGAGTCCCGGTAACGGAACCAAACTGTTAAACCCAAAAAATAGTTTTCAAGGTCAAAGCAATAATTTTATATGACGGGCCACAAACAACCGATTCAATCCGAAAGATATAAAATTTCGTTAATACAACGTGATAAAGAAGTGGAAAATAAATTCAATGATAGATAATATAATAAAAATAAAGCAGAGAAGAAAGAATTCTTATTGAATGATCCTTGATAGGATAATGAGCTGAACAGAGCTTGAAGGGCCGAACTATGGCTAACTTGAGAGCAATATGCTATAAATTACAATGTATAGAATTGTAGAGAAGAAAATTAGATTACTCTAATGGTGGTAAAAGTATGTCTATTTATAGGGCTAAATCTAAGTAACTAGTCTCCTTGAATTATGGGTCCATTATGAGCATTTACTCAATCCATCCATTACTTTTGGAAGACTTGTAACAGCTGTGTAAATACTGGAATTCCGCAACTGATGAGTTAATTCCGCAACTGATGAGTTAATTCCGTAATTGATGAGTTAATTCCATAACTGATAAGTTAATTCTGTAACTGATGAGTCAATTTCGTGCCTGTTGATTGCCTTGTTCTGACCGTTACAATCATTTATTGCATTTATTAATAATTGATTTGTAACTGATGATGTAATGATGGTAAATCCCATATAATCTGGGATTAATTGATTCCTTCCTCATTTGTAATTATGAGATATTCTCCCGCACCTAATCCGGGCTATTTCATGATGATCAGTTCCGAGGCTAACAGGCACGATACGAGTATATTTGGTTTCGGGGGTGTTTCACATATCATCTTTACATGTCACGTGTTGCCATTTAATAGACCCACATGGCGAGTCTAATTTTTACTAATACAGTTTTAATAGCAATTCCTTGTTGCTTATTTACATAACTTTGAAGTAAAGAATACACTATAGCGTTATTATTTAGATAAAATTTTCATATAAATAAAAGTATCTCTAAGTTTTGAGCATTACTCTCTTAACTCAGTATGAACTTGAGTTGGTGAAATTCTATTGTCTCAATGGAAAAAAATTACTTTGATGTTTAGTCAAATCAATATATGTACGTCATATTTATTTTTTTAGAAAATATGAATATAAGCGAAAAGTTCCTACTATACCAAGAAAATATTCACTGAATCATTAAAAACATTTCATATTTTCAATATTCAGACAGGTACTTACTACTTAGTTGTACTAGAATATTGTTAACAACTAGTATTGCGGGGAAATAAATCAGGTGTACAACAGAGTAGTAAAGATTCCCTTGTATTTTTTTTTGATTTGCACCGGGTGTCCCGAGTCTTTTCGAGCCCCGACTATTTCCGGGGGTGCACAGGCCCTCGGCAAGGAGTTTCCCGCAAGTGCACCACGGTTAATTCAGGTTTTACCCAGTCCGATGGTCCTTAGAAATTGTTTGCACCCAGTGGATTTCGAACTTGAGACCTTGAAATTGAGCAAACCCTAAGACTCAAGTCAATTGCCACCAGGCCAACCCCGAGGGTTTCCCTTGCATTTTTTTTTTAGTTTTGTGATAAAATTGGTTCCTCACGAAAGGATAATGTTGTATCAACTTTCTTATATTAATTGAACTCGAAAATCTACCAGATTACTGGGTTGAAATTTGTGACATTGTAGTTCAAAATGGAAATGACACCAGGTAGCTATTTTTAAGCATGTTATTTAAATATATTCACATTTTACAATATATTTAAAAATTAGTCAATTTTGCTGAAAGTTTAGGACACGGTGTTCTAAAGTTTAAATCTCAAAGTTCAGACTTCAAGACATCGTGTCCTAAAGTTCGAAAGTCCAGAAATTCGAATCTTATGTCCTGAATTTTAAGTTAGTAGTTCAGAAATTCAGGACACTAAGTCCTGAATTTCAAATTAGCAGCTCAAAAATTTAGGATACTGAATCCTGAATTTTCAAATTCAGGATACTTAGTCCTAAAGTTTGGATGAATTGACTAATTTTTAAATACACTATAAATTATGAATATATTTTAAAGAGCGAATTTAAAAGTGACTATTCATTTACTGTGCCCTAGTTCAAAAGGTCTCCTCGTGATAACTAAGCTGTCTTGTCGAAACCCAACTTAAACAACCCCAAACATAAATGGAATTAATTCAAGCTGACTTTATTAAGGTTTGAAGGAACATGAGTATAAAGTTAGCTGGTGTAGCCATATAAAGCTACAAAATCTCCGGTAAACTTCAAATCCATAGAAAATTGATAATGTTTGTTGTTTAACTAGCAAACCACTTTCATGCTAACCATACCTTAAACACAGATTAATAAAAATAGCAATCCGGTGCACAAAGTATTATGCGTTCAAGTAGGGTCCAGGAATAGGCTGTATCCCAGGGAGTATTAATGTAGACAACCTATCCTAATGCAAGTATTAATCTCTGCTCTCATGGCTCGAACATGCTATCTATAGGTCACATCGCGATAATTTTATCGTTGTTCTAAGGCTCTGTTAGGTGTTTGCCATAATTTTATTACCATATTTCATTTTCCTATTGTTGAAGGAAAGAGCAATATAATTACCTTAATTTGGTTTTTCTTTTTGTAGAAGGAAATTATAATTCTCCTATATTTGGCTAGTCCTTTTTTCTTGTAGGAAAAGGTTTGGAGTTCTATAAATTGAAGATTCGTCCTTCTCATTCAGTAGCATCCACAAAGTAGCCATAGGGGGCTTGAGAGTCGTGTTTAGGGGGAGAACTTTACGGGACAAGTGATAGTGTGTCACTTGTGTTTGCCTCTTCGTGAAGTTGTTCTCTGGATATTTTGTACTCTCTTTTTAATGTAGTAGATTGCCCATCTCCGTTATGGACGTAGGTCAGTTGACTGAACCACGTTAAATGTTTGTGTCTCTTTTGGTATATTTCTCCTTTGTTGTATGATTTATTGTCGCTCAAGGTTTGCTTTGCTACCTTCTGTATGATACCTAATTTTTACGGTCCTAACAAGTGGTATCAAAGCCTTGGTTATTTATCCGGGTTGTTATGGAATGAAGGCGAATATGAGCAAGATTGTATGTTTAAATGGGAGAAATATAATGTTTGGAGAAGCAAGATGAAAGACTTGTTGTTCGTGAAGAAGATGCATCTACCCGTTTTTTCAGCTCATAAACCCGAGAGTATATCCGATGAAGATTGGGATTTCGAGCACCAAAAAGTATGTGGATATATACGACAATGGGTTGCAAATAATGTTCGCAACCATATTATGAACGAGATACATGCGAGATCGTTATGGGAAAAGCTAGAGACTCTTTATGCTTCAAAAACCGGGAACAACGAATTGTTTTTGCTAAAGCAATTGATGACCTCTAAATACAAGGAAGACAGCCCTATCCTTAATTACATAAATGATTTTCAGGGCGTCTTTGATCAGCTATCTATAGTGGGAGTTAATTTTGATGATGAGATACAAGGACTTTGGCTTCTTAATACTCTGCCAGACTCTTGGGAAACTCTTCGTGTTTCTTTGACAAATTCAGCTCCTGGAGGTAAGGTGATCATGGAATATGCCAAGAGTGGTGTGTTGAACGAGGAAGTAAGGAGAAAATCTCAGGGTTCGTCCTCACAAGCAGATATTTTGGTTACTGAAGACCGAGGGAAAGATAGAACAAGAGGCTCAAGGAATAGAGGTAAAAGTAGAAGTAAGTCAAGGTCCAAATACTATAATATTACATGCAACCACTGTGGCAAGAAAGGACACATCAAAAGATTTTGCCGCAAGTTGAATCAAGACATTAGAGAAGGAAAGAAAGCTGAAAATAACGAGAACAATATTGCTGCTATTGTTCGAGATGACCTTCTTTTTGCTTATGATGAAAATGTCACCAATTTGGTATCCCATGAGACGAGCTGGATAGTAGATTCTGGAGATACCTCACATGTCATACCAAGAAAAGACTTTTTCTCATCTTATACTCCTGTTGATTCTGGAGTGTTAAAAATGGGCAATGCCAGTGAAGTTAAAGTGTTTGGTGTTGGCACAGTTTGTTTGAAAACTAATAATGGTTCAACGTTAGTTCTTCAAGATGTCAAGCATACTCCAGACTTTCCTTTCAATTTGATCTCCGCAGGAAGATTAGACGATGAAGGTTACCATAATGCCCTTTTTAATGGCCAATAAAAGCTCACCAAGGGCTCGTTAGTAGTGGCTCAAGGAGTCAAGTCTGGTTATTTATATGTGACACAGGGCTCTATTCTTAATGACTCAATAAATCTAGTGGAAAGTGATACTTTGTCAGAATTGTGGCATCGAAGATTGAGTCATATGAGTGAGAGGGGATTACCTATTTGGCCAAGAAAAGTTTACTTTCTGGAGTGAAACAAGCAAAGCTGAAAATGTGCATACATTGTTTAGCTGGCAAACAGAAAAGGGTTTCCTTTCATAGCCATCCTTCCTCAAGATAGCCCGATTTATTGGAGCTAGTACACTCTGATTTGTGTGGTCCTTTTATAGTAAAGTCAAAAGGTGGTGCACTTTACTTTGTGACCTTCATTGATGATCATTCTCGTAAGCTCTGGGTGTATCCTTTAAAATCTAAAGATCAAGCACTTAACGTGTTTAAGGAATTCCAGGCCTTAGCTGAGAGACAAACGGGGAAGAAATTAAAATATATTCGCACTGATAATGGTGGTGAATATTGTGGTCCATTTGATAACTATTGCAAGGAAAAAGGAATTCGTCATCAGAAAACTCCGCCCAAGACACCTCAATTGAATGGTTTGGCAAAGAGGATGAATAGAACTCTAGTTGAGAGAGTTAGATGCTTACTTTCAGAGGCTAAACTTCCAAATACATTTTGGGCGGAAGCACTTAACACTGTTGCCTATGTTATCAATTTATCTCCTGCAATTGCTTTGGATGGTGATGTCCCAAACAGAGTTTGGTTTGCCAAAGATATTTCTTATGATCACCTGAGAGTTTTTGGGTGTAAAGCTTGTGTGTATGTTCCTAAAGATGAGAGATTGAAATTGGATGTCAAAACTAAGCAGTGCATCTTTATCGGTTATGGTCAAAATGAGTTTGGGTATCGTTTTTATGATCCAGTTGACAATAAAATTATTAGCAGTCGTGATGCAATATTCTTTGAAGACCAAACTATTGAAGATATTGACAAAGCTGAGAAGACAAATTCTCAGAGTAATGAGAGCTTAGTTGATATTGATCCAGTTTCAATTGCTAAGGCACCTATTGCACATGAAGGAACCCAAGACAATGATGGAGATAATGATCAAGATCAAAATGATCATCATGGTGTAGATGTTATGGATGCTCCAGTTGATGAAGTTGTGATTGATCAGCAACCAATTCCTGCATAGGTAACTACTTCGAATGCTCCTGAAACCTCTCTTAGAAGATCTACAAGGCAGAAGCAAAAATCCATGTGCTATCCTCCTGATGAGTATGTACTTTTGACTGACATGAGAGAACCTGAGAATTATGATGAAGCCATGCAAGATACTCACAAAGATCAGTGGATCGAAGCGATGGAAGATGAGATGAGGTCACTCCATGAGAATGGCACATATGAGTTAGTGAAATTACCGAAAGGTAAGAGAGATTTATCTAACAAATGGATATTCAAAATAAAGCAAGATAATCATACCTCTGCGTCTAGATACAAGGCGAGGTTAGTTGTTAAAGGTTTTGGCTAGAAGAAGGGAGTTGATTTTGATGAAATTTTCTCCCCTGTTGTGAAGATGTCTTCTATTCGTGTGGTTCTAGGCTTAGCTGCAAGTCTAGATTTAGAGGTTGAGCAAATGGATGTCAAGATTGCTTTTCTTCATGGTGATTTAAATAATGAGATTTATATGGAGCAGCCTGAGGACTTCGTAGTCAAGCTTGCAGATAAACATGAATTTTGTAGAAAATTGGCAAGCATGAAGCATGTCAATAGTACCTCTACTTAAAAACACATTTGGCCCTTTGGATGGAGGGGAAGTTTGTTGGGCTCATGACCATGTTGTCCAGCCAAAGGCCAAATGGCCTAATCCTATTCTCTTTTGGTTTCCATTCCTATTTGAAATTGGATTCGGTTTATTCATATTTTGAGTGGGTTTTAGATTTAAGAGAAAGCACCACTCATGATCTATAAATAGGACAATCTTGAAAAATTATTCTATGCTCATTGATACAAGTTTTTGAAATACTTAAGCACATAAGAGTGGTCTTTGAGAGAGCTTTCGTCAAGAGAGAAGAAAATTATTTATTTTGCTGCAGATTTTTATTCCGACCAGCCATTTTTAATTCGTTAACCATTGGATCGGGATAAAATTTTGACTGAGTGTTCGTAACATCTTGACCTTAGATTTGAACGGTGGAGATCGGATTTGGTGGCTCGTAGCATCTGATTCTGAGCCTCGAACAACAGCTTCATTTTTGTGGATTATACTCTTTCTTCAATTGATTAGTTGTTGCTCTTGCTACTATTGTTGCTCCGTGTTTGGCACTTGTTGTGTAGCTAATTTGGAGAACTTTTGTAACCCTCTTATTGTTATAGTAGAACTTTTTGGATCTTTGTGATCCCGTGGTTTTTACCTTCGATTTAAAGGGTTTTCCACGTTAAAATTTGGTGTTCTTTATCTTCTTTATTTTCGGGTTTGCCTCTTCCTCGTCATAACAGTGGTATCAGAGCGAGGTTCAAGACGGGTTCATCTTAGTGGATTCAGTTCTAGCCGCAACATATTTGACGATAATCGTAATTTTTATGAGAAATTTGACCGATGTGCTACGCACGTTGAGACAAACTTTGTGGTGGAGATTTGGAGATGCAACCTGTTGAAGGCTATGTGAAGAAGGTTGATCAAGTTTATTTTGTCAGAAAATTCCGGCGAAGGGGAAGAATTGTTAGGTGTTTGCCATAATTTTATTACCATATTTGGTTTTCCTATTTGTTGAAGGAAAGGGAAATATAATTACCTTAATTTGGTTTTCCTTTTTGTAGAAGGAAATTATAATTCTCCTATATTTGGCTAGTCCTTTTTCTTGTAGAAAAATGTTTGGAGTTCTATAAATTAAAGATCCGTCCTTCTCATTCAGTAGCATCCACAATGTAGCCATAGGGGGCTTTAGAGTCGTGTTTAGGGGGAGAAATTTACGGGACAAGTGTTAGTGTGTCACTTGTGTTTGCCTCTTCGTGAGGTTGTTCTCTCGATATTTTGTACTCTCTTTTTATTATAGTGGATTTCCCATCTCCGTTGTGGACGTAGGTCAGTTGACTGAACCACGTTAAATGTTTGTGTCTTTTGGTATATTTATCCTTTGTTGTATGATTTATCATCGCTCATGGTTTGCTTTGCTAGCTTCCATATGACACCTGATTTTTACGGTCCTAATAGGCTCTCCTTCTAAACACATATTAATGAAGCTCGAATTAGTAGTCTGATCCATATATATCTCATATAAGGGAGAAATGAGTGTATTCCACTTTACTTAATCTATATACTGCAATAATATTCAAGACTTTTTATAAGTAATGTCGAAATTTATAGAAGTACCGGAAAAATAACTTTAATTATCATACTTCTAGACAAGAAAATTTTTTAATCTATTGATTTTGTTGAGTTTCAAGTTAGAAAAAGTCCTGGATTCAATTCTACTTCATTACAATTTTTAACTATAAAGGCTCTCTACATCAAGGGGAATTAATGTAGAAAGTCTATCCTAATGCAAGTATTAGTGGCTGCTCTCACAATTCGAACCTGTGATCTATAGGTCACATTACGATAATTTTATCGTTGCACTAAGGCTCCCCTTATAAACACAGATTAATGAAGCTCCAATTAGTAGTTCTGATCCATATCTCCTATAAGAAGGGAGAAATCAGTGTATTCCACTTTACTTAATCTATATGCTACAATAATGCCTCGTGGGCGTAGACAAAACAATTTGTAAGCGATGTCGAAACTTATAGAAATATAAGAATAATAACTTCAATTATCTTACTTCTAGACAAGAAATATTCTTAGTCTATTGGCTTTGTTGAGTTTTAAGTTAGAAAAGGTCTTGAGTTTAATTCTATTTCATCACAATTTTTAATCATACATGCTCTCCTAATAATTGCAAAAAGAAGAGCTAGTTGAGGTTTGAACATTTGATCTTTTAGAGCAAAATCAAGTACATAACCAACACATCAAGAGGCAATTTACCTCAAGTGATGTCATTTTTTCCTACTTACCCGTTTTCTAACAATATTAACACATATATTTAGTTAAAAAATTTGACGAAGCTGTGCGCGTGACACTGCTTCGTTAAGCGTGCATCTGCCTTGCCTCTACTCGAAGGGCAAAGTGATTCTCAAGACAAAACATTTCCTAAATAAATACACTTGATTTCGTTGTACATTTAAAGTATATTCTAAGTCACCTAAAAAGGACTTTCTTTTCCATCAGTTGGACTGCCAATAATATTGATTTGTTTTAGCAAACTTGCATTCTTATATATAAAAGTTATGTTCTGATCATGGTTGTATTTTATGTTATATTTCCAATAATGCAAGAAACTTGTGGTATTTCCCCTTTAAATTAATCACATTTTTTTCGTTTTAATTAAATTGGATTATGTAAAATTAAGTGTTCTTTTCTCTGATTTTAATGTTCTTTATATGATGTACTAATGTTATTTCCTTGCACATAAAGCAAGACTTGCATATGCTATCTAATTACATTTCACATTTTGTTGGTAGCTTGAAGCCAAGTTCGTCGTCATTTTTTTGGTAACTAAAAGATTTTATTTATCAAGTATAAATATTTACACGCTAACAAAACCGAGACTAACTTTCTATCATAGCTTCTGCTGGACATGAGGCCCCAGCTGAGAGTTATCTAGCCTTGCTACAATCCCTCTCCTACTTCTCTTTTCATCTACACTATATCAGGGTACCAATTCAGTGTAGTCATGATTCTATCTAACCTAGGAAAAATCTTGGCTCTAACGTGTATTTCCGGAATGATTAGTCGAAGGATAGAATTAGCAGACCTCTTCTTCTTCAGGAAAATAACATTGTTCCTCTCTTGCCAAATATGATAAACTATTGTTGCTAATGACATGCTGCATACTGCTGCCCCTCTACTTTTATCTTTGGCCATCTTTTCTATCCACTTCCGCTCTTCCTGCCAATCTCCCTTTGTTCTCTGAATGCCTTGCTAGTGTAGGAGTTGTTCCCATATAGTTGCTGATACTTCACAGTCAGAATAAGTATTGTAAGGTTTTATTTTCTCTTTGACAAAGTGACCATGTTTTGTCTATAATAATTCTCCATCTTGCTAGTTTTTCTTTTGTAGCTAACGCCTGTTTTGTAGTGTCCGTCTTAGTATGAAGATCTACTTCGGTAATCCTTGATTATTACAAATTAGTTTCCTCCATGGTACCTTCTGAAACTCCCCCTGCACAGCTTTGTATATGTGTCTTATAGAGAATCTCTCCATCAAATTCACCTCCTCTTCTGTATATCCAGCAACCTCAAAGTAGCTTCTTGCCTTGAATATCTTTTGGATAACCCACGATGCACTCTTTGGTTCTGTGTTCTAAGTTCGTCGTTATTTATCTATACTTCTTTTGATACTGATTTATCATCAATATTGAAGTTTTAATTTAATTACAAATTCATATATATTTACTAATTATATATAGAGTAATGTATTAGACCCTAATCTTCACCATTTTCTTGCATTTGCTATTTGTTCTCAAATTTTCATTGCTCTGTCACGTTGTTGCCGCTTCAAGTTGAAATCTATCAATATAGATTGGATACTCCAGAATAGTTATAAAATATATTAGCGCACTAATTTTGCCAAACTAACATAGGATTAACAGTGTTAGCTATTTGAACAATTCAATACAATCCTTGAATTTTCAGTTCTCTATAAGAAAATATGAAATAGACCTTCAAAATCTTCTCTAATTTTTGCTAATTTGGATGTCGGTTAAGTTTAAGGGCCAACGAAAGATGAAGACATGAGTCAAAACTCCATTGACAGCCATTAATAAGTTTCGAAGCTTTCAATTCGAAAATCAAATTTTGTGAAATTATTATTTGTTTGGATTGGATGTTGTTGCAAATGATTGTGAATATCTTTTGAAGAATATATTTCAGTTTTGAGAGAATTTGATGAAGATTCGAGGTGGTTTCGGTTAGAATTTGAAACTCGAAGAAGACATAAACAAATTGTATTTTTTTTATTTTGTGTGTCGGGTGTAGAAATGACATACAAATATATGCAACTAACGTAATTATATACAAGTTGTATATAAACTATATGTAAATTATTATTTTTGACCGAATTCTGTACAAAAAATGTGTATTTAAATTATAGATAAATTGTAGATTTTGACTGAATTTGTATATATTTTGTAAAAAATTTCAGTTACTTTCCATAAATAGAAAAACCTAGATAAATCGAGTAAATAATTTTAAATCATATATACACGAAAAAGTTCCGTTTGTTTATCACTTCCTGATATTGGTTGGAAAAACAAATTCTGTCAATATATGTATAGATTCCCTTATAAGTCTCGAGAGAGAGCTGTACCTAGTAGATAATTTATTTTTTTTAACTAAGATGAGTTCTAACTTGGACAAAGTTTCTGCTCCTTGAAACTCAATTGTATCTTTAAAATACATATTTCATCCTCTATCTTATCAGCCTTGGTCTATAGTATATTTTTAACTTTGTTAATGTATCACATTATTTTTCTTAATTTATATTATGAATTTACCTATAGTGAAAATATTTTTTAAAAGCAAAAAATAATAATCAATCATATATAATTTATTGAAATTGAATAGTAAATATAACGACCTGACTTGTCGTTTTAATAATGAACGCCCCATTTAGCGACTTAATGCCTCGAGGAGCTTCATAAAATATATTATGACCCACATGTGTGGTCGAGTTTAGTTTTCGGAGGATTCGGAATATAATTTAAAGAAAAATTCTCATTTTGAAGCTTAAATGGAAAGAGTTGACTTTTGAGCAAACGACGTCAGAATGGAGATTTGATGATGTCAATAGCTTCGTATGGTGATTTCGGACTGAGGCGTATGTTCGGATTCAGATTTGGAAGTCTATAGGACAATTCGACGTATTTTGGCGAAAGTTGAAAAATATGTGATTTTGGAAAAATTCGACCGAAGGTTGAAATTTTGATAACGAGGTTGGATTTCGAGTCTGGAAATTGGAACAGCTCCGTTACATCATTTATGACTCGCGGGCAAAATTTGAAGTCATTCCGGATTAACTTGATATGTTTCGGCGCAAAATGTAAAAGTTGGAAGATTTGAAAACTCATAATTCGATTCATGGGTATTCGAAATTTTAGTGTTGTTTAACGTAGTTTAAAGCCTCGACTAAGTTCGTATGATATTTCAAAACATGTTGGTATATTTGGTTAAAGTCCCGAGGGCCTCGAGTGGATTTTGGAAGGTTAACGGATCAACTCGGACCTGAAGAAAGCTGCTGAAAATCTGCTGCTTGTGGGCAGCTGCTGATACTTTCGCTTCTGCGGCAGCTTCAACGCAGAAGCGAGGATTTCATCACGGACTGACCTGGGCAGAACTGGAGCAAGGTCTCAGATGCGGGCAGCCTTCCGCACCTGCGCAATCGCAGGTGCTACGTAGCAGCGACGATGTGCGTACCTGCTATCATCGCAGAAGCGAAAATCATCTCCGCAGGTGCGAGCCTTCACCTGGGCAGTGCACTTCGCAGAAGCTCTGGCCTCATTGTGGCTGATTTCCTTTAACATTTTTCTTTCTTCGATAAGTGTTAACCATTTTTATGAGCAAGCAGCAGCACTAAGAGTGCAAGCCTCTGAGCAGATCCATGAAATAATCGGTATCATAAAGCCAGCAAAAGGATAATATGGTTCTAGTTAAGGCTTACGCAGGTGCGAGTTTGACTGGACAGTGTGCCACCACAGATGCACAAATCAATCCGCAGAAGCGGAGCTGGGCAGAAACTTAAAGACCCAAAAATGGTCATTTTGCCATTTCGTTTTGGACTTTTTGGAGCTCGGTTCTTGGGCGATTTTTGAGGTTTTCTTGACGATTTCAACTCAAGCGTCCAATACTCGGAAGTGTTTATATTTCATAATCTATGGTTATTTTAATCGTTTAATTCGGATTTAAATGGAAGAAATCAAGATTTTTGCAAAATCTTCCAAAAACAAAAGTTTAAGATTTGGAGGTCGAGTTGTTATCGAAATTTGATAAAATTGGAATGGTTAAACTCGTGTCGGAATGGTTTTCAGGATTTTGTGAAAAATTATGTCGGGTTCCGAGAGGTGGGTCCCGCATTGACTTTTGGTTGACTTTTTAGAATAAAATTTTAAGCCAGCGTTATATTATCCGGATTTGTTTCCGATGAATTTTAATGAAGTTACATAATTAATTTGGATAGATTGGAGCTATCCGGAGGTCGATTCAAGCAAGAAGGAGATTTTGGAACATCGGACTAACTTCATAAAGGTAAGTATCTTGCCTAACCTTGAGTGGGGGAATTACCCCTTAGGTATTGAGTCTTATATGGAAATTGTTTGAATGAAAATCATGTACGCAAGGTGACGAGTACGTACTTGATTTGTTGATTCGATATTTCTTGGAAATAATTATATTATGGATTTTTCATCTACAAATAATTAATTAAGTAAGTTTAAATTGACGTATTAATATATTTATCGAAAATTTAGATTAAAGAAGGTGATGTCTTATGCTAAGTTAATTTTTCATCTTTGTTGTTGTCGAGGTTTTTTTTGTACTTTGTGTGGAGCCTTGGGCTATTTGTTGTAAAATTAATTGATTTTGTTGTATCTTTGGAATTGGTTATGGCCTATAGGCAATTTATAACATGAACTTTTATTTTGTGTTGTCGTGGTAATATCCGTGTAAATTATTATATGATTTGGGTCACTGTTATGCGGCGGATAAGGGCGGCATTCCATTGTTGATACTATGTGGGTATAAGGGTGGCATTTCACTGTGGTTATGTGTTGGGATATTGTTGTAACGACCCGGCCGGCCATTTCATGAGTTACCACTCTGTTTCCCCCATTTATGCTTCTTATTGTCTTGTTCAACTGTAGTATGTGTTATCGAGTTGGTTGGTTCGGGTTCGGAAAGGTTATGGAAAGGAATGAGACACTTAGTCTCTTTTGAGTAAGTTTAAGTTGGAAAAGTCAACCGGATGTTGACTTATGTGAAAAGGGCTCGGATGTGAATTTCGATGGTTCGGATAGCTTCGGGGGATGATTTGGGACTTAAGAGCGTGATCGGAATGTATTTTGGATGTCCGAAGTAGATTTAGGCTTGAATTGGTAAAATTAGAATTTTGGCGTCTTCCGGTTGATAGGTGAGATTTTGATATAGGGGGTCGGAATAGAATTCCGAAAGTTGGAGTAGGTCCGTCGTGTCATTTGTGACGTGTGTGCAAAATTTCAAGTCATTAGGACGAGGTTTGATAGACTTTTTGATCGAAAGCGAAATTTGGAAGTTTTTGGAATTCTTAGGCTTGAATCCGATGTTAATTTGGTGTTTTGATATTGTTTTGAGTGTTCTGAAGATTGGAACAAGTGTTAATGATGTTATGGGATATGTTAGCATGTTTAGTTGAGGTCCCGAGGGCATCGAATGAGTTTTGGGTGGATGAACAGATCAATTCATGTTGGAAAAAGTTGCAGAAAATCTGTTGTTGGTGTTGCAGACGTTTGGCCTTCGCATTCGCGAGAGGGCTCTCGCTTTCACGAAGGGACGGGAAGTGAGGCTATCATTTTGGCCTTTGCGCTCACGAAGGGACGGGAAGTGAGGCTGTCATTTTGACCTTCGCGTTCGCGATGTGGTTCCCGCGTTCGCGAAGGGTGAGGTCCAGTGATCATCGCGAACGCGACGAGGGTCCCATTCACGTAGAGTATTTGGAGTATATGGATCCCAGGAGCCTTGTTCTTCGCGTTCGCGTAGGTGTAGCCGCGTTCGCGAAGATTGGATCAGCTAAAGCATCGATTTGCGAGGGTTTTTCCGTGTTCGCGTAAGAGGATTTTTGGTCAACGATATTTTTGTGTTTCGCGGACGTGAGGCTTTGACCGCGTTCACGAAGAAGGATTTCAAATCGCTGGGCAGGCCATTTTCGCGATTTTTGGCCTAAGTTCACCATTTTTGACTCGGTTTTGGAGCTTCTTGTGGGAGATTGAAGAGGGAATCAAAGAGAACTTCTTGGAGGTAGGAATTATGGACTTAATACTCAATCCTATTGTGATTTCTACTTAATTAAACATGAAATTTCGGGGATTTGAAGCCTAAAATTGGGGAGTTAGGGCTTGGAAGTTGGAGACCTTAATCTAGGAATTTAAGGGGTCATTTGTGGTCAGATTTAGGTATTCTTAGTATGTATAAACTCGTGGGAGGATAAGGATTCTATTGATGTGACTTTTATCGAATTTCGAGACGTGGGCCCCGGAGTCGGGTTGGACAATTTCGGGATTTTTGGTATAATTTGATTATTTTCGCATGCGCTTCGATCCCTTAGCATATTCTAGTGTTATGATTCTGATTTTGGGTAGATCGACGCGAGTTGAAGCCAAAGCGAGAGGCAAAGGCGTCATGGAGTAGTATTTCATCCGGTTTGAGGTAAGTAACCATTGTAAATCTGGACCTGAGGGTATGAAACCCCGATATTTCGTATTGTTTTGATAAATGAGGTGACGCACATGCTAGGTGACGAGCGTGTGGGCGTGCACCGATAGTGATTGTGACTTGGTCTGTCCCGTAGCGACTATTAAGCCGCGTATTTGATTTGAAATCTTATGATATTCCGTATTTTAGAGATTGATACTATATTTTGGGTTGTATGTCATGTTTGGGGCCTTGTGCCGACCTGTTTAGACCCTTAGGGGCATTTTTACTATGTTCCTCACTCTATTTAAATGTATGAGATAATACCGTATCGAATATAGCTTTTGAAAAATTACTACAATTGTGCTTTGAGGAAAAATTAACTTTTGAAAATTTATTAAATGTCACTACCGCGCTACGCAAGCGAATCCGCAATTTTTAGCCAAGGATTAACTAAATTAAAAATTGACTAAAACTAATGGAAGAGATGAGATCAAGAAATTGAATTTTTCATAGGGACACGTGGCTTCGATTAATATGGATATTGAAAATTACCGGATTTCACGACCCTAACCCCAAATCCGGTCGTGATGGCGCCTCTCGTGAAGACAAGGCCAGCCAACTAAACCTAATTCACTTTTTAAAACAGTTAAACAATATAAAAGCACTCTAAACATGATTTTATGATAATAAGTAGCGGCTATACAACCCGACACAGCCCTAACCGGGGTGTCACAAGTCACAAGCATCTACTAGGGTATAAATACAACTGAAAGCCTGAAGTGTACAAATATAGTCTAATGAAATGAAGAGAGAGAAAAACAGTGTTGCGAACGCCAATAACTACCTTTGCTAAACTCTGATGACTCTACCTCCGATCAACCAAAACATACTTGAATCTGCACACAAGGTGCATGGAGTAATGTGAGTACTCCGACTCAGTGAGTAATAATAATAAATAAAGACTGAAGGCAAGAAATCACGTAAAACATATCAAGATGCTGTATAGAAGCAGTCCAAAACCAGTAAGAAAGCAGTGAAGCTGTAAAAATCTCTTAAAATATCTTATCTCAGTTTAAACTTCTTTGAAATGGCTTTTTTAACGGTTACACCAATGAATGCAAAAATAGTTAGTGCAGAGAAGCACAGAAATTTGCCCCTCGGGCACAAATACCATAGTTCAATGGGTAAAATGACAAGTAAATATGAAAGATAAACAAATAAAGGTTCGCCCCTCGAGCACAATGTCAACAACTCTACCCCTCAGGCAATATCTTAGAACAATACTAGCCCCTCGGGCAATCACATAGAATGGTACCAGCCCCTCGGGCAATTACATAGAATAATACCATCCCCTCGGGCTATCACATAGAACAATATTAGCCCCTCGGGCTATCTCTCACATCACAATGGGTACCCGCGCTCACTAGGAGTGTACAGACTCCGGAAGGGGCTCCTTACGGTCCAAGCGCAATATCAAGCCATCTCGTGGCATCAAATCTAGGCCCTCGGCCTCATATCAGTCAAGCCACCTCGTGGTGTATATATCTCAGGCCCTTAGCCTCATAAACAATATCAACAAGCCACTTCGTGGCGTACATATCTCAGTACCTCGGCCTCAATCAGTATCAGTGTTTCCTCACAACTAGGCCCTCGTCTTTACTTAGTCAAAAATACTCACAAGCCCCTCGGGCATTCGTAAAACAGTATATCTCAGCCCAAAACATCATTTAGAATATCATTTAAGTCTCAAAACGAAGTAAAAATGGCTGAGTGATAAAGCAGTGGAAAATAACATGACTGAGTTCAATTAATAAGTCAAAGCAGTGAGAATATAGTAATAAAAATTCCCGAAGAGTTCAAATAATTGGCACGAAGACCAAATATGTAATCAGCCAAAATCATGATGATAACAAATAGGTTTCAGTCAAATACGCGGTAAAATCATCAATCAGAACGGACCATGTCATAATCCCCAATAGTGCACGACCCCACGCTCGTCAACAAGCGTGTGCCTCACCTCAATATAGCACTACGATGTGCAATTCGAGGTTTCAAACCCTCAGAGCATCATTTACAATCATTACTCACCTCGAACCGGCTAATTCTCTAGCTCGCGACGCCTTTGCCCCTCGAATTGGCTTCCACGCGCGTCGAATATACCCAAAATCAGAACGAATACGTCACAATATGCTAAGGGAACAAAGTCCAAGCGAAAATAATTGAATTACCACAAAATTTCAGAAATTGGTCAAACCCGACCCCCGGGCCCATATCTCGAAATTTGACAAAATTCACATAACTAGAATCCTTATATCCTCACGAGTCTAACCATACGAAAATTATTCAATTCCGATACCATTTGGTCTTTCACTTCATCATTTTACATTTTTGAAAGATTTCACAATTTTCTTCCCAAATTCCATCCCAAATCATGAATTAAATGATGAATTAAATGATGGATTCATGTACTCTAGCCAAATTTGAGTTAGAATCACTTACCCCGATAAATTTCTTGAAAAACCTTCGATAAATTGCCAAAATTCGAGTTCTCTAGGTCAAAATATCCAATAAAACCCAAAACCTCAT
The DNA here is from genome assembly GCF_000393655.2 of Nicotiana sylvestris. Classification (NCBI taxonomy): domain Eukaryota; kingdom Viridiplantae; phylum Streptophyta; class Magnoliopsida; order Solanales; family Solanaceae; genus Nicotiana; species Nicotiana sylvestris. Next base: position 194,713,180 of record NC_091062.1, read on the forward strand.
ATTTATAGAGTACCCCATAGATGTCCACCTCCGCGGACTGCACAAAATTGACCGCGGTCCGCACAAAACCAGTGCGGTCCGCACAAAAACGACCGCGGTCGCACAAGCTTTTCTCTACAGTGATAGGCTTTTGTATTTTGGCCATAACTTTCGCTACAGATGTCCAAATTGTGGTATCTTTAGCTTTCTGGAAACTAGACATAAAGGGATATAACTTTTATTCTTGAATCATCTCAAAATTCCTTGTAGATCAAAAGATATGAGCTTCCGAAGTAGGACCAGTGAAATATCCCCCACCGCGGCCGCACTGCATTTTGTGCGGTCCGCACAGTACCTACCACGGCCGCGCTTCATTTTGTGCGGTATGCACATCACATACCAGGGTCGCACTTCTTTTTGTTCCGCGCGGGTGGGTTCCGAGGCCTGCAACCCTTCTGGACCTGCTACATCTATGATTTTCGGCCTAAAACATCCCGGAACCTACCCGGAACTCCCGGAACTTCAAACCAATTGTACAAACACATCCCATGACATTGTTCAAACTTGTTCAAAACTTCGGAACGCTCACAACAATATCAAATCACCAATTTAACATAAGATTCAAGCCTAAGAACTCTTAAATTATGCTTTCGATCAAAAAGCCTATCAAATCTCGTGTGAATGACCTGAAATTTTGCACACACATCCCAAATGACACAACAAAGCTACTGCAACTCTCGGAATTCCATTCTGACCCATATATCAAAATCTCGCCTATCAACAGGAAAACTTCGAAATCTCAATTTCGCCAATTCAAGCCTAAACCTTCCACGGACTTCCAAAATGCATTCCGATCACGCTCCTAAGTCCCAATCACCTAACAGAGCTAACCAAACCATAAAAATTCCAATTTGAGATCAAATACACACAAGTCAAATCTTGGTCAAACCTTAAGCTTTCAACTGAGACTGTTCTTTCAAATTGATTCTGATTAACCTGAAACCCAACACCAACAATTTACATAAGTCATAATACACCACACGGGATAAATCATGTCCGAGAACTGACGAGCGAAGTGCAAAAACTCAAAACGACCGGTCGGGCCGTTACAACGGAGCATACAATATTGAAGGGGATCTAGACCCCTTAGCTGTAACCATTTTTTCTCCCTCCCAATTTGCTGTTTTAGGTAAATGATATACTAAATAAAACCAGTTGAAGATACCAAATAGAAAATAGTAACTAAATCTGAAGCAAATTTGACTTCTGATTAAGTAATTATATGTGAAGGTAATATGCTATTATACCTTTATATCTAAATTCCAAAAAAAACCATTTAGAGCTCATAATCTAAATTGGCATTGTCTCTATGGCATAAAATTGTTGAATTAATTTATTAAAAGTTAAACATCACGCTATGCAAGCGATTCCGTGAGTTTAGCAAAGAATTCATTAAATTAAAAATTGACTAAAACTAACGAATATGGTATGACATTATTGAATTAATTTATTGAATGTTAAACATCACGTTACGCAAGTGATTCCGTGAAATTAAAACGTGCCTACTAATTGCCTAGCGCTTAAATTAATTATAAGAGAAACTAAGTTATAAGTTATTTAGTGAAATAAAAATTTGACTTTTTATTGAGGCATTTCAATTAAATGAAAAATATAAAAGTTGCGTCTGCTTGTTATTTTAAAGAAGGAATTTTTACTTCCTATAGCAAAAGTTAACCCCCTATTTATTTAAAATAAATACCTTTTAAATAAATTACCTCCTATAGATACCTTATGTGGTTTATAGCAAAATTTCTACTTTTGGTTATCTCCTACACTTAAGCCACTATACACGCTATGTTTTATTTCCCTCTCTCCATTCTCAGATTTTTCTCTCTCATAGTTACCGTTTTTCATACAACTTCTCAATACAAGTTCACCCTCTCTTTCTCTAAATTGATACAATCTATTTTTCATTCCAATTCTCTGTAATCGCGCTCAAAATCAGAATCCTCCTCACCCACAACACTGCTTCCTCCTTCCCCAATCTCGGGTAAACTTTAATCTCATCTACATTTTACTCATTTGTTTCTATAATTAGTGTGGTAAGTATTTATTTATTTTGATTTTCGCCATTTTTGCTTATTCTCAACATCTCTACTCACCAAATTTTATCTAATTAACAGTACCCAAGTCGTATTCTCACGACGTCCGAGAATACACCCTCGCAAGTTGATTACTAGAGGTATACCCACTAAAATTCTCAATTTTGATGGTCCCTCTTTCTCCTTGCAAATCACTCAAGGGGAATTGGATGCAGGTTTAGCCAAAAATATGGCATTGGAGAAGACAACAAAATCTCTTCATGAAAATTTCAAAGAAACCCAAGTCGAGAAATCATTAAAGGAAACAAGACTTCCCATTCCGGAAAAGAGGAAAAAACATATCTCTGAAGCTTCATCTTTCAAGGGGAAGGAGGTTGAAGCAAGTAAAAGCTCAGATAAAATCTAAGAAAAGGTAATTTTTGATGTATTCATCTGTATTATTCATGTATTCATACGCATAAAACTGTCCAATTTTTCTATTCAAAAAGGATATTCAATGTATTTTTGTACTTTTAGAAAATAATGATACAGATATGTATATGTATTTTGATGTATTTTTATAGTTGTATTTTTAAGGATTTTCAAGGTTCCCATAACTGTTTTTTATTCTAATTTTAATGTATTTATTTGTTGTATGCATATGTTTAATTTTTCAGTCTGTATTTAGTTGTATTCATATGTATTCATGTTAGATATATTTATGAAATATGTGTTGTATGCAGTTGTTTTTATATGTATTTATTCTTGTCAGTGTATTTAGTTATATTCATTTGTATTCATGTCAGAGGTACTATGAAATATGTGTTGTATTCAGTTGTATCTATATGTATTTATACTTGTAAGTGTTTTTAGTTGTATTCATATGTATTCATGTCAGTAGTACTATGAAATATTTGTTGTATTTAGTTGACTTTATATGTATTTATTCTTGTTAAATGCAGGGGAAGTTGTTTGTGAAAAAACAACCAATATTTGCACCGCATATCAATGTATATACTAACACTGACATAGTCTTCGAGCTAAAAGAGAATCTTACTCCAGAGCAGTACAAACAACTGGGTAATACTTGTTTTGAAAATTTCCTTCAAATGAAGCGTTGTGAAGTCCAACATCAACTCTTCAAATGCTTCATGGCTCTCTAGTTAGAAGGAACTCCTAACAATGTATTTGCAATACACGTCAATGGTACTTTATTACATTTCTCATCAAGAGAGTTTGCGCTTGTGACTGGCCTCAAATGTGTTGGAAATGATGCAGATTTTGAGTTCAGTGAAAAGGTTCCTAACCGGCTTAATGAGACTTACTTTGGAGGTGTCAATCTTGTCAAGAAGAAATATTTGATGAAATGCTTTGCTGACAAAAACTGGGGTCACGACAACGATGGTGATGCCTTAAAGATAATTTTGTTGTATTTCATACACACCTTCATTTTTTCATCTGAGAAGAACAGCACAACCATACCAAGGCTACATTTTGACTTGGTAGAGAGTGGGTGCTATTCTGAATATCATTGGAGTTTAAAAGTATTTGAAACGCTGACAAAATCTATTAGCAAGAAGATGGATGCTCAGAAGAAGTATTACAGGATGGTTGGGATGCCCCTAGCTATGCAAGTGTGGTTTTATGAGTGCTGTTTCAGATGTTGATCCCAAAATTGCACTCCGAGTTGATAACGTGGTCCCCAAAATACTCAATTGGAGAACCACCAGAAATCAGCCAAACTTTGCTTATCTGATGAACAGCATGTTCAATGACAAGGGAAACATGGTAATATACAATTTGTATCGTGGCTAGTTTACATTTTACTAATCATTAATTCTGCATACATTTGCATACAGATGTTGCATACACTTACATACAAATGCATACAGATGTTGCATACATTTGCATACAAATACTGCATACAGATACATACAGTAGTATACAGTTGTTGCTGCCTTCGTTATTAATTCTTCATACAATTGCATATAATTTACTAATCATTAGTGCTGTCTTAATTTGAATACAAATTACAGTTTGATTCCAGATTTGCATGCGTATGTTCGTAGTAAGACTTTGATTGTATTTCGTTTTTCAGATTGTTTACAAGGACATCCATCCAACCGATATAGAGCTTGCCGTTATTCAAATTCCTCCCGTAGGCGTTGATGTTGAGAACAGTCCTACTCCTACTCATTCAAACAAGTCGGCAGAGGATTCAGATAATTTTTCTCCTACACCTGATCTTCAATGTAAGAAGAAACATGTTGCAAGTGTTTGTCCATCTTCATCACCGCCCCATAAATAGCGCAAGGAACACGAAAGGCATCCCTCAAATACAGAGTATCAATCCAAGATTCCTCTTGTTTGCGTATCCGAAATTGGACAAAATGTTTTGCATCACAATCAACTGGCAGATTCCAAAAATTATGAAGTATCTTCTTTGAGGAAAGACCTAAATTCATTCAAAGAATACATGAGTATTTATCCACATATTAAACATTACAGTTTAGTGCTTAACATTCATATATTTTTGGCACAATTTTCTAATTATTTCTGTCTTGCTAAGGTTGTGGGCGAGTTCAAGTCTCTGAGAACACTGATCGGTGATAACTTTAAGATGTTTTCTGACCATCTTCAACACAATCAGCAAAATAAAAGTTTACACCAGAGAAAGGAACCCGTATAGAGACGTGATGATGGTATTGAAAAGTCATATGATGCCAACTTGCAAGATATTCCAAAAGTCCACAGACAGACTGACACAGCTATCGGGGATAATGTTGAGGTTTAATATTTTTAACATCTTTAGCATATGTTTATATCTCCTGTTTGCTATTATTCGGATTAATCATATATAAACAATTTTGCAACATTGTGAAATACAAGTATATATAGAATTATTCAGTATTTTTAAAAATCTTAATCCTATATGCATTTATATTTTCCTGAATTTATTTTTGCAGTTATTATTGTGCTCTTCGCATGCTGTATCTACATGTATTCATATATATTACAACATGATACTTGTATACGGTTAAGCTGTATTTTACTATATTCATATGTATTTTAAATGGCATCATTATTCTTAAATAACGGCAGTTTTTTAATGTATTCATATGTATTTTTAAAGTTATCAGTAATTGTAACTAACTAGTATTTAGTTATCAGTAGTTTATCAATGTTATTCTTAAATAATTGTATTTTAAAAGTTATCAGTATTCGACAAGCATTTAACTGCCTCACTAGTACTGACCAACAACATGTATTTAAATGTATTCAGATGTGTTTTAATATTAACATGTAGTTGGAATTAACTGCTGTATTTAAATATATTCAGCCGTATTTTAATATATTCAGATTTGTTATTCTTGAATATGTGTGATGTATTTAACTTAGATTTCCATTAGCAAAATCAGTTTCCTTACTGTATTTATATGTATTTAACTATATTCATACACTAAGTTACTACACTAACAATGATGCATACGTCTAACAGAAAACAGTGTATAATGCTCAATGTATGGAGTCAAGAGTTGAGGGGAATACTACACCAGAGGTGCCGTGCAACATACCACCTACAGGTCAAGAGGGTGTATCTACAGATTTCTATGTATCTCAATTTGAGTTGGACGACAAGTTTCTTCCCAGTCAAATTTCAGAAACTAGAATTGTGATACACAACAGTGCAAAAAAAATTGAATCAACCCCAGTATCATCTCATAGGAATCGGCGACCAAGTAGATGGTATTCTTCGCCTTATGAGTCTAACTTCGACTCCACAGGTTAGTGTTTTATAAACTAATGATCTATTTCCCCATGGTTTTTATAATTAAAAGTCTCTATTCACGAATTAAATGAACAACAGGTACCTTAGTAAAGTGGACCCCCATTTTTGAAAAAAGACACCCCTTTGAGGATGATTCAATAACGGGGCCACATCCTATATTATCATTCAGGAATACGAAAAATGGGTTCGTGATGGTCTTCTTGCTAGACATGAATAGAAGTGAGTTTTTCCCCAGTATGTATATTAAGTATATATATTTTAAAAAATGTATACAATATTTTTTTATATCATACTTGTAGAAGTAATTTGGAAGACTATTACAAGAAGAACAAGTCAACACTTAATATACCATTGGATTTTGGAGTTGATCAAGTCAATTCAAAAAATTAGTTTTACCTTCTATCGTTTGACGGGAAGTTATGGGATGACAACGTAAGTTTTACCCCTTCCAACTCCACTATAATTTATTTCTTTAGTATTGTTTTGTCTAGTTGTATAATTCACAATGATGTTACAAGTAAATCTGTTGTATTTAATTGTATTCATCTGTATTGTAACAATTTTTATTAGCTGAAAATGTAACATGTTTTTAACTGAATCTGTATGATGAATTTAATGGCATCATTATTCCTGAAGAACTGCTGTATTTTAATGTATTCTAATATATTTTCAAAGTTATTAGTTGTTGTAACTAACATATGTATTACAATAATATGTATTTAACTGACTCATTAGTTTTGAATAACAACATGTATTTAAATATATTCAGATGTATTTTAACATCAATGGGTAGTTGTAATATCTTTATTATCTGTTGTAATATCTTGAACTGTATTATCTGTTGTATTTTAACTGTAGCTGCTATAATACCTGCTGTAATATCTATTGTATTTTAACTGTATTCATACACTCTGTATTTTAACATCACTGGGTATTTATTCTTGAATATCTGCTGTAACACAGCATATTCAGATATATTTTTCTCTATTCAGATGTATTATTCTTTGATCTGTGTGATGTATTTAACTGGGTTTTCACTTGTCATATTTTTTTTCTTAGTTTGATTAATTGGACTCACACTATGTAATTAAATTTGTGTATAGCATATTGACGTCATATTCTACTATCTGAGAAAGAAGGGAAAGTACAATCAAACAAGCAACTTCAAGTATACAACTGTTGATTGTATATTCAAGACAAGAATCGGTGAAATCTTCGATAGGTATGCTGATATAGATAGTAATGCTAATGTAGCCAAAGAAGAGGATGTGGTATGTGAGTACATAAGGGGCTACAGATCGCTAGCTAATGTACCTTGGCATACTGTTGACAATGTCTTTATACCAGTCAACTTGAAGGACAAACTACACTGGATACTGGCTGTTGTCTCATTCAAGGAGAGATATATCAAAGTGTATGACTCGTACAGATCTGCAGGTCATGATGCCTATGTAGCTTTTGAGATAGATAAGCTAGCTAAGTTTGTATCTCTGTATCTATCAATCAGTGGCTTTTACAGAGATCATCAAGGCATAGATTGGTCTACTTACTCAGCATATATTGACAAGTCACACACTGATCCCTTTGAAGTTTTTTTCATATCAGATCTGCCTCAACAGAAAGCTGGGAGCATGTAAGTATTCAATCATCATTCTTGTATGTTAAATCTAATTGTATGAATTATTTTTAATTGTTTGAATCAACATTTTTTAGGGATTGTGGGGTGCATGTTAAGGCATACGCAGAGTTTCTGAGCACTCTTGGTGAGATTCCACAAATAACATTTGATTCCAATTTACTCAATCAAAGATATGGTGCTCTCCTCTGGGACTATGCTATGCGGAAGATAGACGCTAATGCTATAAGCGAGAATGAAGCACCCTCAAAGATTGCTAGACAAATCATGGAGTCAGATTCAAAGTTGCAGATAGTGTTAGAGTAGCTTTAGGTGAATGTAGTTTGGGAATGTTGTTTTTAGGTGAATACTGTTTTTTGAATAGTTTTTTGGTGAAGATGGTATTCAGTTAGAAAAAACCATCACTTTATCAACAGTGTTTGTGTATGACAATTGCAACTTTTCAATCGATGTTTCATTGTTTTGTTCATAAGTGTTCATGCTTAATCTTCAGTTTATATTCACATGTATCTTACATGATATAAGTATGTATTAATATTCAGTAACTTGGGTTGAACAGGTTATACGTATTGAACATGTTAATATCAAAGTCAGAAACTTTATGTATATTGAACAGGCTATATTAAAGAATTCAGATCTTTTTTCTGTATTCAGCTTTATTCGGCTGTATTATTCAGCTATATTCAGTTATATTCTTTAATATGTATCTTTCAAATTCAGTTAATACATATTACATAAGACAAATTCAGATGTATTAAATAGGTTATACGTATTTATTGAAATTGTTATATTATAGCTGAGTATATAGATGTATTCCGATGTATTCTGACTAGTTATGTATATTTAACTCAGACACTGTCTATGATAGTATGTCTAAGTATATGGTGGACAAGGTTATATTCGATTGTATTCAACACAATACTGCAACTAAATGTATACAGAATCTAATCATGTTATATGTATTTATTGAATTTGTCATATTATAGCTGAGTATATAGTTGTATTCCGATGTATTTTGACTAGTTATATATATAACTCAGGCACTGTCTATAATAAATTGTCAAAGTATATGTGGACAAGGTTGTATTCGAATGTATCCAACACAGTACTACAACTAAATGTATCCAGAATCTATTCACGAAAGGCATTTTAGAAATTATTACTTGACAATGAGAATTTATTACTTGACAATGTCATCATAAGTATTGACAAATCGTTGGAGAACTAATACATGTCAAAGTGTTAACTAAATGCTACGTGGAGCATTTCTATACGTTCGCTTGTTATGTCCTCCCTGCCCACATATGCTACATGAATGTTGATTTTTCGGCTGCAGCAATTCACTTAAAGGTTTATCGCACTTCTTCTTTGGCCTTCCAAGAGGTCATTTCCATTTGGGTGGTAATACAACCTCCTCTACAATATGTGCTGGTATATTCCAGTCATTTATGTCCGGTAGCGGGTACACATGCACATAGTATGTCATTACAACAGAATTTGATTTGTAATAGTTAGAGCAATAGTCTTCTGGCATTAGAAAATTGCTCTTCAATACAGCCCAAGCATGTGGGCATGGTAATTCATCAACTTGGAACCTCCCACAAACATATTTTCTCTCTAACAGGCAGACAGTGTAATGCCTCCCTCCATCGTTAATCGTATGTAAGTATTCAGTTGATGGTGCCACCTATATTTAAACATAGAAATATAAGTTTGAGCACATATAACTGAATTACCATATGTATAATGCTGAATTACTCAGTTACATACAACTGAAATATTTGCATACAAAAGAATACATCATATATTTAAACCGGCAGACTATAAACTATAATTACGTCTTAGCTTATGAATACAATGACATACATCAAAAATCTGTTGTACGTTAGGCAACTGAAGTGTAACAAAAATATTAGAAGGCTACGACATGACAATACGTCTATATAAATTTTTTTGTATAATACAGATTTGTTAGTTGTATTCTGATGTATTCGAATAGTTGATTTTTGCAGCATGTATTTAGTTGTATTCATATGTATTCAACTCAGATCTTCGATAAAATATGTGTTGTATGCAGTTGATTTTAGTTGTATTCATATGTATTCATGGCGGTTGTATTATAAAAAATGTATTGTATTCATGTCAGTTATTTCAGAAAAAAATTAAGCTATATAATACAATGACATTAAAATAAAACTTACAGTCATGCATGTAGACATTGCCTCATTCAAATTCAGCATCTCCTGATATATTTTTCCAAGCGTTGTGTATGTATGTGTAGCTTCTTTGCGGTTACTATAATTCCAACGTCCAAACATCTTCCTAACTTCATCGAGGAAGTCGTATATTGGCAATTCCCTTGCTTACACTAGTATGACATTGATTGACTCAGCAATATTTAACGTCATTGTCCATCCTCTGTTAACAGATGCATACAACCTAGCCCACTTTTCGTATCCAGCTAACTCCAAGTATTCTAGAACCCTAATATCTACCTTCTCCACCTTCTCCATCAGACTGTCAAATTCAGCTTGTGTGTATACTTTTGCCATCGAGAAGTATATCTCGCTCAACTTGGCATGACTCTTTTTGAATTTCTTATATACGTTGTTCCATAGATGCCATATTGTCACGACCCAAAATCTCACCTGTCGTGATGGCGCCTGTCGTGGTACAAGGCAAGCCTCAACTCAACATCGCAACATAGTAGAACTTTTAAATAAAGGCAAAAGTAGTTAATATTAAATAAAACCTTTAAGAATAGAATATAACTCCAAAAGTACTAAACAATCCATCCCCGAACCCGGTGTCACTGAGTGCATGAGCATCTAAATGATAACAACATTCGACTGATAAAACACTATCAGAAAATGTAGAACAGTACAGCATGAAAGGAAAGGAGAGTCAAGGTCAGCGAACGCCATGCAGCTACCTAAATAGCCTCATGAGTCTGACTCCTCAATCAGCAACCGCCGTGACCAGAAGTGTCTAGATCTGTACACGAGGAACAGGGGGTAACGTGAGTACACCAACTCAGTAGGTAACAGAAATAAATAAGGAACTGAGAAGTAGTGTCAAGCTATGCAAATATAGTTATCTCAATAACTTTCAAATAAGAGTAGTCATACTTTCAATTTAACAGTTTATGTCATATTAGTACGTACTCAATAAACCAGATATCAAATTTGACGGAGCAGTAAATAATATCTTCCAATAATTTTCAAAACAGTGATATGACATCTGTGATGCAACAGTAATGAAGTAAATGTATTTTCTCAGAATAACAGTCACTCTGTCCTCCCATTCACTCCAACCTCACAATCACTCATTCCTCACATTCACTCATTCCTCCCAGTCACTCAGCACTCGGCACTCGCACTCAGTAGGTACCTGCGCTCACTGGGGGGGTGTACAGACTCCGGAGGGGCTCCTTCAGCCCAAGCGCTATAACAAGCCACCTCGTGGCATAAATCACTCAGGCCCTCGGCCTCACTCAATCGTAAATCTTTCCAGTCTCTCGGGCTCTCAAAAAGAATCATATAAACAGCCCAAACAGAGGTAATATCATGTATCAATAATGAACAGCAAAAGACGGAGGCATAATAAGCAAGAAAAGATATGACTGAGTACAAAACAATAATTAGCAGCTAATTCAGTAAGTACACGACCTCGCAGGTCTCAACAGTGATCACATAAGGCCTAAACATGATTTCTAACATGAAATAAAGTCAATTTCTATGAAAACAGAGGAAGCATGTATTAAACAATAGGCCAATTAATTCCACAGTCTCGCGGGACGGACCAAGTCAAAATCCCTACGATGCACGCCCACATGCCCGTCACTTAGCATGTGCGTCACCTCCAAAGTAGTCATACGACAGAATGTCCGGGGTTTCATACCCTTGGGACCATATTTATAACCATTACTTACCTCAATCCAAGCAAAACTCCTACTTTAAAATACCTTTGCCTCTCAAATCGACCTCCGAATGTCTCGAATCTAGCCATAATAATTCGATTCAGTCAATAAAAAATATAGAAAATTAATTCCACATGGAATTCTACATTTTCCATTAAAAATTCGAAATTGCACTAAAAATTCGCTCGTAAGGCCCACGTCTCGGAACCCGACAAAAATTACGAAATATGAACCCCCATCCAACCACAAGTCCAACCATACAAATTTTACCAAAATCCGACAACAATTCGGCCTGCAAATCATCAAATCTTATTTTCAAATCTCTAGGCCCAAATTCCCAATTTACACCTCAAAAACACGTAATCTAGCCGGGATATTCAATGATAATTCAATAATATTGACTAACAATGATCACAAGGGACTTACCTCAAGAATTCCCATGATTTCTTGCTCAAAATTGTTCCAAATCCGAGATTGAAACTCAAAAAAAAAGAAACAAAATGGGTTGTTCGCCCTTTAACTGCCCAAAATTTTCGGGTACTATTCACGGGGTACTGTTCAGGGGACTGTTCACGGTATTGCTCACGGTACTGTTCATGGGTACTATTCACATGCTGTAAAAAAATCAGCAGTTTTTTTTATATCCGTTAACCTTCCGAAATCCACCCGAGGCCCTCGGGACTTCAACAAAATGCATCAACTAGTCCTAAAACATGATACGAACTTAGTTAAAACCTCAATCGCATCAAATAATGCTAAAACCGTGAATCACTCCCCAATTCAAGCCTAATGAAACTAAGAAAGTCCAACTTCTATATTCGAAACAAAAACCTATCAAATTAAGTCCGATTGACTTCAGATTTTGCACACAAGTCATAAATGACATAACGAAGCTATGAAAATTTTCAGAACTAGATTCCGACCCCGATATCAAAAAGTCAACCCTCGGTCAAGCTTTCCAAAAATCTTCTATTTTCCAACTTTTGCCAAAATGCGCCAAATTATCCTACAAACTTCCAAATCCAAATCCGAACATGCGCCTAAGTCAAAAATCGCCATACGAAGCTATTGGAATCATCAAAAATCTAATCCGGGGTCGTTTGCTCAAAAGTCAAATCTCTGGTCAAACTTAAGAATCTTTAGCCTTAGATTTCTAGATTCCGTTAATTGCCGATAATTTGGTCTAGGGACCTTCGAATTCGATTTCGGACATATGACCAAGTCCCAAATCATAATACGGAACTACTGGAATGGTCAAAACTTGTATCCGGGTTTGTTTGCTCAAAATGTTGACCGAAGTCAACTCAATTGAGTTTTAAAGCTCTAATTCACAATTTAATCCATTTTTCACATAAAAACCTTCTGGAAAATTATACGGACTACGCACGCAAGTCGAGGAATTATTGTTACCGCTTTTCAAGGTCTTAAAATACCGAGATGATTATTTAATTTAAAGATGACATTTTGAGTCATCACATTTTTCACCTCTAAAACAAACGCCTGTCCTCGAACGTACTAAGAATTATTCTCAGGTTACCAAATTGATGATTTTACTTTTACACAAATATTCGCGGTTGATCCCACATTACCACATTCAACATAAGTCTGACAATACTATTTCAATCGACATTATTTCCTTTATCCATATTTGTAAACTTTAAGACCAAATTTCTTACACTCCAATCATTTCCAGAAAGATCCGATTTCACATCAACACACGATATTAGTCTCGACTGGCTATAGCAACTCGTGCCTACGCACCCATCAAATACGGGGTATTACATTCTCCCCCACTTAGGGTCATTCGTCCTCAAATGAGAAGTAGAGTCCGTCTTCAAACACATAATGTAACTTATCTCTTTCTTTGCACATCTTAATATCCCAATTTCTTTTTTCTAACTCCCAAATTTTTCAGAAATTTCGGCAAAGTCTCCCCTGTAATTAGGAATATCCACCTGCCAGAGTAACACCAAAACAACTCCTAACAACATGTTCACAACTCCACAAAGCACCACAAAGTATATATTAATAACACTCATCTCCGCATTACAAGCACGACATTATCACAATGATATCTTGACATGAAACACATCATATGTATGACCATAACCACATCTCTGGTCTTAATAGTTGTTCATAATAGATTACAACATCACCAATTAACCTTATGTTAATAAAAATTCCGTTTCAAACCTCCAGTTTACTAACAACAAGGCATGAAGATCTCATAATTACTTACCCGAATTAACGAGTAACAATTTACATCCCCCAGGCACTCACCTCGTAGTCTAAAACTCAATAATTACAATACAAATCTAGCAAATTATGCACAAAGATATTCATACAAGATTTTTTTTTCCAAATAAGTCTAATAAGCATGACTCCCTATAAGTACTATAGTACAAATTTTAATTTCACAAAGGGAGTATTTAAACACAAAAAAAATTTCACCACAAGGACCTCATCCTTATATAACATCTACCGCAGCTTGTAGCCCGGTTTAAATATTTCACATTATATAAAACACAAGGATCTCATCCTCAACTATGTACCACAAGTAATATGCACATCGTGCCAAATTGGAACATTCCATTTTCTTCTTTTGAATAATTTTCGTTTAACAAATTCACAACACATAATGATAGACATAACTATCTCCATCGAATCTCCCAACAGGAGTATTCACATAAGTAGATTTCAAAATTACGAAGTTCACTCATGAGTGGAGCACAATAGGAGGACTTGTCTCAATACTCAGAACCGAATCAAGTAAAAAATGTTACTTTATAATAATTCGAGATCGTACTTGTAAGGACACCATCTGGTGTTGCGACCTCGGCCATACCATAGAAAATATATCAACGGGTTGGGTCTCCACCTCTAGGAGTCTCACCTCCACCTCTAACATCCTGACCCCTACCTCTGGCTGGTCATTTAAGTGGAGTAGTAACTGCAATGAGGTACGTAGCCTGAGTGCTTTGATAAAATATGTTTCTCCCAAGTCTAAGACAATTTTCCCTAATTTTTTGCACATTATTTAAATATTACCATTTTGTGTATTTTTCAAAATTTTAAGTAGTTTATTGATAATTATCCTATTTTTCCAATATTGAGATATTTTATTAATTTAATGTTTTTTTTCAAAAAATAAATTATAATTACTACATCATTGATATAGTCGTTGACATTTTACATAAATACTACAAGATTTTCTAATTAAATAACTATTTTCTATTTCAGAGCACAATCTAGCAATTACATGATGTGCATAGTACTACCACATTCATAACAATCCCTTTGAGTGTTCAACTGCTCATACTGAGTCTATGCTAGATAAATAAAATAATCATTATATGAACCTCGTATCGGTAGTGCATTAAAAGAACTTACTGGAGCACCCCGAGTAATCAGATATATTGACTGGGCTGGCCGGCTGCCCAAGCCCGTGTCATAATGATTTGTAATTGTAGAGTAGAATCCCCTGAATCCTTTAAAACCTCGAGACCTATTGGTCTCCTTAGCTTCCTCTTTTCCTCATCCAGAACACATTCTAACATTTTGGCAATTTGTACCATTAGCCAAGATAAAGCATCAGCCTGTAGCTTCCCGAGTTATACAAAATTTCAATATCATAATTGAGTCCTTTAATGATTTTGTGGACTCGCTCTCTAGCTTAGGAACCAAAGTAGGAGTATGACGGCTAACTTATTGAACCTGATGGCATATTCTGACACTGTTATGATGACCTGACACAACCGTTCAGACCACATATACCACACATTATAGAGAATCCGGGAGACAAACTCCTTCAAAAACATTTCTGAGAACTGAGCCGAGTAAGTGGTGTTGCATTAGCTAGTCTGCCCTCTTCATAGGCCTGCCACAAACACCGGCGACTAATTTCTTCTTTTGCTATGTTGACTTGACACTGTTGAGCTAACCTATTTCTTCATATACTCTTCGATTCTTATTTTGGGTAACTCTTTCCCATAATTATGCACAATAATCACAAAAGTATAGCTCCATCAAGATAAATCTTCGCACGAACTACATAGTCCAGAAGATCGTCAACCACTGTACTTTCTCTGAAGCACCCCAAAATTTACAACCTTGACTTCCACACTGAGCAAACCTTCTGTAAATGTAAAGTTATTTTTTTTTTCTAACTTCTTTGAAACTGAAGTATTGGATTATTAAGGAGGCAGACATACCGCAAGTCCTAACCTTATCCCCTGTATGTCTCAAGCCTTAAATATATGTAAATTATTGTGGAGCCTTTCAGTACCATATATATATATATATATATATATATATATATATATATATATATATATATATATATTAGGTCAAGACCGATATAACATATGACCATTCGATCCATTCATTAATAGTAGACATCCCCATTTGGCGCGAAGTCATGGGTCACAACGCCCAATAATCCACAATGTTGACCTTTGTAACTCATATAAATCAACCAGACGCCAAGGTCTGTTGCACCCCTACATGATTCACTGGGTGATATTCTCAATGCGTCCACATCTTCAGACAAAACCATAACGGGTCTAGTAAATACGTAATCTCTCCACCACTTCTTGGCGGAACCCGTTATCTGAAACACAGTAAAATCAACCCCCATTGCTTTCAACTATTCCCATGTTCTACGATACTTCATAGCAGCGGTTGAGAAAATCATGTGGGTCCTCAGAAGGTGTACCACTGAAATGGACTGGAAATAGCTTGGTAAACTTGTCCAATCTCAAAAAAGCCTCAAAAGACAAGGCAGGTCCGTCATCGGCCCGTGCCGCAATAACTGGCTGAGCTGCCCCAACTAGATGAGATTAAGCTAAATCCTTCATAAGCTAATGCAACACAACCCATCTAATTCCTCAAACGATTTGCAAATCTCGCATTCACCCTTGTAACAGTCAAGCCCACTCTTATAAGCGATCCAAACTCAAATTGCAACACGTATATTTCACTGGTAAGAGAGGACTGCCAACCAACAACATAAGGATCACACAAACTTCAGAACATCCCGCAGGAGATAATCCACTTGCTTAGCCTCAAACTGGTATCTCTCTATACTCTTCCATAATCATAACTCTTACAAAATCACTTAACCCCCCTCTGAGTCTGAACTCATAACACCACATGAAGATTTACTCCGCTCCATTACTAAACTACACGAGAGGTCCTTCAACACACCCATAGCTCGAGGCCATATGCCAACTTAAGACAGAAGTAAAACACCTAATAATCCTTGTTACGTCCTCAGCAAACTCTTCCTGTCACATTTGAACATATCTCGCTATCAAATCATACTCACCCCTAGTCATCCAGTCACAAATCCCACTAATAAGGACATAAACGGACAGATAAGTCACAAATGCACGTGTTCACACAATCGAAATCTCAGTACTCAAGCCACAAACAAAACCTAGCCTCAAGTCCTCCAGACTGGCCCAACATCACACACAGAAATCACATCTCGCACCTCCTCCAGGGAATCGCAAACTGTCGATACACAACAGATACCGAGCGCTCATGTGTGCACACGAATGTGTGGAAGGAATTCAAGGAATTACTCTTCAAGTTTAATCAATGTCGCACGATAAGAATTCAAGAATGTGGAATTTCCTAAAGGGTTCTGCAGCCTCTCGAAGATAAGTACAGACATCTCCGTACCGATCTGAAAGACCCTACTAAACCTGCTCATGACTCGTGAGACCTATGTAACCTAGTGCTCTGATACCAACTTGTCACGACCCAAAATCTGACCTGTCGTGATGGCGCCTATCGTGGTACAAGGCAAGCCTCAACTCAACATCTCAACATAGTAGAACTTTTAAATAAAGGCGAAAGCAGTTAATATTAAATAAAACCTTTAAGAATAGAATATAGCTCCAAAGTACAAAGAATCCATTCCCAAAACCCGGTGTCACTGAGTGCATGAGCATCTAAATGATAACAACATTCGACTGATAAAACATTGTCTGGAAATATAGAACAATACAACATGAAAGGAAAGGCGAGTCAAGGTCAGCGAACGCCATGCAACTACCTCAATAGCCTCATGAGTCTGACTCCTCAATTAGCAACCGCCGTGACCAGAAGTGTCTCGATCTGTACATGAGGTACAGGGGTAACGTGAGTACACCAACTCAGTAAGTAACAGAAATAAATAAGGAACTGAGAAGTAGTGATGAGCTATGCAAATATAGTTATCTCAATAACTTTCAAATAAGAGTAATCATACTTTCAATTTAATAGTTTAAGTCACATCAGTACATACTCAATAAACCAGATATCAAATTTAATGGAGCAGTAAATAATATCTTCTAATAATTTTCAAAACAGTGATATGACATTTGTGATGCAACAATAATGAAGTAAATGTATTTTCTAAGAATAACAGTCACTCTGTCCTCACATTCACTCCAACCTCACAATCACTCATTCCTCACATTCACTCATTCCTCCCAGTCGCTCAGCACTCGGCACTCGCACTCAGTAGGTACATGCGCTCACCGGGGGTGTATACAGACTCCGGAGGGGCTCCTTCAGCCCAAGCGCTATAACAAGCCACCTCGTGGCATAAATCACTCACGCCCTCGACCTCACTCAATCGTAAATCTCTCCAGTCTCTCGGGCTCTCAAAAAGAATCATATAAACAACCCAAACAGAGGTAATATCATGTATCAACAATGAACAGCAAGAGACGGAAGTAGATTCCAACCCCGATATCAAAAAGTCAACCCTCGATCAAGCTTTCAAAAAATCTTTTATTTTCCAACTTTTGCCAAAATGCGCCAAATTATCCTACAGACTTCCACATCCAAATCCGAACATGCGCCTAAGTCAAAAATCACCATACGAAGCTATTGGAATCATCAAAAATCTAATCCGAGGTCGTTTGCTCAAAAGTCAAATCTCCGATCAAACTTAAGAAATCTTTAGCCTTAGATTTCTAGATTCCGTTAATTGCCGATAATTTGGTCTAGGGACCTCCGAATTCGATTTCGGACATATGACCAAGTCCCAAATCATGATACGGAACTACCGGAATGGTCAAAACTTATATCCGTGTTCGTTTGCTCAAAATGTTGACCGAAGTCAATTCAGTTGAGTTTTAAAGCTCTAATTCACAATTTAATCCATTTTTCACAAAAAAAAACTTCCAAAAAATTATACGGACTGCGCACGCAAGTCGAGGAATTATTGATAATGATTTTCAAGGTCTTAAAATACTGAGATAATTATTTAATTTAAAGATGACATTTTGGGTCATCATACATATACAAGCAAAATGCGGTACATCTGGATACACTCTCGATACAAATTTAATGATACTCTCATTTCTATCTGAAATGATGCACATGTTTTCCCTGTTACTGTATGCTATCTTGAATTTCTCAAAGAACCACGTCCAAGCAGCATCGTTCTCTGAATCAAACACCATATGCTAGTGGCAATATATGACCTATAAAGACAATTGAATACATATTTTTAAAACATGTATTTCAATCTTTAAAATATTAACAGATTTTATTATAATTTAGGTACTCACCTGCACCATCCAACGTGCTTGCCAAAACGAATGTCCCGGTGTAGTAAGATTTTAGGTGACTTCCATCCACAACAACAATGGGTCTACAATGATCAAACCCCTTTATAAAGGCATACAAAGATATATACACGTATATGAATTCATTTTTGGGTGATTTTACCATTCTGATGTGGGAACCTGGATATGTCATATCCATTGTATATAAGTATCCTGGTAATTTTTTGTAAGAATCAGCCAGTTCACCTATCAAATAATTCATTGCCTTTTCTTTAGCCCTCCACGCCAACATGTAGCTAACATCTACACCTAAATCTGATTTCACGTCATCAATAATATCCTTTGGGGTGTATTACCTCTTATGATTAGTAAGCTTAGGCCTAATCATACCACCTATAAGGTTGCTACTTGTCTGCCGCTGCTCATACACCTTGTCCTTCAGCAGACATGTATGGTTATCAATGAATTCTCTCACTTTGAATAGTTCTGATTTGTTAATGCTTGAAGCCTTAAACCTCCATTCACAATCTTTTGAAATACATAATAATGCATAGCTGCAAAGAATTAATCATTGTACATATGATTAGCATAAATGTTTACAAAAAAATGCACTCATATACACACGAATACAATCTGACATGAATATATTCTGACAGACTGACACACACACACACACACACACACACACACACATATATATATATATATATATATATATATATATATAAAACTTATTATACAACTGAATTCAATTATAGTTATATGCATTTAAATACAATGAATACAACTGAATACAACTATTGTTATATGCAATATACTTAAAAAGGATAGTAGACAAAATACGAAAATAATTAGAGACACTGTAATGTAATTATACCAGTAAAATACATATGAATACATGTATTTAAGGACCATAAACAAACATATGTTAAACACATCAGTGATAATAAAATGAAAATCCACAAATACGCATAAATACATCAACGTTTAACTTACAGCTCGAACCAATAATACAAAAAAAATTTAAATACTCGCAAACCTGACAGCATTAGACCTATCAACCCGGAATTGAAACCTTTGAGATATAGCATAATTCTCTCAATGTAGCCTTATCCTTATATACTTGTCCAACAATAACCTCCCTTTGATTAGTTTTTGAAATTATCAAATCCTTGTTCAGTCCAAACACCTCAATTGCTTCTCCTGAATTGACAAGATCCAGAGCAAGCATATCATCTGTACCGGAATCATACCTTTGGCAAGATTCGTCTATTTGCACAATATCTCCTTCACTTAAAGTACTATAGGATACAAGTTCTTTTTCAATCGTTGTTATGCACAAAGGATACATCCCGAATTCTCTGTTCTCTTTTTTCAACTCTGCATACACCATGTAACCCATGTCATTGTGTATTTCCATTGGCGTGCTATTCCCTTCTACTTTGTATTGAATTTTAATGGACTTCGTGCTCAAATCTATGCCCAGTTGATTAGAAATTGAAGCAACCAAATCATTATACGACGCATACTCCTTTATCAGTATTCCCTCAATTGAAAAATCGACGTAAATTGCCCTCATCGTTCAACTTGCCAGAATGACGCAACAACACTGTTAAACTTGTCATATGTATAATGGAACTATACCGTATTTTGTATACAATTTGTATCAATCGTAATTTTCCGTGGTTGAATTGAGAACTGCGAACAGAGAAAAAGGAGAAGTGAATGGAAAAACTGTTGACCGATGTTGCTCTTGTTTTCGCTAATTTTTTGTTGAATCGTGAATTGAAGAATACAGATTAATGGGTAATAGTTTTTGTTCGTTGAGTTAAATTAGGATAATATCAAGTGATTTGATTTCCTTTCCGTTTTTAACTAGTTCAACCTTCCAGATTTTATGCAAATATGTTACTGTATTCACGATAAGGCCGCGTCAATACATTCAAATACATATCAACCTTAGCTGGAATTCCCTTTTTAACGCCTATTTTTACTATTATATTAATGAATACAATAGCTTAAATACATCAAATACATTGTATAACCACATAAAAGGTATCTATAACACGTAATATAGTAAAAGGTATCTATAAATGACTAATTAGACCTAAAAGATGATGTTTTATGAAAAAATTTCTTTAAAGAATGGGCAACCTTCTTACCCAAAAATGGGCCGACTTTTATTAGTATTGGCCACTTTAAAAGGGAATGGACCAGCTATTTGGGTATTTGAAGATTGGACTGCTTTAAAGATTTGGCTATTGCAACAACATTGGGTTAGCTTTTACTTGCATAGGAAAAATAGGACCAATAAATCACAATAAAGAAATGGACCAGCAGCCTAATTTGGTCTATCCAGAAAAGTAATTATTTAGTCCAATTATTACTTGGAAAATCAGATTCTTGAATCTAACTTCACGGCCCAATTTCATGAATTTATTACAGCCTATTGCCCATTAGTTGCGATCGAAAGAAACTAAAACTAACAATAAGCAAATAAGAGTTAAAAGCGTGAGTTTGAGCAAGAAAATTAAAGGCTAAACTACATTCAAAATCTACATGCTATCAACAAACTAATTAACCTTTAACATTTCAAAATAAAGTATCCATAATTATGTCAAAAACAATGTATAACAGATATACTAACTGAATATGGTTTCAACCACCCGTGTAGAGAAAAATGATTGATTTAACTAATTTCTAACATATGTACATGCTTAACACAAATGTAACATTCATTCTTGAGCAAAATTGAATATGAGAATTCTCCAGGAGTCCAAACCAAATTCCAAGCTTCTTTATTACTGTAAAATACCTACAGTACAAGGTCAAAAAGTTACCTGATTAGCAGCGAAACAAAGAAACAGTTATTCGAACTTGGAATTCAACTATTGGGAAACCCAGTAGAAGCAGCAGACTTTCGAAAGAGAAAGAACTTAGCAAAAAGCTTTAAGTATTCCCCTATTATTCTGAAGGATTTTATACTTAAAGATGCTACTCAACTAGCTCTCCAGTTTCAGCTTCCTCTATGCATTCAGATGCTGATTTTTCCTCTCTAAGATGTTTTCAAAGACCCATTGAATAATGTGTGTAAAAAATATCTTTTTTAGAGTCCAAGATCTTTTTTAAATGAGAAAAGAGCTCCTCTTTTTATAGGGGAGGAAAGGCATTGAGACAGATTTTGTTTGACCAAAAATTTGTCCAAAATGATAGATTTTTGACCAAAAATATATCCAAAACCAAAATTTTGGTCAATGAACAGTTTTTCTTACTAATTGTGGACAGAATTTTAGAGTATTGTACTCCAAAACAGTCAGTAAAAGCAACCAAACCAAGAACCCTACACTCAAGTACCCCCTTGCTACCCTTCCCCTTTATCTTCAATTCATTCATTCAGCAGAAATAGATCTCAAGCCAGACTTAGATTGGCCAAATCTAGTAGTAAAAGGGGAGAACTTTACCAACAAACCAAAACTCAAACAATTAAGTTAAACCAAACAAAAGCATACCATATATATATATATATTAAAAACTCTTTAATTTGATGTTAAATTTGACCACAAAACATGTGCGCAGGGGCGTACACAGAACTTTCAGTAAGCGGTGTCACAATTAATTGGTAGCCGATAACCCAAAGGAGTTCACGGAGATGACGAGATTGAGAAGTTGAGTACAGTAATAGCAAGCTAGCACAAATAAATATTGCAAATTTATGAAGTAATTATTCTGAATTGAGCGTTTAAAAGGTGTTAAATAAAATTAAACAAAAGATCATGTATGCAGGAATCGAACCCTGAACCTTTACTACCTTAACCAAAGGCTTAACCACTAAACTAACACTGAAATATTTGTCAAGTGGTGTCACTTTAGATAATATGTACAAATTTCCTATTCGCATGTCATTTACAGCAACAGTTTTAATCAAAATTTCTGACGATGCGGTGTCACGTGACACCATTTCGATGTACGTACATACGCCCTTGCAATGCGTCTCAAACAAAATGATCCTAATTGAGTGACAACAATAAAATTTAACAACTGAGGAATCTGACGAGTGACAAACTATCTTAGTTAAATGTCTAACTATATCAACAGACCCTATTTAACATGAATTAACCATAGTGAACAATAATCACATGAGAAGCAACTTTAAACCTTCAATTTAACTAAAATGACCAGCGAGTTTGTTGAAAAATGCTAAAACTTCAAACACCACTAGCAGAACTTATGAGATAGGAATCCGAACAACAAAATAGTTTGAGATCAACGAGCGACGACTAATCATTACTAACTCTAAACTAACTAACGACTAACTAAAGATAAATAAAACACATGATCAAACAAAGATCAAAAAATTTAGACCTAAACAAACTACAATGAAACAGAAAGAAAAAGAAAGGGGACATAAGAGATTAGGGTGTACCTGAAACTAAAGTGTCCGAAATAGTGGTGGTGCGACAGTGGTGGTGATTCTGGCAGCGATAGATGAAGTTTTGATGTCGGACATGCTCTTCTTATTGCTAGCCCGTCACTATCAACTCCAATCAAACGGAAGTCGAATAACGAACTCAGAAACAAGAAGAGCTTGTTCGAGCCAAAGTAGAAGCGGCCAGCAACCCGCCGGAATTGAGCCACCGGAGTTTCGACTTTGAACCAAGAAAGAACGGTAGACTAGGGGGAGACCTACACACTCATGTAGGTATTAAGTGGTGGTGAGGTCTCAAACTTGAAAAATCTAAGGAAAAATAGGCGGCTAGGGTTTCAAGTTTTCGAAGATTTGTGATGTTTGAGAAGGATTTAAAGGATTTGGGGTTTGGATTCATGAAGAGGAGGTTGATATGAATAGTGGGTGAAATTTTGGTGGTGTTTGGAGCACCACCAGCAGTGGCGCACGGTGGTGGCAGTGGAGGAAGGCGGCGGCGGCTTGAGAAAAGAGAGAGAGGGGTCTCTAGGGTTTGGGTCCTTATATAAATGGCAAGTAATCAGATTTTAAAAGGATTTTATACCTCAAAGGGGAACAAAGGAGGGACATTAGATCAAAGATCATTGAAGGCTGAGATTTGATCTTGAATACTTAATCAAAATTACGTAGTTTCAAGACAAAACTAAGTCGTTTTGTAGCTCTTTCTTGGCCAACCACATAATGGACCGGGTATGGCCGAAATGGGCTCAAATTTTGGGCCAATTTTTGCTCAATTTTAATTAAAATACACTAGTCCAATCCCTACCCCATTTATCAAACCATTAATCAACTCTTAAAACCTATACATACACAAATAAGAGCAAACACACACACACGCACACACACACGTGCACACACACACACATACATACATACATATATATATATATATATATATATATATATATATATATATATATATATATATATATAAACAAGGCAAAAATTAGGCATTTACACTTAGTTTCCTGCTATTTTAGATTTATGATGTATTATTCAGTTAGTTTGGGTTGTATCTAGAGGCTCTTGACTTGTGACATCGGATTTTTGGGTTGTGTTGGTATATTTTGTTCTATTTTTCGCACATTTCAGTTGATTTATATATCTCATATGAGAATTCGAGACTTAATCAGTTTTAGAAAATAGTTTTATAAAAAATATTCAATGTGGTTACTTGTTGGGTTGGCTTGCCTAGTACTGTGAGAGGCGCCATCACGACCGGGGTATTTGGGGTCGTGACAAGTATGTATTAGAGCCTAGGTTACATAGGTCTCGCGAGTCATGAGCTGGTTTAGTAGAGTCTCGCGGATCGGTACAGAGACATCTGTATTTATCCTCGGGAGGCTGCAAACCTTTAGGAAAAACTTCTCATTCTTGAATTCCTGTCGTGCGAATATGTTGATTCTTGTACTAAACTTCTGTTATTCTATTCTCTCATAGATGGTGAGGACACGTGCTACCGTTCAGGATGGACCACCACCAGTACCACCAACTGGGGCCACTAGTGGCCGAGGACGCGGTCGAGGCCGTGGTAAGGGCAGGGGTGTAGCCCGCACAGCAGCTAGGGCAGCATCTGTAGATCCACCAGCTGCCTCAGTTCAGGATCAGGTCCTAGCTGCGGATACTCCAGCAGCACCAGCTCAGGCACCGACTGTGCCTATTGTAATTCCAGGCCTTCGGGAGGCTTTAGCTCAGATTCTATCGGTATGCATTGGCCTGGCTCAGGCGGTCTCAGTTGCTACAGCCGCAGCTACTTCTCAGGACAAGGGAGGTACTCAGACTCCCGTTGCTTGCACACATGAGCAGGTTGTGTAGGGACTTCAAACACCAGGGGCACCTCCAGCCCAGCCGGTCGTACCAACTCAGGAGTATGTGGTACCAGTTATGCCTGACGACGAGCAGCGTCGATTGGAGAGATTTGGTAGACTTCATCCTCCGACTTTCAGTGGTACAGAGGGCAAGGAAGCCCAGGGTTTCTTGGACAAGTGTCAAAGTATTCTTCATACAACGGGTATTCTGGAGACTAGTGGTGTTGCATTCACTACTTTTCAGTTTTCTAGAGCTGCCTTTACTTGGTGGGAGGCTTATGAGAGGCGTGTGCCTGTTGATATAGCGCCCCTTACCGGTAGCGGTTGTCACACCTCCTTTTTCCGCACCCGCGAGGGTGCAAGGGAGTTTTTCCAATTAAAGGACAATCGAGACGGGATTGGTTTATTTATTTCAGAGTCGCCACTTGGGAGATTTAGGGTGTCCCAAGTCACCAATTTTAATCCCGAATCGAGGAAAAGAATGACTCCATATTACAGTCTGCGTACCAGAAATCCGGATAAGGAATTCTGTTAACCCGGGAGAAGGTGTTAGGCATTCCCGAGTTCCGTGGTTCTAGCACGGTCGCTCAACTGTTATATTCGGC
Organism: Nicotiana sylvestris; assembly: GCF_000393655.2. NCBI lineage: Eukaryota > Viridiplantae > Streptophyta > Magnoliopsida > Solanales > Solanaceae > Nicotiana > Nicotiana sylvestris. The sequence continues at coordinate 194,739,025 of NC_091062.1, forward strand.
TTGATTATCTGATTTTATACAAATATGAACTTATGTGCAAATTTTATCTTTTAACCGCTTTATTATTATTGTTTTTAAAAGAAATGTGAACATCGCTTAAAACACGTCTTTGGACTGCGTCACATGAAATGCACCCACAATCCGGAACACGTTTTATTTGATGTTTTGGGATTTGGATTCGGGTCGCATGAAATGCACACCCAGGCTTAAGAAAGTAAAATATTAAACACGCGCCTAAAGAGACTATCGCGTTATTATTTTGGGGAAGACCGTGAAATTCGCTAAACGGTCCTTCCGAATTCTAATTAAACCATACATTTTGTGAGGGCCCCGCAATCTATACGTTTTATTTGGCGAGACTCGTCTCATTTTTATTTTTAAAGGATAAACCTACAATGACTATATTTTCTATTAAGTTCGTCTCTAAAATAAAAGAAAATCTCTTAATTATTTACATGCTGAAAAACGTAACTTATTAGTTATTAGTTTACGGCTAATGCGAATGGAAAATTGCGATCGAGTTTGTACAAAGAAAAACTGCTTTCATTTTATATTCTGTTATTCAATAATACTAGAACATGAGATTGACCATAATATCAAAACAGATTAATTATTCTCCGATTAATTTAAACTAACATTATTAGATGAAGAAAGTATACATATGCAACCTCATTATTCATTAATCATTCAACTACATCTTTATACGAAGAAAGAAAAATTATATTCAACCACAAATCTAAACAGGAGGAATTCAACAGGAACAAAGCCTGATTAATATTTTATTTTTTGCTTCAAGCCGAGATTGTACAAATGTGTACCTGGAAACAGCAGTACAAGAACAAAAGAAAGAGAAGTCAGCAACAGTAATAACACAGCAACAGCAGATTCAGCAACACCACAAACCAGTACAGTAGGAATAGCAGAAAACCCAGGAGACTATAAACGACTCCAAGTATAGAGAAGAAGTAAAAGGCAGGAAGATCCTGACTATTTCAGATCTTAAGCGAGGCAATGAAGCAGTAACTATTCTTTTTCAACTTCAAAACTCTCCAAAATGAATTCTGCCCCTGTATATTCGGTGTATCCAGAATGTATATCGGGTGTATACTTCTCACTCCGCCCCCTCTTTTTTTCTTCTCTCTATCTAGTTTTTCCTCTTTTTTTTTTCCACCCCTTCTTCCTAAATTTTCTATTCTATTTATAGCAAAATTTTCGAAATTTTCAGATTTGTTTTTTTATTATTTTATTATTTTTTTAATTAAAAGAAATCCCACTTACAAATTGCTTTTATTTTTTTAGAAAACGAAATCCCACCTTTATTTACTTTTATTTTTAAAATTCCAACTTTAATTACTTTATCTTATTTAAAATCCCACTTTTTATTTTTTTAAAAGAGAATCTCACTTTATTTAACTTTTCTTTAAAAAACAAACCACTATCTTTTCTTTTTCTTTTAAAAATGCTACTTTCAATTACTTTAAATTTTTTAAATTTTCAGATACCTTTATATTTATTTTTTAATTCCAACCTTATTTTACTTTTAAATTTTTTAAAACTTTTTACTTTTTTTAAATTTTCTACATTCTTTTACTTTTTTTATTTTTTTATTTTTTATTTTTTTAAAATCATTTCCGAAATTACTATATATATATATTTTTTAAAATAAAAATAATAAATAAAATAAGATATTTTCGGATTTTTTTTTATATATAAAAAAACAAAAAATAAAACTATTAATAGTGATAATTCACTTTTTATTTTTTATTTTTTCGGTTTTGTTTTGTGTTGGACAAAAATGAAGAAGGGGTGTTGGGTTAATGGAGCGGACCGGATCGACCCGGTTTGAAACGGACCGGGTCATGGGGAAAGTTGGGCAATTATTTGGGCCTGTGGTTTGAAATTGAAGAAGTGGCCCAATCCGATTTTTCTTTGTATTTTTGTTCTCTTTTCTTCTTTTATTTTTCTAAAACTAAATTATAAAAGTACTTAAATTATTATTAAGAACTAAATTAAGTTATAAAAGCGCAAATTAACTTCCAATAACAATTAACGCACAATTAAGTAATAATTAAGCATAAAATTGTTCATTTGGACATTAAATGCTAAAAATGCAAAAGATGCCTATTTTTGTATTTTTTATTAATTTAACAAATAAACATGCATAGACAAACATACAAATAGTTACACAAAATATCACAAAAATTGCACACCAAGAAAAATTATTTTATTTTTGAATTTTTTGGGAGTAATTCTCATATAGGGCAAAAATCACGTGCTTACAGCTGCCCCTCTTTGCCCGAAGACACGAATGGTTTTCGTGCAAAGATAAAGCGAGCGATTTTTGCCCATCCGAGTACTCCGTGTGAAACATTTTTTTTTTATTTTTTTATTTTGAAAAAGATTTGACCGAACCTTTGCTTCAAAGGTTTCCTACATATCCTGGGCTAAACAGGAATCAGGTCAATGTAGTTCGGGAAGTTTTGGTAGCTGGGACTACCGTGGGACTGCAATGTTACTGTTGTTGCATGCTATTACCACTGCTTACCGATCTCTTTGTTACACCGTGCTTAAAAGAAAACAAGAAGCTAGGCTAGACTGCAACTTGTTCTTGTTGCCTTCCTTTCTTGTCGGCTTGTGTTTCCTCCGGTGCTTTTCTTCCGTGAATTTGGGGATGACACTGGCCCTTTGGCTTTTCTGAATACCAGTTTTCATCATTTTGTTCGGTCCGCTGGGGACATGACTTCCTTCATTAAGCTTTTTGGCGGTTCCTCTGGGGATACGGCTCTCTTCATCAGATCTGTTATGCTGGGCATAATTTAATGTTCACAGGTCGCTTCTTTCAAGACGCGTCTTTTCTTCCTTTTGACTCATGCGCTTGAACTTGTGTTGGGACCTCTTGTTGCAACTTTCTGCTTTCCGGTGCTGGGGATTTTTATTGTTTCATGCTGGGGATTCCTGTTGTAACCTTCTACCTTCCGGTGGGTTACTGATTTCAAGATTTGCAGTATAAGACTCAAAAGTATTCCTCTTGTTATACAGGTGGGTGCCTGAATGCAAAAATATGAAATGTATGCCCGCATTATACTGGTGGGCGACCTAGAACAGAAATGAAAAGACAGAAATGTATTCCCGCATTATACTGGTGGGCGACCTAGAATAGAAATGAAGAGACAGAAAATGTATTCCCGCATTATACTGGTGGGCGACCTAGAACTGAAAGTATTCCCGCATTTTACTGGTGGGCGACCTAGAGCTGAAAAGTATTCCCGCATTTTACTGGTGGGCGACCTAGAACTGAAAAATATTCCCGCATTTTACTGGTGGGCGACCTAGAACTGAAAGTATTCCCGCATTTTACTGGTGGGCGACCTAGAGCTGAAAAGTATTCCCGCATTTTACTGGTGGGCGACCTAGAACTGAAAGTATTCCCGCATTTTACTGGTGGGCGACCTAGAACTGAAAAGTATTCCCGCATTTTACTGGTGGGCGACCTAGAACTGAAAGTATTCCCGCATTTTACTGGTGGGCGACCTAGAGCTGAAAAGTATTCCCGCATTTTACTGGTGGGCGACCTAGAGCTGAAAAGTATTCCCGCATTTTACTGGTGGGCGACCTAGAACTGAAAGTATTCCCGCATTTTACTGGTGGGCGACCTAGAGCTGAAAAGTATTCCCGCATTTTACTGGTGGGCGACCTAGAACTGAAAATATTCCCGCATTTTACTGGTGGGCGACCTAGAACTGAAAAGTATTCCCGCATTTTACTGGTGGGCGACCTAGAACTGAAAGTATTCCCGCATTTTACTGGTGGGCGACCTAGAACTGAAAAGTATTCCCGCATTTTACTGGTGGGCGACCTAGAGCTGAAAAGTATTCCCGCATTTTACTGGTGGGAGACCTAGAGCTGAAAAGTATTCCCGCATTTTACTGGTGGGCGACCTAGAGCTGAAAGTATTCCCGCATTTTACTGGTGGGCGACCTAGAACTGAAAGTATTCCCGCATTTTACTGGTGGGCGACCTAGAACTGAAAAGTATTAAAATTATTTCCTCGTTCTTTCGAGAAAATTTTTGACAATCGGCAGAAAATTTTCTGCCCCGGTTTTGGTGATTTCCCTGGCATCGCGTCCTGCTGCCATCATCAATCCTTCTCTTTCCTGCAGCAGACAAAAGGATTTAGTTAGTTTTAATCATGGTGGGAGGAGGTGCCTTTCCGGTGGATGATTTTTCCTCTCTTTCCCTTTTCTTGCTCTGTGCCCCCATAACTGGTTGGTGGACAAAGTTGCTTGCTGGGGGTTTCCGGCCTGCTGGGGATTGGTTTTCAATTTATCCCCTTTTCTGCTTTCTCTTTACAGTACATGCCGTGGGAGTCTGCTTTTACTCCCGGAAACACTCCCTTTAGGAGTTTACTTCCTCCAAAACTGCAGGGCACAACATTGCATTGCCTGGGGCTAGCCTTTAGGACTGTTGGGGTTACCCTGCATCGGATGAATCCCTCTTCGGTCTCTGGTAGTAAGCTTTAAAAAATCCTTTTCAAGACAAATTTTTAGAAAGAGAAATAAAAAGATAGAAAAGGAGAAAATCTTTCTGAACCAATACTTGGCGGGAAAAGAAATTCAGAAGAACTTATCTGGATGACATGACTGGTCCCCGTGATCATGACGTGCACCATAGATTCCCGACCCAGTCTATTTGTATTAATCAACTTGCCCGATGGTCTTACTTGCTGGGGATAAATGAGTGTCCATTTCTTTGCGAATGTGGACCCTTTTGTTGATCTGTCTTGTCGCCTCATAGTGCCCTTCGAGGGGTTTTCACTAATGAGACTCTCTCTTTTCTCTCAACTCCCGGCGCCTTATGGTGCCTGTGAAGGTTTTCACCGATAAGACTCTCTCATTTTATATCTCTCATCTTATGTCGCCTTTCGGTGCCTATGAAGGTTTTCACCGATAAGACTCTCTCATTTTATTTCTTCATCGAGGAATCGGGGTGTTGTCGATGTGACTCTCTCTTCTGGAGATCCCTTTGGACTATCAATTCATTTCCAATTTCATGATCCTCTTCTTTGCTGGGGATCGGCGTATTATTCTCGGCTTTATTTGCATGACTTGGCACCTCTTGGATATTGATCGGGAGGTCTTTTGGACGTCGATGTTGGTTTTGGTGTGGGGCTAAAGCAAGGCTATCAAAATGAAATAATTTGATGGGTGATCTGCTACAACTTTTGGAATCTAACCTTTGTTGGAATTTTTAAAACATAACCTCTGCCCCAGTTTTCTTGCTTGGGGGATTTTATTTTTACTCTAGGTTGAGCTACGTGCGTTATGCACACTGTGCCTATTATGCATACTTATGGACATTATGCACACTATGACCGAGCCGTGAGGCGCCTACGTATCCTCTTCGAGGAATCAGGTCAAACGTAGTTCCCACGGTTTTGTATTTCTTATGATTTTTATCTTCTTTTTCTTTTCTTTCTCCTTCTTTTTTTTTTCATTTTCCTTTAATGATTTTTTCTCTTTTTTTTTCTTTTTCTTTCATATCTTTTCCATTAGTGATTCCAAAAGAGGGGTATGAAAGAATAACTTAAGGCTCAAAAGGGGGAAACAAGGGTTAAAAGTGTTTGGATAGAAGAAAGAACTGTCTCTGTCATTTCATTATCCAATAAGCACCAAGTACAAACAAACGAACCGATAATTTCCATAATTAAAGAAATTACGCATAATATCTCTTGACTGCATCAGAATTGATAGCCATGTCGACACATCTCCCCTCGATATCTGTCAAACACACAGCACCGTTGGACAACACTCTGGTCACAATATAAGGCCCTTGCCAATTTGGGGCGAACTTGCCTTTTGCCTCGACCTGATGCGGGAGGATCTTCTTTAACACCTGCTGCCCTACTTCAAACTTCCTGGGGCGTACCTTCTTATTGTATGTTCTCGCCATTCTCTTCTGATACAGCTGACCATGGCACACTGCTGCCAATCTTTTCTCATCTATCAAGCTCAACTGTTCCAATCGAGCTCTGACCCATTCATCATCATCAATCTCGGCTTCAGCGACAATCCGGAGGGACGGAATTTCGACCTCCGCCGGTATTACGGCCTCAGTTCCGTACACCAACAAATAAGGAGTTGCACCTATGGAGGTCCGGACGGTAGTGCGATAACCCAACAGAGCAAAGGGTAATCTCTCGTGCCATTGTCTAGATCCTTCCACCATCTTTCGCAGTATCTTCTTGATGTTTTTATTGGCTGCTTCGACCGCTCCATTCGCCTTGGGACGATATGGGGTGGAATTGCGGTGTGTAATCTTGAATTGTTGGCATACCTCTCTCATCAGGCTGCTGTTAAGATTCGCACCGTTATCCGTGATGATTACTTTTGGGATCCCAAATCTGCAGATGATATGGGAGTGCACAAAATCCACCACCGCCTTTTTAGTTACCGACTTGAAGGTTTTAGCCTCAACCCATTTGGTGAAGTAGTCAATGGTTACTAAAATGAACCTATGACCGTTGGACGCTGCTGGCTCGATAGGTCCAATGACATCCATGCCCCATGCCACAAACGGCCAGGGTGCTGACATCGTATGTAACTCTGTTGGCGGAGAATGAATCAGATCTCCATGTATCTGACACTGATGGCATTTCCTTACGAAAGTGATACAGTCGTGTTCCATGGTGAGCCAATGATACCCTGCCCTGAGGATCTTCCTTGTCAATACATATCCGCTCATATGTGGCCCGCAAACTCCAGCATGTACCTCTGCCATAACCGTCGTGGCTTGACCGGCATCTATACATCTCAACAATCCCAAATCCGGGGTTCTTTTGTACAAAACTCCTCCGCTGAGGAAGAAACCATTCGACAAACGCCGAAGGGCTCTTTTTTGGTCTCCAGTGGCCTGTTCCGGATATATCCCCATTCTGAGGTATTCCTTGATATCATGAAACCAGGGCTCGCCATCTGCCTCCTTTTCTACGGCGTTGCAATAAGCGTGCTGATCACGGAACCTGGATGTGCAAAGGATCAACATACATTTTGTCAGGGTGGTGCAACATTGATGCTAAGGTGGCCAATGCATCCGCTACCTCGTTATGAATTCTCGGGATATGTTTGAATTTCACCGATCGAAATCGCTTGCTCAAATCGTGCAAGCATTGTCGATAGGGTATGAGTTTCAGATCCCGTGTTTCCCATTCACCCTGAATCTGATGTACCAAGAGGTCCGAGTCTCCCAAGACCAAAACGTCTTGGACATCCATGTCCGCAGCCAATCGCAGACCCAAAATGCAAGCTTCATACTCAGCCATATTGTTGGTGCAATAGAAGCGTAGTTGAGCCGTAACAGGGTAATGGCGTCCTGTTTCAGAAATGAGTACTGCTCCTATTCCAACCCCTTTCGCGTTTGCAGCTCCATCGAAGAAAAGCTTCCAACCTGGTTCCTCGGGTAACTCCAGCTCATTTGTATGCATTACCTCTTCGTCGGGAAAATATGTTCTTAAAGGCTCGTATTTTTCATCAACTGGATTCTCTGCCAAATGGTCGGCCAGCGCCTGGGCTTTCATGGCTGTCCTGGTCACATAGACAATATCAAACTCTGTGAGCAGAATTTGCCATTTGGCCAACCTTCCTGTGGGCATAGGTTTCTGAAAGATATACTTCAATGGGTCCAAACGGGATATGAGATAAGTAGTATATGACGACAGGTAGTGTTTCAACTTTTGAGCTACCCAAGTTAGGGCGCAACATGTTTTCTCGAGTTGAGTGTACTTGACTTCATATACTGTGAATTTCTTGCTAAGATAGTAGATGGCCTGCTCCTTCTTTCCTGTGTCATCATGTTGCCCTAGTACACAACCAAATGAATTTTCCAGGACCGTCAGATAAAGAATCAAGGGCTTCCCTGGCTTAGGCGAGACCAATACGGGTGGATTAGACAGATACCCTTTGATTTGGTCGAAAGCCTCTTGACACTCTGCCGTCCAACTTACCGCAGCATCCTTTCTCAGCAGCCGAAATATGGGCTCACAAGTTGCTGTGAGTTGAGCGATGAACCTGCTGATGTAATTGAGTCTACCCAGCAAACTCATTACCTCTGTTTTGTTCTTTGGCGGTGGCAAATCTCGGATGGATTCGATTTTGGATGGGTCTAACTCAATCCCCCGTCGACTGACGATGAATCCTAACAGCTTTCCTGACGGAACCCCGAATGCGCATTTGGCCGGGTTAAGCTTGATATCATACCTTCGGAGTCTTTGGAAGAATCTCCTTAGGTCTGCTATATGGTCTTCCTGACGCCAAGACTTTATGATCACATCATCTACGTACACCTCAATTTCTTTGTGTATCATGTCGTGAAACACAGCAGTCATTGCTCGCATGTACGTTGCCCCGGCATTCTTTAGTCCGAACGGCATTACCCGATAGCAGTAAGTTCCCCATGGCGTGATAAATGCTGTCTTTTCCGCATCTTCCTCGTCCATTAGGATCTGATGATATCCCGCATAGCAATCCACAAAGGATCCGATCTCGCGCCCAGCGCAATTATCGATCAGGATATGAATGTTGGGCAACGGAAAATTGTCCTTGGGACTTGCTTTGTTGAGGTTGCGGTAGTCGACGCACACCCTGATTTTTCCATCCTTCTTTGGAACTGGTACCACATTGGCCAACCACTCGGGATATCGAGTGACCCGAATGACCTTCGCCTGCAACTGTTTAATCACCTCTTCTTTGATCTTTACACTCATTTCTGTTTTAAATTTCCTTAGCTTTTGCTTGACCGGAGGGTATGTCGGGTCAGTGGGCAATTTGTGAACCACTAGATTGGTGCTTAATCCCGGCATATCGTCGTATGACCATGCAAAAACATCTTTGAATTCCACGAGGGTTTTGATCAATTCTTCCCTGACATTCGGCTCAATATGGATGCTGATTTTGGTTTCTCGGACATTATCAGCGTCTCCTAGATTCACAGCCTCAGTGTCATTTAGGTTAGGTTTGGGTTTTTCTTCAAATTGGCACAGTTCTCGGTTTATCTCTTCGAAGGCTTTATCTTCGTCATATTCAGATTCATCGTCACAAACGACCTCTTGCATCATTGAGTCGGATTCAGATTGATTTATTAGACTAGGTCGAAGATCCGCTGTGCATGCCATGTCATTAGAACCAGTAAAAAGAGAACTGTTCAGAAAGAAAAAGAACAAAACAAAATTAAAATGGGACAAAAGAAGAGAACTTTATTAAACTTGCGGGATAAAAGGGTTCACACTTTTACAAAACAAAAGTAAAATTTGGATTACACCCTGGAATAATCCGAACAAAACAAAACAAACAAAACATAAATCAAAGCCTACTACCAAGACTCCCCTCGGACAGGAAGAGGAGTAACTGTCCAATTGTTGGTTTTGGCCTCAGGCCCCACAAACTGTATCTCTGCTCTGCTGGAACCTTCTCCAGCTTCTACCATACTGACATCAGCGAATAGCCGCTCGAAACTCTGATTCAGGTCCCCATCCATACCAATCAATGGTCCTAGAATCTTTGGGACCGGTGGCCTTTTGGCGCTTGCTCTGACAAAAGATCTTGAGAGACGTGGCACGGGTTTGGGAAGATACCAGACTTTCTTCTTCATTTTCCGCGCTTGCTTTACATCTGCTGCGGTTGGTTTGAACCCCAATCCGAAAGTTTCTAGATTTTTAGGCAGGGAGACAGGTTGGACAATCCCCTGAAGCTCGACTCCCAGGCCCTTTCCCGGCACAAATCCATTACCCAGCATTTCCGAGACCATCATGACTGTCGCGGCGGCTACCCTAGGGTGCGGGATGATTTCTCCTTCAGAAATTTTGTTTGCCGACACTGTATCGAAAATCTGGTAGACCCAAGGACCTTTGTCATCATAGGTCTCTATGAAAGGCACAATGGCGCCACCCATGGTGCATGCCGTGTCCTCGCCGTGTAGTACGACCTCCTGCCTATCCCACTCGAACTTCACCATCTTGATGTAGGTTGGAGGGTACTGCTTTGGCTGCATGAATCCATGGTCGTCCTAACAAAAGGTTATAAGATACTGTGGCATCTAATACCTGGAACTCCATGGTGAACAGGACAGGACCGATGGTCAATTCAAGTACAACATCCCCTACAGTAGCTGTTCCATTTTCGTCAAATCCTCGGACACAGATGCTATTCTTGTGGATTCTTCTATGGTCGATCTTTAACTGGTTTAGGGTGGATAATGGACAAATATTGGCACTTGACCCGTTATCCACCAATACCCGAGTAACTACAGCGTTTTCACATTTGACAGTCAGATAGAGAGCTTTATTATGCTCCGTACCTTCCACTGGCAGATCATCATCTGAGAACGTTACCCTGTTCACTTCGAAAATCTTGTTGGCAATGGTTTCCAGGTGGTTTACAGAAATCTCGTTGGGTACATGAGCTTCGTTCAGTATTTTCATCAGGGCCCGGCGATGTTCCTCAGAATGGATCAGTAATGATAGCAGCGAGATCTGTGCTGGTGTTTTCCTCAGCTGCTCGACCACGGAGTAGTCCTGCACTTTCATCTTCCTCAAGAACTCCTCAGCCTCTTCTTCGGACACAGGTTTCTTGGTTGTAGCGGGGTTGGTTCTTCTTAGCTCCACCGGAGCAAAACACCGACCTGATCGAGTCAGTCCTTGCGCTTCACAACTAACTTCCTCCACTTGTTTTCCTTTGTACATCACCACTGCCCTCTCGTATTTCCAAGGCACAGCCTTACTATCAACCATCGGCAACTGAACTGCGGGCTTTATTGTGACCAGTTCCCTGTATACCCCTTTTAACACAACTGCAAGTGTGGGCGGAGTCCCTGATATTACAAACTTGTTTGGCTCGGGTTTGCTTGTTATGGTGGACGGTCTCTTCCCCAATATCACTACCGGCTTGACGCCTTCTCCCTGGGACTGTACCCCTGTTCCTCTACTGGTCGGTCCTTCTTTCGGAGCGGCCTGGATCATCATCACTGTTTGTGAGGGTTTTCTCAATTCTCCTCCCTCATACACCAACTCAATCATGTGAGTCTCGTGGTGCGCTGGAAATGGGTTCTGGTTGATGTTAGGAGCTTCCGGTGTCTGGACCTCGATCTTATTGGTATCAATAAGATCCTGTATGGCATGCCTCAATTTCCAACACTTTTCGGTATCATGCCCCAGCATCCCTGAGCAGTACTCACAACTTATTGATCGGTCCAAATTCTGGGGTGGGAGATTTGGTTCTCGAGTCTGGACAGGACTAACCAAACCCAACTGCCTCAATTTGTGGAACAAAACGGTGTAGGTTTCTCCCAACTCTGTGAAAGTTCTGTGCTTCCGCAACCTGTCATTCCTAGCATCTGGATTTCCCCGAAAGCCTGCCCCTGGAGGGTTTCTATATGCCCTTGGTGGAGGATAGGTGTTTTGGGGTGGTGCATATGTGTTCTGGGGAGCCGGCGTGCGCCATTGCGGGCGAACCGGAGGCTGAGTGTATGTCTGGGCTTGGTGTATGGAGAAATGTGGTTCTCGGTGTGGATAGTAGTGCTGTGGTAGGCTGTATGGGTAGTTTGGCCCGTGGGGCCTAGGTTGATTGTAGTGGGGTTTGCCAGACCTGGCCCAACTGCTTGCCTCAATCGTGGCAATTTCTTCTTTCTTTCTTCTTCCCAACGCACCTCCCGTGCCGCTCTGAATAGCCTGGGTCGTAGCCTTGAGTGCCGAGTAATTCAGGATTTTGTCAGACCTCAGACCCTCTTCTATCATGACCCCTATCTTCACTACCTCGTTGAAGGATTTTCCGACTGTTGTCACCAAGTGACCAAAGTAGGTTGGATCCAGTGTTTGCAAGAAGTAGTCCACCATTTCTCCCTCTCTCATGGGAGGATCCACTCTAGCTGCTTGCTCTCTCCAGCGGAACCCGTACTCGCGAAAACTTTCCCCGGGCTTCTTCCCGGTCCTCAATAATGTGAGACGGTCAGGGACTATCTCGAGATTGTATTGGAAATGACCTGCGAAAGCCTGCGCCAGGTCATCCCAAGTGTACCATCTGCTGGAATCCTGCCTGGTATACCATTCTAGCGCAGATCCGCTCAGACTTTGGCCGAAATAAGCTATCAGCAGCTCATCTTTGCCGCCTGCCCCTCTCATTTTGCTACAGAATCCCCGCAAATGCGCCATGGGATCACCGTGCCCTTCATATAAATCAAACTTAGGCATCTTGAACCCAGCCGGGGAGTTGGACGTCCGGGAAAGGGCATAGATCTTTGTAAGCCACGCTGACTTGGTTGCCCAATCCGTGTAGGTTCCTGAAGGACTGCTCCAGGCTTTTGAACTTCCTCAATACCTCATCCTGTTCAGGGGCTTTAACCGGCTTTTCAATCTCTGTCGGTACCTCCAAGTGCGGGTTGTAGGCCTGTGGTTCGGGGGCATGGAATGTAGGCTCAGGGGGATAGTATTGCGTATCGGGAGCCTGAAACAATGGCTCGCTGGTTGATCTTTGCAGGGTGGCTGATGTGGGTCCCATAAAAGTGGGAACATTTGGTGTTGGGAGAGGTTGATGGGGTGGTGGAGCTTGGGAATCATGTGGGCTTCTTTCCTGATGATAACGGGGATTCGGGAGGCTTGTTGAAGGGCCGGAGTGAGGGTATTCCGGCATGTGCCCCAGTGGCTCAGGGCTCTTTTGTGCTTTGGCTAGAGCTAGCTGCATTGCATTCATCTCTAGTCCCATCCTTTCAATCTTTTCCATTGCTTCTTTTAACAACTGGCTCATCGGCCTTTCTTCCTCGTTACTATTCTCTGAAGTAGTCATGCTTGTTGCTACTGGTCCTTTGGATCTGGTTTGGTAAGAGTGTGTTGCCAGAATTCTTTAACAACTAACTTGTCTGGAAACAGACAACAACAAACTTTGTTAGCGTTAGATTTTAACAGATTTGATCACAACACATAGAGGATGCAATGTTCCTAGGCAGTTAACCGTTTCTACATGCTTTGCTTCAAACAACATGCGTCATCCCGGCTTACTCATTTGTCCCTTTTTTAAAGTACTTTGGGAAACCCTGTATTTTATTTTATTTCTCCTTTTTTCTTTCTTAAAAGCGGTCGAATCTTATGGGGATTGCCTACGTATCACGTCCCCGCGCGAATCAGACCAGGCGTAGTTCTGCCATAAGGTAAAGACACACAAAATTCTTTTTGGAATCATTAAGTTCATCATCAAAATTTGCTATTACAAATTACTTCCAATAAAGAATAGCAACAGTACAGACTCCACAGTTTTTAACTTGATTTGGCTAAAAGAAAAGAAAACAACACATGGGAAAGCACAAAGCCTGAACAGGACTCGACCGAAGATTAATTTCCCAACTTAGGGGCCCACGAGGCATCATTCGGCCTTTTCGCGGCTCTAGGTGTGAGGTCTCTCTGCAAGCTTTTCAATTCATTCATGATCCGATGGACGCAGCCCATGATGGAAACAAGGAGGGTTTTCCGAGGCATTTGCTCACATGCTAGGCATCTCATGTAGATGTAGTGCCCAATCTCGTCGATCCTTCCTCGAATGTTGTCCCTTTCAACGAACAATTGCCTTATTTGTCGGTTTTTTAATCCTAGTGCTTGCGCATTGTCGGCAAGCTGATCCTGGAACATCTCCATTTGTCTTTCCATGCAGGCCATTGCATCGTAACAACGTCTTCTGTCAGCCTGGGCATCTCGTGCTTGTTTGCTGATCCGATCATGCAGAGTGGAGTTCGTTTTCCTTAATATCCCGATGCTCATTTCATAATCCCTTATGACTTGTTGCAGGTGCTGCCTCCGGGCCATGGTACTTTTTGCCCACTTGGTTCGTAATCTTGCTGTGCTAGCCTTGGCTCTTTCCAAGTCTTCCTGGCTTTCCGCAACCTGATTTTTTAACCCTGCTATCAATCTTTTATCCGCCCGGCTTCTCAGTTGGTTGTCGGCCTCCCTTTTCATCTTCCGGATCTGAGCTTTGAGGATCTCGCCTTCTCTGATTAGTCTGTTCTTTTCTCCTTTGTGGGTAGCGGACTGTAATTGGCTTTCAAACTTCATATCCTGAACTTGTTGCTTCAGTTTCCCTGTCTTGGCAAGATATTCCCGCTCTTTGGCCAACCAGTCCCACTGCTCTTGTGAGGATCTGGAAAACTCTTGCAGGTGCGGTCTTTTAGCCGGCCTTGCGGATGACGTTTCCCCTTTGTACCAAGCCTGATATCCGGGCGAAACTTCCCCTTTTGTCCGATTCAATACACAAGTATTTGCCTCTAAGTATTGGCATTGGCCCCACATTTGGCGAACCATTGCTTCAGGAAACTGGCCATCGGGACTGATCTCAATCACCTGGGTGCTTAAATCCTCGTCTTTTGGCACTATTTGACATCTCCCAAGTTGCCTTAAAACCTGATGCGGTGCATAAGGTTGAATGCTCTTAAGTCCCATTAAGAGAAAATGGGGCCTGGCTGCTGGCATGTATATAACTTCGTCGATCGGTAACCAACCCAGCGTCCACTGTATTTGACTGGTGTTGAGGGCACGGAAATATGAGGTCCATGCCGAAACTCCTTTAGGTAGGTAGGCCTCATTAACTCTGGTATAGAACTCCTCTATGCAGGTCCTGTCAGCGGATCCATGGCTCAGAAACTGAGCTCGGTGACATAGGTGTTCAGTCATCCACATTTGCAACAACAAGTTGCAACCTTCGAAAAAGTTTCCTCCGGCCTTGCAGGACGTGAGAGCCCGGAATATATCGGATACAATCATGGGCGCCAGCGTGCTATCTTTCTGTGTGAGCAAAGTACTGACGACCCCCGCTATCTTTATGTTGTGAGCACGTGATTTTTGTTTCGCGCGACAATCGCTCCAAAAGAAATAAAAAAATAATAACAATTGGTCCTGCTGTACAATTTTTGGATTTTTACATGGCACTTTGTTAATTATTTATGATTTTTGCCCATTTTATTTTATTAAAACAAAATACAAAAAAAATGTATGTGTCATGCATAATTTGAACCGTAATCCGGTTGTTAAATAGAAAATCATAAATAGGCATCTTTGTCCGTGATTTTGTTTTGTTTGATTTTACCTGTTTTAAAATATTTTAATATGTGTGCAAATAATTGTATTAAGTGTTTATTTAATTTTAATTTGATTTACTTAGGTTTTGTTTTTAAAATAAAGAAGAAAATAAAATAATAATAAAAAAAAATCTTTTTCGGACTTGGGCCAATTTTAAACAAATTGGCCCAAACAAACTCAGCCCAAAAACCAGGCTTGCCCGGTCCGTGACCTGCCTACCCCTAGCCATCCAAACGACACTGTTTAATCCAGTATGATCTGGGTCGTTGATCTCAGATTGATCAATGGCCAAGATCTCACACCTCATAACCCACTAATGAACCCGACCCGTTCCACCCGAACCAACCTTGACCCCTACTAAGCCAAACGACACCGTTCCACTTAAGCCCTCAGATCCAGACCGTAGATCTAGATTGATCTAATGGTTGAGATCAAGCCATCCACCCCGTATATAAACCCTTCCCCCTTCACCCCGCACCCTAATCCAAACCCCCCTACCTTAGGTCGTCTTCACCAGACCCCAACCCTCCAAACCCTAGCCGCCCCTGCATACCTTCGCCATGAAAGCCGGCGGCATGGATGCCGGTGACCCTACCCTTAACACCATAGATGCTCCTCACCGTCCTGAACCCAAATCCACCAACCACACACCTCGAATCCCATCCCACCTTCTCGAATCTTCATTTGAAGATTCGAGTCAAAACTCGATCTACCCCGATCTGCCCTAAATTCATACCAGGCAGTCCCCGGACCCCCCTCGTGACCAAACCATGCTTGGTTTGGTCCGAATCTGACCAGGGAAGCATGAATCCCAGATCTAATCTTTGAAACCTTAGGGTTCCTTGTCACTGGTCCGTATCTCGTTTAAACCAAAAGATTAAGGTCTAATGGACCTTAATCGAAGTGTTTCTCATCTGAGAAACACTTCGATTAAAGTCCGTTCAGCCTTAAGAAAGGTCTGTCCGAATCCAAGTTAAGGCTTTTGATTTTTCGAGATTTAAGGTGAGTTTTGCTTTTCTTTTCTTATTTCTGTTAGTCCATGTTCGTTTAAAAGGTCTGTTCATGTTTTGTTTTAATTTGTGTTTTGAGTTTTATCAACTGTGTCCTGTCCACCTTGCCTGAACCTTTGTTGTTTGATTGAGTTTCTTCTTCTACTTGTTCTGATAATGTGTATGTATGTATTTGTTGTGCAATTAGTTGAATTTCAAATTTGAACTGATTAACTGATTCCTCGGGTACAATTCTGCTTAGTCAATACAATTCGAATCATGTGTCCTATACTGTTAAATGTCTGATTTTGGTTTCGATTGTATGTGTTATAACTAATATAGTCGAGTCGACATGTGTCGTCAATTAGTTTCAGATGTTTGAACAATAAACAAATCGATCTGCTTCTGTTGAGCATTGTCTGAATCAGTTAGGAATTGAATTTAGCTACTTATAGTTGTTAATCTGAATCAGAAATATAAAAAGATTGGTTTTGTTTAGTTGCAGTCAGAATTGGAGGGCATGTGCACTTGTGCACAACATGGGCATAAAGGCCTTTGTTACATTTAAAATAGTTTGACAGCATATGCTGTCAGATTATACCATGCTGCCCACATCCTGCTTTAGTTTAGAAATATTAAACCTCACTTAAAAGGAAAGTCTGCCAGGGAATATCATGGGAGTTTGTTCTTATTTAAATAGTAAGTGGAATCTGAAAATAGGAGAGCACATGGGAGGATGTTCTGATTTGTGTAAAACAGGCTGTTAAAGGGGTGATGGGAGGCTTATAAGAGGGGGATGTACACACATAAGAGGGGAGAGAGAGAGAGAGAGAGAGAGGGACTGAATATTTTGAGAACTGAGTTCTGAAAGACAGAAAACTGGAAAAGAATTCTCTTTGATAACACAGACAGGCAGAATTAGAAATTACATTTTTTGATTGGCTGTCTTGATTTCACTAAGTCTTGACCTGTTTGTGCAACACTGTTTTCTCCCAAATCCCAACTGAGTCTGCTTGGTTGTTGTTGTTTTACTCGGGGACTTGGTCTAGTTGGGGTCTTGATCCCACTCCAATTGTTTCGTGTGTTGTTGCTGCTGCTATTTTGTTGCCTGTTGCTGCTGCTATTCTGTGTCCTGCTGCTACTGCTAATTCTGTTTTCTTGCTGCTGCTGATTTCCCTATCTTCTTCCTCTTTTCCTTTGCATTTTCAGTATTTCCAGGTACACATCTCGAGTCTCACATTGGTGTAGCTGATTGTAACATTGAAAAGCATGAATAGAAAGATTTGAAGGAGTTACAATCACCTGTTATTTACTGACTGCCTCTTCATAAATGTTGTTAAGTTGTGTAAATTTTAGTTTATAGCTAATAGAGAATACATTGGTAAGTTTGTACTTAAGTAAAGTTTATGTTAATCTGAAACTGCGGTATTTGATTCGTTTAGTTAGCATACAGGATGTAAATACGATCCATGGAATGTGACACTATTTCTACAATTGTTAAACTTAAACTCATTCTTTTAGCATGTTTGAATAGGTAGGGGCAAATGGCTGTTAAATCTAGCCAAATATAACACAGTTTTGAATCATCCAGTTTCGATTTCTTTAGGAAGTTTATAGGACTAGTTTTGAACATCATCAGTAACATCTTTTAATAAGGAACTCTATTAATCCTGTTTAAGCAATTTGATTTAAATTTGACTTAAGGATGTTGTCGGATTAAGTATTGCATTTCATCAATCTCATATGTAATTTCTTTGTTCAAACCAAAGCATTTTTCGTAAGGTGTGACGTCTTTTCACTTTATAAGTAATTAATCAGAAATTGATAGGAGTCCGGTTTAGGCCAAAGCATATACTTCAATTAGCATACACCTTTCTTTCTTCTATTTCTGGAAATAAAATAATAGAAATGTAGTCACTTTAGGATATCCTCTTCTAAAATAATGAGACGAGCCTCGCTAAATAAAAAAGGCAAATTGCGGGGCCCTCAATAATTGGTCATAATAAATACTTAGAATTTGGGATGGACTGTTTAGTGAATTCCACTGCCTTCCCCAAAGATAATAACGCGTTAGACTTTTTAGGCGCGACTTAATTAAATTACATTCTTAAATTCGGGTGCGCATTTATGTGACCCAAATTCAAATCTCAACGGAGTCGAAATGTGTTAACAACTACGGGTGCATTGATTGTGACGTGGTTCGAGATGCATTTTCACGACGTTGCAATTCTATAAAAATAAATGATAATAATAAAAGCGGTTTAAACTTAATAAAAGCACGTAAGTCATAACATGTATTTAAATCAGATATTTAGCCATTATAACAATTTAAGCGACCGTGCTAGAACCACGGGATTCGAGGGTGCCTAACACCTTCCCTCGGGTCAACAGAATTCCTTACTTAGAATTTCTGGTTCGCAGACTTCATTTGGAAAAGTCGAAAATTTCCTCGATTTGGGATTCAAGATAAACCGGTGACTTGGGACACCAAAAGCCAAATCTTTCCCAAGTGGCGACTCTGAATTAAATAAATAATCCCATTTCGAATATTGTCACTTAAATTGGAAAAACTTCCCTCGCGTATTCTACCCTTCGGGGCGGGCGCGCAAAAAGGAGGTGTGACAGCTCTGGCGACTCTGCTGGGGATGTATTAACCCAGAACCACTGGTTCAGGGTTCAAGAATTCGAGCTTAGAATAATTGTTATATTTGGCTTTATTATCTGATCTTTATTACATGTTTTTGCATAACGTGCTAAATGTTGTCTTTTACCGTTTTGATATTATCTGAACTGTATATAAACTGCGCCGAAACCCTTCTCTTCTTACCTCCGGGGAGAAGCTCGCTGGTCGAGACTCCCTATTCTGTTAGTGTCAATACCTGAAATAAGAAAGAGGTCGGACAAGTTACAAAGCCGGACGATCTCGCGGGTCCCCGGTACGTAGCCCCCTCCTCGACTCGAGTTGTCCGCTCGGGTACACAGTCTAGAACAAATACCCAGGTTACGAACCTAGAATAACTTGACTTCATGCCAGATCCCTAGTAGGAACGCTTATTTGCATCATGTTGCATTTGACTTAGGGGACTCAACACAGAGGTTGGGTCCGTCTAGGACTAGCAACCTGAAATGAAAAGACCATCAAGCTGCATTCCTATCTGTGTTGCGCATTTATTTGCTTCGATTCTGCATGCCGACCGGTTTCTAATAAAGAAAAATAGCAGCGTAAGGAGATAATTACTTATTTTGGAAAAATAAAACCAATGTCCAAGTAGTGTCAAAACCTCGCCGGAATTTTTCTAAAAAAAAAAGAGAATAAAAACAAAATTTGTCTTCTTAGTTTGAGTTATTAAAAAAAAAATATAAAAATTTTTCTTTTTTTTATCACTTCCAAAAAAAAAAGAGAAGGTATTTATTTAAAAGTAAAAAAAAACGGAAATTCATAATTCAAAAAAAAATGTTGTCTCTTTCGTAGTACCCCTTTTATAAATTCAGACTAATAGTCCAAATATTTCCTAAAAAAAAATATTTTCTTTAGTCTTTATCTCTTTGCAAAAGAAAAAATATAATAAAAATACGTATTCTTGATTTCTAGGTTTATTTGATTTTTTCTATTTACGATATTCCCGAACTACGCCGGTTTGATTCTCACCGGATGTGAGATACGTAGGCAACCCTCGTCGGGTTCAACCCCATTTTGCTAAAATAGCCAAAATCAATAAAAAAAAGGGAAATATGTCAAATTAATAAAAAAAAAGAGTCATAAAAAAGTCAGGTGATGCTGTTTTATCATAAATAGCCGAATGTTCCCGAAAAAGGGACGCCGGAAGGCTGACTTTGCATAAACAGCGACCTTTGGGTCTTGCTTAGCATTTTGTCCAGTTGACCCACACAGCCTTAAAATCTTCGCCCCCGAAGTGTTTAAAGGTCGTGTTCAAAACTTGATCCCCTCTGTAAAATATTTTTGAGTCAAGTCATTTTTGTTAAAATCACCTTGATAAATGTGCAGGATGAGCACGATGCAAAATGAACACTTTTCAATAATGACCAAAATCCCTGTCAAGTTACGGCTATGGTGGAATGATCTAGGTGTTGAAGGACAAAATGAGGTCAAGAAATATCTGAAAGGTCTTGTGGGTTTGTTGGAAATCCAACCTGGGGGAGATATCATAAGAGCTTTGGTTACCTACTGGGACCCAGCGCACAATGTTTTCCATTTCTCTGATTTCGAACTCACTCCGACTTTGGAAGAAATGGCCGGGTACATCGGGAACGCTGAACTTCCGTTGAGGCAAAAATACTTGGTCGCCCCAAGAGTTGTCACGGTGCATAGGTTCCTAGATTCATTGAAGATACCTAGAACAGTCCACAACCCGGATTTGGCAGCCGGATTTTGTACTCCATGCTTCATATATGATAGGTACGGTCATGAGGGGGATTCAATAATCCAATCAACAAACTGTGCAGCAAAGGTGTTCGTCAGAAGTGGGACAAGCACAGACGGGTAGCGTTCATGATGATGTTCCTGGGCCTTCTGGTATTTCCAAGGAAAGACGGAAACATTGATTTGAAGATATCCGGGGTCGTCAGCACTTTACTCACGCAAAGTGACAGTACTCTCGCGCCTATGGTGGTATCTGACATCTTTCGAGCTCTTACAGCTTGTAAAGCTGGGGGAAATTTCTTCGAAGGTTGTAACTTGCTCCTACAGATATGGATGACCGAGCACCTCTGCCATCATTCCGAGATTTTGAGCCATGGTTCCCCGGAAAAGACCTGCATAGAAGAATCTTACACGAGAACCAAAGAGATCAGTTTGCCCAAAGGAGTCCTGGCATGGACCTCGTTCTTTCAAGCTCTTACTACCAGCCAGATACAATGGACGCTAGGATGGTTGCCTGTTGATGAGATCCTATATATGTCGGCAGCTAAAACTTATTTCTTACTGATGGGGCTTAAGAGCATTCAACCTTATGCACCCTGCCGAGTTTTGAGACAGTTCGGAAGATGCCAGACAGTACCTCATGAGGAAGATCTTAGCACTCAAGCAATTGAGATAAGTCCTAATGGACAATTCCTAGAAGCAAAGATTCGCCAAATCTGGAGTGAGTGTCAATATTTGAAATCAGATACTTGCGTGCGGGATCGAGCCAAAGGAGAGACAGCGCCAGGTTGCCTTGCATGGTATATAAGGGAATTTGAGCATGAAAGGCCGGCTAAGAGACCCCACATCCAGAATTTCACCGAATCATCGCAAAGGCAGTGGGATTGGTTAGCAAAGGAAAGAGGCTATTGTGCCGAAATCAGCAGGTTAAAGCAACAAGTAGAAGGCTTGAAATATGAGCACAACGTGCAAGCTGCTACCAATCTGGGAGAGCGGAACAGGTTAATTCAGGAAAACAAAATGCTCAGAGCCCAGATCAAACAGATAAGGGTGGATGCAGATAAACAGCCAAGGCGTCGATCAAACGAGCAGCTGATAAAAAGGTTAAAAAGTGAAATCAGGGAATGGCAAGATGGTTTGGAGAAATCTGAAAACGTCATAGCGGAGCTCAGGGCACAGTGGGATACAAGAACAGATAAACATCGCCGATATTTGAATCAATTGGAAGGCGACCACGAGAAAACTGTTACTAAAATAAAGAGAGAGATGGCTGCACTTGAGATCAAAGCAGCTAATCAGGCCAAGGATTTCCAAATTGAGAGCAGATACTGGTACGACTCAATAGCCCAGATGAAGTTTGAAGTACGGCGACTGAAGCATCAGCATATACAGGATACTCAAGTATTCAAGATATGTAGCGATCAGATAAAACGCCTACTCGTAGAGAAGAAGCAAACCAGAGATAGGATCAAGGCCATTGCCCATGCCATCACCAGACGATGTCTACGATGTGAGAACATGTCCAGCGTTACCGTCCTCTCGGCAGTGATGGGTTATGTCAAGCAGACTATGCATGAGCTGGAGCAACTTGAGAGGGATATCACGCCTAGGACCGCGGCGAGGCCGAACGATGCCCCGCGGACACCAATTTTCAAAACCATAATGCACTCATAAGTCAAGCCTGTATCTTAGCATCTTCTGCCTGTTTTTCCATCAGGGTGATTTTTAGTCTATTTTGAGTCTAGGTTTATTTTCAAAGTTTGCTCTTTCTTTTGCAAAATGTAGTTTGTAATAGACCATTTCAACAATAAAGAGGTTGCTTCTTTTACGCTCATTTGTGTTTTTCGAACTACGTAATGATCTGATTCACGTAGGCATCGTGATACGTAGGCAATCCTCATCGGATCCGGTCGCATTTCTTTTACTGCAAAATAAAAAAAACATAAAAGAAAAACAAAAAAAAATATAATAAAAAGGGGAAAAACTAATAAGAGGAAAAATGCCGGAATGACGCATGCTCTCGTAGCAAACATATAGTAATCCACTTAACTGTATAGGTGCATCATGCCCAACGTGAGATTAACTATCTGTTATTTGCTGCAAATTAACCGTGCGTTTGTCGATGAGTATCCAGGGTTTTTTGGAAAGACGGTTGGTTTGGTGAAAGTCTGGCCTCGCACTCATACTTCACGAGGTCAAGGAGAAGTGTTCAACTACCTGTTGTTAGGACCAGAAGCAGTACTCACACTTACTTCACCAGGTCAAAAGGAAGTGTGGAAATGTCTTCAGAAATTCCATTGCAAACAATCCCTGTTTCCGAGGAAAGCTCGATCTCAGCCGTCCTCACACCTGAATCCGCAACTGCGGAGGAAAATAGAATCCTACGGCTCCGCATGTTGGAAATGCTGGACGATTGGAATAATGGGAAAGAGCCGCCAAGTGTCGTCCCCGGATTCCCTGAATTATTCTCCAGGTCAAGTGGGACTTCTAATGTCCCCATAAATTATCCTGCTACCCCATTCGGGTACCCAGCCACCTCAGCCTTCTCTGCTGGATCGCCTTCTGAGCCTCATCCCCGAATGTCATCCACTGATGCAAGCATGAACATCTTTACTGCATCGCCTTGCCCGATTACGGCACAGCCTACCACGTACAAGCCAAGCTTTGACTCATCCTCTTTTACATTCCAAGCACCATCGTTCTCAATGGAACCAACTAGGTTCGCTACCAGCACTAATCCTCTACCGCCTCAGTGTGAGCTTGCACCCGGGCAAGATCAGAACCCCAGAATTGCAGAACAAAATGAGATTGCCAAGAGAATGAGAAGCCTTGAACAAAGTTTGAAGAATATGCAAGGATTGAGCGGACAGAAGAGCGTCTCTTACGCCGACCTATGCATGTTCCCTCACGTGCACCTGCCAGCGGGTTTCAAGACCCCGAAGTTCGAGAAATACGATGGGCACGGTGAACCCCATTGCACATCTTAAGAAATACTGCAACCAATTGCGGGGAGCCGGCGGAAAAGAAGAACTGCTAATGGCATATTTTGGGGAAAGTCTAGTAGGGATAGCCTCGGAATGGTATATGGACCAGGAAATGTCTCGATGGCATATATGGGATGATCTCGCCAGAGATTTTGTGAAACAATTCCAGTATAACATCGACATTGCGCCAGACCGAAATTCTCTGTCGAATTTGAAGAAGAAACCTTCAGAAAGCTTCAGGGAATATGCTATTAAGTGGCGTGAACATGCGTCAAGAGTGAAGCCTCCCATGGATGAAGTGGAAATGGTCACTACTTTTCTCCAGGCTCAAGAGTCTGACTATTTCCAAAACATGATGTCAGCCATGGGTAAGCCATTCGCGGAAGCGATCAAGATTGGAGAGATGGTAGAAAGTGGTCTGAAAACAGGTAGGATTCTGAGTCAAGCAGCCATAAGGGCAACCTCCCAGGCCGTCCAAAGCGGGTCTGGAGGAATGACCAGAGGAAAGAAGAAAGAAGAAACGACTATGGCAGCCTCGGAAGCAAGGGAGTATCATCATCCCAGGCCCCGTTTTCCGGAAAGAACCCCACAACACTACTACCCCCACTCCAATTTGTCATATGCTTATCAACCTTATATGGTCATGAATGCCCAACCTTATGCCCATCCACCACAACAAGCCAACTGAGGCCCAGCTCCACCTCCCAGAAATCAGCCTCCTTACCGCAACCACTATAACCCACAACCCCCACAGAATAACTTCCGCCCTCAAGAGCCACCTCGACGGCGGACTTTCACGCCCATCGGTGAACCATACTCAACTTTGTTCCCAAAGCTGGTCCAGTTGGGTTTCTTGCAACCAATCCCTCAAACAAGGCAAAACCCGACATCACCTTCTTACAAAGCTGGAGTCAGATGCGCCTATCATTCAGGGGCCGAGGGACATGATACAAATGACTGCTGGTCATTGAAAAGAGTGGTCGAAAATTTGATAGAGCAAGGGAAAATAGCTCTAAGGGACGAGGAGATCCCGAATGTAACTAACAATCCATTACCTGCTCACAATAATGGGCCGCTGATCGGAATGATTCATGAAGACAAAGAGTTCGACTCCGCTCTGAAAGCCATAATTGCCATTGTCGACACAGGGAAGAGGCCTGAAGTAGACCAGAAACCAGAAAAGGGGGAGGAGGCCAAAGCTATAAAGAAAGTGCCTGAGAAGAAGGTGGAGAAGAAAGTGGTACCGGTAAAGGGTGGAGTTCTTTACATACCACCGAGGTCAAGCTGAGAAGACGCAGAACTTCGGAATCAAAAAGACAAAACCTATGTACGTGCCGAAAGGGGCCTATGTGGTCCGGGGGACGATTCAACCACCTCGGCTGAATGAGCCAGTGGTTATCGGACGCGTGCCACAAAAGCCAATGACCAACCCGTCCACAGTGCCGTGGAATTATCAAAAGACTTTGGTAATGTACAAAGGTAAAGAGGTCATGGGAGAACTTCCAGAAAATACTTTCATTGGAAGGTATTCAAATACCCAAGAACTGAACAACGCCACACAAAGGCGCTTCCCGCCAAAGAAGCCTGTAAGTGTTGAAGAAGCGGAGGTGTTCTTCCAACAAATGAAAATGCCAGATTACGAAGTGATAGATCAACTGCGCAAGTACCCCGAGCAAGTGTCCATGCTGTCATTGTTAATGAGGTCGACCAAGCATCAAAAGATTTTACTAAAGACCCTGAATGAAGCATATGTGCCAGTTGAAACCTCGGTAGAGCAATTAGAGCGGATGACAGAAAGATTCTTCGCCGTCAACCAAATCTCTTTCAGCAAGAACGATCTACCCCCGGAAGGAGCGGCACACAACAAGACCTTGCATCTAACAGTTAAATGCGAAGACTATTATGTCAAGCGGGTAATGTTGGATGGAGGCTCAGGCGTTGACATTTGCCCGCTCTCCACGCTACAAAGAATGGAAATTGGGACCGGAAGAATCCGACCCAACAATGTCTGCGTAAGGGCTTTCGACGGCATCAAGAGAGATACCATGGGAGAAATAGACCTATTGTTGGTCATAGGACCAGTCGAATTTCAAGTAACCTTCTAGGTGCTCGACATGGATACATCCTACAATTTTCTCCTTGGCAGACCTTGGATCCATGCGGCAGGAGCCGTGCCTTCCACTCTTTACCAGATGGTGAAGTTCGAGTACAAAGACCGAGAGATTGTGGTCCATGGGGAAGACGAGCATGCTATTTATCGGGACCCATCCATTCCATATCTGGAACCAAGAGAAGGGAGCGAACATACGGTCTATCAAGCTTTTGAGATTGTACTGGCAGAGCAACACAAAGAGGGAATACCCTACCCCCAGCCTTTCTTGTCTAACGCTTCGGTTATGGTGGCCAAAGAGATGATCCGGCACGGATTTAGGCCAGGGAAGGGGCTTGGACGAACCCTTCAGGGAATAACAGAAACCATTACCTTGCCAGTCACCAAGAAACTTTTTGGACTAGGTTTCAAACCTACTCCAGCAGACGAAGAGTGGGCAAAGAAAAGGAAAAATGAGGGTTGGAAGTTACCTCGACCACTACCGGATTTATATGCAACTTTCATCAGGCCAAGGTACGCCGAAGAAGAAGATGATGAGGTCTTCACAGTTGAGGAAATCGAGGAGATATGTGGAGCGATGAGAGAGATGCTCTACGAGATCCACATGGTTCAACCAGGTGAAGGCACAAGCACTACTGAGATGATGTACGTAGGGCCGAACGCCAAACTTCAAAACTGGGAGGCCACGCCATTCCCGACTAGACGAAAGTCCGGGTAGACCTGTCCTGCCACCTTTCCTGTGTCACAAGTTATCTCCAGGACATAACTTGAACGTTGTCTTCCTTTCCATTGTTGTTTTTGTATTCATGAGTTGTAAACATCGTTGTCTTCCAACTTTCCAAAGAAAATAAAAAAAAATCATCATTGCTTTCCCATTCTTTCTTTTGTTCTGATTTTTGTTATTTTTCCTTTTATCTTTCTTTTCAGTTATAATAATGCGGCTTTAAATATGACATGCTTGCGGACTTCACGCCCAGATCACAATGAGCTATTTAACTGCGAATTAATGAACCCAGAACCAGAATATGATGCGGAAGAAGCTTTTAGGGAAATAAACCGAGAGTTGGAATATTTTGAGAATAAACCTAAGCCAAATCTGAATGACACCGAACCGGTTAATTTAGGAACTCCTGAAGAAATCCGGGAGACCAAAATAAGCATTCACATGGACAAGAAAACGAGAGAGGCGATAATTCAACTTCTTTTTGAATTTAAGGACATGTTTGCTTGGTCATATGATGACATGCCGGGTCTAGGTGTTGATCTAGTGGTTCATAAATTGCCGATTCATCCTGATTGTCCTCCAGTTCAACAAAAGCAATGAAAGTTCAAAACCGAGGTCAGCGACAAGATTAAAGATGAGATCACTAAACAACTGAAAACGGGAGTGATTCGGGTAGTCCAATATACAACATGGTTGGCGAATGTGGTTCCGGTACCGAAAAAGGACGGGAAGACTCGGGTATGTGTAGATTACCGAGATTTGAATAGAGCAAGTCCCAAAGATAATTTCCCACTTCCCAACATCCACATCCTCGTCGATAATTGTGCCAAACACGAGATACAGTCTTTCGTAGATTGTTACACTGGGTATCATCAGGTACTGATGGATGAAGAGGATGCCGAGAAAACTGCCTTCACCACGCCTTGGGGCACCTACTGTTATCGGGTTATGCCATTCGGTTTGAAGAATGCTAGGGCTACTTACATGAGGGCCATGACTGCCATTTTTCATGACATGATGCATCAGGAAATAGAGGTGTACGTGGATGACGTGATAGTCAAGTCCAGGACGCAGGATAATCACATCCAAGACTTGAGGAAATTCTTCGAGAGACTAAGGAAGTATGACTTGAAGCTAAACCCAGCCAAATGTGCTTTCGGAGTTCCGTCGGGCAAACTTTTGGGCTTCATCGTAAGCAGGAGAGGTATCGAGCTAGATCCAACTAAGATAAAATCCATCAGAGATCTGCCTCCCCCGAGAACAAAGAAAGACGTGATGAGTCTGTTGGGCAGGTTGAACTACATCAGTCGGTTTATTGCCCAGCTGACAAGCACGTGTGAGCCCATATTCAAGCTGTTAAGGAAAGATGCGGCGATTAAATGGACAACTGAGTGTCAAGAAGCCTTTGATAAAGTCAAAGAATACCTTTCGAATCCCCCAGTCTTGGTCCCTCCAGAACCAGGGAGGCCACTTTTCTTGTATCTGACAGTCTTGGAGAACTCTTTCGGTTGCGTCCTCGGGCAACACGACATAACCGGAAAGAAGGAGCAAGCAATCTACTACTTGAGCAAGAAATTCACCGGCTACGAGGCCAAATACACTCTGCTGGAAAGGACATGTTGCGCTCTGACGTGGGTTGCTCAAAAGCTGAGACATTATCTCCAAGCCCACACTACGTTCCTCATAAGCAGGTTGGATCCTTTGAAGTATATATTTCAGAAACCAATGCCTACTGGGAGACTGGCTAAATGGCAAATCTTGCTTACGGAATTCGACATAGTCTATGTCACTCGCACAGCAATGAAAGCCCAGGCGCTAGCAGATCATTTGGCCGAAAATCCGGTCGATGAGGAATACCAGCCATTGGATACCTACTTTCCAGATGAAGAGGTAAATACTGTAGAAGTAATCTCGGAGGACGCTCATGTTTGGAAGATGTTCTTTGATGGAGCCGTGAATGCCAAGGGTGTAGGGATTGGGGCAATTTTAATCTCGCGTTCTGGTCAGCATTATCCCGCCACAACTAGACTTCGTTTCTTTTGCACGAATAATACAGCTGAGTATGAAGCCTGCATCATGGGCATGCATATGGCAATCGATCAGGATGTCAAAGACTTACTGATTATGGGAAATTCTGACCTGATTATCCGGCAAGCCCTAGGCGAATGGGAAACTCGGGATGTCAAACTTATCCCGTACCGACAGCATGTGAAGGACCTCAACAAGCGCTTTACATCAATAGAGTTCAGGTATATCCTGAGGTGTCACAATGAACTAGCAGATGCACTTGCTACTTTGGCTTCAATGCTACCCTACCCGGGCAACACCCATGTCGATCCTTTGGAAATCCAAATCAAGGAAAGACACGGTTACTGCAATGGAATCGAGGCGGGATCAAATACGCAGCCTTGGTACCATGACATCAAAAGGTTCCTGAAGACACAAGAATACCCCGAGCACGCTACTGGAGATCAAAAGAGGACCATTAGGTGGCATGCAAGTGGTTTCTTTCTGAGCGGTGAATTGTTGTATAAGAGGACCCCGGACCTCAATCTTCTAAGATGTGTCGATATCGAGGAGGCAAGAAAGATCATGCACGAAGTACACGCAGGTGTGTGCGGACCTCACATGAACGGGTATGTCTTAGCGAAGAAAATCCTTCGAGCAGGTTATTACTGGATGACCATGGAAAAGGACTGCTTTAGCTTCGTTCGGAAGTGTCATCAGTGTCAGGTGCACGGTGATTTGATTCATGCACCTACCATGGAACTGCATCCCATGTCTGCACCTTGGCCATTTGTCGCCTGGGGCATGGACGTTATTGGACCAATCGAACCAAAAGCTTCGAATGGACACAGATTCATACTGGTTGCCATAGACTACTTCACAAAATGGGTAGAGGCTGTCACTCTCAAGTCGGTCACTAAAAAAGCTGTAGTGGATTTTGTACACTCAAATCTTATCTGTCGTTTCGGTATTCCTGCGACTAACATTACAGATAACGCAGTAAACTTGAACAGTCATTTGATGGAAGATGTATGCGAGCAATTCAAAATAACGCATAGGAATTCTACTCCTTATCGGCCAAAGGCCAATGGCGCTGTAGAAGTAGCGAACAAAAACATCAAGAAGATTTTGAGGAAAACGATCCAAAGTTCCCGATAGTGGCATGAGCAGTTACCATTTGCATTGTTGGGGTATCGCACTACGGTACGCACGTCAGTAGGAGAAACTCCTTATCTTTTGGTTTTGTGGGACCGAGGTTGTGATACCAGCAGAAGTAGAAATCCCTTCGCTTCGAACCATTGTTGAAGCAGAAATCGAAGACAGCGAGTGGGTCAAGACTCGATTAGAGCAATTGACTTTGATTGATGAAAAGCGAATGGCCGCGGTTTGTCACGGACAGTTGTACCAACGAAGAATGGCCCATGCTTACAACAAGAAAGTCCGACCCAGGAATTTCGAAGTAGGTCATCTGGTACTGAGGCGTATTCTGCACATCACGAGGAAGCAAAAGGGAAATTTGCTCCAAATTGGAAAGGCCCATACATCATAAGGAAGATACTGCCGAGAGGAGCATTGTATCTAGGCGATATCGAAGGAAATGACCCCGAAACAGCAGTAAATGCGGATGCGGTCAAGAGATACTACGTCTGAATTATACTTCAGTGGACTGGACACATTTGAAATGACGAAGGTTTTATTCCCCACTACTCCCAAACACTACCAATTCTCTCTACAAGCCATTTGAGCCGGTCACATCCCTTCATCGACCAAAAAAAAAACATTGAATGAGGCCTGAACTACGTTTGACTTGATTCCGAAAGGATACGTAGGCAGCCTCTCCCTGAGGTTCAGTCACACCAACAATAAAATCCCATTCGCTCTGAAATGGAAACCGGGGCACATCGAGCAGTTGAGAAGTTAGTATTATCTACCTCTATTTACCAAGCACAAGCCTTCAAATCAATTACCAAAGATAGTGGGGAACCATTAAGCATCACAAATGGAGACCGGCACACTCTGAATTGAGAGAGATAAAATGAGAGAGTCTCGTCGGTGAAAACCTTCGGGCACCACGAGGCGATGGGAGTAGAGAAACCAAAATGAGAGAGCTTGTTAGTAAAAACTCACAAAGAGTGCTATCAAGCGATGACAGGAAGAGAAATGAGAGAGGTCAGCCGGTGAAAACCCGCAAAGGGCGCTGTTGGCCGAAAAGAATGACTCCGCCCCAAGGAGGTCTCGGCAAAGTTCCACCGGTTTGGAATCACAGATCCGTTCTGGTTCAGGGAAACGCAAGTTCATGGAAGGTCAGGCGTCCAGTCCAAAGAGCATGTCATGTCATTTAAAGCCAGCGTTATCTTCCTCAGATAAGTCTTTCTCGTCCCAAAAGGGACACTCCCTTCCTGAAATTTGTTTTCTCCTTTCTTTGTTTCTTTTCGAATCCCTTTTATGTTTTAACCCCAAGTTCAGGATACACCGGAGAGGGCAGGTGGCAGGTTTGTTTTCACGGAGTTCCGTTTCATGAAGGAAAACACCCCATTTCGTTGGTACGTCTGTCCAAACTTGATGAATCATGACGTTTGATGGCGTTCGAAGTAAAGAGGAAAAAGAGAAATTTCCCCAGCAAGTCCGCCTTCGGACGAATCCCCACAGAGTCTCTCCTTGTACAATCCTCCCACAGAGTCTCCCCAATATAAAAATAAAAAAAAAGAAGAAAAAAATCCTGTTGGAATTTCCCCAGCACATCCCCAGCGAGTCCCTTTGTAAAAATTCCCCAACATGCTTCCCCCAACAAATCCTAGAAAGCCCGCTTTGAAACAAATACCCAGCATGCCCCATTGTACAAAATCCGCACAAAGAATCCACTTTGTAAATATTCCCCCTCAGAGCTTCTTTTTGTACAAATCCCCACCGTATACCTCCAATAAAACCCCTGTTGAGAACCTCCAAGCAAAACGGGACACAAAAAAAAAAGAAAAAAAAGAAAAAGAGCCTTGTGAGGCGAATCATCACGGGATCTGGAAATACAAGCCTGAGCAGTCTAAAAGGTTCCGACATATGAATCAAATCAATGGCGGGACTTCGCAATAGAAATGAAGACGCAACAAAGCAACCGGGAACGATCAAGGTCACCAAACCGACCGTCATTTCCAAACTAACAAATGTTCTTTGTCTGAAAAGTTGAAACAGGTTTAATCCAAGACAACCGTGCAAGAAGCAGGTGTCGCCCAAAGAAGAAGGTACATGGGTACAAGAAACATTTCGGCAATAAGGAATTCACTCGAAAGGTAAGTTTCCACGAAACTCCCTTTTATCTTCT
The DNA here is from genome assembly GCF_000393655.2 of Nicotiana sylvestris. NCBI lineage: Eukaryota > Viridiplantae > Streptophyta > Magnoliopsida > Solanales > Solanaceae > Nicotiana > Nicotiana sylvestris. Next base: position 194,770,639 of record NC_091062.1, read on the forward strand.
ACTAAAACAAGAAAATTCAAAAAAAAGAAAAGAGGTCAGTTGTTGTTCTCGAATTTTGCCCCCAGCCATCAGTATTAGGGTTTTAAACCCAGAACTGAATTTTTCTTTTAGTCAGCATTAGGGTTTTAAACCCTAAACTAAACTTTTCCTTTCAGCCAGCGTTAGGGTTTTAAACCCTAAACTGAGCTTTTCCATGCAATCAGCGTTAGGGTTTTAAACCCTAAACTGAATTTTTCCTTTAGTCAGCATTAGGGTTTTAAACCCTAAACTGAACTTTTTTCCCATTCAGCCAGCATTAGGGTTTTAAACCCTAAACTGAGCTTTTCCATGCAATCAGCATTAGGGTTTTAAACCCTAAACTGAATTTTCCCTTTAGTCAGCATTAGGGTTTTAAACCCTAAACTGAACTTTTTTCCCATTCAGTCAGCATTAGGGTTTTAAAACCCTAAACTGAACTTTTTCCATTCAGCCAGCATTAGGGTTTTAAACCCTAAACTGAACTTTTTCCCATTCAGTCAGCATTAGGGTTTTAAACCCTAAACTGAACTTTTTCATTCAGCCAGCATTAGGGTTTTAAACCCTAAACTGAATTTTCCCTTTAGTCAGCATTATGGTTTTAAACCCTAAACTGAACTTTTTTCCCATTCAGTCAGCATTAGGGTTTTAAAACCCTAAACTGAACTTTTTCCATTCAGCCAGCATTAGGGTTTTAAACCCTAAACTGAGCTTTTCCTTTCAGCCAGCATTAGGGTTTTAAACCCTAAACTGAGTTTTTCCATGCAATCAGCGTTAGGGTTTTAAACCCTAAACTGAATTTTTCCTTTAGTCAGCATTAGGGTTTTAAACCCTAAACTGAACTTTTTTCCCATTCAGCCAGCATTAGGGTTTTAAACCCTAAACTGAGCTTTTCCATGCAATCAGCATTAGGGTTTTAAACCCTAAACTGAATTTTTCCTTTAGTCAGCATTAGGGTTTTAAACCCTAAACTGAACTTTTTCCATTCAGCCAGCATTAGGGTTTTAAACCCTAAACTGAGCTTTTCCATGCAATCAGCATTAGGGTTTTAAACCCTAAACTGAATTTTCCCTTTAGTCAGCATTAGGGTTTTAAACCCTAAACTGAACTTTTTCCATTCAGCCAGCATTAGGGTTTTAAACCCTAAACCGAGCTTTTCCATGCAATCAGCATTAGGGTTTTAAACCCTAAACTGAATTTTTCCCTTTAGTCAGCATTAGGGTTTTAAGCCATAAACTGAACTCTTTCCTTTAAGCCAGCATTAGGGTTTTAAACACTAAACTGAGCTTTTCCATGCAATCAGCATTAGGGTTTTAAACCCTAAACTGAATTTTTTCCTTTAGTCAGCATTAGGGTTTTAAACCCTAAACTGAATTTTTCCCTTTAGTCAGCATTAGGGTTTTAAACCCTAAACTGAACTTTTTCCATTCAGCCAACATTAGGGTTTTAAACCCTAAACTGAGCTTTTCCATGCAATCAGCATTTAGGGTTTTAAAACCCTAAACTGAACTTTTTCCTTTAGTCAGCATTAGGGTTTTAAACCCTAAACTGAACTTTTTCCATTCAGCCAGCATTAGGGTTTTAAACCCTAAACTGAGCTTTTCCATGCAATCAGCATTTAGGGTTTTAAAACCCTAAACTGAACTTTTTCCTTTAGTCAGCATTAGGGTTTTAAACCCTAAACTGAACTTTTTTCTTTCAGCCAGCATTAGAGTTTTAAACCCTAAACTGAGCTTTTCCATGCAGTTAGCATTAGGATTTTAAACCCTAAACTGAATTTTTCTTTAGTCAGCATTAGGGTTTTAAACCCTAAACTGAACTCCTTTCATTCAGCCAGCATTAGGGTTTTAAACCCTAAACTGAGTTTTTTCCTTCAGCCAACATTAGGGTTTTAAACCCTATACTGAACTGTTTCCTGTAATCAGCGTAGGGTTTAAACCCTAAACTGAACTTTTCCTTCAATCAGCATTAGGGTTTTAAACCCTAAGCTGAACTTTTCCCCAGTTGGCCAGCATTAGAGTTTCAACTCTAAAACTGAACTTCTCCCCAGCTAGTCGGTATTAGGGCTCCAACCCTGAACTGAGCATTTTTATCTTCCTTCATCAATTTTATGAACTTCCTGGCGAATAATTCACGAAATTTTCCTAGTAAAACTGGGGCAGAAAATTTCGTTCGTTTGTTTGTTTTCTCCCGCAGGTCTAACCTCGAGCCACACGATTCGAAATGACCCACGAGATGAGTCTCAACTCAGAATCAAAGAAAAAAAAAAGACAAAAAGAAGATGTCCCGAGAATATCAGAGTAAATGGAAGGCGGATCGACTCCAACATTTGACTAAGGTCCTGAACTCTGCCAGTCGCGTTTCACTCAGTATCCCAAAGATTGAACAAGTCGCCGCAACTCGCAAGCATCAAGATTCGGATCAAAGTCTCCAAGCACAATCAGCTAAGACCCAAGATCAAGTCGCAAAAGAATCATAGATAGGAATCTTGTAACTCGCAGTTGACATGCATATAAGTAGTTAGTTCAGTTCCAATTTTCCTTTGGTTGTAATAAGGCGGTCAGTGACGCAGCAGTGACAACAGCAACAGCAGTAACAGCAAGCATTGCAATCCCATGGTAGTCCCAGCTACCAAAGCTTCTCGAACTACATTGACCTGATTCCTGTTTAGCCCAGGATATGTAGGAAATCTTTGAAGCAAGATTCGGTCAGATCTTTCAAAAACATGCTTCACACGGAGTAGTCCATAGGCAAAAATCGCTCATACACGCTCACTTTATCTTTGCACGAAAACTCTTCGTGTTTCCGAACAAAGAGGGGCAGCTGTGAGCACGTGATTTTTGTTTCGCGCGACAATCGCTCCAAAAGAAATAAAAAAATAATAACAATTGGTCCTGCTGTACAATTTTTGGATTTTTACATGGCACTTTGTTAATTATTTATGATTTTTGCCCATTTTATTTTATTAAAACAAAATACAAAAAAAATGTATGTGTCATGCATAATTTGAACCGTAATCCGGTTGTTAAATAGAAAATCATAAATAGGCATCTTTGTCCGTGATTTTGTTTTGTTTGATTTTACCTGTTTTAAAATATTTTAATGTGTGCGCAAATAATTGTATTAAGTGTTTATTTAATTTTAATTTGATTTACTTAGGTTTTGTTTTTAAAATAAAGAAGAAAATAAAATAATAAAAAAAAATCTTTTTCGGACTTGGGTTAACAAATTGGCCCAAACAAACTCAGCCCAAAAACCAGGCTTGCCCGGTCCGTGACCTGCCTACCCCTAGCCATCCAAACGACACCGTTTAATCCAGTATGATCTGGGCCGTTGATCTCAGATTGATCAACGGCCAAGATCTCACACCCCATAACCCACTAATGAACCCGACCCGTTCCACCCGAACCAACCTTGACCCCTACTAAGCCAAACGACACCGTTCCACTTAAGCCCTCAGATCCAGACCGTAGATCTAGATTGATCTAACGGTTGAGATCAAGCCATCCACCCCGTATATAAACCCTTCCCCCTTCACCCCGCGCCCTAATCCAAACCCCTGCCTTAGGTCATCTTCACCAGACCCCAACCCTCCAAACCCTAGCCGCCCCTGCATACCTTCGCCATGAAAGCCGGCGGCATGGATGTCGGTGAACCTACCCTTAACACCATAGATGCTCCTCACCGTCCTGAACCCAAATCCACCAACCACACACCTCGAATCCCATCCCACCTTCTCGAATCTTCATTTGAAGATTCGAGTCAAAACTCGATCTACCCCGATCTGCCCTAAATTCATACCAGGCAGTCCCCGGACCCCCCTCGTGACCAAACCATGCTTGGTTTGGTCCGAATCTAACCAGGAAAGCATGAATCCTAGATCTAATCTTTGAAACCTTAGGGTTCCTTGTCACTGGTCCGTATCTCGTTTAAACCAAAAGATTAAGGTCTAATGGACCTTAATCGAAGTGTTTCTCATCTGAGAAACACTTCGATTAAAGTCCGTTCAGCCTTAAGAAAGGTCTGTCCGAATCCAAGTTAAGGCTTTTGATTTTTCGAGATTTAAGGTGAGTTTTGCTTTTCTTTTCTTATTTCTGTTAGTCCATGTTCGTTTAAAAGGTATGTTCATGTTTTGTTTTAATCTGTGTTTTGAGTTTTATCGACTGTGTCCTGTCCACCTTGCCTGAACCTTTGTTGTTTGATTGAGTTTCTTCTTCTACTTGTTCTGATAATGTGTATGTATGTATTTGTTGTGCAATTAGTTGAATTTCAAATTTGAACTGATTAACTGATTCCTCGGGTACAATTCTGCTTAGTCAATACAATTCGAATCATGTGTCCTATACTGTTAAATGTCTGATTTTGGTTTCGATTGTATGTGTTATAACTAATATAGTCGAGTCGACATGTGTCGTCAATTAGTTTCAGATGTTTGAACAATAAACAAATCGATCTGCTTCTGTTGAGCATTGTCTGAATCAGTTAGGAATTGAATTTAGCTACTTATAGTTGTTAATCTGAATCAGAAATATAAAAAGATTGGTTTTGTTTAGTTGCAGTCAGAATTGGAGGGCATGTGCACTTGTGCACAACATGGCCATAAAGGCCTTTGTTACATTTAAAATAGTTTGACAGCATATGCTGTCAGATTATACCATGCTGCCGACATCCTGCTTTAGTTTAGAAATATTAAACCTCACTTAAAAGGAAAGTCTGCCAGGGAATATCATGGGAGTTTGTTCTTATTTAAATAGTAAGTGGAATCTGAAAATAGGAGAGCACATGGGAGGATGTTCTGATTTGTGTAAAACAGGCTGTTAAAGGGGTGATGAGAGGCTTATAAGAGGGGGGATACAGACATAAGAGGGGGGAGAGAGAGAGAGAGGGACTGAATATTTTGAGAACTGAGTTCTGAAAGACAGAAAACTAGAAAAGAATTCTCTTTGATAACACAGACAGGCAGAATTAGAGATTACATTTTTTGATTGGCTGTCTTGATTTCACTAAGTCTTGACCTGTTTGTGCAACACTGTTTTCTCCCAAATCCCAACTGAGTCTGCTTGGTTGTTGTTGTTTTACTCGGGGACTTGGTCTAGTTGGGGTCTTGATCCCACTCCAATTGTTTCGTGTGTTGTTGCTGCTGCTATTCTGTTGCATGTTGCTGCTGCTATTCTGTGTCCTGCTGCTACTGCTAATTCTGTTTTCTTGCTGCTGCTGATTTCCCTATCTTCTTCCTCTTCTCCTTTGCATTTTCAGTATTTCCAGGTACACATCTCGAGTCTCACATTGGTGTAGCTGATTGTAACATTGAAAAGCATGAATAGAAAGATTTGAAGGAGTTACAATCACCTGTTATTTACTGACTGCCTCTTCATAAATGTTGTTAAGTTGTGTAAATTTTAGTTTATAGCTAATAGAGAATACATTGGTAAGTTTGTACTTAAGTAAAGTTTATGTTAATCTGAAACTGCGGTATTTGATTCGTTTAGTTAGCATACAGGATGTAAATACGATCCATGGAATATGACACTATTTATACAATTGTTAAACTTAAACTCATTCTTTTAGCATGTTTGAATAGGTAGGGACAAATGGCTGTTAAATCTAGCCAAATATAACACAGTTTTGAATCATCCAGTTTCGATTTCTTTAGGAAGTTTATAGGACTAGTTTTGAACATCATCAGTAACATCTTTTAATAAGGAACTCTATTAATCCTGTTTAAGCAATTTGATTTAAATTCGACTTAAGGATGTTGTCGGATTAAGTATTGCATTTCATCAATCTCATATGTAATTTCTTTGTTCAAACCAAAGCATTTTTCGTAAGGTGTGACGTCTTTTCACTTTATAAGTAATTAATCAGAAATTGATAGGAGTCCGGTTTAGGCCAAAGCATATACTTCAATTAGCACACACCTTTCTTTCTTCTATTTCTGGAAAAAAAATAATAGAAATGTAGTCACTTTAGGATATCCTCTTCTAAAATAATGAGACGAGCCTCGCTAAATAAAAAATGCAAATTGCGGGGCCCTCAATGATTAACCATAATAAATATCTAGAATTCAGGATAGGCTGTTTAGCGAATTTCATGGCCTTCTCCAAAAGATAATAACGCGTTAGACTCTTTAGGCGCGACTTAATTAAATTACATTCTTAAATTCGGGTGCGCATTTATGTGACCCAAATTCAAATCTCAACGGAGTCGAAATGTGTTAACAACTACGGGTGCATTGATTGTGACGTGGTTCGAGATGCATTTTCACGACGTTGCAATTCTATAAAAATAAATGATAATAATAAAAGCGGTTTAAACTTAATAAAAGCACGTAAGTCATAACATGTATTTAAATCAGATATTTAGCCATTATAACAATTTAAGCGACCGTGCTAGAACCACGGGATTCGAGGGTGCCTAACACCTTCCCTCGGGTCAACAGAATTCCTTACTTAGAATTTCTGGTTCGCAGACTTCATTTGGAAAAGTCGAAAATTTCCTCGATTTGGGATTCAAGATAAACCGGTGACTTGGGACACCAAAAGCCAAACCTTTCCCAAGTGGCGACTCTGAATTAAATAAATAATCCCATTTCGAATATTGTCACTTAAATTGGAAAAACTCCCCTCGCGCATTCTACCCTGTGTGAGCAAAGTACTGACGACCCCCGCTATCTTTATGTCGATATTCCCGTCTTTTCTTGGGAACACTAAGAGCCCTAAGAAAGTTATCATAAAAGCAACCCGTCTATGTTCATCCCACTTTCGACGGTTACTTTTGCTGCACAACTGGTTTTCTGGTTTGTCGAATCCTCCTATGTGACCATATCTTTGGTATATGAAACTCACAGTGCAAAAACCTTTTGCCAAGTCAGGGTTACGAATTGTTCTGACTATCTTTAATGAGTCCAGAAACCGGTGTACTGCCACAGCTCTTGGAGCAACCAGGTATTTATGCCTCAATGGAGCCTCAGCACTGCCGATATACCCTGCTATTTCTTCTAAAGTTGGGGTAAGTTCAAAGTCCGAGAAGTGGAAGACATTGTGCGCAGGATCCCAGTGAGGGACTAGTGCCCTTATGATATCTCCCCGTGGCCTGATATCCAACAAACTCGTGAGGCCTTTCAGATATTTCTTGATTTCGTCATGCCCTTCTTTGCCTAAATCATTCCACCAAAGCCGCAATTGGAGGGGAATTTTATTCATGATTGCAAAGGGTTCATTTGGAGTCGTGCTCATTCTGCACATTTATTAATAAGATTTTAACAAACAAAACTTATTTTGATCAAAACAAAAAAAACATATGCTCACTTTCCTCAAGAGGATTTCTGAACACGACCTCTCAGCACTTCAGGGACGAAGATTTTTAAGGTTGTGTGAAAAAACAAGAGGTGGCCGTTTGTACAAAGGCAGCCTTCCGGGTTCCTTTTGGGAACATTTGGCTGTTTTTGATATAAATGGCGTCACCCGACCCTATGAAAGAAAAATACACTTTTGGCGTTTTTGCTACTTTATTAATTTTCAAAAAAAATGGGAGGTTGGACCCGGCGGGGGTTGCCTACGTATCTCACATCCGGTGAGAATCAAACCCGCGTAGTTCGGGCAATCAAGAATAAGTAGATGAACTAACTTCCTTTTTTGAATTTGTTAAAGAACTACTTTAAAAGGAGAAAAGAAATATTTTTTTTTTTGGATTTTTGATTAATTTTCTTTTTAAAAGAAAGACTTCTAAGATATATATTTTTTTTTAATTTCCATTTGTTTTTTTTTGTTTTTTTTTCTTATTCTAATGGAAGAAGAAAATATTTTTCGGAATTTTACCTTTAATAAAAGAAATGCTTCTAAAATATGTTTTTTTTTTGAATTTTGAATTTTCTTTTCAATTTTGAAAGAACAAAAATATTTTCGGATTTTTTTCTATCTTATTATACATCTTTTTTTAAAAAAAAAATAATTAAAAGACTTTCTAAAGAAGTTAATAATGGAAAATATTTTTGGATTTTTTTTTTGTTTTTGAAAATTGGGGGTCCAAAAACCTTTCTAGACTTTTTGGCAAGACAAATATTTTTGCAACAAATAAAGACATATATATATATTTTTTTGGAAATAAAAACTTTTGGATATATATATATATATATATATATATATATATATATATATACATGTATATATTTGTGAAAAATAATGAAAGACTCTTTTTTTATTATTATTATTATTTTTTTGAATTTTCATTAAAAAAACCATTTTAAAAAATAAGACTCTTTTTAATTTTTATTTTTATGACAAGACAAACTATATATTTCTATATATTTTTTTTGAAAAACAAAACAGAACAACGATTTTTTTTCTATTTTTCCTTTGCTTTTAATAAAACAAACTAATAAGACGTTTTTTTTTCTTCAAAATTTCGGCAGAGTTTTGACAGTATTTGGGTATTATTTTTTTTTAAAATAAACAATCAATTCCCTAACCGTTATTTCCTTTTTTTCAATTTCACAATATTCATAATATTCAAACACCGGTCAGCATGCGGGCACGAGACAAATAAATGCACGGAAAACAAATAGGATGCATTAGGATGGCCTTTTCATATCAGGTCGCTAGTCCTAGATGGACCCAACCCCTGTGTTGAGTCCCCTAAGTCAAATGCAACGTGATGCAAATAAGCGTTCTTACTAGGGATCCGGCATGAAGTCACGTTATTCTATGTTCAAAACCTGGGTCAGTGTTCTAGACAGTGTACCCGAGCGGACCACTCGAGTTGAGGAAGGAGCTCATGTCCGGGAACCAAAAGGCCAGCCGGCTTAGAAACTTTTCGAGCCTCTTTTATTTAGGGTATGAGACTAACAGAATAGGGAGTCTTAACCAGTAAGCACATCCCCGGAGGTAAGAAGAGTAGGTTTCGGCACAGTTTATATACAGTTCAGATAATATCAAAGCGGTAAAGGCAACATTTAGCACATTAGGCTCAAAACATGTAAAAATCAGATAAAGCCAAATATAACAATTTATCTAAGCTCGAATTTCTAACCCTGAACCAGTGGTTCTGGGTCAAAGTATTCCCCAGCAGAGTCGCCAGAGCTGTCACACCTCCTTTTTCCGCACCCGCGAGGGTGCAAGGGAGTTTTTCCAATTAAAGGACAATCGAGACGGGATTGGTTTATTTATTTCAGAGTCGCCACTTGGGAGATTTAGGGTGTCCCAAGTCACCAATTTTAATCCCGAATCGAGGAAAAGAATGACTCCATATTACAGTCTGCGTACCAGAAATCCGGATAAGGAATTCTGTTAACCCGGGAGAAGGTGTTAGGCATTCCCGAGTTCCGTGGTTCTAGCACGGTCGCTCAACTGTTATATTCGGCTTGATTATCTGATTTTATACAAATATGAACTTATGTGCAAATTTTATCTTTTAACCGCTTTATTATTATTGTTTTTAAAAGAAATGTGAACATCGCTTAAAACACGTCTTTGGACTGCGTCACATGAAATGCACCCACAATCCGGAACACGTTTTATTTGATGTTTTGGGATTTGGATTCGGGTCGCATGAAATGCACACCCAGGCTTAAGAAAGTAAAATATTAAACACGCGCCTAAAGAGACTATCGCGTTATTATTTTGGGGAAGACCGTGAAATTCGCTAAACGGTCCTTCCGAATTCTAATTAAACCATACATTTTGTGAGGGCCCCGCAATCTATACGTTTTATTTGGCGAGGCTCGTCTCATTTTTATTTTTAAAGGATAAACCTACAATGACTATATTTTCTATTAAGTTCGTCTCTAAAATAAAAGAAAATCTCTTAATTATTTACATGCTGAAAAACGTAACTTATTAGTTATTAGTTTACGGCTAATGCGAATGGAAAATTGCGATCGAGTTTGTACAAAGAAAAACTGCTTTCATTTTATATTCTGTTATTCAATAATACTAGAACATGAGATTGACCATAATATCAAAACAGATTAATTATTCTCCGATTAATTTAAACTAACATTATTAGATGAAGAAAGTATACATATGCAACCTCATTATTCATTAATCATTCAACTACATCTTTATACGAAGAAAGAAAAATTATATTCAACCACAAATCTAAACAGGAGGAATTCAACAGGAACAAAGCCTGATTAATATTTCATTTTTTGCTTCAAGCCGAGATTGTACAAATGTGTACCTGGAAACAGCAGTACAAGAACAAAAGAAGGAGAAGTCAGCAGCAGTAATAACACAGCAACAACAGATTCAGCAACACCGCAAACCAGTACAGTAGGAATAGCAGAAAACCCAGGAGACTATAAACGACTCCAAGTATAGAGAAGAAGTAAAAGGCAGGAAGGTTCTGACTATTTCAGATCTTAAGCGAGGCAATGAAGCAGTAACTATTCTTTTTCAACTTCAAAACTCTCCAAAATGAATTCTGCCCCTGTATATTCAGTGTATCCAGAATGTATATCGGGTGTATACTTCTCACTCCGCCCCCTCTTTTTTTCTTCTCTCTATCTAGTTTTTCCTCTTTTTTTTCCACCCCTTCTTCCTAAATTTTCTCTTCTATTTATAGCAAAATTTTCGACATTTTCAGATTTGTGTTTTTTATTATTTTATTATTTTTTTAATTAAAAGAAATCTCACTTACAAATTGCTTTTATTTTTTTAGAAAAAGAAATCCCACCTTTATTTACTTTTATTTTTAAAATTCCAACTTTAATTACTTTATCTTATTTAAAATCCCACTTTTTATTTTTTTAAAAGAGAATCTCACTTTATTTAACTTTTCTTTAAAAAACAAACCACTATCTTTTCTTTTTCTTTTAAAAATGCTACTTTCAATTACTTTAAATTTTTTAAATTTTCAGATACCTTTATATTTATTTTTTAATTCCAACCTTATTTTACTTTTAAATTTTTTAAAACTTTTTACTTTTTTTAAATTTTCTACATTCTTTTACTTTTTTTTTTATTTTTTTAAAATCATTTCCGAAATTACTATATATATATATATATTTTTTAAAATAAAAATAATAAATAAAATAAAATATTTTCGGATTTTTTTATATATAAAAAAACAAAAAATAAAACTATTAATAGTGATAATTCACTTTTTATTTTTTATTTTTTCGGTTTTGTTTTGTGTTGGACAAAAATGAAGAAGGGGTGTTGGGTTAATGGAGCGGACCGGATCGACCCGGTTTGAAACGGACCGGGTCATGGGGAAAGTTGGGCAATTATTTGGGCCTGTGGTTTGAAATTGAAGAAGTGGCCCAATCCGATTTTTCTTTGTATTTTTGTTCTCTTTTCTTCTTTTATTTTTCTAAAACTAAATTATAAAAGTACTTAAATTATTATTAAGAACTAAATTAAGTTATAAAAGCGCAAATTAACTTCCAATAACAATTAACGCACAATTAAGTAATAATTAAGCATAAAATTGTTCATTTGGACATTAAATGCTAAAAATGCAAAAGATGCCTATTTTTGTATTTTTTATTAATTTAACAAATAAACATGCATAGACAAACATACAAATAATTACACAAAATATCACAAAAATTGCACACCAAGAAAAATTATTTTATTTTTGAATTTTTTGGGAGTAATTCTCATATAAGGCAAAAATCACGTGCTTACAGCGGTTCTCCGTTATCTTTCTATAGAAGTATGTGCCATAGTCTCGCAGAGAGGAGCTGCGTAGGCAGTTTGAGCAGTTGCATCAAGAAGATATGACTGTGACACAGTATGAGATGCAGTTCTCTGAGTTAGCTCGTCATGCGGTCTGGTTGGTTCCCACAGATCGAGAGAGGATCAGGAGGTTCGTTGATGGCCTCACATATCAGCTTCAGATTCTTATGACTAGGGAGAGGGTGTTAGGTGCTACTTTTGAGGAGGTTGTTGACATCGCCTGCAAGATTGAGCCAGTTCGTCGCTAGGAGCGAGATGAGAGGGAGGCCAAGAGGCCTCGGGGATCTGGTAGTTTTGGTGGTGCTCCTTCGAGAGGTCAGCTTCAGTACGGCAAATGCCATTCATTCAGGCATGCTCAGTCAGCTCGCCCAGCTTATCGTGGGTCATCATCGGGTCATGGTTCTCACAGTTCTCATTAGGGCCATTCATTACTCAGTGCCCTTCCAGCCATGAGGTCGTTTCGTGCTCCATCAGTTCAGGGCTCTTCTATGCCAGGTGCATCTGCTAGTCATCTCGGTGCTAGGGGATCCCTTCAGTCCTCGTCTCCAGCACTGGGGAGTTGTTACGAGTGTGGAGAGTTTGGGTATATGAGGAGGCAGTGTCCTCGTCTTCTTGAGGGTCCATCTCAGCAGAGGGGTCAGCCCTCAACTTCAGATCCAATTACTTCACCACTCGCTCAGGCAGCTAGGTTTTGGTGGGGGTCAGTCAGTTAGGGGCCGCCCCAAAGGGGGAGGTCGATCAGGTGGTGGTCAGGCCCATTTCTATGCACTCCCAGCTAGACCAGATGTTATTGCTTCAGATGCTGTGATTACAGGTATTGTCTCAGTCTGTCGCAGAGATGCCTCTGTATTATTTGATCCTGGTTCCACTTTTTCATATGTGTCATCATACTTTGCGCGTTATTTGGATATGCCCCATGAGTCTCTTATTTCATCTGTTCGTGTATCTACTCCGATGGGCGATACTATAGTTGTGGACTATTTGTACCCGGCCGTGTGCAGTGACTATTGGGGGTCGCGAGACCCGAGTGGACCTATTGTTGGTGTGTATGGTGGACTTTGATGTGATATTGGGCATGGATTAGCTATCTTCATGTCGTGTTATATTGGACTGTCATGCTAAGACAGTGACGTTGGCTATGCCTAGTCTACCATGGATTGAGTGGCGAGGTTCGACTAATTTTGTCCCCAGTAAGGTGATTTCATTTCTGAAGGCCCAGTAGATGTTGGGAAGGGTTGCTTTTCATACTTAGCCTTTGTAAGGGATGTCAGTACAGAGACTCCTAGTATTGATTCTGTTCTTGTTGTGGGGGATTTTCCCGTTGTTTTTCCTACAGACCTGCCGGGCATGCCACCAGACAGGGATATTGATTTTGGTATTGATATGGTGCTGAGCACTCAGCCCATTTCTATTCCACTGTATCGTATGGCACCGGCAGAGTTGAAATAGTTGAAGGAGTAGCTTCAGGAACTCCTTGATAAGGGGTTTATTCGGCCTAGTATGTCGTTGTGGGGTGCGCCAGTTCTATTTGTGAAGAAGAAGGATGGCACGATGAGGATGTGCATTGATTACAGGCAGTTGAACAAAGTAACAATGAAGAATAAGTATTCTTTGCCTCGTATCAATGATTTGTTTGACCAGCTTCAGGGAGCGAGAGTGTTCTCCAAGATTGATCTCCGTTCAGGTTATCACCAGTTGAAGATTAAGGACTCGGATATTCTTAAGACAACTTTCAGGGCCCGATATGGTCATTATGAGTTCCTTGTGATGTCTTTCGGGCTAACCAATGCCTCAACAGTATTCATGCATTTGATGAACTACGTGTTTTGACCTTATTGTTCTCATTGATGATATTTTGGTGTATTCGCATAGTTAGGAGGAGCACGCAGAGCAATTGAGAGTTGTGTTGTAGAGATTGATGGAGGAGAAGCTTTATGCAAAGTTCTCCAAATGTGAGTTTTGGCTCAGTTCAATGGCATTCTTGGGGCACGTGGTGTCCATTGAGGGTATTCAGGTTGATCCGAAGAAGATAAAGGCGGTTCAGAGTTTGCCCAGACCGTCCTCAACCACAGAGATTCATAGTTTTCTTGGATTAAAGGGTTATTACCGTCGGTTTATTCAGGGATTTTCATCTATAGCATAACCCTTGACCAAGTTGACTTAGAAGGGGCTTTTTTCAGATGGTCGGATGAGTGTGAGGCGAGCTTTCAGAAGCTCAAGACTGCCTTGACCACAGCTCTAGTATTGGTTTTGCCATCAGCTTCAGGTTCATATACAGTGTATTGTGATGCTTCGAGAGTTGGTATTGGGTGTGTGTTGATACATGAGGGTAGAGTTATTGGTTATGCTTCTCGTTAGTTGAATCCCCATGAGAAGAACTACCCCATTCATGATCTAGAGTTGGCTGCCATTGTTCACACGTTGAAGATCTGGAGGCATTATTTGTATGGTGTGTCTTGTGAGGTGTTTACTGATCATCGAAACCTCCAGCACTTGTTCAAACAGAAGGATCTCAATTTGAGGCAACAGAGATGGTTGGAGCTGCTAAAGGATTATGATATTACTATCCTGTACCATTCGGAAAAGGCCAATGTGGTGGCCGATGCCTTGAGTAGAAAGGTGGTGAGTATGGGGAGTTTGGCATATATTCCTGTTGGGGAGAGACCTCTTGCAGTTGATGTTCAGGCCTTGGCCAATCGGTTCGTGAGGTTGGATATTTTGGAGCCCAATCGGGTATTGGCTTGCGTGATTTCTCGGTCTTCTTTATTTGATCACATCAAAGAGTGCCAGTATGATGATCTTCATTTGCTTATCCTAAAGTATAGAGTTCAGCACGATGATGCAACATATGTGACTATTGGTGATGATGGAGTATTGAGGATGCAGGGCCGGATATGTGTGCCCAATGTGGATGCGATTCGGGAGTCGATTCTAGAGGAGGCCCATAGCTCGCGGTATTCCATTCATTCGGGTGCCGCAAAGATGTATCAGGATCTGAGACAACATTATTGGTGGATGAGAATGAAGAAAGACATTGTGAGATCTGTAGCTCGGTGTCTTAATTGTCAGCAGGTGAAATATGAGCATCAGAGACCGGGTGGCTTGCTTCAGCAGATAGATATTCCAAAGTGGAAGTGGGAGCGGATCACCATGGATTTTGTAGTTTGGCTCCCACGGACTTTGAAGAATTTCGAAGCTATTTGGGTGATTGTGGATCGTTTAACCAAGTCCGCGCACTTCATTCCTGTGTGTACTACCTATTTTTCAGAGCGATTGGCAGAGATATATATTCGGGAGATTGTTCGTTTGTATAGTGTCCCAATTTCCATCATTTCAGACAGAGGTACTTAGTTTACTTCACAGTTTTGGAGGTCGGTACAGCAAGAGTTTGGTACTCAAGTTGAGTTGAGCACAACTTTTCATCCTTAGACGGACAGGCAGTTCGAGTGCAGTATTCAGATATTGGAGGACATGTTGCGTGCTTGTGTCATTGATTTTGGAGGGTCATGGTATTAGTCTTAACCACTCGCAGAGTTTGCTTATAACAACAGCTATCAGTCGAGTATTCAGATGGCTCCATATGAGGCTTTGTCTGGGAGATGGTGTAGATCTCCGGTCGGTTGGTTTGAGCCGGGTAAGGCTAGGCTATTGGGTACATACTTGATGCATGATGATTTAGACAAGGTGAAGGTAATTCAGGAGAGGCTTCGTACAACGCAGTTGAGACAAAAGAGTTATGCTGACAGAAAGGTTCGGGATGTGTCCTACATGGTTGGTGAGAAGGTTCTATTGAAGGTTTCACCCATGAAGGGTGTTATGAGATTTGAGAAGAAGGGTAAATTGAGTCATCGGTTCATTGGACCTTTTGAGATGTTTCGAAGGATTGAGGAGGTGGTTTATGAGCTTGCTTTTCCACTCAGCTTATCGAATGTGCATCCGGTATTTCATATTTCTATGCTCCGGAAGTATATTGGCGATCTGTTTCATGTTTTGAATTTCAACACTATCCAGTTAGATGATGATTTGACTTATGATGTGGAGCCAGTGGCTATTTTGGAGCGTCAGGTTCGAAGTTGAGGTCAAAGGATATAGCTTTAGTAGTAGAGAGGTTGGCCCGTGGAGGAGGCTATCTGGGAGACCGAGCAGAAGATGCGGCACAGATATCCTCACCTATTTGAGACTTCAGGTATATTTCTTAACCCGTTCGAGGACGAATGTTTGTTTAAGAGCAGGAGGATGTAACGACCCGGCCAGTCATTTTATGAGTTACCGCTCAGTTTCCCCCATTTCTGCTTCTTATTATCTTGTTCAGTTGTAGTATGTGTTATCGGGTTGGTTCGGGTTCGGAGAGGTTTTGGAAACGAATGAGACACTTAGTCTATTTTGAGTAAGTTTAAGTTAGAAAAGTCAAATGGATGTTGACTTATGTAAAAAAAAAAGGCTTGGATGTGAATTCCGATGGTTCGGATAGCTTTGAGAGTTGATTTGGGACTTATGAGCGTGATCGGAATGTGTTTGGGAGGTCCGGAGTAGATTTAGGCTTGAATTGGCAAAATTGGAATGTTAGCATTTTCCGGTTGATAGGTGAAATTTTGATATATGGGTCAGAATGAAATTCCAGAAGTTGGAGTAGGTCCTTTGTGACATTTGTGACACGTATGCAAAATTTCAGGTCATTCGAACGAGGTTTGATAGACTTTTTGATCGAAAACGGAATTTGGAAGTTTTTGGAATTCTTATGCTTGAATCCAATGTTAATTTGGTGTGTTGACATTTTTTTGAGTGTTCCAAAGATTGGAACAAGTTTGAATGATGTTATGGGGTATGTTGGCATGTTTGGTTGAGGTCCCGAGGGCCTCGGGTGAGTTTTGGGTGGTTGAAAGGATCAATTCATGTTGGAAAAAGTTGTAGAAAATCTGTTGTTGCTGTTGTAGACATTTGGACTTCGCGTTTGCGAGAGGGCTCTCGCATTCGCGAAGGGATGGGAAGTGAGGCTGTCATTTTTGGCCTTCGTGTTCGCGATGTGGTTCCCGCGTTCGTGAAGGGTGAGGTCCAGTGGTCATTGTGAACACGACAAGGGTCCCACATTTGCGTAGAGTATTTGGAGTAGCTGGATCCCAGGAGCCTTGTTCTTCGTGTTCCTGTAGGTGTAGCCGCGTTCGTGAAGGTTGGGTCAGCTGAAGCATCGCGTTCGCGAGGGTTCTTCCGTGTTCGCGTAAGAGGATTTTTTGTCAACGGTATTTTTGTGTTTCGCGAACGCGAGGTTTTGACCGTGTTCCCGAAGAAGGATTTCAAATCGCTGGGCAGAATGTTTAAAAGGCCATTTTCGTGATTTTTTGCCTAAGTTCACCATTTTTGACTTGGTTTTGGAGCTTCTTGAGGGAGATTGAAGAGGGAATCAAAGAGAACTTCCTCGAGCTAAGAATTATGGACTTAATTCTCGATCCTATTGTGATTTATACCTAATTAAACATGAAATTTGGAGGATTTGAAGCCTAAAATTGGGGAGTTAGGGCTTGGAAATTGGAGACCTTAATCTAGGAATTTGAGGGGTCATTTGTGGTCGGATTTTGGTATTCTTGGTATGTATGACCTCGTGGGAGGATAAGGATTCCATTGATATGACTTTTATCAAATTTTGAGACATGGGCCCAGGGGTCGGCCCAATTTCGGAATTTTTGGTATAATTTAATTATTTTCGCATGGGCTTCGTTCCCTTAGCATATTCTAATGTTATGATTCTGATTTTGGGTAGATTCGACGCGAGTTGAGGCCGAGGAGAGAGGCAAAGGCATCGCGGAGTAGTATTTCATCTAGTTTGAGGTAAGTAACCATTGTAAATCTGGATCTAAGGGTATGAAACCCCGGTATTTCGTATTGTTTTGATAAATGAGGTGACACACATGCTCATGCGGGATCACCTCCGGTGTCTGTACACCCCCAGTGAGCGTAGTTGACTATAAACTATGGATCGGGTTGCACGCCGCAACAGTTATTATGATTATTACTATTATGAGATATTATTGAGCCGGAGTGCTGAGTGTGAGTACTATTTATGAGAGCTGAGTCACGAGTGACTGCGAGGCTTGCCCAAGAGGCTATACTTATGAGTGATACCAATATTTTGGGATATATTGGTATTTTTGTGCTTCGCGAATGCGAGGCTTTGGCCGCGTTCACGAAGAAGGATTTCAAATCACTGGGCAGCATGTTTAAAAGCCATTTTCCTGATTTTTGGCCTAAGATCACCATTTTTTACTCGGTTTTGGAACTTCTTGAGGGAGATTGAAGAGGGAATCAAAGAGAACATCTTGGAGGTAAGCATTATGGACTTAGAACTCGATCCTATTGTGATTTCTACCTAATTAAACATGAATTTGGGGAATTTGATGCCTAAAATTGGGGAGTTAGGGTTTGGAAATTGGAGACCTTAATCTAGGAATTTGAGGGGTCATTTGTGGTCGAATTTTGGTATTCTTAGTATGTATGAACTCGTGGGAGGATAAGGATTTCATTTATGTGACTTTTATCGAATTTCGAGACGTCGGCCAGGGGGTCGGGTTGGACCAATTTCGGGAGTTTTGGTATAATTTGATTATTTTCGCATGGACTTTGTTCCCTTAGCATATTCCAATATTGTGATTCTGATTTTGGGTAGATTCAACGCGAGTTGAGGCCGAGACGAGAGGCAAAGGCATTGCGGAGTAGTATTTCATCCGATTTGAGGTAAGTAACCATTGTAAATTTGGACCTGAGGGTATGAAACCCCGGTATTTCGTATTATTTTGATAAATGGGGTGACACACATACTAGGTGACGAGCGTGTAGGCGTGCACCAGTAGGGATTATGACTTGGTCCATCTCGTAGCGACTATTAAGCCGCGTATTTGATTTGGAATCTTATGATATCCCGTATTTTAGAGATTGATACTATATTTTGGGTTGTATGCCATGTTTGGGGCCTTGTGCCGACCTGTTTAGACCCTTAAGGGAATTTTTACTGTGTTCCTTACTCTATTTGTTTTCAAAAGCATATCCTCAGTTATGTTTTACCTTCTTATTGTTTAAATCCGGTTTTATCACTCTACTTCTTAATATATGAAAACTGTTTGGGCTGAGTTCCCTGATTTTCTCTGATATGCCTGAGTGGCTGTGAGGTTATATATATATATATATATATATATATATATATATTATGGATCGAGATGCATGCCACAATGATACTTATATGGATTATCTATTGGATCGAGCTGCGCACCGCAGCGATATGACGTTTGGGTTGTAGGAGCCCCTCCGGAGTCTGTACACCTTCAGTGAGCGTAGTCGACTATAAACTATGGATCGGGCTGCACGCTGCAGTGGTTATTATGATTATTACTATTATGGGATATTATTGAGCTGAAGTGCTGAGTGTGAGTACTATTGACGAGAGCTGAGTCACGAGTGACGGAGAGGCTTGCCCGAGAGGCTATACTTATGAGTGATACCAATATTTTGGGATATGTTGGTTTTTTTTTGTAATTCGCGAACGCGAGGATTTGACCGTGTTTGCGAAGAAGGATTTCAAATCGCTGGGCAGAATGTTTAAAAGGCCATTTTCGCGATATTTGGCCTAAGTTCACTATTTTTTACTCGGTTTTGGAGCTTCTTGAGGGAGATTGAAGAGGGAATCAAAGAGAACATCTTGGAGGTAAGAATTATGGACTTAATACTCGATCCTATTGTGATTTTTACCTAGTTAAACATAAAATTTGGGGGATTTGAAGCCTAAATTGGGGAGTTAGGGCTTGGAAATTGGAGACCTTAATCTAGGAATTTGAGGGGTCATTTGTGGTTGGATTTTGGTATTCTTGGTATGTATGAACTCGTGGGAGGATAAGGATTCCATTGATGTGACTTTTATCGTATTTCGAGACATGGGCCCGGTTGGACCAATTTTGGGATTTTTCGTATAATTTGATTATTTTCGCATGGGCTTCGTTTCCTTAGCATATTCTAATGTCATGATTCTGATTTTGGGTAGATCTGATGCGAGTTGAGGCCGAGGCGAGAGGCAAAGGCATCGCGGAGTAGTATTTCATCCGATTTGAGGTAAGTAACCATTGTAAATCTGGACCTGAGGGTATGAAACCCTGGTATTTCGTATTGTTTTGATAAATGAGGTGACGCACATGCTAGGTGATGAGCGTGTGGGCGTGCACCGGTAGGGAATGTGACTTGGTCCATCATGTAGGGACTATTAAGCCACGTATTTGATTTGAAATTTACGATATCCCGTATTTTAGAGATTAATACTATATTTTGGGTTGTATGCCATGTTTGGGGCCTTGTGCTGACCTGTTTAGACCCTTAGGAGCATTTTTACTATGTTCCTCTCTCTATTTATTTTAAAAGCATATCCTCAGTCATGTTTTACCTATTTATTATTTAAATCCTATTTTATCACTCTATTTTTTAATATATAAAAACTGTTTGGGCTGAGTTCCCTGATTTTCACTGATATGCCCGAGTGGCTGTGAGGTTAATGACTAAGAGAGGGTGAGTACCCTAATGGTGATGATATATATATACATATTATGGATCGGGCTGCACGCCGCAACGATACTTATATGGATCGGGTTGCACGCCGCAGCGATATATATATATATATTGGATCGGGCTGCGCGCCGGAGCGATATGACGCTTGGGTTGTAGGAGCCCCTCCGGAGTCTGTACACCCCCAATGAGCGTAGTCGACTTTAAACTATGGATCGAGTTGCACGCCGCTGCGGTTTTTATGATTATTACTATTATGAGATATTATTGAGACGAAGTGTTGAGTGTGAGTACTATCGACGAGAGCTGAGTCACGAGTGACCGAGAGGCTATACTTATGAGTGATACCTTTCCCGAGGGGCACGTTTATGACATTTTGATATTTTCACTCTTCTTTTATACTGAGCCTCTGTTGAAAAATGTTGAATAAATGATTTCAAAGTATTTCAATTGAAACTGAAGTTTTGATGAAGTTACTAGCTATTAAACTATTGAGTTTGACTTGATATTCTGTTGAACACTCTTATATATGATTTTTAACTTCTCGTCATTGCACTCAGACCTTATTTACTTTAGTTACTTACTGAGTTGACATACTCACGTTACTCCATGTACCTTGTGTGCAGATCCAGGTGCCGGAGCAGCAGAGTGAGGGTTCCTAGCACTCTCAGAGCTTTACCGGAGACTACAAGGTAGCTGCACGACATTCGCAACCCTGCTTTCCTCCTTCCTATCTCAGTTTCCTACTATTTTAGACTTATGATGTATTATTCAGTCAGTTTGGGTTGTATCTAGAGGCTCTTGATTTGTGATACTAGATTGTTGGGCTGTGTTGGTATATTTTGTTCTGTTTTCCGTACATTTCAGTTGATTTATATATCTCATATGAGAATTCGAGACTTAATCAGTTTTAGAAAGAGGTTTTATAAAAAGAATTCACTGTGGTTACTTGTTGGGTTGGGTTACCTAGTACTGTGATAGGCACTATTATGACCGGGGTATTTGGGGTCGTGACAATTATCTGGGCGTAGCGATAAGGGTGGCTATTAAACGGAGCGATAAGGGAGGCTAATATAGGAGCGGTAAGGGTGGCCATTATAGGAGCGATAAGGGTAACTATAGGAGAGATAAGGGTGGCTATTGTCAGGGATGATATGTGGTGATGTGAGGATATTGTGTTGGTGATTTTTATGTGATGTTGTAATTTCTTGGTGATTTCTTTTATATATTGTGCAATTTATTTTATAAATACAGTAAATTTGATAATAGTTGGATATATGTTGAAGTTATGAGCCTGTGGATAATGTCGGGTGGATTATGATATGGGCAAGAGGTGCCGGGGATAAATGATGAATTTATTATTGGTACGTGAATTGTCCATACAGTTATGATATGAAATATGGGCACGAGGTGTCGTGAGTAATGATGATGATATTGGCACGTGAGTTGTCCGTGCGGTTGTGATAGAAATATTGGCACGGGTGCCGTAGAGATATGAAAATGGACTGAGACCCGTATTTTATAATTATAAAATGTGGTGTCACATGGTGACTTTTATTTGAAAGAATTATATTCGAAAAATATTATTTGAAAGAATTATATTCGGAAGATATTTGCTTGAAAGAATTATATTCGGCAGATATCGTTTGAAAGAATTATATTCGAAAGGTATTTATTTGGAAGAATTGTATTTGAAAGATGGTTACTTGAAGGAAGTATATTTGAAACCTATCATGGAAAGGATTATATTTTAAATATTATTATTTGAAAAACTTATAGGTGGAGGATTTATATTTGGAGGACTGGATTAATTGATTGTACTTGTATTCGTTATTTGTTGAGCAATATTTATGGTATTGATGTTGGCTGTTGTTTATATTACTAGTTGATTGTTGTTGCCATCATTGTTATTGTTTTTTATTATTATTATATGCTATACTGCACAAGTTATTAGACTAGTGAGTGTCTTTACACCTCGTCACTATTCCATCGGGGTTAGTCTTGATACTTACTGGTGTACTCATACTACACTTATGTACATTTTTGTACAGATTCAGGTATTAGAGATATCGGACTCGGACAGAGTTAGAGCATGATCGTAAGGATTCAAGGTAGAGCTGCTTGGTCGTCGCAGTCCCTTGGAGTCTTTTCCCTTTTATCGTACTATCACTTATTATTTGAGCAGTAATATATATTTAATTTCCTTCAGATCATTCATGTATTCAGTTAGAGTTCGTGACTCAATATTACCAGTCTTGGGAGGTTGTGTGATTATTTTTGCTGTTAGTTTTAACACTTGTATTAGATTCTATGTTGTGAAAATAAAATGGCTTGAATTATTATAATGATCGGCTTACTTAGTCTTAGAGACTAAGTGCCATCACGACACCTGTAGTGGGATTTTGGATCGTGACAGTAAAATAAACGGGCAATTAAAATATTAGAATAAAAGATCTTATTAATAAAATCAACCAAAAGTTAGTGCAGTAATATAAAAAAATAATTAAAACTAGAGTTGGATTTTATAATAAATTCTTAAAAGATTACATATTTATACCTTAGAAGCTCTTTAAATTACAATTTAGGAAATATTTCGTTAATAAAGGGAAGCCTAGTGCACTAAGCTCCCGCTATGCACAGGATCCGAGAAAGGGCCGGATCACAACGTATATCGTACGCAGCCTTATCATGCATTTTCGCAAGAGGTTTTTTCCAAATATAGAATTTGAACATAAAGAATAAAAGAGAAAGTAAAACTTAAATATATACTTAATACTAAAGTAAAAATAAAAAAAGAGTACGACAAATTTTGTTACAAATTCATCAAAGTACTATCTAGTTAAATTTTATTGAGCTTTAATTCTAAAATTTAGAATAAGATATTTAGCTAAGTGTTTACCAATTTGAATATAATATAAAAATTATAAGCATAGAGGAGGAATTAAAAATATCAAGGGTAATATAGACAATGCATGTAACACGAGAAACGGAATGTCTATTGTTTAATGTTGGAGGAGGAGTTGATTTTTAAGACAAACTTGAGGGATCAAAATAATTTTCATCTGCTAAATAGCTTTCCTAAGCGATCTTGAGCATCTCATTTTATGAAGTTCTAAAGATATAGCGACGAAGAGTAATATGTTAAATAACCTCCCACTTCAATTAAATTAATAAATGTTTTACTTAATTTGGTTGATTTTATTATCATCTTATGCAGAAAATATTTGGTAAAATATCCATTGTTCATTAACAAATATTCTATAAGGATATCCCATTCATATTTATAATTACCTTCAAGGGGATCTTCCTAAATAAACTAAATAAATGACCAAATCTTTTGTGGTAATAAGATTAATTATGACAAAAAGTTAATTGTTTTTCCTTCTGATTGTTTTGCTTTCTATATATATATACACACACACCATCAATAACACTTGGGAGGAAGCAAAGAAATTTTATAATTCAAAATCATCCAAATTATTTTCTCAAGATGGTTCACTCCTTAGTGAAGATTATATTCTTATTATTTATCATCATGCCTTATAACATCCAGGGAGGTTATCATTGCAATTTTGCTGATATAGCTCGCCAGGTACACATTCTCAATAATCTTCCGGAAAATACTCCTCAACTAGAACTTCATTGTGCATCCGGAGACGATGATTTTGGGTACAATTACCCTGGCCTGAGAACAGATTTTAGATGGGAATTTTGCTCGTATCATAATACTTTATACTTTTGTCACTTTTGGTGGGGTAATAGAAATACTGTATTCGATGTATTTAACAATGTAGATTATTGCGTAAAGGATGAAAGTAATTTTATTCCAGAAGGTACTAAAAGATGCATATATAATGTGTTGGCTGATGGTATCTATATAGGTTATGAAGATGCAAATAGTGGTCAAATTATTTACCAAAAATACCGTGATTGGTTATGAGCAGTAGCTCTTTTGTTTGTAAAAGTGTATTAGAAGAAAAAATGGACTGCCAATAATATTGATTTGTTTTAGCAAACTTACCTTCTTATATATAAAAATTATATTTTGATCATGGTTGTATTTTATGTTTCCAATAATGCAAGCATTGTGGTATTTCCCCTTTAATTTGCTAGAAGTTACTGCATTTTTTACGGCCCGAGAAAATTTTAGGCGGTCCGCGGGCCTCAGCTTATGCGGAAGGCAGGATATAGCACACGAAAATCTAGGAATTAAGCGGAATTCTAGTTT
Source organism: Nicotiana sylvestris (assembly GCF_000393655.2). NCBI lineage: Eukaryota > Viridiplantae > Streptophyta > Magnoliopsida > Solanales > Solanaceae > Nicotiana > Nicotiana sylvestris. The sequence goes on from NC_091062.1 coordinate 194,795,095, forward strand.
TATAGCCCTAAAACGTCAAAAAATGAGTAACAGTCATGGCGGAGCGATGACTATTGTTCCTTAGGTCTTTTCTGATATCCTAGAAAAATTTTAAACGGTCTGAATCTGTGGGTCTGGGCCCATACGAAAGGCGTGGGCTTATTTTCCTCCAACCGGAGGAGAATGACTTTCCTACCAAAAGCCTACCAAAAGGAGAAAAAATATTTTTCAAAAATATTTTACATTCTTTCTCACCCTATTCCCAACACCACAAACCCCCACACCTACCCCCAACCCCCTCCCCCTTCCCCCTCCCACCCAAGTTGGTTAACATCGTCATCGCTGCTCCGGCCCTTAGACCCCAACCTACCACCATCCACCACTTTTACCTATTTTCGTCTTATATATTGTTTGTATGAATTATATATTTTTCAAAAATATTTTTTGCTATCTAATCAAACATCGAAAAAATAAATAAAAAAATATTTTTTAAAGAAAATATTTTCCTTCGTATCAAACACAACCCGAGCAATCATGCAACACTTTTACATAGGTTATAACAATAAAAGTTTATTAACACTCAATGTTATTTAACCAATTAATTTAACTCTAGTAGCTAAAAATTAAAATCTGAATACATATCTCTTAACTGCGAATAAGTGATAAATGTGAGTATGAAAGTCATATATCTTGTGTTAATTAGTTTATTAAGTACTAACATTGTGTAAAGTTCTACATATTATAAATCCCCACTACCTTAAAGCAATAATACTAAACGACGTCGTTAACAGTTCTTTTAAGTAAATGAAAAAGTGGTAACATCAAAACCTAAACCTGGTAAGTCTTTCTGAAACAGCTCAAATTTGTAGGAATTTGAGCTTAAATGGAATTTGAAGCTCAAGTTTCTTCCATTTCAATGGAAGAATCGAGCTTTGAAATCCCTATTGAACTCATCACTGAAATACTCTCAAGGCTACCAGTGAAATCTCTCCTACGATTCAGGTGTGTATCAAAATATTGGCTTTCTTTAATCTCTAGCCCTGAATTTGCTTACACCCATCTCGGTATAGCTGCTAATAGTAAGGAATATACTCAACATAGTGTTATCTTGAAATCATGTCCACCTGATTTCAAGCTTAAGAACTTTTCCCTTAGTTCTTTACTTTATGATTCTGTTACTGAGGCATTTGACTGAGGTTATCCTGTGAAAAAACCCCGTGGATATGTTCGTATTGTGGGTTCTGTTAATGGGTTAGTTTGTCTTGTTATTGAGGAAAAGTATTTCCTTCTCTGGAATCCATCAATTAGGAAGTTCAAGAAGTTGCCTGATCCAAGAGGTGGAGACTATATTATGTATGGTTTTGGATATGATGAGTTTCATGATGATTATAAGGTAGTTATTTCCCATCGTTTGAGTTATGACAGTTTGGATCATGTTTGGGTTAGAATATATAGTCTAAAAAGTGATTCTTGGAGAAATATTCGTGAACGTTGGAGCGGGGAGCGACCCAGTATGTGGGGTGTTGTTTTGAATGGAAAGCTTCATTGAACTTCTCTTACTCGTTCCGACATCGTTTATATTGATTTGGCTGATGAGAAATGGGGAAAAATGAAGCAACCCTGCTTTGGAAAAGGAGATTTTGATATTTGGTTATGTATGGGAGTGTTGGGAAGTGATCTTTCTTTGTTTTGTAATGTTCCAAAAACTCGCGCTGATATGTGAGTTATGAAGGAATACAGGGTTAAAGAATCTTGGACAAAGATGTTTACCGTTATGATCCAGTGGAGTATGCATTTTGTCCTCCCTTTTGTATGTCAAATAAAGGTGAAATTTTGTTTGGGTTTGGATCAACTTTCATGATATACAATCCAATGGATAGCTCGATCAGATATCCAGAGGTTACCAATCGTGGTGTCATTTATGAGGCATATATCTGCATTGAAAGCCTAGTTTGGCCCATTTTTACAAAAAAAAAAAAAAAAAAAAAAAAAAACAAGAATGCAACAAAAGCGAAGGCTGAAAAAGCTCAGATGAAGGCGATCGTGTAATTAATAACTAGTAAGAGTTCTCTATGCATTTCCCTCAATATACTGTTAAATTCTGCTTCTTTTGTCAAATTTAGTATAAGACATTACAACAACAACAACAACAACCCAGTGTAATCCCACTAGTGGGGTTTGGGGAGGGTAGTGTGTACGCAGACTTTACCCCTACCCCGAAGGAGTAGAGAGGCTGTTTTCGAAAGACCCTCGGCTCAATAAGACAAAAGGACAAAAGAAAACAATATTAGTAACACCACAGAAACAATTTGAAAGAAATACATATATATATATATATATGAAAAATAAGAACAATATGAAATCAAGAGGAATGATACCAAGCAAAAGCAAAATAGTATCCTTACCAAACTAGTCCCCCAAAGCTATGACATAAGACAATGCTCAGCTACCTCCTAGCCTACAACCTTAATACTCGACCTCCACATATTCCTATCAAGTGCCATGTCCTCGGAAATCTGAAGCATCGCCATATCCAGCCTAATCACCTCCCCCCAATACTTCTTAGGTCGCCCTCTACCTCTTCTCGAGCCCTCCACAACCAGCCGTTCGCACCTTCTTACCGGAGCATCTGGGCTTCTCCTCTGAACGTGCCCGAACCACCTGAGCCTTGCTTCCCGCATCTTGTCATCAATGGGAGCCACGCACACCTTCTCTCGAATATCATCATTCCTAATCTTATCCATCCTACTATGCCCGCACATCCACCTCAACATCCTCATTTCTGCTACCTTCATCTTCTGGATATGTGATTTCTTAACCGGCCAACACTCAGCCCCATACATCATGGCCGGCCTAACCACCGCTTTATAGAACTTACCTTTGAGTGTCAGTGACACTCTTTTGTCACACAATACTCCAGATGTTAACCTCCACTTCATCCATCCTACCCCGATACGGTGCGTAACATCCTCGTCGATCTCCCCTCCCCCCTGGATAACCGACCCAAGGTACTTGAAGTTGTCTCTACTTTGGATGACCTGTGATTCAAGCCTCACATCCACGCCCACTTCCCTCTGCGCTGAACTTACACTCCAGGTATTCCGTCTTTGTCCTGCTAAGCTTGAAACCCTTAGATTCATCTTCTAAGGTTGACATTGCATATTACAAATATTTTTGAACCATATTTGCTGGGAGAACTTGTTGGTCCTTTTTCCGGTTTGCTAAACAACAATTCCTGCAAGAATAGTTATTTGGTTTAACTGCTTCGCACTCTTCATCTTCTAACTAAATGGCGCTCAATATTGTTTCTCTTCTTGATCAGTATTTTAAGGGGGATGTTATGCCTCTAGACAGAGTAAGAACAAAGAGCAACAGGAACATGGAAATAATGACACGTGAATGCGCCAATAACGCCTAGGTATTGCCCTTGCCGGGATTGTTGTTTGATCTAGGGGGCTTCTTCAAAAATCTCCTTTAGGTGAAATCTTAACCAGGGAAAAGGAGGAAACAGAGTAATTCTTCAATAATCTTCTTTAGGTGAAAACTTAGTAGGGAAAAGGAGGAAGCACAGGGATTATGGATGAACGGTTAAGGTCTGGCATAGTCTTTAGTTTTGGTACTTTCCTTACTGCTAATAGCAAATTTGTTTTCCGTTCTACTAATAGCTAACTGTATATTTTCTTTAGGACTATCTTCTCATTCTTTTACTTATCTGGTCAATCAAAGGTTGAATTGTGTTTCACCTTCTCAGCGAGATTGAGATAAGCAATGGTACATTGAAGGATAAAGCATTTTGGAAGCGAATTTAGCTTCTGTGATCATGAGAGTACAGTGGGGGCACCAAAGGACTGAGGAATGTAGGAAAAAGAAAAAAGATACGGAAATGAGCTTTGTCTAAAGGGACATGTCTACTTTAAAGCAAACCAAAAAAAAAAAAAAATTCTTGTCATCTTTGTTCTTTCAAACAACAGTTGTTCCTACAATAATAAATTCTTTTATCATGTGTAGGGTATCTTAAATTTAACTTCCTTTTTTAATGAATTCTTGTACATTCTGTTCTGTCTTTCACAATATTAAAATAGTTAGGTGCAATTGTTATGTTTCACTAAATGAGAGATTAAAACCCTTGTCTTAGCATTTCAAGTGTACTTCTTATGATATCAACTACTTCCTCCGTTTCAAATTAGATGAGGTAGTTTGACTCGGCACGAAGTTTAAGAAAAAAAAAAAACTTTTCAAACTTGGGGTCTTAAAAACTTTGTGGGGCTATGCCATTTTTATGGTTATAAAAGCTTCTCATTAAGGGTAAAATGAAGAGTTTAAAGTTGCATTATTTCCACATTTAGAAATGTATCATTTATTTTGGAACAGACTAAAAAAGAAAGTATCTCGTCTAATTTTAATTTGAAACAGAGGGAGTATCTATTATCATACTCTAAAAATTTGAACTTAGGTCAATGTAGGCAAGCTTACACAAGGAAAAATAGCTAATCCGTGTATGAAACAATGTCAAGATTTGATAGAGATGCATTGACTTGTATTGTGGTTCAATTTGTTGATATGTGTCCTTTGTGAGCCATTAAATTGAGGAAGCAAGGGAGAAATTCTAGACTCGTCACTCAGCATATGCAACTTGTTTTACTCTCCTACTTTTCGCGTTCAATCTTGCTGATTGTGGATTTGTCCTTTCATCTCCAAGATTCGCTCTTTTCCTTTCAACAACAGGATCAATAATTTGTTCAATCATTCTGGCCAACACTTGATCATCTCCAACTTGGCAATAATATTATCAGGAATGGAGAAAATCGGAGGGTATATGGCGATTCTCAAGGCTTGTTTTTTAATCAGGGGAAGAACAGCAACATCATTATCATTGGCCTTGATTGTCAACTTGGCCCTAGCTGCAGTTGAAGTTCTATTTCAATACAGAATTGTCAGAGCTTATCATCACAAAAGAACAAGGCTTTCTTCTATTGCTTTGGAAGGAATATTCATTGCTCATTTGTATTCCATTCTTCTGGTTCTTGATACCATTTCCAGCTGTGTTTTCTTAAAATCTGTAAGACAGATTGCCAGAGGGATGAAGAGGGAAGTTTCGCGTATCAAACTGAGATTGAAGACAGAGATCACCATGCAGTTCTGAGGATTAAGACTTTAGAGGAGCTTTCTTGATTTTTTTTGAATAATTCAACAGATTCTGTATTATGTTACAATTGTCATATACCAGAAAATATTGTTTCAAACACGAAAAAGAGGAATCAATTTTCCAGTTTATTGGTGTGTAATAATTATATCTCAAGAAAACTCATTAGGAAATAGGGAAAGGCTGCAAGTTTTATACAGCTCCATACTCTATATTCCATTGATTCTTTTTATGTAGGCCTGCAGCTTCGTGTACAGTTGCAAGCAGTTTAAATTCTCCAGATTGACCAAGTGGCAACTTACCTTCCAAATCTAGGAAATTCAGACTGTACATTATCAATATTACAAGATGTTCTTGAATTACTTGTGGACGGTCAAGCATGAAAATTAACAACATATCAAGAACTCAAGAATACATGTAATGCAGATAACTTTTCTGGCAACAATGAATGAATATATCATATTATAGCCAAATTTGACTCTAAGAAAAGTGGGAACTTATCCCACAGCCTACATTTTGTTACATTGCTATTGCTAAAAATACCTAACTCTATCCTCTTCTATGTTTTCTGTACAATTTTCCGTATTGGATTCCCATCAAATACTGACCAGGAACCTGTTTCTATGTTACAATGAAAAGAATCAACTTGATCTCTAAATACAGGGGTTGGGGCTTTGTACAAACTACCCATGTTACACTTGCAATTTACAGTTTGTATGGCATAATCTGCATGCATCATGGTGAATGCCAACTCCGCATGTAACTACATTTGCACCAACGACAGCTCCATCATGTTGGTTCAGCAAATGCATACCCAAATTTGCATTATTAGATGCAATGTTCTGTTTAATCATGCAGCACACTCCAGAAGGGACAGCAGTCATGATCACCCGTCAATAACAAAATCCAGGTGATCGATTCTTAGACCAATGGATTGCTTGCATCATCCAAGAGCTCAGACAACAGCGTGTTGTCTTCAGCTTCTCTCTGCAAGTCACTCCAAGAGCCCGGACGGGAATGTCTCTTTTTCAGTTTCCCTCTGCAAAGCACTTCATTGCATTTCCAGGTTCACAAGCTTTTAGTATTGGACTTTCTTTCTTGAACCCAGAGAAAGCCAAAGCCAATAGATTAATATTGGAGGCTTCTGGTTTGACTTAAGACCATTGTCCTTAGTCAACACGACAGTTAACCAACGGATGAAGGCCAATACATGACACCAAAAATTCCCTGAAGAATGAATCATCCCTATTTACTTCTCACCCTTCTTTGTTAAGTTACTTCCTTCCGCATTCTCTGTTTCGGCTTCCTTCTGAACTTTCTTCTTATCTAGTTCAGCCTGCTTCAAGTTCTCTTCATGGGCTTTGCGGAACAACCTCACAAAATTTAAGAGGGTTGCGGTGACTGCACATAGTATGAAACAGAAAACACACAACAAATAAGTAGGAGTCAAACCCTCAAAAGCACTAGCACGCAGATGAGAACAATGAAGCATATAAAGGAATGCAGACATACATTCAGAATTTCTCTGAGTAAATTATTTGCACGTGACACAAATAACAGGTGATACAAACTTGGCAGTTAATCTTAGTTGATGCTAATTGGAATTTAATTTTGGTTGATGCTGCATTTACATTTCATCCGCTGTTTGTCAAAGTTCTTCTTAGTCTAATTAGAGACTTGTATGTCTATGTAGATAAGTTGTTTAGATATCTCTAGTTTCAAAGAATGTTAATTTCCTCTCGACAGATTATTTAGTAATGGAATCAAGCAGACCAAATAGAGTGGAATATAGATATAAACGGATTCATACAGCCAACCCAACTAATTTGGAATTGAGGCATAGTTGATTCATGATAGCTCATTAACTACAGAGGAAAGCTTAAGCTCCATCCGCAGCTATGTTCCAAATGGTCTCAGAGCCCTAGAAAATGTAAAGCTATACTAGGAAACTACTTCACATATGCTAGATCTACCAAGTCTAATAACTCAGCAATCTTGTTGGCAAATCCATGTCTGGTACAATCTTAATTGAATCAAACTATATCTTTCTCTGAAACAGGCCGAGTGTATTATGGAGAAGTTTAGATTCCCAGAGGATTATCAGTATAGTACCTGTTATATACTCCCTCCGTCTCAATTTATGTGATGGTATTTGACTAGCCATGGAATTTAATAAAAAAAGGAAGACTTTTGAAACTTGTTGTCTAAAATGAACCATAAATATTTGTGTGGCAATAAATCATCTCATAAATGGTAAAATAGACATTTTAGAGTTAAATCGTTACTAAATATAAAAATGTATCATTCTTTTTTCAGACTTCACTAGTGGGATTACACTGAGTTTGTTGTTGTCATTGTCATTCTTTTTTAGACTGACCAAAAAGGAAAGAGTGTCACATAAATTGAAACGCAATGAGTACCTATTACTATGTTCGGTGCAAGTCACTAGACAATGTCCAGAGGATTAGCAGGTAGCCCGAGATGTAGTACACCTATTACAATACTTTCATACTTGATAGTGTAACACCGGAGGACATCAAAGGCAACAATGTAAAGTTCACAACTATAGGGAACCACGTTCATCAGCTCAATTTTGTTACTGGAAGATCAATGAGGGGTTAAAATATTTTATACAAGTGCTACCTTGTTCAAATGGACATTTGGCAGGATCCTCATTAAAATATAGTGCAAGTGCGTCTGCATTTCTGCCCTGTGCATCAAGTAAAACATATCATTGACGTTATAGAAATTGATTGCGTTGCATAATATAACAAAGAGAACTAAATACAAAGGAAATTACCGCCACGGAATACAACTCCCTGAGAGAGCCAACCTCTGCTTCAGACGCACCAATGAATTCCTTTAAGGTCTGGTTTGCAGGACGTAGAAAAACAAACTTATAAGGACCAAAATATGGTGCCCATTTTACTAATTTCAAGGTAAGAAGTGAATGTAACTTAATCGCATCATGGGAATGAATCCTATCAACTTATATGTTAAATGAATAGCGAATTAAGGAAAGAAAGTAGATATGGCAAAAGCTAAAGATATCCAGTTTCATCAGGAAGCCAAGTAGTGCTAGTCCATTAAAATGCAGCTGCAAGCTAAAAGACTATTCTATCCAGCAATCAAGTAGGAGGAAGAAATGACAATCACAATTCTTTTTGTTATCTTCCAGCCAAATGCGAACAGCAGTGCTGCACTTCTCCAGAAAACTTTTACCCTCTTTCTTGGGAATTGGGGATACATCAATGAAGAGAGAAGACAGATAAAGCAAATTTCTCAATGCCACACGGCTCGATAAAGGACAATTTGCAAACAGAATGGACTTTTTCATCCAATTTTCAGTTCTACCGGAAGAGGGAAGAAACTACAAAGTCCTAAAATGCAGTATTTCAGCCCTCCTAACGTGTAGGACACAATAAGAATGTGAACACATGCAAGTTAGGCATCGTTTATGAAAGACTTACAAGCACCGCCCTACCTTGCAAAAAATTTCAGACACGGGGCCATCATTCTCAGATGCCTCCAGTTCCTTCTTAACTTTTTCCAGCCCCTTGATGATTGCTTGCATTTCTTCAGCCAAAGACTTCAATTGTATCTGCACGGAGAAACTAATTTCTAACAAATCCGAAATAAAATAAAGAACTATCACCAGAGAGAGATAGGTAAAATATAACCTTTGATGCAGCTTCCACGCTTACAAGATCTTCATGGAAGTCTAAAAGTGCTGGTGACTTTGAAGCAAGAACCTGAGAAAAGTGAGGTAATGTTAACACTGCAACAACCTCGCATAGTATAATCAGTTAATAATGCCTTATACAGAGAGGAGGGGTAAAGAAGGACAAAGATATTCAGGTAAAGAACAAAAAGGGGAAAGAGATTCTCTGAGACAGAAATGTTCAATCAAGAGAATAAAGAAGCATTCAATGGAAGAGAATAAAACTACGATAAGTACGAATGGAAGTCAAACACTCCTCTACCAGCTAAAAAAAGCAATGAATATCAGTTGTATGAGGTAGAAAACTAGTGACATCTTACATGAGCATGGCTTCATTAGAACATCAAAAATATTATCTAGAATATTCTTAATGATTATGTTCTTCAAGAGATTAATTAAGAATATTGTGTAGAATATTCTTAAGATTATGCATAATTAAGAATCCCAAAAATATATTTCATTTAGCTCAAGATTCCTTTATCAGAAACCCGCTTGTATGTTGTTTTCTCTTTTTTATATATAGGATAGGGAGCTCTAAGTAATTTTGGGACTCTTGTAACTATTAGAACTCTAGTTCTAGTAAAAGATAAATTATCATGTAAGAGCTTAACGTTGGAGAAATAAAAACCAAAGATAATGATAATGCAATCTCTTTTTAGTTACATCAATATGAGCTCCAGATCTAGCCCAATACGACTTTTTCTTTTGAGATTGACATGAAATAAAGATTAGACGGTTTCATTTGAAGGAGATAACAATCCAAGAAGTTCAGAGTTACATGAACGGGAGTTTCATTTGACTTAAGGTTCAGAAGGAGGCAAATACTTAGATGGTTCGGGCAGAAATGCGTGATGCCACGCACCATGAAGGAGCCACTGTTCAGTTAGGCGTAGAAGACAGATGACGAAGGGCGTGAGATGTTGCTCCACTAGCACTCATGTGGGTTGTATGGAAAGAGAAAAATAGGAGATATTGAAGTGATAGAAAATTATTTTGTACATCTAAAAAAAAGCCTCTTGTCCCTACTTTTTTTGTATACAGGAGTTTTCTCTCCCATTCATCAATAAAACTATTTTACCTTATCGAAAAAATAAATATTTAGACAGAGGGGAATAGTGTGAACAAAAGCAGCTTTTCAGGAACAGCAAAGATGAATTTACGGTACCTTACAAAGATAATGCATGAGTGTCATCTTGTTGTTAGTAGCACGTGTATCAGTGAGCTTCAATAGACTGTCCAACTTAAATCCAATGGCAGAACCTGAAGTAAAGAATGACATGGAATTTAGTATTGAAATTTTAATATCCCAAATTTCAAGCTTCTTGACGACACAACTTACAACGTCCTCAGCATGAAATCAGGTCTTACATTCCACCGAACTAATTCAGCCACATAACATAAAGCATAATTTCTTAGTACAAGAAGCAGTAGTAAGTAACAACTAACAATTGTGCTCATATTATTCTCATAAACACTGACTATATTTCTACAATTTTTCAAAACTTTGCAAAGCCTAGCAATTTAATGAATTATGTGACTTAATTTTATCAGTTTGCACTCCGAACATGTGAAACTAAAGGGACTCCACTGGAGCAGAATGAATATAGAGGATTCATATTGCCACCCCAACTAACTTGGGATTACCAAACGACATACTTAGGGTCAAAGTTCATGCTACTTATTTAGGTACAAAATGCTATAAATAATTGAAACCAAACTCCCCTTAATTAATCAAACAATTATTCCCCATTTTAGCAACAAGCAATTATTGCTTTGAATTTTCCCCATAACCAAAGAGCTTAAGTTCCAAAGTTGTAGCATTTAAGAAATTCAATATTGCATTTAGAAAATCAAAATTTCCCCATTACTTTATATTTAAGACAGTTGCAGGTTGTGAAAACCTACATGATGGGAATCAATGGGTCGAACAGATAAAATGCTTGTAATGCTTACTGAGACATTTTAAAGACAAGAATTCTTACCTCTGGCAGTTCCCTGATTTAACGTATTCCCTAGAAACAAAATTTTCTTCATTATTTCCTTCAATTTGGAAGAATTTCGGACCTGCTACATGCACATTGTATTTTGTTAAAAATAAGATTAAAATGAAAGAACAAAGAAGAGAAGAGATACGCAAAACCTAGCAAATTACCTCTTCGCATGCAGAGTTCACAGTGGTTAAGCTTTTCTTGAAGTCTGTCACCTGAAATGAAGCTAAATTCAGATGACACAGAAATTAATTTAGTAAAGAAGATATCTAAATGTACACAAACCTGAGATTTGAACTGAATCTTGAAGAGAAACACTCTTAATTTCGACTCTACTCGTGGCACCTTCATCAACTCCAAAAAGAACTGACAGTCAAAGGTAAAATCAGGAACACCGGTGAAGCATGGGATCTAAGCTACAAGGTACTGTAAAACGATAGCAAGTATCAGCTATTCCTCAAATCTTGAAAGTGCAAGACATCCAACGGCAGGGAAAGGAAACAATTCTCACAAGAATTTCCCACCAAACTTGATAATGGGATACGGGAGTACATCATAAATTCGACTTTAACCACTCTAATCATTCAATCATAAGAAGGTTTAAAAACATTGTTAAAGTAGTCATCGTCATGACTATCTTCCACCTCCCATGATCTCTCAACTCAGTTATCTCTAAAACATTGAAATTCAAATAGTTAAATCCTTTTTTCACCAGGGGACGGCCAGTCGTGATGTTCATCATTTGCTTAGAACTCAAGAGATGTTCATCATTTGGTTAGAACTAAAGTTACTTCCTGAACAATTAAAATTTGGTCAATGAGATTACGTCTTTGAAACAGAAGGCAGTTGAGGTTACTGATGCTATTAGATTGTAAAAGAAGATTTCAGATTGGGCAGTCTTGTCCTGTTACTTAAGGGTAGCTACCATGTCCAACCTAGTAAAGCATCATGTCGTTACATTCCACAATCTAAGATCCAATCATCAGATATAAGTTTACAAAATGTTGCTTACACATTCAGTTCCGAAATATAGCTGGATTGTTCCTTGAAAACCAATCCCAACTTCATAAAGCACTTACGACAAGATATCACGGTAAAGAGAGATGAAACTTGCAAATGATAGGCATGTATAAATTATATTATAGTAACATAAAACAAAAACCATCATCATGCACTAATCAGATAGTAACTATACAATTGATGTGCTGACCTGTTCACACTTTCCGAGAAGCTCTTTGTCACCAGTGTAACCCTGAGCATTTGTTTCAGTAAACAATCATTTAATACATTTAAAAGTAAAAAAAAAAACGTTTGCACAGATATCAACTGAGATAGAGGAGACTGAAAGGAGTAGATGACTAGAGAAGAATGGGAAATCAAAGTCAACATGAAGAAAATCTTGAGACTGATAAACTTCACCTTAAGAAGATCCATCTCATCTTTTGTAGGACAAAACTTTATAAGATTCTCCACCTGATCTGCATCTAAAATAGACTCATCCATTGCCAGTGCAGCTGCCTATGGTCCATAACAGAACAATTGTCATTGCGTAACAAAATAGAACATCGTGAGGACAAAGAAAGAATATTAATCAATCAGCTTGTCCTCAATCTCAGACCAGTTGATTATGCTATACGAATCCTTGGTAAACAGTCTGCTTTATTCGTTAAAAGTTTCTCTTTAAATGTAAATTAATCATTGGTTCTCTAAATCTTGCACTTATCTCTACATTGAGATCACCCACGGATAAGCAAGAATATTCAGGAGAAAGGGAATCACCTAGGTTTACCAAGTCTAGTCCAGCATGTACAACCACGAAGGAAAGAAAGTTTCTTTTTATTTTTCTCCTTTTCTCCGTTAACCCTGACTTCAAGTTTTACACATTTCTGGTACACCTTGACAAAGAAGGAGAGACTAGCCTAATTTGCCATATTGTATATCAAAAGACCAAAAACGTAAAAAGAAAAAGTAGAAAGATGAAAGAGATCTAATAGAAGAAAGGAAAGTCCTATGAGGTCTCAACATGTTGCATGGGACCACAATGAGAAGACTAATTAACAGCAACGTAATTGCTCCATTAACATATCAACCACATTTTTTTTGTGTCTGAGGATTGCAACAGCCTGACAAATTCTTCTTTGCTATTTCTATTGAACAAAGGTAAGTTGGGATAATACCCATCTATCTCAATTGTTTGACCTACTTCCTAGGTATTGTTGTATCCTTTTCAAGCTTAAACATAGTTTGAGTGTAATGTGCATAGGAAAGAAAAGGTAGGAGGAAAACCAAATAAAGTATCTTTTGTATCATGACTTGATAGGGATGGTTGGTTCGCATTATCAGTTTTTCTTCCCTGTATAAGCCCAAAGTAGTCTTGAGTATTGTGAACCATGCTTACAAGAGCAAGTAGCTTTCCTTTGTCCCTACTTTTCTTTTTTCGGTAGATTAAGCACATATATTTAGGCCCTAGAATTTTTACAATGTGATCTGGAAGAAATGTTTAAACTAGTAGGATAACGGAAGAAAGCAAATAATCATCAAAGTCAGGTCACTGACTAGAGATCGGTATTTTCTTATACTATTAGCCATGAGCAGTGTTAAGCGTGACTTCTAGGTGAGCTGAAAGAAGGGAAACTCAGAACATCTGATGTTATAGACTCACTATCCTAAACACAGATATAGAATCCCACTATCCTATTCAGTTATCTTTCGTGACTTAACCCACATATACTCGAAAGCAGCTCCTCTCTCTCTCCCTCTGTGCAATCAGATCAGGATGTTATTTTGTCTGTAAAAGTAAAGGAGGCAAGCCTTCAAAAAAGAAAACCAAAGAAAATAGAAAATAATGAAGAAAAGCACTAAACTAACCATCATGTCTGGAAGTGGCATTTTCACCTTTGTGAGCATAATCTCAGTATTATTCGCCCTTCTTAGGTCAACCTACCAAAGAAATACAGGAGAAAATTAGGAAAAGAAGAACTCAAGCGAGCAGTTAGAAAACAAGGAAAAATAGTTCCTCAAATTAACCAATGTCAAATTCTCATAGAAAGCAACAGTAGTTAATCATCCAAGAGGGATCTGGGGAAAGAAAAGAAAGAAATAAACATGAAAGAACCACGAGAGACTACAAGAATAAAGTATCAAATCAATAGCATTATTTATTTCTTAGATTCTTTGCAGACAGTTCCTAGAAGAAAGGTATTGAGTCATATTAATTACCAGATGAACCTTGTCCGGTTTAGATTCAGCAGACTTCTTCCGTCCTCCAGATTTACCCGAACTACTTGACTTGGGGGTGGCAGAGAAAAGAACCTCAATTTCTGACACATCAAACTCTGGTGCACTTGATTTGGAGTAAAATTATCAGTACTTCATTTTAGTTGAATATAGGCACTGTCAAACTAAAAAATCATGGAACATACATTTGAGGCTCTCCATGTCTCTGTAGTTCCTCCCATAGGCTTCCCTGTAGTGCCCTGGTTACCTTGCTCCAGTGCAATGGCTTTAAATTAGATCTTGTCCGTGAAAGTATTGGAGCTCTCCCAGCAGGAATTCCTCTGCCGGCTGCCCCAGGTCCTTTAGCGCCAAATAGTGGCGGTGGGGGAGGTCCACCACCTGGAGGTCTTGGAGCTCCAGGTGGGGGAGGTGGACCAGGTGCACTACCTCCAGGAGGTGGTGGGGGAGGTGGTCCAGGTCCTCTACCTCCAGGAGGTGGTGGGGGAGGTGGTCCAGGTCCTCTACCTCCAGGAGGTGGTGGGGGAGGTGGTGCTCCATGTATTGGAGGAGGTGGTGGACCGCCACCAGGAGGAGGAGGAGGTGGTGGAGGACCGCCTCGGGGGGGAGGAGGAGGAGGTGGAGGGCCGCCACTAGGGGGAGGTGGAGGAGCTGGAGGGCCACCATCGAGGGGAGGTGGAGGTGGAGGAGCTGGAGGGCCACCACCGGGGGGAGGTGGAGGAGCGGGCCGACTGCAACTTGGAGGAGGTGGAGGATCTGGAGGGCCACCATCGGGGAGAGGTGGAGGATCTGGAGGCCCAACTATTGAAGGAGGTAGAGGCGAAGCTCCAGGTACTGGAGGAGGAGGAGGAGGAGGAGGTGGAGCTGCTGACAATGGAGGAGATGGTAAAGGCGATACATGCAAGGGAGGTGGTAAAGGTGGGGGTCGGGGTGGTTCTCCAGAGAAAGAAGCTGGGGAGGAAGGAGGATGGGGACAAAAAATTGAAGGTGGAGGTGGTGCAGGTGGAATACCATATGAGAGGGGTGGGGGAGGTGGGGGAGGTGGAGGAGGAGTCGCAGATGGAGCATTTCTTGGAGGGGGTGGGGGTGGAGTAGGTGGAGGCAGAATTGGCGCCAGAGCCTTTCTTGAAAGAGGTGGTGGTAAAGGAGGTGGTGGAGGAGTTGAAGTCGGAGCATTTCGTGAAGGAGGTGAAGGTGGGGGAGGTGGAGGTGGAGGAGGTATATTTTGTGAAGGAGTTGAGGTTGGTGAAAGTGGAGCACTCTGCAAAGGTTGTGGAGATGGTGAAGGAGGTGGCAGTGGTGGTGGGGAAGGTGAAGCTGAAACACCAAGTGAAGGAGGTGGCTGGGGTGGAGGAGGAGGAGGAGGCGGCGGTGGTGGTGGTGGAGCACTTGTTGTCAGCAAAGAAGTAACTCTAGGCACAATTGGAAATGGTGGAGGTGGTGGAGGAGGTGGAGGGGCACCGTGCTTTGTAGGTATAGGGGGAGGGGGAGGGGGTGGCTGCGGAGTGGACAGCCCAAAGCTAGACAACTTTGGTGTAATAGGCGCATATAGAGGTGAAGGTGGAGGTGGAGGTGGAGAAAGAGGCCGCAATGGACTTGATGCTGCCAAGGAGTTAGTTGCACAAGCCACATCTGGCAAAGGAGTTGGTGACAATTCCCTACCACCTCTCAGTACAGTAGATGATGTGGGTGGTAAAGTTGGGGGAGGAGGGGGAGGAGGAGGAGGAGGAGGAGAGCTACCCATATGAGTCATTCTCAAGCCATTTGAGGATGGAGGTGGAGGTGGAGGCGGGGTTGGTGGTGATAAGGATATGACATTATGACTACGAGAGCTACCCATGTGAGTCAATCTCAAGCCATTTGATGATAGAGGTGGAGGTGGAGGGGGAGGTGGAGGTGATGATACAGATTTGACATTATGACTGAGTGACAATGGAACAGGCAGAGGGGTGGGGGAGGTGGGGGAGGTGGGGGAGGGAAGGATAGGTGAGATAAAGAATCCGTTGTAATATCGGTTTCCAACGAAGACACGGGTAGCGTTGCAGAATCTGGTAGGTTATTACTTGCTTCCTGAATAGGAGGCAATTCAAGTGATGAAGTGCTTGGATATCGAAATGAAGGCAGTGAAGAAGGTAGGGGACTTTGAGGGGATTCCTGAAGGTCATATGCCTGGCTTTCAACTGATTCTGATGAAGAGGTCATTGCAACAGGTGCCTCCTTGACTGTTGACATATCTAATGATGCTGGACATGAAGAGTGCTTCTTTGGAACACGACCTGCTCCAGCTGGAATTTTAGCTTCTGAAGAAGCTCGAGGAGATGACGATTTTGATTTTAACCCAGATTGAGAATCCTTGGTAACAGCAAGCACAGGTGGAGCACTCTTATACCTTGATGGTGGATATGCCACATGCATTGAATTAGTGTAAGAACCTTTATTAGAAGGGATCCACCGAGATACTGCATTTGGCTTTGCTAGTCGCAACAGAGTGCCCTGAGATTCCTTTTGTTTAGATTTATCTTTAGGTCCAATCCCATCAACAGCAAGTTTGGAGTTGGATACGAGCTGTTTCTTTAGAGATGAAGGTGCCTTTTCATTCTTTCCTTTACTGATATCAGTAGTCAATTTCTGTTGTGAACCCTGCCTCTCCTGTCTAAAAGTGCCTTCTATATCTTGTTTATTCTCCACTTCTTCTGATATGACACTAGCCCCATGTGTTCCTGCTTTAGAGTCCTTGTCGCTAGAAACATCAGAAATCACAGCCTTGGAGTTTATCAAGTCGTCATTATGCGCTAAACCATTTGTTTTTGATGCTTGTTGAGTAGAATCTGCATTTCTCTCTTGTTTGCGATTAACATCAATAAATGCACTATCTTGAAAAGCATGATGCTCCAACTCCTCTTTCCATATTTCAGTGCTATCGTCATCCTGCATACTGTCCTGAACTGAATGGGCATCAGATTCCCCTCTTCCATCCGGTCCATCAATAACATTACTGAATATCTCTTCCACCTCAAAGAACTCCTCTGGTGAATCACCTTCAGTCTCATTATCATCTTCATCTGGCGCTTCTACGGTGATAATAGATGGAACAGCATCAGCATCCGAAAAAAGTACCTGGTACAGAAATAAGCATTCTTCAACTCCTATAGTTCCCTGTTAAAGGATAATGAAAAAAAGAGCCAAGTTCAGAGAAATAGATACCAAACCTCTGCTTTGAACTCCCTAGAAAATTGGTCTTTTGCATCCCATGGGACATCAACTTCATCACGAGTTAACATTAAAACATTTGAGCGAATAAATGCCGTATGAAACATAACTCTGAATATCATTTCTTCCCTAACTAGGTCATCTTCCAAATGGATGCACTCAAGAACAACATCTCCTTGGACACGACAGTGGATATCTATTTTCACTAGCGCACACTCTTCCTGGAGAGGGGAAGTTAGCAGAACACATTTCAGATTTCAGCTAATTAATTGTAAGAGTCAAATGTTTAAAGCTTAGAAGTACCTGTCGGTAGAGGCGGCCATGTTGTTTTGTCTTTGAAGTTGAAAAAAGGAGTTTAGAACTCCTATTGGACGTTGTTGAAGCAGGGTCCTGACCATAGACACGAACCACCAGTCGGCAGCCCTTCCCACCATCAAATAGAGGAAGGACCCTGAGTATGATACAATCTAAAGCGAAAGGTATATCTGATGGCAGCCAGTCTAAGCCAATAGTTCTTCTGGTGATATAATGAAGATACCTAAGCTGAGACGGCTGTGGATTCAGAGGTGATAAAACATAAAGAAGTTCCCTAGGAGCTTGCCTGTATACCATGTCAAGAGTCTTCTGCTCACCAGTGTACTGTTCTCTGTACAAAAGAAGGCCAGCCAGCATGAAAGCAAGTACGGGCCACCCTCCCCTCTCACAGTGCATTAACAGCACATTTTGTTGGCCCTCGAGTGAAAGCCAGCTCTCACTGGATCTCAAGAAGTGCTTGATCATCTCCAGTGGCAATACAGGACACCCCTCATACCGCCGAGGATAATCCATGACAGTCATATCATACTGCGTTAATATATCTGATATTTGGCTCCTCTGATCTCCTTCTTTGAAGTTAAAAACCATGAAAGAAGCATCTGGATAATGGTCCTGTAGCTGAGCTACAATCCCTCCCATGTATGTCTTGTACTCATATTCGTCCAATGCGTCCGTTGAGAAGCAACAATCAAACACTACAAAGTGTGAATTAAAAGGAAAAACAGAGAAACATCAATACTTATAAAAACCAACCACAGTAAGTTATTGGTCTAAACTATATCCACCTTTAAAATGATGAAGATAGTAAGCTTTACAGATATCACTTAAAATTGTAACATGGTATCTTGAGCAAGTTCATCCCCAAGCCACAGAGCTCAATAACTAGGCAAACCACCAAAATAACGGAGCATCAGATTTCAGCATTCTTTTTAAACAAGCTGAATTTTCAGCACTATTTATTTTTCAGCTCATTCACTTAAAAGCAATTTCTGATTATTTTTTTAATGAACGATGGTGTCCTAGCCAGCTTGCGCACGCCTCATACTATTCCACCAGCTACCTGTTACCTCCCACCAGCACAAGTACCGAGTAACCCTTAGGCATATTTTGGCAATTCGTGATAATTCTCATATTTTGGCATTTGTTTAGGAACTGAAACAAAAGCCATTGAGAATAGCTTTTCAACTTTTGGCAAAACTGAAAAACTGAGCCAAAAGTGTACTCCAGAGGCTCAAAAACTGAAATGTACACATTTTCAGATGCTCAAAAATACAGAGAAAGACAAAAAAACAGCATAATTTGGGAAAAGAAACATACCATAGACCCGTTCAGAGATCTCTAGAAGCCGATCCGGCGGCTTCCTATAGAAGAATCGTCTGAACAGCGCCATCTAATGGCGCTGTATCTCTATCAATTGCATCCAAAACCCCTTGGATGTACCCCAATTGATCCCTAAAATGTTTCAATGGATCCTCAACAAATTTGCAAATATGACATTTACATTTACAATTAATAAAGAAAACCCAAATGGGTCGGTGATCAATTCAGAATTGGAGCTGGACTTTTGTTAAAATTAAGAGCAGCTCAGTTTGCAATTGAAATGGATAATGTGGAACAGAATTATTATGAAGAAAAAACAAGATTTAAAGTAGGGAAAGTGACAGTAAAATAAAAAGGAGAGAATAATAATATGATGAAAATGAGATGCAATGATGATCATTGCCATTGATGAAACTGGGAAGGTGGTAGACAAACAGGAACCGGATTCGGAACTTGACCCGAAACCTGTTACGGTCGTTGATCGTTAGATTTGACAAACTAATGTCTATGTACACGTGGCATATGTCCACATCTCAAAGCTGACACAAAGAGAATTTGACAGAAGGAGATCTGTTTTCCTGTTCCAGACAAAAGACCAACTTCTTTTATAAAAGTCACAATCGAACCTAGTATAGTTTTGTCCTATTTGGGGTCAGTTCCCTTTTATTTTTTGTCTTCTTTAATTTTTTATTAGATAGATAGATAAAGTAGAATTGAGAAGAAAAGATATTAATGTCTCTTGATTTTTAAAATTTCAAATAGTTGTTTTCGATTTTTTATTTATTGAAATGATATATATATATATATATATATATATATATATATATATATATATATAAACTGGAAGTTTACAGCTTGTTTGGATTGTTGTTACATGTCGTTATTTAATGTATCGTATTGTTTTGCATTGTATTGTTTGATAAATACACTGTTTGGTATCGTTTGCTATTGTTTCATGATGTCACGCACCAACAATATGAGAAATAAACCTGCAATATTACTAAGAAAAAACGGATACATAGTAGAATTATTATATAAAAGAGTAGGGCAATATGATTATTTATAAGAAGGACGGGCAAGATGAGGAAAAAAAAGCAAGGTAACGATGCCACCATATCAAATTTGTCGTTCCATAAAATGACACTTTTCGTCGTTACGTAACGACGAATTTAACGATACAATACAATAAAATTTAAGTAACAATCAAAACAAACATTATATTTAAAGTAATAATACGATACAATACAAATATACAATAGGTAACCAAACAAGTTGTTAGTACAAGGTTATCACGTTGTAGCTGTTGATTCAATTCTATTGTCCTTCTTTTCTTTTCCATTACTGATTGCACTATATGATTTAAAATAAATAGCTTAAAAATATGTTTACCATTAGCACAATTTTATGTGATATATTTTTTATTTTAGTTTTCTAAAAGTTTCAGAACTTTTAGTTCACTATTACAATTAGTATTTTTCTCATGAATTAAATGACAATTCAGATCCATTACCAAGTTAAATATAGACAATAAAATATGATGTATTCACGAATGAATATAACTTTTTGTTTTCTTTTTATTGGAACAACCAGTGTATATATTTAATATATATGAAGTTAACTTAAATGGTTAAATTCCTTGCCGAATAAGCTTTCATTGCATAAAAGTGATCACAAAGTTGAATAATCTACACATTCTGGGCTCTGGCACGTGATAGCACGTTTAGAATTGCGTGGCAGTATTTAAATTTATTTTTTTGAACAGTATTTTAAGATTAAAAAATAAGAGTCAAAACAAAGAAAACAAGAGGAGGTAGAAATTAAGAAATAGGATAAAGATATTGGCGTACGTGCTTTGGGGTCACGCTAGCTAGGCAGAAACTTCAATAAACACTCTAAAGTAAAAACAAATATAGAGAAACTGATATATTATTCGGATTAAAATTGATGTACATAATGAACTAAAATCTTTTTTATTTATAGAAGAAAGGAAGTTGTTGTGTAAACTGCTACTGTAAGTTGCTGTGTAAGCTGCTACTATACCAAATATGGATAATCTTCTACTGAAAGTAATATTTATCCATAACGGAGTACTGAAAGGATAAGTTCATTGTACCGAGTATAGATAATCTTCTACTGGGGGTAATGTTTATCCATAACGGAGAACTGAAAGACTAAGCTCATTATACCCGGTATGGATAATCTTCTACCGAGAGTAATGTTTATCCATAACGGAGTATCGAAACGATAAGCTTATTATACCCGGTATGGATAATCTTCTACCTGAGGTAATATTTATCCATAATGGAGTATCGAAAGGATAAGCTTATTATACCCGGTATGGATAATCTTCTACTGGGGGTAATGTTTATCCATAACCGGGTACCGAAGTAATAAACTTCTTTAGGAAACTTATTTCTAATAGAGTACTAAATAGATAAACATATTTACGGCGGAGTCCCATATGGATAAGCTTCTTCAGGAAGCTTATTTACAATGGAGTACTAAATGAACATCCATAATACAATATATTTATAACACTCCCCCCTGGATGTTCATTAAAAGATAATGTGCCTCATTAAAACCTTACTAGGAAAAATCACGTAGGAAAAAATCCTAGTGAAGGAAAAAAAGTACACATATTTAGTAATACGCATTGTTAGGTGTCTCATTAAAAACCTTATAAGGAAACCCTATGGGAAAAAACCTTAGTAAGGAAAAAAAGAGTGCATCGCGTATTTTACTCCTCCTGATGAAAACCTTGTTTCAAATATTTGAGTCTCTGCATTCTAATCTTGTATCTGCATAACCAATACGATCAACACCACCTATAAATGCATAACAATTACACTAAGATAGAGTATTTAAGGACCAAGGAGTTCATCATCCTCTTCTGGAGGTCGGTACGGATCCTTATTCACTTCAAGTGATCGAACACCCATTGATGTACTTAATGGGTGCGCTTTGTCCATGAAAAAGCGTTTAAAGACCCTTTCTGTATAGGTAAATTAATGGATAAAGATCTCATTTGCTAAATATTCAATTTGCAGACCAAAGACAAATTTTTGTTTTTCCAAGATCTTTCATCTCAAATTCTTTCTTAAGATATTCAATTGCCTTTTGGAGCTCTTCTGGAGTTCCAACAAATTTTATGTCATCAACATAAACAGTAAGTATAACAAATTCTAATGACATTTTCTTTATAAAAATACATGGACAAATAACATCATTTATGTAATCTTCTTTCGGCAAATATTTACCGAGGCGATTATACCACACGCGCACTGATTGCTTTAAATCGTACAAAGATCTTTATAATTTGATCGAGTACATTTCTCAAGACTTTGAATTATATGCTTCAGGCATTTTCAATCCTTCAAGGATCTTCATAGAGATTTAATCAAATAAGTCATATAGGTTAAGACTTGTATCTAAATGGTATGACATCTTCAAGTGTCTGGACTGCTGGTCCGATCCTCACAATTTTTTACAATATTATGCACTATTTTGTATCAAATATATCGTCGACGATCATTTTGTGTCAGTTCTTAAGCAACATAACTTGTTGAGATCTCATCACTTTCTTTATTTTCAGGTACCTGAACTTCTTCGGGAGTTTCATGAAATGTTATGTCGTGGGCTCTTCTAAAGCTTATTTCCTCCTCATTATGATCATTTTGATCATTAGCTCCTACCATTTTTCAAGGATTGTTACCTTTGGAACCGATTGGTCTACCACGCTTCATGCGTATAGTAAACTCTATCCTTCAGGGACTTTGATTTTAATAGGAGCATTTGTAGTTGAAATATGATATTAAATTTTAGATCAGTAAATGCTTCTTGCATTTGACTTGAATTATCTTCTAAGTGAGGATCATATTAATAATAATTCGATTCATATAGCATATTTTTCAGCTGTTTATTCCATCCCCCAAATGTTAGAAAAATTAACATATATCCCCAAAATCTTCTTTGAGAAACATATCTTTGTGTATTGTGGTAGAGAAATTAATCATATACCATACATCAAAAGATAGTAAAAATATTTGATTTCTAATCCTAAACCAATTGTGAGGGGAGGACTTTATCATATATTGTTGGCCTGATGCATACAAGTGTTGTTGTATGCAATTTAGAATATCTTAGACCAACACATGAAACTTTGTTCTCATAAGAAATAGTTTAGCTATTAGTAGGAGGTATTCAATGCTAAACCAGCTTGGATAAAAACCAACATTATCAAGATGAATTGTCTTGATTTCATAATTTGAAAGTTATGCTCTTAATTGAGAAAAGCAATCTGAAATATCAAACTGCAGGTTGACAATAAACATACATGTAACCATCTTATATATGCATCTATAAGTGGTTCACATGATAGGTGAATGAGCCCATATTCACCTTTTATATATTTTAGAATCAGGGGTCTTAGTCCCAACTTTAGTTGGTATAATCAATTTATTATGAGAACAAGCAACACAGGAGAATTCTTGAAGAATCTTCTAGTGCTTCAATATATGCTTATCTGAATTCTTAAATAGCTCATTCAAAAATGGCAAATGAAAACTTCAAGTTTATCATGACATGTGTTATCTCTTATTAAACTTCTGGTTTACTATGGCATAAACTTTTGCATTAGTAAACTTCTGGTTTACCGTAACTGCTTTTGCATTAGTAAACTTCTGATTTACTGTGACACATGATATAATATAAATTGAAGAATAAGGCGGGTAACTTCTCACATACATATTATTTTATCCCCTATGATTGTGGAAACATGAAAATTTTCAATCTTCCAGTCATTTATAGTCTCAATATGATAGTCATTTGTATTAGTAAACTTCATGTTTAATACAACATATGTTTTGACCATAATAATATAATATGAATGACATATTTGTATATAAGATCTTCGAGAGCCTTCATTTATTATCGACAATCTAATATTTATCGGACATTACTGGTGTCATGTGTCTTCTAGGCAAACAGTTAGCTCTTCAGGAGTTGTTGATACATTTTGTACTATCAAATATTGCTCATACACTTCTGGTATCATGAGAGAAAATCACAATCAAATAAACAATGTAAAACAATTGTTTAAGCACAAGAAAACTCTTCTTCATAATATTTTCCTACTTCAGGAGGCAATTACAATTGTGTTACTTCTTCAGGAGAAACTTTAAAGTACGAAATATTGAGTATATATTCTCTCAATTATATTAACTCTTCTGGAGGTGAATTGTAATAATATTCACATCAAGAGCGCGTTCATATTTACCAGATTTATTAATATTGTCACATTCATTTCAGGGAATGGATTAATATTATCAAAAGTTCTCATCATTCAGGAAATCTAACATAATTATCTGAATGAGCATTAATCACATCAAATTGTGATGCCTCAACCTCTTTTAAAATATTTACTACTTCAGGATCAAATCGATGATAGGACCAAACTTATTGTTGTATGTGAAAGTAGACAAAACAAAAGAAAGAAAAATTAAAAAGAGATGAAAATATGATGTAAGCGCTTACATCGACATTCTTGTGATGTAAGCGCTTACCTCAGCATTCTTATGATGTAAGCGCTTACATCGGCATTCTTATGATGTAAGCGCTTACCTCGATAGGACATTCAAATGCTTATAAATAGGGGTCTACATTTTCATTTGTAGAACATCCCAAAACTTTCTTTCTCTCTTCAATTAATAAAGAGCTATTCTTTGTGTGGCCGTGGAGTAGGCAAAAATTGTCGAACCACATAAATCTTGTCTTGTCTTGTTTTGTGCAATTTATTGTTTCTCTCCTAAATATCCTTTTCCTTCTATTATCTTGACACGCTTCCTCAACAACTGGTATCAGAGCACAGACAGTGTAATTTTGGTAGAAAAGTACAGTATTGGTGCAGGTACTATTCACAAGAATAGTGCGACACTATTGATCATCGTTACTATTCACAAGCACTATTCACATAAATTGTTTTTGTGAAAAATGGCATCGGAAGAAGGGAAGGTTAAGATTGACAAGTTCAATGGCAAAGATTTTGGATTCTGGAAAATGCAAATAGAGGACTATTTGTATCAGAAAAAAATTACACTTACCTCTGACCGAGGTGAAACCGGAGACTATGTCCAAAGCGGATTGGGATCTATTAGATCGCCAAGCTCTTGGTGTGATTCGTTTGATGCTAACACGAAATGTGGCATTCAACATCATTAACGAGAAGACCACTGCAGGCCTGATGAAGGCATTATCAAATATGTATGAGAAGCCATCTACTTCAAATAAAGTCTATTTGATGCGTCGATTGTTCAACTTAAAAATGACAGAAGGTGGATCAGTCACGGAACATATCAATGAGTTTAATACAATATTAACTCAGTTGAGTTCTGTTAATATAACAATTGATGACGAAATCAGGGCGTTGATTCTACTATCATCTCTACCGGAGAGTTGGTCTGCAACAGTAACTGCAGTTAGCAGTTCATTAGGAAGTACCAAACTCAAATTGAATGATATTAGAGACTTGGTTCTAAGCAAAGATATTCGCCGAAGAGAATCAAGTGATTCCCCAGGATCTGCTTTTAGTACCGAAAGCAGGGGAGAATCAACCAAAGAGGACAAATTTATGGTCGTGGCAGATCAAAGTCAAGGAGAAGAGGACAATCCAAAAATCGCAAGGACATTACTTGTTGGAATTGCGATAAAAAGGGTCACTACAGTAGTCAATGTAGAGAACCAAAGAAGAAGAAGGAAGAAAATTCAGCAAATGTAATTGCTGAACAAGTCGGTGATGCACTAATTTGTTGTGCAGACAGTCCAGTCGAATCTTGGATTCTGGACTCAGGTGCATCCTTTCACTCTACATCATGCAAAGAATTATTGCATAATTATAACATCTCGACATTGCCGGAAAAGGTGAAGTTCATATAAAGACTTCACAACGCACGCTATGGAAATTGCAAAATGTACGATATGTTCCTGGCCTCAAGAAAAATCTGATATCTATGAGTCAGATTGACAATGAAGGATATACAACAACATTCGGCAACGGATCGTGGAAGATAACGAAAGGGAATTTGGTTGTGGCACGAGGCTTCAAAAGGGGAACACTGTATGCAACTGCAATAGAAAAAGATACTATAACAACAGTTGATCATGGTCGTGATACAACATTGTGGCACCGGAGGCTCGGGCATATGAGTGAGAAGGGAATGAAGTTTTTGGCATCCAAAAAGAAGTTGTCAAACCTAAAACATGTTGAATTAGGTTTGTGCGAAGATTGCATTTACGGGAAACAAAAGAGAGTTAGTTTCTCAAAGGTGGGAAGGACGCCAAAGAAAGAGAAGCTGGAACTAGTGCATACAGATGTGTAGGGACCAACTCCTGTAACTTCTCTAGGAGGCTCACGCTATTATGTCACCTTCATTAATGATTCCACAAGAAAGGTATGGATTTATTTTCTGAAAAATAAATCTGATGTATTTGTTACCTTTAAAAGATGGAAAGCTGAAGTTGAAAATCAGACAAGTCTAAAGTTAAAATGTCTGAAGTCTGACAATGAAGGAGAGTATGACAGCCAAGAGTTCAAAGCATTTTGCTCGGAGAATGGGATCAGAATGATCAAGACAGTTCCTGGAACACCGGAACAAAATGGTGTTGCTGAGAGGATGAACACAACACTGAATGAATGAGCCAGAAGTATGAGAATACATTCTGGATTGCCGAAGTATTTTTGGGCTGAGGCTGTTAACACGACAACTTACCTCATAAACAGGGGACCCTCTGTACCGCTGAATTTTGAAATTCCTGAGGAGGTATGGACTGGAAAGGAGGTAACTCTCTCACATCTGAAATTTTTTGGTTGTGTTGCTTATGTGCATGTAAACTCTAATGATAGAGATAAGCTTGATTCTAAAGCAAAGAAATGTTTCTTTATTGGCTATGGTGATGATAATTTTGGTTATCGGTTTTGGGATGATCATAATAGAAAGATCCTAAGACACAGTAATGTCACATTTAATGAAATTGTGATGTACAAGGACAAGCTTGAAGTAGAACCAACCAACACCAGCAAACAGACAATGTCTGAAACAGTTGAGTTAGAAGAAATCTCAGAAAATGAAGTAGCTAGAGGGATTACAACTGATTCTAAAATTGAAGATGAAGAACCAGAAGCCGAATTTGAAGAAGAACTAGAAGCCGAACCTGAAGCGGAACCAGAGATAGAATCAAATCCAGAACCAAATCTAGAATCAGGACCTGAATCAAATTCGGATTCTGTTACTCATGAACCTACATTGAGGAGATCTAAAAGAGTCACGAATGCTCCGGATAGGTTAACTCTCTCTCTTCACTATTTACTTCTTACTGATGCTGGAGAACCAGAGCATTTTGTTGAAGCAATGCAGGTGATAGACTCTAATAAGTAGAAGCTAGCCATGAAAGAAGAGATGAATTCTCTTCAAAAGAATAAAACATGGATACTTACGGAGTTACCAAAAGGAAAGAAGGCATTACAGAACAAGTGGGTGTACAGAGTCAAGGAAGAGCATGATGGTAAGAAGAGATACAAAGCACGATTAGTAGTAAAAGGCTTTCAGCAGAAGGAAGGAATTGACTACACCGATATCTTCTCTCATGTAGTCAAATTAACTACTATCAGGTTGGTGCTAAGTATCGTAGCTGCAGAAAATTTGCATTTGGAGCAGCTAGATGTTAAAACTGCTTTCTTGCATGGTGACCTTGAAGAAGACATCTACATGAAGCAACCTGAAGGTTTTCAAGTTTCTGGTAAAGAAAACCTTGTGTGTAAGTTGAAGAAGAGTTTGTATGGTTTGAAACAAGCTCCCCGACAATGGTACAAGAAATTTGATGGATTCATGCATAAAAATGGTTTCACACGATGTGAGATGGACCATTGCTGTTATATCAAAAATCTTGATGAATCCTATATCATTTTATTGTTGTACGTTGATGATATGCTAATTGCAGGATCTAGCATAAATGAGATCAACTTGGTTAAGCAACAACTGGCGGAGGAGTTTGAAATGAAAGACTTAGGACCAGCTAAGCAAATGCTTGGGATGAGGATTAGCAGAAACAAGTCGGAAGGAACCTTAAAGTTGTCTCAAGAAAAGTACATACAGAAGGTACTAAGCAGGTTCAGTCTTCATGATGCAAAAACCAGAAGCACTCCACTTGGAAGCCATCTAAATCTGTCAAAGGACCAATCACCTAAGACAGATGAAGAAAGGAAGTACATGTCCAAAGTTCTGTATGCTTCAACAGTAGGAAGTTTGATGTATGCTATGGTTTGCACTAGACCTGACATAGCCCATGTAGTTGGAGTTGTCAGTAGATACATGTCAGATCCAGGAAAGGAGCATTGGGAAGGTGTAAAATGGATATTGCGATATCTCAAAGGCACCTCAGGTATGACACTTTGTTTTAAAAAGAGCAATATTATCTTACAAGGTTTTGCTGATGCAAATTTAGGTGGCAATCTGGATAGTCGAAAAAGTACCACGGGCTACGTGTTCACCTTGGGTGGTACTGCTGTTAGTTGGATGTCCATACTTCAGAAAAGTGTTGCTCTATCTACCACTGAAGCAGAGTACATGACAATCTCAGAAGCTGGAAAAGAGATGATTTGGCTCAAGAATTTTCTTAAAGAGCTAGGTAAAGAGCAGGACAATTGTGAGCTTTTCAGCGATAGCCAGAGTGCAATTCATCTTGTCAAGAATCCAGTGTTTCATGCAAGATCGAAGCATATCCAGTTGAGGTATCATCATATCCGAAAGTTGATAAATGAAGGAACTTTTTCCCTACAGAAGATACCAGGATCAAAGAACCCGTCAGACATGTTGACCAAAGTTGTCGGTGTTGACAAACTGAGGTTGTGCACTGCCTCAGTTAGCCTTCAAGACTGATAGAGTGAAGGCGCCACCAGAGAATAGCAAATCTTTCTTTATTTTCTTTCTTGATGTAACATAGGTTTGAGGGGGAGATTGATAGGACCAAACCTATTGTTGTATGTGAAAGTAGACAAAACAAAAGAAAGAAAATCAAAAAGAGATGAAAATATGATGTAAGCGCTTACATCGACATTCTTGTGATGTAAGCGCTTACCTCAGCATTCTTATGATGTAAGCGCTTACATCGGCCTTCTTATGATGTAAGCGCTTACCTCGGCAGGACATTCAAATGCTTATAAATAGGGGTCTACATTTTCATTTGTAGAACATCCCAAAACTTCTTCTTTCTCTCTTCAATTAATAAAAAGCTATTCTTTGTGTGACCATGGAGTAGGCAAAAATTGTCGAACCACGTAAATCTTGTCTTGTCTTGTCTTGTGCAATTTATTGTTTCTCTCCTAAATATCATTTTCCTTCTATTATCTTGACACGCTTCCTCAACAATCGAGACGTGTATTTAATATAGAGAATATTTATGTAGCTTATCTTCAATTGTAACTATACAAAGCTTAAATTATCACTTCTGGTGATCATAGGCATATACCACTTCTGGTGGTTAACAAAATATAATTACAATGAGATATAAGAAATATAACCACTTCTGGTGGTTGTATATTTCTTGCAAACTCTGCTAGAGTTTAAATTGATCTAATAATGTTATCCATATTCTTCAAAATGACATAAATAAGATATAGTATAGTAAACATCATTATCAAATCATAATTTTTCTTTATGTACAACAATTACATAACTATACTATCTATTACAAACAACAAAAATTAAAATATTTACATTTCTACAGATTCACCACTGATTACATGACTTGTTTCTCCTTCTCGGAGTGCAAGGTAATCAGCTACATCTAAATGCATGAAGTCTAAATTATCTTCAGAAATAAAATTTGCTTCAGCATTTTTCTCTGTCTTCTTTAGGGAGTCTTGATAAAGCTCAACCAGGTGCTTTGGCGTACGACAGGTACGTGATCAGTGCCCTTTTCCTCCACATCTATAACATGCATTTTCTGCAGTTGGTACTTGTACCGCTTCATGCTTTTGTTCATTCCTTTTTCACTGCTGGTGGTGAGGAGGGTTCTTTGGTGCATTATTATTACCATGATTAAAATTTCTTCCCCGACCACGGCCATGACCACGACTGGGGCCATCACCTCTTCCACGTCTAGCTTGGTGGAAGTTCGTCTCATTCACTTTAGGGAATGGACAAGAACCAGTAGGTCGGCTTTCATGTTTTTTTATTAATAGTCCATTATGTTGCTCGACTATAAGAAGATGTGAGATAAGTTCAGAATACTTTTTAAATCCCATCTCTCGATATTGCTACTGCAGGAGCATATTCGAGGCATGAAAAGTGGTGAAAACTTTCTCCAACATATCATGATCAGTAATATTATCACCACATAATTTCAATTGTGAAATAATTCTTAACATAGCAGAATTATATTCACTTATATATTCAAAATCTTGTAGCCTTAGATGAGTCCAATCATAACGTGCATGTGGAAGAACGACCATCTTCAGGTGGTCATATCTATCTTTCAAATTATTCCATAGTATGACTGGATCTTTAATAGCGAGATATTCCATTTTCAGGCCCTCATCCAGGTGATGGCATAGGAATATCATTGCTTTGGCACGGTCTTAGTTTGATGCCTGATTTTTATCCTTGATAGTGTCTGCCAGACTCATCGGATCAAGATGAATTTCAGCATCAAGCACCCAAGACATGTAGCTTTTGTACGATATATTCAGGGCTACAAATTCAAGTTTAGAAAGATTTGACATTATATAGAAAAAGAAAGTTCGTACCTCAGATACTTTCAAAATATTTGCTCGAGATGACAGAGTCTCGTGCTGATAACGTGTTATAATATAAAGACTGTAAAGTAAAGACAAGTATAGAGAGAAACTAATATATTATTCGAATTCAAACTGATGTACATAATGAACTGAAATCTCTTCTATTTATAGAAGAAAGGAAGCTGTTGTGTAAGCTGCTACTATGCCAGATATGGATAATCTTCTACTGAGAGTAATGTTTATCTGTAACAGAGTACTGAAAGGATAAGCTCATTGTACCAGGTATAGATAATCTTCTACTGGGGGTAATGTTTATCCATAACGGAATACTGAAAGAATAAGCTCATTGTACCCGGTATGAATAATTTTCTACCGGGGGTAATGTTTATCTATAACGGAGTATCGAAAGGATAAGCTTATTGTACCCAGTATGAATAATCTTCTACCGGGGGTAATGTTTATCCATAACGGAGTATCAAAGAATAAGCTTATTATACCCGGTATGGATAATCTTCTACTGGGGGTAATATTTATCTATAACCGAATACCAAAGTAATAAGCTTCTTCAGGAGGCTTATTTTCAATAGAGTACTAAATAGATAAACATATTTACGACGGAATCCCATATGAATAAGTTTCTTCAGGAAGCTTATTTACAAAAGAGTACTAAATGAACATCCATAATATAATATATTTATAACATTAATCAGAGTACTCCTGTAATAGAAGGACTCGTCAACGTGGTTGACATTCGATTAAAGGACACTTTATCTGATGCAGAGATGCCGCATTCACGTCGCAGCATATTTAAAATATTAAGTATTTCATGCTACACTTCTAAGAAATGGAAACTAGAAAAATTATTAAATTAAAAAGAAAAGTGTGCAAATTAAGCACGTATCTCTTTTTTGAGCCAATGACTTTGAGCAATTATGGACGCATAGTACTATCACATTTTCAACCTTCTCCAACTTGGATTGAGCCCAGCACTTGAGTTCAAAGAGGCCCTGGTGGGGTTTTTTACGAGAAAATCTTACTTTATACTCATTAATTTTAAATTATTTATTTTTGAAATTTTTACCTCATATACTAAAGGTTAACACCTTATTTATTTTAAATAAATATCATTTAAAAAAATTATATTTTATAGATATTTTAAAATATTTAATTTTGGTTACCTTCCAGCCTTAAGCCACTAAATACGTTAATCAGTTACAATATTTTCTTTCTCTCTCTACTTTGATACATCCCATTCTCTTCTCCCATCCCATTAAAACTTCTGATTCTCTTCTTCTTCTCTGTCTAGTTCGCTTGCGATTTCTCCTCCGTCGATATTCTCCATTGTAGTAGGAGAATTGTTAAAGTATAGTTGCACTCGCAAGATTAGAAGGACGGAATTGACTGATAGAATTCAAACTTTGGACTTCTTCTCACTTCTCCCGCAGCTTCTTATACTGATGAAAATGACTCATACCAGAGTTAGAGATTTGGGTTTTCATATCGCCCATGGAATGGCCGACAGCGTTCGTGACCCCGTTTGTAATTTTGATGCGTGGGAATAGTGAGATTCAGGGTTTTTGCTCGACGGCGGATTCGCCGGAAATTAGGGTTTGTTCTTGAACAAAGACGACGGAGTTTGGGGCTGAGCAACTTGATTTTATGTTAATATATTTCAATGTATTTTCAACGTATCACGCTGTATTTTCATGTATTTCATTGTAATTCAATGTATTTCGTTGTATTCCATGTATTTCATTGTATTCGCTGTCTTTTTTTCTCATTGTATTTCAATATATCTCGCTATATTCTATGTATTTCATTGTATTCACTGTCTCGCTATATGCCATGAATGTATTCATAAGTTTTTTTAATTAATATAATTTATGTATTCAGATGTATTATATAATTTCTCTGACGATTGCTATTTTTTTGAGTATTTTTCGGTTGAGAATCTTTTTTATAACTGAAAATACAAAATTTATGTGTTATAATTGAGTTTGTTGAATTATATTAGGAGTCTATTATGTTAATTGATTCACTTTCCCTTTTAAAAACAGTGTAATCTCCTATTTCACGCCGTGAATACAGTCGAATACAATAATCTGTCCAGCTGTAATCCCATGTTTTACTCCATGAATACAGTCGAATACACTCGAATACACCAACTGATTAGCTGGACTTCCCTGATTCACGCCTATTTTTGCTACTGTATTCATGAATACAATAGCTTAAATACATTAAATACATCTTATAACCACATAAAAGGTATCTATAATCCGTAATATAGCAAATGATATCTATAGATAACTAATTACTACTAAAAGATAGTGTTTTATGAAAATTTCCCTTTATTTTTTAATGTTCAGGCCCAAACTATTTACTACTCGTAAAAATTACGTAGGGTAGTCACTATTTAAAGTGATATTTATTTTTTATCTAGCATTTTTAATGCTGAGCAAAAATAATCACTAGTCTATTAAAATTAATATGAAAAGACCGAATTACCCTTTCCTTCCCAAACGGAAATATAGTTGGAAAGACTGGGTGGGCGGAGCTAGACTTGGCGGCGATACAAGCAATAAGTAGAAGTCTCTTTTTCATTATTTGATTTGATAATTTGTTAATTGTTATAAATATATTATATTATGGATGTTCATTTAGTACTCCGTTGTAAATAAGCTTCCTGAAGAAGCTTATCCATATGGGACTCCACAGTAAATATGTTTATCTATTTAATACTATATTGGAAATAAGCTTCGTGAAGAAGCTTATCACTTCGGTACCCGGTTATGGATAAACATTACCCCCAGTGGAAGTTTATCCATACCGGGTATAATAAGCTTATCACTTCAGTACCCAGTTATGGATAAACATTACTCCCGGTAGAAGATTATCATACCGGGTATAATAAGCTTATCTTTTCAGTACCCGATTATGGATAAACATTACCCCCGGTAGAAGATTATCCATACCGGATATAATAAGCTTATCCATTCAGTACTCCATTATGGATAAATATTGCTCTCAGTAGAAGATTATCCATATCTGGTACAGCATCAGCTTATAGTAGCTTACACTGCAGCTTGTAGTAACAGCTTACACAACAGCTTATAGTAGCTTACACTGCAGCTTGTAGTAGCAGCTTACACAGCAGCTTCCTTTCTTCTATAAATAGAAGAGATTTCAGTTCATTATGTACATCAGTTTGAATTCGAATAATATATCAGTTTCTCTATATACTTGTCTTTACTTTATAGTCTTTATTTTATAACACGTTATCAGCACGAAGCTCTACCATCTCGAGCAAATATTTTGAAAGTATCTGAGGTAAGAACTTTCTTTTCCTAAATAATGTCAAATCTTTCTAAACTTGAATTTGTAGCCCTGGATATATCGGGCAAAAGCTACATGTCTTGGGTGCTTGATGCTGAAATTCATCTTGATGCGATGGGTCTGGCAGACACCATCAAGGATAAAAATCAGGCATCAAACCAAGACCGTGCCAAAGCAATGATATTCCTACGCCATCACCTTGATGAGGGCCTGAAAATGGAATATCTCACTATTAAAGATCCAGTCATACTGTGGAATAATTTGAAAGATAGATATGACCACCTGAAGATGGTCGTTCTTCCACAGGC
This sequence comes from Nicotiana sylvestris, assembly GCF_000393655.2. Classification (NCBI taxonomy): domain Eukaryota; kingdom Viridiplantae; phylum Streptophyta; class Magnoliopsida; order Solanales; family Solanaceae; genus Nicotiana; species Nicotiana sylvestris. The sequence continues at coordinate 194,829,434 of NC_091062.1, forward strand.
ACGTTATGATTGGACTCATCTAAGGCTACAAGATTTTAAATCTATCAGTGAGTATAATTCTGCTATGTTCAGAATTATTTCCCAATTAAAATTATGTGGTGATAATATTACTGATCATGATATGTTGGAGAAAACTTTCACCACTTTTCATGCCTCGAATATGCTCCTGCAGCAGCAATATCGAGAGATGGGATTTAAAAAGTATTCTGAACTTATCTCACATCTTCTTATAGCAGAGCAACATAATGGGCTATTAATGAAAAATCATGAAAGCCGACCTATTGGTTCTTGTCCATTCCCTGAAGTGAATGAGACGAACTTCCACCAAGCTAAACGTGGAAGAGGTCGTGGCCCCAGTCGTGGTCATGGCCGTGGTCGGGGAAGAAACCCCAATCATGGTAATAATAATGCACCAAAGAAGCCTCCTCACCACCAGCAGTGGAAAAGGAAGGAACAAAAGCATGAAGCGGTGCAAGCGCCAAATGTAGAAAATGCATGCTATAGATGTGGAGGAAAAGGGCACTGGTCACGTACTTGTCGTACGCCAAAGCACCTGGTTGAGCTTTATCAAGCCTCCCTGATGAAGACAGAGAAAAATGCTGAAGCAAATTTTATTTCTGAAGATAATTTAGACTTCATGCATTTGGATGTAGCTGATTACTTTGCACTCCCAGAAGGAGAAACAAGTCATGTAATCGGTGGTGAATCTGTAGAAATGTAAATATTTTAATTTTTGTTATTTGTAATAGATAGTATGGTTATGTAATTGTTGTACATAAAGAAAAATTATGATTTGATAATGATGTTTACTATAATATATCTTATTTATGTCATTTTAAAGAATATGGATAATATTATTAGATCAACTTAAACTCTAGCAGAGTTTGCAAGAAATATACAACCACCAGAAGTAGTTATATTTCATATATCTCATTGTAATTATATTTTGTTAACCACCAGAAGTGGTATATGTCTATGATCACCAGAAGTGATAATTTAGGCTTTCTATAGTTACAATTGAAGATAAGCTACATAAATATTCTCTATATTAAATGCACGCCTCGATTTGCTCCTGAAGTAGTAAATATTTTAAAAGAGGTTGAGGCATCACAATTTGATGTGATTAATGCGCATTCAGATAATTATGTTCGATTTCCTGAAGGATGAGAACTTTTGATAACATTAATCCATTCCCTGAAGTGAATGTGACAATACTAATAAGTCGGGTAAATATGAACGCGCTCTTGATACAATTCACCTCCAGAAGAGTTAATATAATTGAGAGAATATATACTCAATATTTCGTATTTTAAATTTGCTCCTGAAGAAGTAACACAGTTGAAATTACCTCCTGAAGTTGAAAAATATTATGAAGAAGAGTTTTCGTGTGCTTAAACAATTGTTTTACATTGTTTATTTGATTGTGATTTTCTCTCATGACACCAGCAGTGTCTGAGCAATATTTGATAGTACAAAATGTATCAATAACTCCTGAAGAGCTAAATGTTTGCCTAAAGAATACATGACACCAGTAGTGCCAGATAAATATTAGATTGTGGATAATAAATTAAGGCTCTCGAAGAGCTTATATACAAATATGTCATTCATATTATATGATTATGGTCAAAACATATGTTGTAGTAAACCTGAAGTTTACTAATACAAATGGCTATCATATTGAGACTACAAATGATTGGAAGATTGATAATCTTCATGTTTCCACAATCATAGGGGGTAAAATAATATGTATGTGAGAAGTTACCTGCCTTATTCTTTAATTTGTACTATATCATGTATCACAGTAAACCAGAAGTTTACTAAAGCAAAAGTTTATGCCATAGTAAACCAGAAGTTTACTAAGAGATAGCACATGACATGATAAACTTGAAGTTTTCATTTGCCATTTTTAAATGAGCTATTTGAGAATTCAGATAAGCATATACTAAAGAACTAGAAGATTCTTCAGGAATTCTCATGTGTTGCTTGTTCTCATAATGAATTGATTATACCAGCTAAAGTTGGGACTAAGACCCCTGATTCTGAAATATATAAAAGGTGAATATGGGCCCGTTCACCTATCATGTGAACCACTTATAGGTGCATATATGAGATGGTTACATGTGTAATTATTGTCAACCTGCAGTTTGGCATTTGGAATTGCTTTTCTCGATTAAGAGCATAATTTTCAGATTATGAAATCAAGACAGTTCATCTTGATAATGCTGGTTTATATCCAAGCTGGTTTAGCATTGAATACCTCCTATTAATGTCTAAACCATTGCTTATGAGAACAAAGCTTCATGTGTTGGTCTAAGATTTTCTAAATTGCATATAGCAGCACTTGTATGCATCAGATCAACAATATATGATAAGTCCTCCCTTCACAATTGGTTTAGGATCAGAAACCAAATATTTTTACTATCTTTTGTTGCGTGGTATATGATTAATTTCTCTACCATAATACACAAAGATATGTTTCCCAAAGATGATTGGGGATATATGTTAGTTTTTCTAACATTTGGGGGATGGAATAAGCAGTTGAAAAATATGTTATATGAATCGAATTATCATGATCCTCACTTAGAAGATAATTCAAGTCGAATGCCAGAAGCATTTGCTGATCCAAAATTAAATATCATATTTCAGCTGCAAATGCTCCTATTAAAATTAAAGTCCCTGAAGGATAGAGTTTACTGTACGCATGAAGCGTGGTAGACCAATCGGTTCCAAAGGTAACAATCCTTGAAAAATAGTAGGAGCTAATGATCGAAATGATCATAATGAGGAGGAAATAAGCTCTAGAAGAGCCCACGACATAACATTTCATGAAACTCCCGAAAAGTTCAGGTACCTGAAAATAAAGAATGTGATGAGATCTCCACAAGTTATGTCGCTTCGGAACTGACACAAAATGATCGTCGACGATACATTTAATACAATATAGTGCACAATATTGTAAAAGATTGTGAGGATCGGACTAGCAGTCCAGACACTTGAAGATGTCATACCATTTAGATACAAGTCTTGACCTATATGACTTATTTGGCTAAATCTATATGAAGATCCTTGAAGGATTGAAAATGCCTGAAGCATATAATTCAAAGTCTTGAGAAATGTACTTGATCAAATTATAAAGATCTTTGTATGGTTTAAAGCAATCTGTGCGTGTGTGGTATAATCGCCTCAGTAAATATTTGCTGAAAGAAAGTTACACAAATTATGTTATTTGTCCATGTATTTTTATAAAGAAAATGTCATCAAAATTTGTTACACTTGCTGTTTATGTTGGTGACGTAAATCTTATTGGAACTCCGGAAGAGCTCCAAGAGGGTCTTAAAAATACTTTGACATGGACAAAGTGTACCCATTAAGTACACCAATGAATATTCAATCACTTGAAGTGAATAAGGATCCGTTCCAACCTCTAGAAGAGGATGAGGAGCTCCTTGGTCCTGAAATACTCTATCTCGGTGTAGATGGTGCACTTATTTATCTTGCTAATGCTAACAAAAGTGGTGCAGATCGTATTGGTAATGCAGATGCAGGTTATTTATCCGATACCCATAAAGCTCGATTTCAAACCGGCAAGCAGGGAGTGCATATGATTGAGATCAGTGATTCATTCGAGAAACATGTGGGTTGGAATGTGATAAAAGACCCACAATATTATACGGAGACAATGTTTCATGCATAGCACTATTAAAGGGAGGATTTATAAAAGGAGATAGAACGAAGAACATTTCACCAGAATTATTCTACATACATGATCTTCAGGAAAATTGTGACATTGATGTGCATCAAATTAGTTCAAGTGACAATCCAGCATATTGTCTTTACCAACATCAATTTTTTGAGAATATGGTGTACAAGATTGGAATGCGGAGATTCAAATATTTGAAATAAGATTTTCTTCAGGGGGAGTAAAATGCGCGTTGTACTCTTTTTCCCTTACTAAGGTTTTTCCCACAGGGTTTTCCTTATAAGGATTTTAATGAGGCAACCAGCAATGCGTATTACTAAATATGTGTACTCTTTTTCCTTCACTAGGATTTTTCCCACGTGATTTTTCCTAGTAATGTTTTGATGAGGCACATTATCTTTTAATGAACATCCAAGGGGGAGTGTTATAAATATATTATATTATGGATGTTCATTTAGTACTCCGTTGTAAATAAGCTTCCTGAAGAAGCTTATCCATATGGGACTCCACCGTAAATATGTTTATCTATTTAGTACTATATTGGAAATAAGCTTCCTGAAGAAGCTTATCACTTCGGTACCCGGTTATGGATAAACATTACCCCCAGTAGAAGTTTATCCATATCGGGTATAATAAGCTTATCTTTTCAGTACCCAGTTATGGATAAACATTACCCCCGGTAGAAGATTATCCATACCGGGTATAATAAGCTTATCCATTCAGTACTCCGATTATGGATAAACATTACCCCGGTAGAAGATTATCCATACCGGATATAATAAGCTTATCCATTCAGTACTCCGTTATGGATAAATATTGCTCTCAGTAGAAGATTATCTATATCTGGTACAACAACAACTTATAGTAGCTTACACTGCAGCTTGTAGTAGCAGCTTACACAACAACTTATAGTAGCTTACACTGCAGCTTGTACTAGCAGCTTACACAGCAGCTTCCTTTCTTCTATAAATAGAAGAGATTTCAGTTCATTATGTACATCAGTTTGAATTCGAATAATATATCAGTTTCTCTATATACTTGTCTTTACTTTATAATCTTTATTTTATAACATTAATCTCTTTTTCGGTATTTGAAGAAGAAAAGAAAAGCAGTAACAAATTTTCAAATCAAATAATGAAAAGAGACTTCTACTTATGGAAAGACTTCTACCAATTTGTTAATCTCTTTTTCTTCTTTAATACTCCTACTAATTGGCTTTGACCTTAGTCTTTCAATTGTTATTGCACGGTGTTGAGCCAACTGAAGTTTCTTAGCCCCTTCAATGGCTAGAATGGGAGAATTTCTGTTCAAAAAATTTCTGTTTAAATTTCTCTCTGTTATTATCAGTTTAATTTGTGTTCTGAAGATTAGCCCTTTGGTTAGGCGTCATAAAAAAAATTATAAAGAAGAAAGAAATCAAAAGTTAAGGACACTTGGTCCTGAAATTATAAATTCAAAAGTTAAGGACAATAGGTCTTGAGCTTATAGTTACAAGTTTAAAAGTTAAGAACAATAGGTCCTAAAGTCCTGAACTTAGACTAACAAGCTCAAAAGTTAAGGACAATAGGTCCTGAGCTTATAGTTACAAGTTCAAAAGTTAAGGACAATACGTCCTGAAATCCTTAGGCTAAGAAGCCCAAAAGTTAAGAACAATAGTTCCTGAACTTAGACTAACAAGCTCAAAAGTTAAGGACAATAGGTCCTGAACTTAGACTAATAAGCTCAAAAGTTAAGGATGCTTGGTCCTGAACTTACGGTTACCAGTTCAAAAGTTAAGGACACTTGGTCCTGTACTTAAACTAACAAGCTCAAAAGTTAAGGACAATAGGTCCTGAACTTAGACTTACAAGTTCAAAAGTTAAGGACAAGTAGAAGTTAAGGACAATAGGTCCTGAACTTAGACTTACAAGTTCAAAAGTTAAGGACAAGTAGTCCTTAACTTAGAGTTATAAGCACAGAAATTAAGGACAGGTGGTCCTGAACTTCGAGTTCCAAATTCAAAAGTTAAGGTCATGTAGTCTTGAACTTAGAGTTGCAAGTTCAAAAGTTAAGGACACTTGGTCCTGAACTTTATGAGCAGAAGGGTGTTTTCGTCCGGACAGGTAAAAATTATTAAAGCAGTGGCTAAAGACTAAAGACATTTTAAACGGTGGCTTAAAAGTAAATACATGTGTTATTAGTGACTAACAATGCACTTTCCCCTTACTACTCCTACTCATGCGGCCCAAACTATTTACCCGGTTATTCATTTATTCTATTAAAATAGCTCTTCTTTCTACACTGAGAATTTGTACGAGGGCACAACTTCAGGTTACCCCTAGTAGGTAGTTGATGACTCTATAGGAGCAGAGAAATTTGGGTGAAGACCCAAGATTAAAGAAGGCTTGGTCTTAATTTTAGTAACTCCAGATCCTTGAATTATTTTCTTGTTTGCTACTTCTTGACTTACTTGTAATTTGTTCTTACAAAATTATTCTTCTATTTCCCTCATATCCTTCTTCAAAAAGAAATTAGATCTGATTATCTGAGAAGTTGACCTCTGGCTAGTTTCAATTATGCTCCACTTTTTCTTGATTGTTCTTTTCCTAGCTCTTGCTCTTGCCTTGGCTTAAAATTTTTATTTTGAAGATTTTTTGTTTGATTCAAAGTGGATGCTGTTAAATATTGCTTATAATATCTTCTGGAAGTTCATACTGAAATTTGATAGCATTTGGAGCTGATTTGAGGTGATTGAGTTAGAAATTTCAGCTGAAAATCGAAAAAGAACACAACTACCCAATAGTATACTGCTAAGGTATACAATATGTTGTAGGAGTATATAGCTATATTGCAATAGTATACTATATAGTTTATAATATAATACAACGGTATATTGTAATAATCGAAGAAGAGCACCGTTACCTAACAGTATACTGTTACAGTATGCAATATACTATATGAGTATATAGTTATACTGCAACAGTATACTATTATACTCATTCCGTTTCAATTTATGTGAACCTATTTGACTAGGTACGAAGTTTAAGAAAAAAATGAAGATTTTTGAAATTTGTGGTCCTAAACAAGTCAAAAAGTGACTTAGAGTATTTGTGTGGTTATAAAAGCTTCTCATTAAGTGTAGAATTGTAAGTTAAGCTAAATTGTTTCTAAATTCAGAAAGGGGTCATTCTTTTTAGAACGGACCAAAAAGGAAATAGGTTCAAACTGAAACGAAGGGAGTAGTATATAATATATTATTATAGTATACTGTAATAATATACAACATACGGTAACAGTATGCTGTAATAGTATACAATATACTATAATAGTATACTTATTACCCGTAAATTCACTTGCCTTTTCCCTTTTAATTTGCTTTAAGCTTTTACCCAGCGTGAGGGGCAAATTGAAAATGCAAAAAAATAAATATGTTATAGTATGCTATATAATGTACCGATATACTTTTACAATTAGATCCTTTTAGAATTTTTTGAAATTTTTATTGACAACTGATATTATTTCAGTTTAATAATTGAATTAATTTTTTTAAACTCTTTGCGTATAATTGTATACCCTATTGGTATAGCTATATACTATACTGATATCATATGTTAGTTGATATTTTTTGATTGTATTAGCTACATTTAATTGGTACACAATTTAATTTTTCTTTAGCAATAATATAAAAAAAAGAATAATAAAAAATAGTGAAAACAGTAAATGAAATTAGCTTATGAAGAGAAAAAGAATATAAAAAAGGAAGTTAATTGAAATTACAAAAGGAAAAAAGAAAAAAAATAAGAAGAAAACGAGAAAAAAAAAAGGAGAAAAGAAAAAGAAAGAAAGAAAAGAAGCATAGAAATAAAAAAGCATTGGAGAATAAAGGAAATTTTTTCCACAAAACCTACTATGGGTAGGAAATGCAATTAGTTTATGGGTAGACAAGGGTAAATAGTTTTATTTTTGTGGGTAACTGTATCAAAACCCTATTTTTATTAACTTACTCGTAGAGAAGGAAGAGAAGCCTCACAATAAGGGAGATTTTTTATCTTGCCTAGGTTATTCGATAACGATATAGTAAATTAGTTAGTAATGCCTAAGCAGAGGCGAATTCAGAATTTTAAGTGTATGGATTCTTAAAAAAATCTCAAGTTAATATATAATAATAATTGAATTAATGGATTGGGTTCCAAGCTAAATATTCTTATACATTTAATGGATTTTGCAATACGAATATAGGGTCTAGAAAAAAGCTACTAGGTTTACGGAAACTCGTAGTTATTGTGTTGGATCCGCCCCTATCAGCCTAAGGTAACCCATTAAACTAGTATGGGTGCCCCGTACCTACTCTCGCAGTAAGGAAGAAGTCATTTATCTAATACCATTCTTATCTTGATCTAAAATCTATCGAATACCTTATTCGAAATTGCACACATCTGCCATGTCCTTCAATTGATTTATTAAAGTTCAATCATCTTGAATATTAATCGATATTGATAGCACCTAACATAATTTAGGGCCATGTAGCGGCATCACTGTATTGGTGGAAAAAAGGCATCATACGTGGACAATCGACAAAGTGAGAGGTGGCATCCTAATTAGACGAGTTAAAGAATTCAATAAGGCACGAGAAGAGCAACCCCGGATTTATTATGAGAAAAAAATTGGCTCTGAACGTTGTAAAAGAAGAAATAGGAGCGAAATGGATAAAGATCATTAAAAAGAGAAAATGCACGAACCTGTCAAAATAAGGAAGGAAAAACGACATTAATCACAGTTACATGAAATCCTCAATCATAAATACTTTCGTTACTTTATAATTATATATAATAACGTGTAATCAAGGCAATTAATGTCATTAACATGTTCGAATTAAGTAAGGAAAATATTATAATTGTGTACTCATATATAAGGACTTAATCCTTAATTGTAATGGCATCCGATTTTTATTGAAATATTTGTAATCATTCTTTACTTTATTCATAAGATTCTGATCGCAGTTCTGAGAGTGATTATCAATCTATTTTTCTTTCCTTGTCAATTATTTTCATTATCTGTTTTATTCTTTAAATTATTAGAAAGGTGAAGTAAATCTTGGTTATCAGTAACCTGATTTCTTCTTGATATTGACTTTGACCGAGAAATCTATTTTTAGTTTAAACAAATTGGTTCAGTTACCGAAAATCTGATAATCTGTTCACTTCCCAAACTTTATTTTTAACAACCAAATATGTCAACCGCTAACGAGAAGAACCAGCTGAACCAACAAGGTGGAACTCCACAACATCACACACCCACGGGATCTCCTCGGCAATCCTGTGAAAGTTCACTGGAAGGTCTGGTTCACGCACTGATGGTCAACATGGAGGTGACCAAGCCGTTGAACCCGATGCTCTGAAGCAATTAATTGTAGAACACGTGAATGATGCACTGCAGGCTTTTGTTAGAGGATTATGCAACGCAACACAAACTCCTCCACCAGTTAATACAACAACTTTGGAGAACCCACGTTCGGGGCTTGATAACTTTGGAAGTGGAGGAATAACCAATGAATCTCGCGATGGAGGGCCAAGTATACCAAATAATTCTAGTTTACAAAGTTTAGTGCTAACTTTACAGAAACATCTGAATGAGAAAAATGAGCGTATAAAGCAAATACCTGGCGTACCTCCCGTGATCAAAGGTGTGGATATTGACAAGTATTCACAGCAACCTTGGAATCCAAGTGCAGCACCTCTGCCAATTTCTAAAAAAATTAAAATGCCTGATATTCCCAAATATGATAGGACGTCTAACCCCTAGGATCACATGACTGTGTTCACTACCGGCGTAAAAGGCAATGATTTAACCAAGTAGGAGATTGAATCAGTTTTGGTTAAAAAGTTTGGCAAAACTCTCACAAAAGGAGCGTTAACATGGTATTCTCTCTTACCTGAAAATTCCATTAATTCTTTTGCTGAGCTTGTATATTCCTTTATAAAAGCACATTCAGGGGCTCAAAAAGCTGAAAAAATGATGGAAGACATCTTCAAAGTTAAACAAGGGAGTACCGAATTATGCAGGAAATTTGTAGATAGATTCCAACGAGAGATGATGATGCTGCCGCGAGTACCTGATAGTTGAGCGGCTATGGAATTCGCGAGCAACTTGAACAAGAAAATTTCAGAAGCCATGAGAAGGTTGAAAAAAAGTTTGCGAGAATTTCCTGTAATAACTTGGAACGATGTATACAATCGATACAACATGAAGTTTCAAATAGAAGAAGAAACAGTTGCATAGACAAGGGTTGACGAAAGACCAGGTTCAAGACGTTTGGAATCGCAGAGAAGTTCCGGTAAAAATAGGCACAAGCCATATATGAGACCAGCAGGGCGAGACTCTCGATCTAAACAAGAGAATGCACGTCTTGATTCAAGATCGAGGCAAAAAGACGCGAGTTCTTCATTCAGGTTCAAAAAGGAACGGAATGCCCAGAGCAATGATTCCGATACTCAAGTAAGAATATGGGATTATAGCTTTAATATTAGCACATCTGAACTTGTGTCTATTTTAAGAGGGATGGGAGATAGGGTGTTGTAATGATCCGACCCGTCATTTGGAGATATAGCACACCGCTCGACAGTTTGAGGCCATGAGTAGCTTCACTTCAGGCATTATGACTTTCACGCATGGTCGGAATTGAATTTCGGGAAGTCCAGAGTTGATTTGGAAAGAAAATTCTCATTTCGGAAGCTTTAAGTTGAAAGATTTGACTAAGGTTTGATTTTTGAGTAAACGACCTTGGAATCAGGATTTGAAGGTTCTAACAAGTTCGTATGATGATTTTGGACTTAGGCGTATGTTCGGATCGGGTTTTGGATGACTCGTGAGCATTTCGGCGCCTATTGTGGAAGTTGACATTTTGGAAGAATTTCATAAATTTGGGTTGCAGTGCATTTCAATGTTGTCAATGTCTGTTTGGGATTTCGAGTCTGGGAATAGCTCCGTATGATGATTCTGGTATTGGGAGCGCGTCTGGAAGTGGATTCGGAGGTCAGTAGGTCATTTTGGGGTCATTTGGCGAAAGTTAGAAATTTGAAAGTTTTTGAGAAGTTTGACTGGAAGTGGACTTTTTGATATCGGGGTCAGTTTCCAATTCCGGAAGTTGGAGTAGGTCCGTAATGTCAAATGTGACTTGTGTGCAAAATTTGAGGTCAATCGAACCTGATTTGATAGGTTTCATCATCGAATGTAAAAGTTTGAAGTTCTAAAGTTCATTAAGCTTGAATTGGGGTGCGATTCATGATTTCGATGTTGTTTGATGTGATTTGAGGCCTCGAACAGGTCCATGTTATGTTATGGGACTAGTTTGTGGGATTGGACGGGGATCCAGGGGCCTCGGGTGTGTTTCGGGGTGGTTTCAGATCATTTTATGATGTTTTGCCATAACTGTCTGGTGTTGTTCTTCGCGTTCGCGAGGATCCTCTCGCGTTCGCGAAGAAGGATTTGACTTCGGGGACTCTGTTCTTCGCGTTTGCGAGGAGATCCTCGCGTTCGCGAAGAAGGAAATCTCTGTTGCACAGGTCTGACTTCGAAGGCTCATATCTCACAATCTATTAGGAATTTGGAGATGATCCACGAAAGTTATAGCTTTTGTGTCTAGTTTTCAGAAAGGTAAACTATTTAGCATTTGGATTTGTGTACAAAAAGTTATAGCTAGTACACTATATGCTGTCTGGGAAGATGAAGAAGAAATTTGTATTGTACAGGGCTGAATTTGGCAGCTTATATCTGAAAAGTATGGTTTTTAACTCTTTTCTTTTCGAATTGAGTAAAGTAAAGAAATCGGAAAACTTGTGGGTATGTTCTTCATAATAACAATATGCTTGTTGTACTAACCCCATAAACCCCATAGGAATGGTATGATTGTTGTGTACAAAAGTGGTAGCATGAAATTCCCAAGCCGATTTGGGAGGTTGAGTTAATCTGTCATTCCTACAAGCACTTCCATGGCACTAGTGCACGCTAAGTGTTTGTCAAAATACCTCAAAAGACATTCTTTGTCCCCTATTGGAGCCCGAATTTTCGGGATTGTAGTAATAGTGCTATGTTGCCTTGCACCACTTGAAATTTTAAATATGGGGTGGTTCACGGGTAGCTATATGCTTCGCAATTGTAGTAGACATCATGTGTCATTGCTTGATTCTCATGCTAAAATAAAGAGGTGAAGTTTGAATAGCCTCAAAATTGTTGAACATCATGTAATGAATTCTTAAGTGTGGGATTGTAAGACCATGTTTTGAAGTGATTCAATGCTTCTAAAACTGACAAATGTCTACTTGTGTGGGTACGAATATGCCTCCTAAGAAGGACAACGGTAAAGGCAAGGGCAAAGCCACTGCTCCCACTAAGGCCAAGGCTTCCTCCACACCTCCACCAAAAAAGAGGAAAGGAGGGAAAGCCACTTCAAGCCAAGTTGAGGGGCTGCAAGCAGTTGCAACTATAGCAGCCTCATGTCCACAGTCGACGGGACTGCGAGAATTTGGACTTAAGACCCTATATTTTCCAAGGACTACTACAAGCTTTGTGGGCCGAAACATATATACTTTGAGTCGACTGTTCATGGGCGTCATCTAAAATCCAAGTATCAATCAATTTGGTAGGGTATTCATGATCTTGGATTGAGCTGCATGTTTGAAAACACTAGGGATATCAATGTAAACCTCGTCCGTGAGTTTTACGTCGGGTATGATCTGAATGATCCTGAGCAGCTAGTGCCTATTCGGGGGAGGTTGATTGATTTTTCTGCATCAGCTATATGCAATTACTTGGGAGCTCCGGATGTTCCCTAAGATCCCCTAGATAACTTCATTACCAGTCCAACATATCTGGCACTGAGACACACTCTCTATGGTGCCAATTCTGTGGCCGCTTGGGTTCGTGACAAGAAGACCCAACATTATAGGATATTTCCCAAGAAAAAAATAAAGTCGGAAGCTCAGGTGTGGTTGAAATTAATCAACACGAGCTTTGGGAATACCCGTATAGAGTTAAAGGCATTGCTGGAAAAGGAGCATACGAGTTGAAAACCATGGATGGCAAGGTGTTACCATCGCATTGGAATGCAATCCATTTGAAGAAGTATTACTTCTAAATGAAGTTAGTACTCACGGTCAGGTATCACGCAAGTTCGATTTTGTTTTGTTCATTTGAATTTTTTTAATCATTTTATATGATAGGCAAAAAGTTGGCTCGTGCCAAATGATGATATTAGACCCAAAAATACGCGAAATACTAAATCATTCTCGTTCTAGGTTACAACTTTTCTGATGGAAAAAAGGGTTACGCAGTCATTATCTAAGAAAATTATCTCTGAGTCCCGTTCGTGTTTCCTTTTTTACGGAAAGGGCGAGAAGAAAAGAGTTGATCCAGCGTTCCAGATTTCATGCTTCGATGCTCCAACACTGGGGGGGCTATGCATATAGAAGGTTACATAAGGAAAGATGTATACCAAGAACATAGTTCAGCCTGAGTTAAAACCTTGAAGATTTTCAATCAAAAATTTTCAAAAACGTTCAAACTCGCAAAAAGGATACAAGATATTCCCACAAGCTTTTAGGTTAAGGCCATAAATTTAGTCATGGAAAGGTATACCCGAATTTTAAACCTGCTATAATGAAAGTAGGTATGAAAATGTTGTACGAACAGTTATGAAAATACTGTACAAACTTACTTATTTGAAAGTTCAAAAAATAAAACTTCCTCAAATTACTTCATGTTTCATATCTTTGCACCAATATGAAGAAGAGACGTCATCTTCACCAGGGTTGTTAAAATAAAAAGGCCTTTTTTTTTATAAAAACCCGTGCATATTGGAGTCGCGGTCTACTAAAGCATTTTAAGTGCAAGAATAAGCTCAAAAAATCAAAGAGCAGAAAGCATAATATGCAGCAAAAGCAAAAAAGATGTTTATATCATTACCCAAAAAATAGGGCGATAAACCTTCCAAAAATTATCCAGGAACACAAGAGAATTCCAACAGAAAACCAAAAAATAAACACTTTCAACAAAAAGTCAGGACAGGGGAGAACTAGGGAGCATCATCCATGGGAGAAGAGGGATTAACTTGAGAAGGGGAGGGTTGAACATCGGCTTCACCAAGAGTAAGTCCATCTCCGTCACCCTTGGAACCTTCATCATTGGGTGTAGAGAAGCTTTGATGCTGCTCAGTCTGTTCAATAGTTTCTTTATCATTTGCAATCTCAGCATTAAGCTCAAAACCTTCCTGGCTAGCTTCAGTTAAAGTCTCGAAGCAAGTGTTCAAAAACATTCCAGCCAATATCAAGTAATGATTTATCTTCAAGGTCTTTGTAATCCTTCTCCCACTGCTCGATCTCAACTTTCAACTCTTCTTTTTCGGCTTTCGAGGTTGCATAAGCTGTCTTCAAAGGAGCAAGAGAACTTCAAGGAACTGAATCTTATCTGTGGAGGCACCTCCATTTGTCGTTTCAACTATGTGCACCTGCTTCTGGCCTGCCTCATCAATCGTTTTGGTTAGGATACTCAATTGCATCATCATCGTAGCCATATTCTCAGCCATGGAGTTGTTTGGGTCTAAAGCTACTGAGTGAACTACAAGAGTGATTGTAGAGTCTCTTGTCATCCATCTTGAGTTTTGAGCCATTTTATAAAGTAATTTACATTCCCTGAATGATTTGCTCAAAAATGCTCCACCTACTGAAACATCAACATTAGTTCAAGTTGTCTGCCAATACCTCTCCTTCAATATATCTGTCTTTCAATTGAGCTATGCAAACAACATCGTCTTCAATACTATTGGTTTTCTTCAAAAAAACCACACGTCTCATTCGTGTTGAGTCACTTAATATATAAGATGTTAGTATCTTGGTATGAATCACGAACTTTATGTAATGCCCTGCATTTGCATAACCAACAAAACTTTGGCAATATTTATTAGAATAAGCAAATCTATATCAAGGATTCCTTTTGCAATATAACAATAATCATATTTCAATTTATCCACATAGGAGCAAAACTATACTTGCTAGCTTATTGTTATACTCGTAGTTCTAGTAAGATACATTAGCGCACTCTAGACACAAAAACAAATCATGTATGTTATGATTGATCTAATTCAAATAAGGATTTGCTGAAACTTTATTTAATAAATTTCTTGAAAACCTTAACAGGCTTCAGAACAATTTAAATCCTTTAAGAATTTTCATTATATGCATATCAAATGTATTGTCAGACTAAAACCTGAAACGACTACATCCACCATAGAAGAACATGTCTCGATATAATCAATGCCATGATATTTGCAAATCTTCTTGTGCCGCAAGTCATCTTTATGTCTATCGACTTGGTTTTACATTTCACTTTCATGTGTTGGGACTATCCGTCCAACTTCACATTTTTCAGGTGAAATCAATTTTCATTGTGTATTTTTTCATTTGGCCAATCATTTATCTGTTCAAATTCCATGACAGATTTGAGCTCAAGATCCTCATCAATATTAATAATATTGAATGCTACATTATATCAACAATATCATTGACGATCATTTTACATCGGTTCCGTTGTTATCCTCTAAAGACATAACTTATTAAGATTTCTTTATCTCATTATTTTCAGGTACCTGAGCCTCTCCCATGAGGTATTATAAAGTGTTAGTCATGGTGCTCTTATAAGGCACTTGCCTCCTTATTATGACCATCTTGAACATTTTCTTCTCTCTTTCTTCAAGGAGTTTTATCTTTGGAACCGATTAGTCTATTACGCTTCATGCGTGTCATAAACTCTGTCCATCATGGACTTTATTCTATTTGGAGCATTAACAGTTGAAATATAACATTTCGTTGTGGGTCAGCAAATGCGCATGGCAAATATTTTGGAAATGAATTATCACTTGAACTTCAAATTCACATTTTTTTGTACGAGGATCTAGATGTATTCATAATAATTCATTCCACATATCACTTTTTTAACTGCCCATTTTCTCCCCCTAATAATGGGATCACCAACATGTTTCCCAACCTTCATTGGGAACTCATCTTTGTGCATTGTGGTGGCATAATTAAATCATATAGCACAATCATATTTCTAGATAAAAATTATTTGGTTACTGACCCTGAACCAATTATGATAGGGTTTATCATAACTTGCTGCCTAGATGCGTACAAGTGTTGTTGTATATTAAATAATACACCTCATACTAAATTCCTATTTGGGAGTTTTGTTCTCATAACCAACGTGAATTCTCAATCATTTTTCGCATCATAATTGAACTGGGATGGTCAACCAGTCGTGATGTGACGACTCGGCCAGTCGTCTCATGAGTACCACTCTGTTTTCCCCATTTCTGCTTCTTTATGCTTTGTTTATCTGTGTTATGTGGTGTCGGGTTGGTCGGATCGAATCCGGAATGATTTTTTGTAAGGTTTGAGACACTTAGTCTCCTTTAAGGAAGCTTAAGTTGGAAAAGATAACCGAATATTGACTTATGTATTAGAGAGCTCGGATGTGAGTTTCGATGGTCCGGTTAGCTTTGGAAGGTGATTTATGACTTAGGAGCGTGATCGAAATGAGTTTTGGAGGTCCGTAGTGGATTTAGGCTTGAATTGGCGAAGTTGATATTTTGGCGATTTCCGGTTGGTAGGCGAGATTTTGATATAGGGGTCGGAATGGAATTCTGAAATTTGATGAAAAGACAAAATACAGACTCCAAAAATAAACTATCATATTCCAACAAAAGAAAATATAGACTCGAAAACAATTGACAGACTCCAGCAGAAAGAAAAATAGAGACTCAAAAGAACTAACAAACTCTAACGGAAAAGAAAATATAGACTCAAATGAAAAATCATGAATACATTAATGTCACACCTCCTTTTACCTTACACCCCCGTAAAGGGGTGCATAAGGAAGGTTTTCCAATTAAAAGACAGTTGAATCGGGATTATTCATTAAAGATTCAGAGTCGCCACTTGGGAGATTTATGGTGTCCCAAGTCACCAGTTGAATCCCGAATCGAGGAAAAGATTGACTCTGTTTAACAGTCTCCGCGAACCAAAAATCCGGGTAAGGAATTCTGTTAACCCGGGAGAAGGTGTTAGGCATTCCCGAGTTCCGTGGTTCTAGCACGGTAGCTCAACTGTTATATTCAGCTTAATTATCTGATTTTAAACAATTGTGAACCTATGCAAATTTTAACTTTTTAAGCGCTTTTATTCATTTTTAGAGAAAATTGCAACGTCATTAAAACACGTCTCAAACCACGTCACATAAATGCACCCGTGGTCTTTGACATATTTTAACATCATTGTGATTTGGATTTTTGTCACATAAATGTGCACCCGAATTTAGGAAAGTAATATTATTAAACTAATGCGCCTAAAGCAATTTCGCGTTTGCAACTTTACGAGGGTCATGGAAGATTCAACTAATGGTGCACCTCGATTTCTAAAGAGTGAAAATTAATTATCTGAGAGCCATGGATTATAAATATTTGTTTGGCATGACACGTCTCAATTAATTTTAAAAGAAAGCATTCAACTAAAAGAACTACGGATATTCATATTTAAAGCTAATTAGGTATCACAACCACGCCACAGGAACCGTACCCGTAGTTATGATGGTTTTACTATGCGCCAAAAGCAAGCTACGCGTATTTGTAATTATTTTCTAAAGCCATTCTCAAGTCACCGTGCACCTACAACGAGTAACGTGAGGTATGCTTCCATTTGTCGTTAATATTGGCGATGCAAAAATGCAATTGCTTACTGTCCATCCCAAATTCAACAGACTTACCGAAGAAATAATAAGACCTTGTAAAAGGAATAGAATAATGTCATTTCCCTCAATTTTCGACAAAGGCAAGAGTCACGAAAGTCCAAATACGGATTGAAATGAGAAATTCATCTGAAAGATACATCGAATCCTACTTCCATCACTATTTTTGAGTTTAACAAAAGAAATCCGTGAGAACAAGATAATGACATCTACTAATTTGACTAAAACATACGAACAAGTTATAACATTAAATATTCCATAGAAAATCACTCAACATGATTAAAATTAATATGATTAAAAGTAACTAAAGAAACCTCAACAAATTCGAAAATTATCCTACCAACATCAAAATTCATTACTAGTATTTAAATATCCTAAAACAAGAAATCAACACCATTAGATAAAGTAAGAGGGAAAAAGTTGAACCCGAAAATTGGAATTTTCAATTTGATGGAGTCGTCCAATAGTTACACGGATAAGAACAGAGCACAATTACAATCAGAACTCAAATTGACAGAAATCTCAAACATGAACCCGACCAGACTCTCGAATCGACCCCAAAAACTCGAAACCAAAGCGACCTTGCTCAAACTCCATTTCTTTTATTGCCGAGATTATGCAACGGGACAGTGAAAGGGAAACTCCAAAACAGTAGTCCTCAAGCGAAGCTATGAACTAGAGACTCAAATCGGAATCGGCAACCCCGGACGGACTCGAATCTACTGGGCTTGGACCGTGATTTTGGGCTGATTTCCGTACTGATTTCGGGGGCTTTTCGCTGCTGGTTTTGGTGCTAAAAAGTGCTATTTTGGGAGATGAACTGCTGGGTTTTTTGGCAGCATTTTGGAGGTGATTTAACTGTGTTCTTGGATTGATTTTCCATCCATTTCGCAGCTGGATATGCTGCTATTTTGAAGTTATTTTTTTTGCTGCTTCTTTGTAGTATTTTTGTAGCTGTTTAATGGCTGAAGTTTGATGCGTATTTCAGCTGAGTTTTGGGGCCATTTCAGCTGTGTTTTTGAGCTTAATTTCAGGGGTAAAAGGGTGCATTTTATGGGCTGTTTTTTTTTGTTTCAAGGTGGTTTAAATGGCTGAAATTGAGCCTGTTTGTGGTGGGTGTTTATGGGTCTTTTCGGGCTGGATCCGGGATGTGTTTGACGTCGAAGATGGCTATGTTTGTGTGAAGCTGAAGATAAGGGTCCTTGGTTTGGTTAAAGAGAAGCCATGGAATCAGTAGTGGGTGAGGTATTTTTTGTGCAAAACGGCGGATCTAATCAGTTTTTTGGTCTTTTTTTTGGAATTGAAAACTTAAGGGAAGGGTTTCTATAATTGGGTATTTTATATAAAAGTGGGAAGGGATGATTACCATTGGATTACAAGGAAATAAATGGATAGGATTAAATCTTGCACTTAAATGGGCTAATGGGTTGGGAAGAATGAGCTAAGGGTAATTGGGTTGGACCATGTCTTTTTGTGTCTCAATTTTGGGCTAAGAAGACTCCAAAAATTATTATTTAAAACTATAGCTAAATTCCCTTAATATAAGATAACTATATTACATGATGCAAAAAATAAATTCTAATTGATTAAACTAAACTATATTAAAACATGAAATTATTACATATTTTTTTTGTATTTTTCAAGATTATATAAAGATAAAAACAAGGTATTATTTTTGTATTTTTTTTTACTTTATGAAAGGTACATAAAAAAAAATATATTTTTTTGTAATTTTTATTTTCTTGTAATAAAATGAAGTAAAAGAATAAGAATTAGTTGAAATAGCGATATTAGGCCTAAATTAAATATTTACATGCTAAAGTATAAAAATCTCGAGGAGGGTCAAAAATTACATGTCTACAGCAATTTTCGATTGGTAGGCGAGATTTTGATATAGGGGTCAGAATAGAATTCTGAGAGTTGCAGTAGTTTCGTTGTGTCATTTGGGATGTGTGTGCAAAATTTCAGGTCATTCGAAAGTGTTTTGGTTGGGTTTTTGATCAAAAGCGGAATTCGGAAGATTTTAGAAAGTTTGGCTTGAATCCCATGTGTTTTGGTTGATTTGATGTTGTTTGAGGTGTTTTGAAGATTGGTACAAGTTTGAATAAGGTACTAGGATATGTTTATGCTTTTGGTTGAGGTTCCGGGGGCCTCGGGGTGATTTTGGATGGTTGACGGAAAGGTTTGAGACTTGTTGCAGCTGCCGAACTTTGCTGCTTTTGGTATTTCCACACCTGCGGACTGGGGATCGTAGGTGCGACGCTACACGTGCGGGGGGATCGGCCGCAGAAGAGAAAAAGGGCTTGAGGAGCAGGAACTGCAGAAGCGGCTAAGAGGACCGCATCTGCAAAGTCGCAGATGCGGATAATGGATCACATATGTGGAAATGAGAGTTTAAGTGAGGACCCCAGATGCGGTAGCTTTTGACCGTAGATGCGGTACCGCAGAAGCAGAAATATAGCCACAAATGCGAAAATGCCTGGGCAGAAAGTATAAATTGTGGCCTTCGCGAATTTTGAGCTATTTCACCATTTTTTATTTTCGGCTTTGGAGCTTTTTGGACGATTTGAAAGATGAATTTTAAGGGAACTTCATTGAGGTAAGAAATTTGTACCTAAAACTCGTTCATATGCTATTATTACACGGATTAGAGCTAGAAATTATGGAAATTAAGGGTGAAAATTAGGGAAATTAGAGCTTGGAAACTTAGACCTTTGATTGAGGATTTGAAGGATCATTTGAGGTCGGATTTCAGAACTTTTGATGTGTATGAACTCGTGGGGAGATAAGAAACCTATTGATGTAAAAATTATTGAATTTCGAGACGTGGGCCCGGGGGTCGAGTTTTGGTAATTTCGTGATTTATGTTGTATTTTGCTTATTTTCGCTTGGACTTCGTTCCCTTAGCATATTTTGACGTCCTCGTTTTGATTTTGGATAGATTCAACATGGGTGGAGGCCGATTCGAGGGGCAAAGGCGTCGTGAGCTAGAGATTTGACCGGTTCGAGATGAGTAATGATTGTAAATGATGTTCTGAGGGTTTGAAACCCTGGATTGCACATCGTGGTGCTATATTGAGGTGACGCACATGCTGGATGACGAGTGTGGGGTCATGCACTATTGGGGATTGTGACTTAGTCCATCCTGAATGACTATTTTACCGCGTATTTGACTGAAATCTATTTGCTATCATCATGACTTGAGCTGAATCCCATATTTGGGCCTAGTGCCAACTGTTTGAACCCTTTAGGGATTTTTACTGATATTTCCTCACTGTTTGACTTTATACTTGAACTCAGTCATGTTATATTTCACAGTTTTTCGTACTCAGCCATGTTTACTCCGTTTTTAACTCTTACTTGATCTTTTAAATAATATTTTTGGGCTGAGAGTCATGTTTTACTATTGCCCGAGTGGCTTGTGAGGATTTTGATTGAGTAAGGCCGAGGGCCTATGTTGTGAGGAAACATTTGATACTGATTATGAGGACGAGGGCCTAAGATATGTACGCCACGAGGTGGCTTGATTGATAAGAGGCTGAGGGCCTAGTGATGATGCCACGAGGTGGCTTGATATTACGCTTGGGCCATAAGGGGCCCCTCTAGGAGTTTGTACACCCCCAGTGAGTGCGCGTACCCATAGTGATGTGAGATTGAGCCCGAGGGGATGATACTGTTCTATGTAATTGCATGAGGGGCTGGTATTGTTGTGAGATGTTGCCCGAGGGGCGAATTTGTTGATACTGTGCCCGAGAGGCGAACCCTTATGTGTTTGCTTTTCATAATTGACTGTCAATTACCATGCTTAATTGTTGAAAAAGGATTTTCATGAAGTTAAATTTGAGTTAAAAGATTTTTACCTATCTTTCACTAGTTTACTGTTTTAATGATTTTACTGCTTCATTATAGTATGCTTTTGTGCCTTACGTGATTTCCTGCTTTCAGTCTTTATTTACCGTTGTTACTCATTGAGTTGGAGTACTCACTTTACTCCCTGCACCCCATGTGCAGATTCAGGCGTTGCGGATCCTGCCAGTGCGAGTTGAGAGCTCCCGGCAGATATCGGAGTCCATGAGGTAGCTGTTGACGTCCGTAGTCCCGTGTTTCTCCCTCTTTACCATTTCTCTCTCTTATTAGACATCTGTAATAGTTTGTAGACTTTTCAGACCTGTATTAAGTTTTATAGATGCTTATGACTAGTGATACCCCGGTATCGGGCTGTGTTGGGTTGTTTTTACGCATATTTATAATATCATCCGCTACTTTGGTTTATTTATTCATGCTTAGACTGTTTCTTATTGTTTAACTATTTAAAAATGGAATTGGGTTTAACTGGCTGGCCTTGTCTTCACGAGAGGCGCCATCACGATCGGGTCCGGGTTTAGGATCATGACAAGTTGGTATCAGAGCCTAGGTTACATAGGTCTCACGTGTCATGAGCAGGTTTAGTAGAGTCTCGCGGATCGGTATAGAGACGTCTGTATTTATCCTCGAGAGGCTGCATAACCTTTAGGAAAACTTCATATTCTTGAAATTATTATCGTGCGACTTTGTTGATCCAAGTACTAAACTTCTGTTGTTCTATTCTCTCACAGATGGTGAGGACACGCGCTACCGGTTAGTATGGACGACGACCAGTACCACTAGCCGTGGCTACTAGAGGCCGAGGATGCGGTCGTGGTCGTGGTAGGGGCAAAGCAGCTAGGGCAGCACCTGCAGATCCACCAGCTACCCCAGTTCAGGATCAGGTCCCAGTTATGGGTGCTCCAGCAGCACCAGCTCAGGCACCAGCTGTGCCCATTGCGATTCTGGGTCTTCAGGAGGCCTTGGCTCAGATCTTATCAGTTTGCACTGGCCTAGCTCAGGCGGTTCAGCCACTACAACCACATCTACTACTTAGGTCGGGGAGGCAATTAGACTCTTGCCACTCGCATGCCTGAGCAGGTCGTGCAGGGACTTCAGATGTTGGGGGCACATCCAGCCCAGCCGGTTGTTGCTGCTCAAGAATATTTAATTCCTGCTATGCCAGAGGATGAGAAGTGTAGGTTGGAGAGGTTTGGTAGACTGCAGCCTCCGACCTTTAGTGGTGTAGAGGGCGAGGATGCCCAGGGTTTCTTAGATAAGTGTCAGAGGATTCTTTGTACAACGGGTATTCTGGAGACTAGCGGGGTCGCTTTCACGACTTATTAGTTTTTTGGAGCTGCCTTCACTTGGTGGGAAGCTTTTGAGAGGTGTAGGCCTATTGGTGCAGCACCCCTTACCTGGCAACAGTTTTCCGTTCTCTTTCTGGAGAAGTATGTGCCGCAGTCCCGCAGAGAGAAGCTGTGTAGGGAGTTTGAGTGGTTGCATTAGGGAGAGATGACTATGACGTAGTACAAGATGAGGTTCTCTGAGTTAGCTCGTCATGCTATTTTGATGGTTCTGACAGATAGAGAGAGGATTAGGAGGTTTATTGATGGCCTCACTTATCAGTTTCATATTCTTTATGACCAGGGAGAAGGTGATTGGTGCTACATTCGAGGAGGTTATAGATATTGCCCGTGAGATTGAGTCTGTTCATCACCAGGAGCGAGAGGAGAGGGAGGCCAAGAGGCCTCGAGGACCTGGTAGTTACAGTGGTACTCCTTCGAGAGGTCAGTTTCAACACGACAAAAGCCGTCCATTCAGGCATGCTCAGCCAGCTCGCCTAGATTATCGTGGGGCGTCATCGGGTCATGGTTCTCACAGTTCTCATCAAGTCCAGTCATCACTTAGTGCCTTTCCATCTCAGAGTTCATCCTGTGCTTCATCAGTTCAGGGCTCTTCTATGCAGCGTGCATCTGCTAGTCACTCCGGTGTGAGGGGTTCCTTTCAGTCGCCTTCTCCAGCATCGAGGAGTTGTTATGAGTGTGCTGAGATAGGTCATATATGGAGGCAGTTCCCTCGTCATCTTGCGAGTTCATCTCAGTAGAGGGGTCAGTCATCGACTTCAGCACTAATTACCTCACCACCACCCGCCCATCCAGCTAGGGGTAGAGGTCAATCAGCTAGGGGTCGCCCCAGAGGGGGAGGTCGATCAGTTGGCGGTCAGGCCCATTTCTATGCACTTCCAGGCAGACCCGATGCTATGCTTCAAATGTTGTTATTACAGGTATTGTTTCAGTCTACCACAGAGATACCTCTGTATAATTTGATCCCGGTTCCACCTTTTCTTATGTGTCATCATACTTTGATCGTTATTTGGGTACGCCCCTTGAGTTTCTTGCTTTACCTATTCATGTATCTACCCCGATGGGCGATACTGTTGTTGTAGATCGTGTGTACCGATCGTGTGTGGTGACTATTGGGGTTCTGGATACCCGTGTGGATCTTTTATTATTGTGTATGTTGGATTTTGATATCATTTTGGGCATGGATTAGCTATCTCCGTGTCGTGCTATTCGAGACTGTCATGTTAAGACAGTCACATTGGCTATACCGGGTGTGCCACGGATCGAGTGGCGAGGTGTGACTGATTATGTTCCTAGTAGAGTGATCTCATTCTTGAAAGCCCAACATATGGTTGGGAAGGGTTGTCTTTCGTACCTAGACTTTGTGAGGGATGTCAGTGTTGAGACTCTCAGTATTGATTCTGTTCCAGTTGTGAGGGATTTTCCCGATGTGTTTCCTGCAGACCTGTCGGGCATGCCATCGGATAGGGATATTGATTTGATATTGACCTGGTGCTGGACACTCGGCCCATTTCTATTCCACTGTATCGTATGGCACCAACGGATTTGAAGGAATTAAAGGAGCAGCTTCAGAAACTCCTTGATAAAGGGTTCATTCATCCTAGCGTGTCACCTTGAGGTGCGCCAGTTCTATTTGTGAAAAAGAAGGATGGCACTATGAGGATGTGCATTGATTATAGTCAATTGAACAAGGTAACAATTAAGAACAAGTATCCCTTGCCTCACATTGATGATTTATTCAACCAACTTTAGGGAGAGAGAGTGTTCTCCGTTCAGGTTATTACTAGTTGAAGATCAGGGACTCGGATATTCTTAAGACAACTTTCAGGACCCGATATGGTCATTATGAGTTCTTGGTGATGTCTTTTGGGCTGACCAATGCCCCAACAACATTCATGCATTTGATGAACATCTTGTTCCGGCCTTATCTCGACACGTTTGTCATAGTCTTCATTGATGATATTCTGGTGTACTCGCGTAGCCAGGAGGAGCACGTAGAGTATTTGAGAGTTGTGTTGCAGAGATTGAGGGAGGAGAAGCTTTATGCAAAATTCTACAAGTGTGAGTTTTGACTCGGTTCAGTGGCTTTCTTGGGGAACGTGGTGTCCAGCGAGGGTATTTAGGTTGATCCGAAGAAGATAGAGGCGGTTTAGAGTTGGCCTAGATCATCCTCAGCCACAGAGATTCACATCTTTCTTGGTTTGGCGGGTTATTATCGCCGCTTTGTTCAGGGATTCTCATCTATCGCATTGCACTTGACCAAGTTGACTCAGAAGGGTGCTTCATTTGTATGGTCGGACGAGTGTGAGGACAACTTTCGGAAGCTCAAGATAGCCTTGACCACAACTCCAGTGTTAGTTTTTCCATCAGTTTCAAGTTCATATACCGTGTATTGTGATGCCTCAAGAGTGGATATTGGTTGTGTATTGATGCAGGAGGGTAGAGCTATTGCTTATGCTTCTCGTCAATTGAAGCCCCATGAGAAGAACTACCACATTCATGATTTGGAGTTGGCTGCCATAGTTCACGCATTGAAGATTTGGAGACATTAATTGTATGATGTGTCTTGTGAGGTGTTTACTGATCATCGTAGCCTCTAGCACTTGTTCAAACAGAAGGATCTCAATTTGAGGCAGCAGATATGGTTGGAGTTGCTTAAGGATTATGATATCACTATATTGTACCATCCGAAAAAGGCCAATGTGGTGGCCGATGCATTGAGCCGAAAGGCAGTGAGTATGGGGAGTTTGGCATATATTCTAGTTGGGGAGAGGCCTCTTGTAGTTGATGTTCAGGCGTTGGCCAATCGGTTCGTGAGGTTGGATATTTCGAAGCCCAGTCGGGTATTGGCTTATGTGGTTTCTCAGTCTTCCTTATGTGATCGCATCAGAGAGTGCCAGTATGATGATCCACATTTTCTTATCCTTAATGACAGAGTTCAGCATGGCGATACTAGAGATGTGACCATTGGTGATGATGGGGTGTTGAGGATGCAGGGCCAGATTTGTGTGCCCAATGTGGATGGGCTTCAGGAGTTGATTTTGGATGAGGCCCACAGCTCACGGTATTCCATTCATCCGAGTGTCGCGAAGATGTATCAGGATTTGAGGCAACACTATTGGTGGAGGAGAATGAATAAAGACATTGTGGAATTTGTATCTCGGTGTCTCAATTGTCAGCAGGTGAAATATGGGCATCAAAGACCGGGTGGCTTGCTTCAGCAGATCGATATTCCAGAGTGAAAGTGGGAGAGGATCACTATGGACTTTGTAGTTGGACTTCCACGAACTTTGATAAAGTTCGATACTATTTGGGTGATTGTGGATCGGCTGACCAAGTCCGTGCACTTCATTCTTATGTGTACCACTTATTCTTCAGAGCGGTTGACAGAGATCTATATCCGGGAGATTGTTAGGTTGCATGGTGTCCCAGTTTCCATCATTTCAGATAGGGGCACTCAGTTTACTTTGCAGTTTTGGAGGTCTGTGCAGCGAGAGTTGGGTACTCAAGTTGAGTTGAGCACAGGTTTTCACCCTCAGACGGACGGGCAGTCCGAGCGCACTATTCAGATATTGGAGGACATGTTGCTTGCTTGTGTCATCTATTTCAGAGGGTCATGGGATCAGTTTCTACCGCTTGCAGAGTTTGCTTATAACAACAACTACCAGTCAAGTATTCAGATGGCTCCATATGAGGCTTTGTATGAGAGGCGGTGTAGATCTCCAGTTGGTTGGTTCGAGCCTGGTGAGGCTAAGCTATTGGGGATAGACTTGTTGCAGGATGCTTTAGAAAATGTGAAGGTAATTCAGGAGAGTCTTCGTACAGTGCAGTCAAGACAAAAGAGTTATGCTGACAGGAAGGTTTGAGATATGTCCTACATGATTTGCGAGAAGATTCTGTTTAAGCTTTTGCCCATGAAGGGTGTTATGAGATTTGGGAAGAAAGGGAAATTGAGTCCGCGGTTCATTGGGCCTTTTGAGGTGCTTCAGAGGATTGGGGAGGTGGCTTATGAGCTTGCTTTGCCACCCAACTTGTCGAGTGTGCATCTGGTATTTCATGTTTCTATGCTCTAAAAGTATTGTTGCGACCAAAACACTCACGCAAGTGCACGCGATCGACAAGTAATATAGTAGTAAGTAAAGTATTGTTCCCACGAGGAATTATGATCAACTTCTCGACTGATGTAGACTCAAACAATTATCAATTCAAGCTAAATTATCACAAAATATATAAAGAACCAATTTATAATTTACTTAATAATTAAACAACTATTCACCACAAAATTACTACACCAATTTAACAATATGTTTATAACAATTTGGATAAATATATTCCGGGTCATGGACTTGCTAGAGATCATGCTACTATTTTAGCTTAAGATTGATTTATTGAATTATCCGGGTTATTGATTATAGGGTTAATAATATTCATAAGAATCTTTCGAGTTCTTATGCATCTATTCAAGTTAAATTAATACCTATATGTCTATGGTATTAATATTAACTCAAATGCATTTACAAATCCTATTTCTCAACCAAGCAAGACAATTAAGTATAGTTCTATATTAATTGCGAATCTTTCACCCGATGACCAGGATCCGGATCTTGCTCTATTTGATTCTATATGCAATCAAGAATTTCCTTTTTCAAGTTTAACTCAAGATCCGTAAATAATATTTCACTGTTAGCTACGCAGTAAAATAATTAGAAGCAGAATCAAATAAACAACCCATAACGATAGATTCAAGATCTTCAATCTAAGCTTCAAACAACAAGATCATCTAACATCCATGACCCAAAAATATTAGAGTATTTAGCTACTCATAATCATACAAAAATCAACAATAAAAGTCTTAAACATAATATAAACAAACAAATAGAAGAAAGTTTAGAAGAATTCTTTGAATCCTTGCTCCAAGATGTTGTTCTTCTTCTCCTTTCTTAGCTCCAAGATGAGCTCCTCCTTCTTCTATGGCTTTTCTCCCTCCAAGATGAATAGTATTTTTGCACTTACTCCCCCTCAAAATCTGATCTTGTTCATAATGGAGTTCTTGCTTTATGTAAGTTGAGTGGGATTTAAGAAAGAATTCCGATTTTACCCCTAAACAAAGTCTTCTCCGGATAGGACCCGCGCGAACTATCGCGCGAAGTTTAAAAGTTAGCGCGATAGTTCGTGTGCTTCAGTAGCGTCCAGGCAGAAACCTTCGCGAACTATTGCGCGAAGTTTCAAACTTCGCGCGATAGTTCGCGCGCTTCAGTAGCTCGATTTTGGTTATTTTTTCCATCTCGTCCTTGCACACACTCGACTCCTAGGGGTTATTCTTGCTCATAAATCATTCCAATCTCCTCTTGAAAGCATCATTAGGCTTCTTATCCTGCAAGGTATACATATTTTGAGTAGAGCCTGTTTTTCCATCAATTATCCATAATATGACATTGAAATATAATCAAGCAGAAGCATAAACAATAGCTAAATCACCTAGATTTCGCCTATTATCAATACCCCACACTTAATTCATTGCTAGTCCTCGAGCAATCAACTAGAGAATTCTTTACTCAACTCTTTCCCTTAACGCCTTACACCTAGAACAATGTACATGTATTACACTTAGCAGTGAACAATCCTAGCCTCAAAGTCGACTCTCAAGTGCCATGCAATATTCACACTTCCTCAAAGTACTCTACATAGAAGTCAAGACTTGCTTTTCTATCACGATTCATATGCCCTCACAATTACATCAACAAAGACTGAGTTCAATCCCCCACATTCAATTCATATATTCACATATATCAAGGAAATCACTCACTCTCACAAAAGAGGTCACATGCATGCAATTGGTACCATAAGCTTGCCCTTAATGTAAATCTCTACTAATGTAGGCTAGCTCAATCCAAAATCAATTAGGACTTTTTCATGGTTGTAATGTGGGCTAAGGGACGGGTAGGATGTATTTAGGAATAGTGACTCAACCCCTAAGCACTTTAACACATCACACGAGCAATTTTCAGCATAAATTCTTCAACCCACTTCTCATTTATACACAATATCATCCCAAAAATACGCCCTTCTTCTTTAAGCACTCTATTAATTCATTCCCACTAGCTAGAGCAAAACACAATGTAATTTTTCTTGTCACTCAATTTCTGCTAGTGGTGTATTCGTTTACAACATAAGTGCCCCTTTCATCCTTTTATTGGTTCCACTCAAAAGCCACCCCACACTTATTTCCTTCTTACTTCTTTTAGCTCTCCTCTCATAATTAACGTGCTTTAAGAGGTAAAAGGATCAAGACAATGTCAATTAAGAACAAAAGGGTATAGACTTGTAATACGGGTGCCAAACAAAAGTCTAAAGGCTCAAAAGGGTTAACTAGGGACAAATTTTATTTGTGATAAGCAATTAAGCTCAAAAAAGGTCAAAGAAAGCCTAACATCATTTTTCAAACCAAGCATCACCTCAAATTTCGCTTCAACTCACATACCGGGCAAGTTCTAGACATAAGTACAATACATGGACTACACAAATACTAACCACACATGGCATATGACTCATTCCAGATCAGCTCATCAAGACACTCCATTACGAGCATTCAATTCAGTACAAACATACAAATTAAGGTACTTTCAGTGAGATTCAACAATTAAGACTAAGTGCGTTACACTCTAGGCTCTATTGTGTTCAGGTGTGTCAACGCTATGGGTTCACTCTTCTATAGCTTATAACTCCTTATTTTAGTCTACCTATCAAAAAAAATGAAAACATAAATTAAAAACTACATATGCCCGGTTCAAGATAAACCCTTGGAAAAGAACCGCGGCTTAAAGAAAAACCAAGGGGGATTTGTTATACTACCTAAAAATAATAATAAAAAAAACGATTTTTGTCGTTTTCTTTAGACTCAGTTCCCTCAAGAAAATTCGTCTAAAAGATCCGTCGTAGGGAAAAGTCTAATTTTTTTCCAAAAAAAAAAATTATATGTTTAAGAACAATTACTCCAACAATACTACAATTACTAACAATACTAAATCACCAAAACATTTTTCAAAGAAAAGTGAAATAATCACGCAATCCCAAAATATTATATATTGTACCACACTACCAAAACATTCCAATAATCCAAAACAATTTAAACAACTTAAAAAGTAGTAATTATTACTAATAATTACTACCATCCTTTCCACCCCACACTTAAAGCGAGACATGTCCCCATGTCTTTCATTATAAACAAGAGATGAAGCAGAAGTACTTCCCTGAGGAGTCACTCTTGATCGGACACCGTTTCGGGATTCACGTTGCACGCACGCCCCAAAGCTCGCAGCCAGCCCATGAACTTCTTTTCCGACTTGACTTGTCGGTCAGCTATTTTGTCCACACGAGTATTCAAATTATGCATAGAAGTGCGTATATCAGCCACCTCTTATTCCAATGTGGTGGATCGGGATACTCTGGCACTTCTTGAAGAGGATGCTGCGCGTGATAGTGCTGCAGCTGATCTTTTGGGTGCTTGAGCCAGTACTTCTCCCTCCACATCCATATGCTCTTCCTCCTCCGAAGCGTTCGAACCACTTTCATTCTCTCTACCTATCTCTGCTGCTGGAACTGCCTCCATGGTGTTCGGGCCAGGTCTTATCTTGTGGCTTTTTCTTACCAGCCCATCCACACGAATGTTTTCAGGCACCTGCACATTCCTGCAAAGTCTAGTCACCAAAGAAGGGGAAAAGAAACCATACTGGCGTTGGGGACATCTGATGAACATCTCGTCATGTATCACTTTGGCCATGTCGAAGGGAAGGCCCTTGATGAAACACCAAATCAACGCAGCCCGGGGTCCATTCACCTCTGTAGTATTTGTGGAGGGAATAAGTCGATTGTTGATCACATACAACCAACACTTCGCCTCTTGAGTTAAGACGGCTGAATGGAACTTCTCTCCAAATTCTAGCCATTCTACCGTTTTCCCTGGTTCACAAATTTCATCAAAGAAGTGCTCACACTTGGCATCGGTTGGATGGCGCCCATATTCATAGAAGTCCGAGTTCTCAGGCAGAGGTCCGGGCAGTTGATAAGCTGCGCGTATCGCCTCAATGGAGGCATCTACCTCCTTCTGGCGCACTGTGACCACCTGGTGGACGTGCTCGGGTAGATTGGCATAGAATTCTCGTACCACC
This sequence comes from Nicotiana sylvestris, assembly GCF_000393655.2. Taxonomy (NCBI): domain Eukaryota; kingdom Viridiplantae; phylum Streptophyta; class Magnoliopsida; order Solanales; family Solanaceae; genus Nicotiana; species Nicotiana sylvestris. Next base: position 194,860,282 of record NC_091062.1, read on the forward strand.
ATTTCATTAGCCTCCCATGGCTCATCAATGAAAGCTTGTAGCCCCCGCTCCATCAACTCATTGAACATGTGGGGGCATCGTTCCTTGACCTTGTTGATGTTGATGCCCCTTTTAGCAATTGCCTTCTTAACCGCCTTTGCTATAAAACGGTAATGAGCCTCAAGGGAGACAAATTTGGTGATGTCATAAGAGCTCGTTGGAGCAGCCCTTTGGCGGCTTGATGATGGACCTGTGGTTTGGCGCTTTTTCGTTGGTGCCATAATACCTGCAAAACGTGGACATATTAACTCAGCCCAACAAAACAATTATGACTTGATGCGGTTACTCAGACTTCACACGCAAAATTGGTCTTAACTACATAATCATGCTCATTGAGGCTTTTCCACAAACACCTTGTGGGCAGTAGGTTCTCACAGCTTTTTTCTAATGGTCTTGCAACAATGGCTTCCCACAAAAGTTCATTCATCACCCAATTCAAGTACTACGCACCCCACACTTACAACAAACTACCCCCACAATATATTTTACCAAGTTTGAAACCCAAATAACAAGATACAACTATATTAATAGCTTAACATTCAACAAGAAACTTAAAATCTGAAAATAGCAAAAGAAAATCAAAAAACTAAAGAAAACTAAAACTAGTGTTCATACCTTGTTAGAATTCGTGAGGTGGGGTGAAGCTGCTAATGATTTTAGGGAAGAAACCCTAAGTATTTTGAGATATGAGATGAGTGCTTGAAGAGATGATTGTGTTTTGGGGGTTTTGGGTTTGGTTTTAATGGAAGGGGAAGGGGTATTATCTATTTATCTCACTAAAATAAAAGAAACAACAAAAGAAAACAAACACAAACAAAAAATAAAACGCCTGAAATTTCAAGTCTTATAAGATCGTCCAGGCGCGCGAAGTTTCGCGCGAACTATATAGTTCGCGCGATACTTCGCGCGTTTTAGCGCTCTCAGGCAGAATGGTGCGTGAACTATCGCGCGAACTATATAGTTCACGCGATACTTCGCGCGTTTCAGTTACCCCCAGATATTTTTTTAGCATCTGCCCTTGTTCACCTGCATTTATTTGTACATAAAAAAACTTATATATCCACAAATACCACAATCATTGGGTTGCCTCCCAACCAGCGCCTGTTTTACGTCGCGGCACGATGCCATATTGCATTATACATCAATTAAATCTACTGAGGTTTTGTGACGTTGAATGTCACCACCCCAATAATGTTCAATTCGTTGCCCATTTACCAAGAAAGTGCCACTTGAATTTGTGTCTCGTAATTCAACTGTTCCATGAGGAGTCACGCTTACTACCACGAGAGGGCCTGCCCAACGAGACTTAAGCTTTCCTGGAAAAAGTTTTAACCTTGAATTAAACAGAAGAACTTCTTGACCCGGCACAAACTCACGATGTTGGATGTGCTTATCATGCCACCTCTTGGTTCTTTCTTTATATAACTTGGCATTTTCATAAGCATGCAACCGAAACTCATCAAGTTCATTGAGTTGTAGCAGTCTTTTTTCACCGGCTAAGTCCATATCCATATTTAGCTTTTTGATTGCCCAATAAGCTTTGTGTTCTAGATCAACAGGCAAATGACATGCCTTTCCATAAACCAACCTATATGGAGAAGTACCTATTGGAGTCTTGTATGCAGTTCGGTAAGCCCACAATGCATCTTCTAACTTACCGGACCAGTCCTTCCTATTTGCGCTCACAGTTTTCTCCAAAATCTGTTTTACCTCCCTGTTTGACACTTCAACTTGACCACTCGTTTGAGGATGATATGCAGTAGCAACCTTGTGTCTCACACCATATTTTGCTAGGACATTTTTCAACAATTTGTTGCAAAAGTGTGTTCCTCCATCACTTATCAACACTCTTGGAGTTCCAAAGCGTGTGAAAATGTGCTTCTTTACGAAACTTACCACTACCTTCGCATCATTAGTAGGAAGAGCAATGGCCTCAACCCACTTAGACACATAATCAACTGCAACCAAAATATATCTGTGCCCATTAGAATATGGAAATGGTCCCATGAAATCTATTCCCCAGACATCAAAGAGTTCTACTGCCAAAATATTTTGTAAAGGCATCTCGTGCTTTCTTCGTGATCGTTCCGGTTCTTTGGCACCTGTCACAATTTTTAACAAAAGCATGTGCATCTTTAAATAATTTTGGCCAGTAAAAACCTGATTGCAAAACCTTTTGTGCAGTTCTGTCTCCCCCATGATGACCTCCATAAAGAGAAGAATGACAGTCATGCAATATTGCATTCATCTCCTCCTCAGGGACACACCTTCTTACCAATTGATCTGCGCATTGCTTGTATAGAAAAGGCTCGTCCCACATGTAGAATCTCACATCATGTAAGAACCTTCTTCTATGGTCAGCTGTGAATTTTGGTGGAGTCACTCCGCTTGCAATGAAATTCACATAATCAGCATACCACGGGGCTTCATTCGAAGTGATGGCTAGCAAATGTTCGTCAGGGAATGTTTCTTTGATTAATTCTCCTTCAGTGGCATGACCTCTATTTTCCAGCCTGGATAAATGATCTGCAACCTGATTCTCTGTTCCCTTTCGATCTCGAATCTCCAAGTCAAATTCCTGCAAAAGAATAACCCATCGAATTAACCTTGGCTTGGCGTCTTTCTTTGCAAATAAATACCTTATAGCGGAGTGATCTGTGTAAACTATGACTTTTGTCCCCACTAGATAGGATCTAAACTTATCAAATGCCCATACTACTGCGAGCAACTCTTTTTCAGTAACAGTGTAATTCATTTGAGATGAATTAAGAGTTCTACTCGCATAGTGAATCGAGCAAAATATTTTCTCTTTCCGCTGCCCCAGAACAGCTCCAATGGCTATATCACTTGCGTCACACATCAATTTAAATGGAAGTTTCCAATATGGAGAAATGATAATCGGTGCAGTAACCAATCGTCGTTTCAGCTCATCAAATGCTTTCAGACAAGCATCATCAAACTTAAAAGATGTATCTTTCTCAAGAAGCCTGCACAAGTGAGAAGAGATTTTTGAAAAATCCTTGATGAAACGACGGTAAAAACCCGCATGGCCTAAGAAACTGCGAATGCCTCTAACTGATGTTGGTGGAGGTAATTTTTTAATTGCTTCCACCTTTGCTTTATCCACCTGCAATCCATTCTTGGACACTTTATGCCCTAAGACTATGCCTTCTCGTACCATGAAATGACATTTTTCCCAATTTAGTACCAAATTTGTTTCTTCGCACCTAGCAAGGACTTTATCAATATTCATTAAACATTCATCAAAAGAACATCCAAATACAGAAAAATCATCCATGAATACTTCCACAAATCTTTCAACCATATCAGTGAAAATAGCCATCATACACCTTTGAAAAGTCGCAGGTGTATTGCAAAGACCAAATGACATTCTTTTAAATGCATATGTCCCATAGGGACATGTAAATGTGGTCTTTTCTTGATCTTCTGGGGCTATAACAATTTGGTTATATCCAGAGTAGCCATCTAAAAAATAGTAGTATTCCTGCCCGGCTAACCTATCGAGCATTTGGTCAATGAAGGGAAGGGGAAAATGGTCTTTTCGGGTGGTATTATTCAATTTTCTATAATCTATACAAATCCTCCACCCAGTAACAGTTCTAATGGGAATCAAATCATTATTTTCATTTGTTACTACAGTCATTCCTCCTTTTTTTGGAACACATTGGATTGGACTTACCCATTTGCTATCAGATATTGGAAATACAATACCTGCATCAAGCCATTTGATCACTTCTTTTCTTACCACCTCTTTCATGTTCGGATTTAGGCGGCGTTGTTGTTCTATGCTTGGCTTGTGCCCTTCCTCCATAAGAATTTTATGCATGCAAAAAGCTGGACTAATACCTCTTATATCGGACATTGTCCACCCAATTGCTCTTTTATGCTCACGAAGTACTCTTAACAATTTCTCCTCCTGCAATTCAGACAAGTCAGCAGAAATAATAACAGGTAACATTTCAGAACTACCCAAATAAGCATAATGAAGATGAGAAGGTAAAGGCTTTAATTCCAATTTGGGAGCTTCTTCAACTGAGGGCTTCAGAGGAGGACCATCTGGCATGTTCAAAGGTTCAAAGGGATTAAAACCTTTTATATATTCACATATTGCATGCAAAGTATGTTTCATCTCCTCAACCTCATCATTAATCTCCAAACTTTCAATCAACAAAATTGCTTTTTCTAAAGAATCCTGCAAATATACACTTGAGGTGACAAGTTGTTCATCAATATCCATGACAGATATCATAGATAATTCTTCATACTGCCGCGGAAGTTGAATTTCTTTATATACATTGAAAACAGCTTCCTCGTTGTCAACTCTCATGATCATTTTTCCTTCTCTTACTTTAATTATAGCATCACCTGTAGCCAAGAGACGTCTTCCCAATATAATAGGAACTTTTTCATCGGCCTGAAAATCCAAGATAATGAAATCAGCCGGGAAAATAGATTTCCCAATTTTCAGTAGTACATCCTCTATCACCCCCTCCGGGTAAGCTATGGACCTGTCTGCTAGTTGCAACATCACAGTGGTGGGTTTTGGAGCTCCCAAACCCAATTGTTTGTACAAAGACAATGGCATCAAATTTACGCTTGCTCCCAAATCACAAAGTGCATGGCCTACATCAACATTGCCTATTCTCACAGGGATAGTAAAGCTGCCAGGGTCCTTTAGCTTTTGAGGAAGATTATTTTGGACCCTTGATGTGCACTCTTCAGTAAGTGCAACTGTTTCAAATTCAATCAGTCTCCTCTTGTTAGCCACAATGTCTTTTATGTATTTGGCATATTTTGGAATATCACGAATCGCATCTACCAACGGAATATTCAATTGAATCTGACTCAACATAGAGAGGAATTTGTTGAACATGCGATCATCATTCTTTTTCTGCAACCTTTGTGGAAATGGTGGTGGTGGTCTTGGAATGTTTACAGGTGCTGGAATTGTATCATCTTTCTTTTCCTCTTGTGTTGCTTTGGGAATCAATTCACCCTCAGGTACAAGCTTGTCTTTTCTCTTCTTTGAAACTTCTTCTAATTCCCTTCTCGTTCTAAGTGTAATTGCACTCACTTGAGGATTTTTGTCTGTATCACCTGGAAGGGCCCCTACAGGTCTAGTGTTTTGACTTGCAGCCAGTTGTCCCATTTGCCTTTCAAGATTTCTGAAGTCCGTTCTGAGTTACTGATTGTCTTGCAACAATTTTTTCAACAAATCATTTGTACTTTCTTCTGCCTGCTGGGGTGGCCTTTGTGGTTGATTAAAATTTCCTTGGGGTCTATATTGATTCTGATTTGATTGATTTCCGCCCCAAAATAAATTAGGATGATTCCTCCAATTTGCATTGTAAGTGTTCCCATATTGTGCCTGTTGGTTCATCGGCCCTCTGCTTTGTTGCCCAACATAGTAAATAGATTCAGGATTCACGGGGCACATGTCGCTTGTGTGATTATCGCCACACATTTCACAACAAACTGACATTTGTTGAACCTGCTGCATTGGTTGTGATGGTCCCATTGTCATTCTGGTCATTTGATTTGCCAACTTTGCTAAATCTGCTCTCATGGCGGAAATGTCATCCAGTTCAAGTAACCCTGCTTTCTGTTTCATTGCTCTTCTTGGTTCTCCTTCACCTTGCCAATTATGATCATTAGCAGTAAAGTTATTCAGCAGAAGTTGTATTTCACTGTATGATTTTGCCATGCAACTACCTCCACAAGCTGAATCAAGATTCATTTTGGAAGTTTCGTCTAATCCATCAACAAAATTATGGCCCAATACTTCATCAGTTTGACAATGATGAGGACAATCCCGAAGTAGTTTCTTGTATCTTTGCCAAGCTTGGCGAAGAGTTTCACCATCCCGTTGTTGAAACCCAAGAATCTGACTCCGGAAAAACTTTGTCTTTTTGGTGGGGAAAAACTTGATTAGGAATTTCTTTGCTAAATCGTCCCAATTGTGGATTGAATTAGCTGGCTCTTTTTTCAACCATTCTCTAGCATCCCCCAATAATGAAAAGGGAAATAAGGTCAGCCTGACATAATCCTTGGAAATATTTGGATAATTATAAGTATCCGTTATTTCCAAAAAATTTTGAATGTGCCTTTGTGGGCCTTCATGAGATAGGCCAACATATTGCCCAGTGGACTGTATCAGCTGCACCATGTACTATTTAAGCTCAAAGTGACCGGTGATTTCAGGCTTCACAATGGCCTGAGTCATATTAGCAAGGTTTGGCCTTGCTGCTTCTATCACCGCACGTTCTTGATTACCTGCCATCACTATTGGTTGTGGTTGAACTTGAATGTCCAACTCTCTTTCTGTTTTGTTTCTAACTTCCCACTCCTTCCTTGTTCTATGAATTATTCGTTCAATTTCAGGATCAAAAGGGAAGAAGTTGTTTGTGCTTCTACTCCTCCGCATTCAAAAGAAGAGCCTGCGCAACACAAACAAAGTAAATAGAAAATTAAGGTTTTTATTAACAGCTAATAAAATCTTAAAACAATCAAGTAGCTAATTTTAATTCCCCGGCAACGGCGCCAAAAACTTGTTGCGACCAAAACACTCACGCAAATGCACGCGATCGACAAGTAATATAGTAGTAAGTAAAGTATCGTTCCCACGAGGAATTATGATCAACTTCTCGACTGATGTAGACTCAAACAATTATCAATTCAAGCTAAATTATCACAAAATATATAAAGAACCAATTTATAATTTACTTAATAATTAAACAACAATTCACCACAAAATTACTACACCAATTTAACAATATGTTTATAACAATTTGGATAAATATATTTCCGGGTCATGGACTTGCTAGAGATCATGCTACTATTTTAGCTTAAGATTGATTTATTGAATTATCCGGGTTATTGATTATAGGGTTAATAATATTCATAAGAATCTTTCGAGTTCTTATGCATCTATTCAAGTTAAATTAATACCTATATGTCTATGGTATTAATATTAACTCAAATGCATTTACAAATCCTATTTCTCAACCAAGCAAGGCAATTAAGTATAGTTCTATCTTAATTGCGAATCTTTCACCCGATGACCAGGATCCGGATCTTGCTCTATTTGATTCTATATGCAATCAAGAATTTCCTTTTTCAAGTTTAACTCAAGATCCGTAAATAATATTTCACTGTTAGCTACGCAGTAAAATAATTAGAAGCAGAATCAAATAAACAACCCATAATGATAGATTCAAGATCTTCAATCTAAGCTTCAAACAACAAGATCATCTAACATCCATGACCCAAGAATATTAGAGTATTTAGCTACTCATAATCATACAAAAATCAACAATAAAAGTCTTAAACATAATATAAACAAACAAATAGAAGAAAGTTTAGAAGAACTCTTTGAATCCTTGCTCCAAGATGTTGTTCTTTTTCTCCTTTCTTAGCTCCAAGATGAGCTCCTCCTTCTTCTATGGCTTTTCTCCCTCCAAGATGAATAGTATTTTTGCACTTACTCCCCCTCAAAATCTGATCTTGTTCATAATGGAGTTCTTGCTTTATGTAAGTTGAGTGGGATTTAAGAAAGAATTCTGATTTTACCCCTAAAAAAGTCTTCTCCGGATAGGACCCGCGCGAACTATCACGCGAAGTTTAAAAGTTAGCGCGATAGTTCGCGCGCTTCAGTAGCGTCCAGGCAGAAACCTTCGCGAACTATTGGGCGAAGTTTCAAACTTCGCGCGATAGTTCGCGCGCTTCAGTAGCTCGATTTTGGTGATTTTTTCCGTCTCGTCCTTGCACACACTCGACTCCTAGGGGTTATTCTTGCTCATAAATCATTCCAATCTCCTCTTGAAAGCATCATTAGGCTTCTTACCCTGCAAGGTATACATATTTTGAGTAGAGCCTATTTTTCCATCAATTATCCATAATATGACATTGAAATATAATAAAGCAGAAGCATAAACAATAGCTAAATCACCCAGATTTCGCCTATTATCAAGTATATTGGGGATCCGTCTCATGTTTTGGTTTTCAGCATGGTTCAGTTGGATGGGGATTTGACCTATGATGTGGAGCCAGTAGCTATTTTGGGTCATCAGGTTCGAAAGTTGAGGTCAAAGGATATAGCTTCAGTGAAAGTGTAGTGGAGAGGTCGGGCCGTGGAGGAGGCTAGCTGGGAGAGCGAGCGGGAGATGCGGAGCAGATATCCTCACCTGATTGAGGCTTCATGTATGTTTCTTGACTCGTTCAAGGACGAACGTTCGATTAAGTTGGGGAGAATGTGATGACTCGGCCAGTCGTCTCATGTGCACCGCTCCATTTTCCCTATTTCTGCTTCTTTATGCTTTGTCTATCCGTGTTATATGATATCAGGTTGGTCGGATCGAATCCGGAATGATTTTTTGTAAGGTTTGAGGCACTTAGTCTCTTTTAAGGAAGCTTAAGTTGGAAAAGTCAATCGGATGTTGACTTATGTGCTAGAAGGCTTGGATGTGAGTTCTGATGGTTCGGTTAGCTTCGGGAGATGATTTATGACTTAGGAGCGTGATTAGAATGAGTTTTAGAGGTCCATAGTGGATTTAGGCTTGAATTAACGAAGTTGATATTTTGGCGATTTCCGGTTGGTAGGCGAGATTTTGATATAAGGGTCGGAATGGAATTCCGAGAGTTATAGTAGTTCCGTTGTGTCATTTGGCATGTGTGTGCAAAATTTTAGGTAATTCGGAAGTGGTTTGGTTGGGTTTTTGATAAAAAGAGGAATTCGGAAGATTTTAGAAAGTTTGGCTTGAATCCGATGTGTTTTGGTTGATTTGATGTTGTTTGTGGTATTTTGAAGATTGGTACAAGTTTGAATAAGGTACTAGGATATGTTTATACTTTTGGTTGAGGTCCCGGGGGCCTCGGGGTGATTTCGGATGGTTGACGGAAAGGTTTGAGACTTGTTACAGCTGCTGAACTTTGCTGCTTCTGGTATTTCTGCACCTGCGAACTGGGGACCGCAGGTGCGATGCCGCACGTGCGGGGCGATCAGCCGTAGAAGCGAAAAAGGGTTTGAGGAACAGGAACCGCAGAAGCGACTAAGAGGACCACATCTGCAAAGTCGCAGATGCAGATAATGGATCGCAGATGCGAAAATGGGAGTTTAAGTGAGGACCGCAGATGCAGTGGTTTTTTACCGCAGATGCGGTACCGCAGAAGCAAAAATGTAGCCGCAGATGCGAAAATACCTGGGCAAAAAGTATAAATTGTGGCCTTCGCGAATTTTGAGCTATTTCACCTTCTTTTATCTTCGACTTTGGAGGCATTTGGACGATCTGAAAGAGGGATTTCAAGGGAACTTCATTGAGATAAGGAATTTGGACCTAAAACTCGTTCCTATGCTATTATTACACGGATTAGAGCTAGAAATCATGGAAATTAAGGTGAAAATTAGGGGAAATAGGGCTTGGATACTTAGACTTTTGATTGAGGATTTGAACGGCCATTTGAGGTCGGATTTCAGAACTTTTGATGTGTATGAACTCGTGGAGAGATAAGAAACCTATTGATGTAAAACTTATTGAATTCCGAGACGTGGACCCGGGTGTCGAGTTTTGGTAATTTCGGAATTTGTGTCATATTTTGATTATTTTCGCTCGGGCTTCATTCCCTTAGCATATTTTGACATTCTCGTTTTGATTTTGGATAGATTCGACTTGAGTGGAGGCCGATTCGAGGGGCAAAGGCATTGCGAGCTAGAGATTTGACCGGTTCGAGGTGAGTAATGATTGTAAATAATATTCTGAGGGTTTGAAACCCCGGATTGCACATCGTAGTGCTATATTGAGGTGACGCACACACTGGATGATGAGCGTGGGGTCGTGCATTGTTGGGGATTGTGACTTAGTCCGTCTCGAATGACTATTTTACCAAGTATTTGATTGAAATCTATTTGCTATCATCATGACTTGGGTTGAATGCCATATTTGGGCATTGTGCCAACTATTTGAACCCTTTGGGGATTTATACTGGTATTTCCTCACTGTTTTGACTTTATACTTGAACTTAGTCATGTTATATTTCACTGTTTCTTCGTACTCAGCCATGTTTACTCTGTTTTTAACACTTACCTGATCTTTTAAATGATATTTTTGGGCTGAGAGTCATGTTTTACTATTGTCCAAGTGGCTTGTGAGGATTTTGACTGAGTAAGGCCAAGGGCCTATGTTGTGAGGAAATATTTGATACTGATTATGAGGCCGAGGGCCTGAGATATGTACGCCACGAGGTGGCTTGATTGATATGAGGTCGAGGGTCTAGTGATGATGCCATGAGGTAGCTTGATATTGCGCTTGGGCCGTAAGGGACCCTTCCATGAGTGTGTACACCCTCCATGAGCGCGGGTACCCATTGTGATGTGAGATTGAGCCCGAAGGGCTGGTTCTGTTCTATGTGATTGCCCGATGGGATGATATTGTTCTGAGATGTTGCCCGAGGGGCGGATTTGTTGATATTGTGCCAGAAGGGCGAACCCTTATGTGTTTATTTTTCATAATTGACTGTCAATTACCATGCTTAATTATTGAAAAAGGTCTTTCATGAAATTAAATTTGAGTTAAAAGATTTTTACCTATCTTTCACTGGTTTACTGTTTTAATAATTTTACTGCTTCATTATAATATGCTTTTGTACCTTATGTGATTTCCTACTTTCCGTCTTTATTTACATTTGTTACTCACTGAGTTGGAGTACTCACTTTACTCCCTGCATCCCGTGTGCAGATTCAAACGTTGCGGATCCTGCCAGTGCGAGTTGAGAGCTCCCGGCAGATATCAGAGTCCACGAGGTAGCTGTTGACATCAGCAGTCCCGTGTTTCTTCCTCTTTACCATTTCTATCTCTTATTAGATATCTGTAATAGTTGTAGACTTTTCAGACCTGTATTAGGTTTTATAGATGCTCATGACTACTGACACCCCGGTATCGGGCTGTGTTGGGTTGTTCTTCCGCATATTTATAATATCATCCGCTACTTTGGTTTATTTATTCATGCTTAGACTATTTCTTAATATCGCCACTTATTGCATTTCATCGGCTGAAAGATCGCCGCTTTATTTATACCTTGCATCGGCTGAAAAATCGCAACTTATTGCATTTCATTGGCTGAAAGATCGCCACCTATTGCATCTCATGGGCTGAAAGATCATGAAATTGTCCAAAGGCATCATTATTCAGAGGCACCATTTTCATACCCCGAGAACGCCATTTCATGGCCTGAGGACCCCTTTTACCTTTTGCATATCATTATTCAAAGACATCATGGTTCGGAGGCATCATTCTCATAGCCCGAGAACATCATTTCATGGCATGCGAATTCTTATCATATGCTTCATGGCCCAGAACGTCATGGTCTGAGGATGTCATCCTAACTATCCAAAGACAGCATTCATGGTCCGACGACAACTTGCATCATGTTTAATTTTTCGCACAGCAAACACTTGTGTTGCTTATATGCAGGTAAACCGGCTAGCAACAACCGTCTCAGCAGGAGCGATCTCTCTCCAGTTCCCGCATCCGTGTTAGACTTTAACCATCCATCCTAACCTAAGTATAGCGTCCGTCTTTGAAGAATTCTCCATTGGCATATTCCGTCGACGGATCCTGAACTACATATGGCCTGATTCCTATAAGACCAGGGATATGTAGGCAGCTTAGGAACCAGAGCACGGTCATGTTCTTCAAACCGTTTCGTTCGGTCAAATTGGCCATCATATCTTTACCCGACAACTCTTTCATTTTTCCCGGATAAAGAGGGGCAACTGTTGATACCCAAATTTTCCCTATGTATTTTTACATGCAAATACTTTCAAAATAGCATATATATGCATATATAGGTATGTCCAAGTGTTTCAACAATTTTTCTAATTTCTAAAAGATTTTTAAACTGATTTATTGCCCATTTTAGCAGTACAAAAACCAATAATTATTCTCAAAATTATCACTTTGGTGAATAACTTACTTTATTCTCATATTTATACCAAAATATAGCTAGGGTAATTTTTATACATTTTTTACAAATTTATTTGGTATTTTAAAAGCTAAATTGCATATAATTGCAATTTTAGCCTATTTTAAGATTAATAGCATTTTATAATTATGAAATTGGTTCCAATATTTTTAAATTGATATTTATATATAATTAAATTACTTAGTACCTTTAATTTATTAATTTATTTTCAGAAGTCATTTTACTATTTTTATAAAAATAAAAAGGAAAAGTGGCTATTTAAAATCTGGCCCATTTTGTTTCAATTATAGCCAAAATTGGTTCCCCTAATTGACCCAATTTCGGACCAGCCCAATTCCATTTAACCCAACCCTTAACCCATTTAAACTACCCGACCCAAACCCTTTTTAATCCAGGTCGTTGATCAATCTGATCAACGACCACGATTTCCCCTTTCCTTTTTTAATCTGTCCACACCCCTAACCCTAACTCATTTCATTCTATCAGCTGCCTCTGAATACCCCCCTCTCTCAAACTCTCTCGAAGGTTCTTGAAACCCTAATCATCTCCTACTGTCATCTACCTTCAGCTCACCGGAATCCATGGCCTCTCAGGCCATGGATGGCTTAAACTCATCTCCCTCTGCTCTTAAACACTTGGTGTTCGAAGTTTCGAGGTCTGACCTCAATGGTGTCCGTTCATATCCTCTCCGATTCAAGGTTCTATGGCCTCTCCTGCCTTGCTCCGGCATATCCAAGCATTATGAGCCTATTTCTGACTTATTCGACTCAGATCGGACCTTTTCCAAGCCTTTCTCGCTTTAGGGTTCCTCTGAAACCCTAGCTATTCGAGGTTTTCTCTGATTATTTTCTTAGATCTGTTCTATATTTGTGCTCTACTTGAGTTTTTAAACGTTTTCCCTAATTTTTCTTTCAAAAATAACTTCTTTCCGACTTAGGGTTTTTTTGAAAAGCTTAAAATGTTTCTCTGACTTTTCTTCTTCTTTTTGTGTATTTGTCTATACTATGTTCTTATGTTTTCTTTTCTACCACGCATGTTCTTCTACTGTGTTCTTATGTTTTCCTTTATCATGCATGTTCTTCTGTGCTTTGTTTTTCTATTGTGTTTTGTACCATGCTCACATGTTTATCTTGTTGTATTTTCCTATATGATCTTTTGCTATGCTTTTCCGGTATTTTGTGTTCTTCTACTGTATGTATTTCCTACTGAGTTCTTAAGTTTTGTTTTCCTTCTACTAAACTCTGTTTAAGTCCCTTCTAAAAGGTTTTCTTAAATACGTTTCTTTTACTGTCGTGACTATTCTCTCATTATGTTCCTACCCTCTGTCTGCTTTGAATATTGTTTGTATTTGCTTGTCTTCTCATGAGATTATGAAAGGAAATCTCTGAGCCTGTTGCCTACTCATCTCTGTATTTGTCTCGAGTCGGAAACCCTAGAATTTGGGGGTTTCCTCCGAGTTTGGTCATATGATCAAGCTAGGGTTCTGTTTGAGGACCCTTGACTCTTTCACACTTATTTCTGGGTCTATGAACTAAGTGAGAACTTCTTTTGTTTGCACACAATTCTGATTCTCCTACACTAGACTCTTCTATTGAATAACATGACAAATTTCTTCATGTTTAACATGTCTGTATGCTTTTATATATGAGGAATCTTTCTTCAAAATGGTTTTCCAACTTGTGATTGATTCAGAATTCCTTTTAATAAGTTTAATTGATTGGTACTGATTTTTTTTAAGTTGAAATCCTTCCCATCTTTCTGACCTGGTTCATTCATACGAAATCCTCAATTTCTAATTTACTAGCTGTTAACTGATTTCCTTTCCTCATTTGCACAAACCATGTACTATCAAGATTTTGTCCTTAAATAAACCTCTATGTATTTGCCCCTCTTGTAATGCTCTGGAAAAGTGTTTGATTGACCCCTTTCCTTAATTATTTTGCCCGTTTGAAATTAGACTCCCTTAATTAAAGGGTGACCTTGTTTAATTGATTTCCAAACTATTTTTCTTACCTATTTCTACTTGCTTTCTGCACTATAAAAGGGCACGATTCTTCTTCACTTTAGGACACCTTCAATTCAATAGTTCTACACTTCATACTTCACAATTCTCTTCTAAACTCATAGCATTCTGATTGCTCGTTTGCACTTTGGCTTTACAAGACTACTGCTTTCTCTTTGTTTGTTTTCTCTGAAACTGGTATGTCCTAATTTTAGTTTCAGCATCACCCCAATGTGTTTACTTAAAGTTTTATATCCATGGCTACCTTACTGCTTATGTAGAGTTCAATATTTAACTTAATATGCCTATGTTCTACTGCCTGTTTCTATTGTGAATCTTTGTTCCCTACCCCATTACCCCTATATGTTTGTAAGTGGTGATTTAGGGCATGTCAACATAAGTTGTTGCCCATGACTTGAGTTCTGAACCAGTGAGGTCCTAACCTCTAACAAGCTGTAGGGTGTGCCAACATATCCCATTGCTGAGTATGCCCATCATCCTGCTTCTCTTGTATTCTTACAAATCCCCTACTCCTCTATACCCCTATATGCACTGATTTTTAAGTTGTTCCCTTTTCCCCCTCTCCCCTTTCAGAATTTCACTTCTGCACTTGCACTCTCTCCTAACTTCTAGGTTCTACCCCCCTCTTGTGAGACTTGCCTTGGGACCTTGAGTTCCCTCTGAACTTGGACACTTGAGGGTTGGCCCTTCCATACTGCACTATGTTTTTATTCTGGTAACATTTGGGTGTGAGCACTGCCCGGAGTCCATATGAGGCTCTTAGGAAACTTTGACACATCCAAAGATGAGAGAAAGGCTATGGATCATGATATTTAGAGTTGGTTTATCTCATATTTCAGACATGGAGTCTGAATTAGGCTCCCCTTGGTTGCACTTTTAATTTTACTTTTCTTATTTAATTCCGGGCTGTAAGAACTTGTAATAACTATTGGGGATGGCTAGTGAAAAGGGAGAGAATCATGCCTGCAAAGGGGTAGATATCATGTTCATAGGGAATCATTATACTTCTGCACTTCTGAATTTCAATATAGATATCATGTTCATAAGGAATTATTATACTCCTTCACTTCTGCATTTTATATAGATATCATGTTCATAGGGAATTATTATACTTCTGGACTTCTGCATTTCATATAGATACTATGTCTATAGGTTCCTACACTTCTGCATTATATAGAGACCATGTTTATAGGTTTCTGCACTTCTGTATTATATAGAGACCATGTCCATAAGTCATTTTTAAAATTCTGCATATCATATAAATAATATGCCTATAGGACTTCCTGCAATTTGCATGTGCATCTGTCATTAGGCAAACCTGTTTATAGGAGTTAAATAACTAACTACATATAGATGACCTGCCTATAGGATTTCTGCATGTCAATAACAATGTTTTTAAAGTCAACAATGCCTAGAAAGCATCTCTATAGGAATTAACAACCTAGTATTAAACGTTTTCGTTCACCTATAAGTCTAAAATCGGCAATATCATTGTCCAACATCTGCAGAATCTTTTGTCAAAACTCGTCTTCCCTGAATAACTGACGACCTCTTCTAAAATCAGTACACTTCATCTTTTCTGAAACCAGTAGATATCATGCCTATAGGTTTCGTCTAACACTTAGGCAAGCCTTAGGATAAAAGTTATGACTGCACCAGTTTGTTTTAATTACAACTAACGGGTAGGTCTAATTCGAACTTCTTATCTGAAAATATGTGATAAATCTTCATGCTTTCCCTTTTTAAGTTTTAATTAGACCCTAATCAGTACATGCAAGACATGTCAAACTAGACGCTTTTCTTTGATTTGAGGAGGTTTATTTGAGCCATACCTGTTTATGTGTTTTCCCAATACTTGCTATACATGTTTTATTTGTCCCCTTAGTATTTTTACCTTTTGAAACCACCAATAAGCCAATTTTTCCACCATTATAGGATTAGTAGTCCCAAGCACCTCCGGGGCCGATAGAATTGGGGTGGGTAATAACATGCAATAAGTAAACGAAACTATTCTGCGCTTTGACACCTTAACAGGGTGGGAAATGGTAGATATAGATATGATGACCACACAATAATGTCACGTGTAACCCCTCGTCGAGGAGCGATTACCAGACATTGTGTGGAATGATCCATATTATTTATAAACTTAGGACCCCCTTTCCTTTACTTGTTTATTTCGTTGTTTACCTTTCAAAATTTTAAACCATTTTTCTCAAATTTCAGCTTGCCTTTCACTTCTTTTAATTTTATCTATTTGCAACCCTTATGTGAAACCCCCCTCATATTTGAAACTCTTATTTGCTTACTTAAAGTCACAATCATAGTATGGCCGGGAACCACACTAGTGGATCCTGAGGGGTGCCTAACACCTTCCTTTCGGGATAATTTTAAGCCCTTACTCGATCTCTGGTTTTCCTAAATCAAACTCTTCTTAGTGTCCTAATGCACTTTAATTATTAGGTGGTGACTCTTCTCTTTTAATACCCGTTAAAAGAGCTGTCAATGTCATAAACCCTATTTCGCAAGAAAAAAGGGGGCGCGACAGCATGGCGACTCTGATGGGGACATTTAGGCTTTTACCATTTCAGACTATTATTGTGATTTATGCTTCTTTATGCGCAATTATTTGTTTATTTATTTTAAGAATTCAATTTTCTTTTCGATTGCAAAACTGACTTGTCTCTTGTAGTCGACGGTTCCGTGTCTTTCCCTCTTGAGTTGTCCGCTCAAGGGTACCAGTCTAATACCCCATAGAAACCTTACTCTGTTTAATTGTGCATGCCTCATGGTCAAACTTAGCTGAGTCAGTATGTTGTCCACATAATGACTCCTTAAGACAGCCTCGTCCAAAGTCCACTAGGTTTCCTAAAAACCCAAACGGACACTATCATGTTTTGTGCATTTATTTGGAGAACTAAATGCTTTTATGCCAATTATTGGTATTTAATAGTTGAGTCTGGTGGGGGTAAGAGCCTAACCCTTTTGTCTTGTAGAAACATGAGGCACGAAGTCCCCAGATTCTGCATGGTCACAAACATCCACCCAAGGTTGCTAAGCTGGTGGGAGGATCTTCATTCCAGTGATTAGACTTTTGTCCGGAAATACCTAGGAAATCTACCTTCCCTCCTGGAGGTCTAACCTAACAACAAAATCATAGAAGCTGCTACTCTGTTCTAGGATTGTGATAGGTCTGTGTTTTGCTTCAGAGAGATTGAGATGACACCCCTACTAGAGGAAATAAGAGGATTGGCTGGTATACTATGGGAGACCCCGGGTTTGTTAATGCCGGATAATCGCAAGGGTAGAGGTTTTCTCAAAATGATGGGCCTAAGGAAGAATCCAGACTTGACATATTTGAAGGAGTCCTATATTCCCTTTGATTATTTGTACGAGAGGTACGGTCACAACAAATCCTATCGTACATATCCGGATGAGTTCGCCCTTACATCGTTGGGGCATATTCACCGAAGGGTCTTTGTCTTCATGTTCTGCTTCTTGGGGATGATAGTGTTTCCAATGAAGAAAGCAAGGATCCACACCAGGCTAGCCATGGTCACCAAAACTTTAATGGAGGGAATTGGTGGACAACCAATTAGCATAGTGCCCATGATCATCGCAGAGATATACCGAGCCTCGGAAAAGTGTCAACAAGGAGCCCTACACTTTGAGGGCTGCAACTTGCTACTCCAGCTCTGGCTCATGGAGCATCTTCAAAGGGGTGAATATCGGCAAGAGATTCAGCGTAGAGACTGGGACGATCATATAGCCTTCCATCAACCAAGGTGAATGAACTACATGCCCAACATGTTTTCTCAGCCAAAAGATGCCAAGAGGTGGGTGGAGCTGTTTGAAAATCTAACTGAGGATAAAATACAGTGGATGTTCGAGTGGTTCCCTACTGAAGAGTTCATCGTCCGATCCAGGGATGCTCTATTTCTGATACTGATCGGTTTGAGAGGAACCTACCCTTATGTCCCTCTTCGAGTTATGAGACAGGCTGGTAGGAAGCAGGTTATACCAAGGGTTGACAAGATAAGTCACTTCCGGCCTGACTTCCAAACTGATGACAGTCCTTATAAGTGCCAAGCTCAGTATATGTAGCATTGCAAGATCATCATGGGAAGAGATACTATAGAACCAGACAGATACCATGCTAGCTACACCACATACTATTCAGGCTGGCTGGAGGATAATCACAATGGTTTGGGCCAACCCGGGTTTGTTCGAGGTCACAGAATCATAGATGAAAGGGCTGAAGCACAGGTCAAATACAACAAACTGTGCGAGAGGATTCGGGAATGTGAAAGCGAGCACTAGATTCAAGAAGCCCACCAAAAACTGATTGAAGAGTGGAAAGACATGGGTGTCAGTGCCAACAAGCGATTATGATACCTGGAAAGGAAGTTTCTCAAGAGGATCGAGGACTGCCAGAATGCTGAAAGAAACGAGGGTAGATACCTGGACAGAGCCTACTTGCTGCTGGGACTTCGCGAGCTGGTGAAGCTGTTCGATGGAGCCAACGATGCCGAGTCTGAGGAAGGTCCTTTTGGGACCAAATAGATAGGAGTTTTCTTTTATTTTATGAAATGTAATAAGGCCAATGGCCACTAGTGATATTTTATTCCTTGTTATTTAGTGTTGTTTTGGGAATCGTCTACTTTTTATCAATAAAATGAGGCATTTAGCATTCTAAATTCTCCAAATCAAGTTGTCGCTAGGCCTACCTCGGGCACAATGAGGCTCCCAAATTAGGACGCGATTTACATTCTTGCACTATGTGTTTAAATATCGCAACACTTTCTTATAATCCCCACTGACTTGTTACCTTTTTGTTTTTACTTTTTGTTTATTTACTTCCCTCCCCAAAGGTTAGTTCGTGCACTCTGGCATCATCATCATATTCCACAAGATCAAAGGGCCCTCCACCCACTCCTCCTTCTAGTCCTATAAGAAGCAAGAACAAAGGAAAGATGGAAGATTTGAACAACACCAGAAAAGAGAACTCAACTGAACGGGTAGAGGGAACTCATGGTGCTCAGGTCTCCAAAGAAAGTGCGTCGCAACTTGAGCATAAACTGGTGAGATTTCAGGAGGAACTTGATCAGGTTCGGAATATGGAAAACTTTTCATTTTCCCTCACCACTCTAGATATCAATTTTCCAAATGCTCAGAACCCCACGCCTCCACAAAACATCCTAAAACCACAAAACCATCCCGCTCCTCACTACCACTGCAATATTTGCCACACTCCACTACTCATCTTAGAACCTCTGAATTCCACAAATGACCATTTCCACGCCCACCATAACACCCCCATCTATGTGGAAACCATGCCACCCTCCACCCAACATGTCTCATGCACACCCGAGTCTGATGATAAAGACTCACTCATCAGGAACCTGATTGTGGAACTCAAGAGATTGACTTGTCGAATTCAGGGTGTCGAAGGAAGTAAGGGGATTGAAGGGTTGAACTACGAAGATCTTTGCATAAAATCGGATGTCGAACTGCCCGAGGGGTACAAACCTCCTAAGTTAGAGATGTTTGATGGTACAGGGGATCCGAGAGTCCACTTGAGAACATACTGCGACAAGCTGCTCGGAGTAGGGAAAGACGAAAGGATTCGCATGAAGCTTTTCATGAGGAGTATGAAAGGAGATGCTATGTATTGGTACATTAGCCAAGACCCGAAGAAATGGTCGAACTGGGTGAGTATGGCGTCCGACTTTATGTACAGGTTCAAGTTTAACACAGAAAATGCACCAGATGTGTTCTACATTCAGAACTTAAATAAGAAGCCCATGGAAACATTCCGCGAGTATGCCCCTCGTTGGAGATCAGAAACTGCTAAGGTCAGACCTGCTTTAGAAGAAGAACAAATGAACAAGTTTTTCGTCTGGGCTCAAGACCCGCAGTACTATGAAAGACTGATGTTGATTGAGAGCCAGAAATTTTCCGACATCATCAAGCTAGGGGAAAGGATCGAGGAAGACATCAGAAGTGGTATGGTTACGAACTTTAAAGGTTTGCAAGCTACCAATAAGGCTTTACAGTCTGGTGGTACGTCCAAGAAAAGGGACGTAGGTGCCGTAATGGTTGCACAAAGAGCCAAATCCCCTATCAAATACCAAGCCTATCCGATACCTCCACTCACATATCAGCCTACCCCGAATTACCAAGCACCCTCACACTCTTACCAAGCTCCATCACCTACTTACCGATCACCCCCACCTCTTACATATCAACCTACTTCACCCAAATATTCCCAACCCGCACATGTATACCAAGCCTACAATGCTCAGCCATCCCACTATCAACCACCTCCCACACGTCAAAACTTTCCTAGACCTCGACCAAATTTCGACCGCAGACCCCCCAAATAGTATACCGCCATTGGTGAACCGATTGACCAACTGTATGAAAGGCTCAAAGCTGTTGGTTATGTCACTCCTATCCCTGCTATAACCCCTGAAAACCCTTCTCAATGGGTCAATCCAAATAAATCATGTGCATACCATTCCGGCATAAAGGGGCATACCATTTATGAATGCCGCTCTCTGAAAGATAAGATCCAGACTCTGATCGATAATAATATCATTGTAGCAAAGGAGCCTACTTCGAACATCCGCACCAACCCTCTACCAAACCATGAGGGTAGAGGCATTCACATGATTGAGATGGAAGATGATTGGGACCCCAAGGGATCGATCGGCTTGATTGCAGAAGGTGACGATCCAAAGAAATCGACAGTCACCCTTAATCCGATTGTAGTCCAGATCCAGCCTTCTGGGGACACCGAGATGAATATGTCCATACCACTTGAGTTTGAAGCGCCTTCCCCCACAAAGACGCCAACACCAATTGAGGTCGAGTTTGGGTTTCCAGCAAACACACCCACGCCATTTGAAGTAACGGTTTTACTATCTAAAATACATGCTCCGTTTGGGGTAAAGGCGCCCATTCCAGTAGCAATGTCGGCTATAACACCATTCCATACAAAGGCCATCCATTGGGACTACACAGCCGAGGCAAGAAGGAAAGGGAAAGACAAATCCGAAGAAGCGGTCGTGGCACAGGGTATGACAAGAACTGGCAGAGTATACACCCCAGAACATTTGGCTGAATCAAACAAGCAGGCCTCTGGACGACTGACCATCACTGAAGCTGGGCCCGATGATCTTTGGAGAAAAATACAAGCAAAGGAGTACTCAGTCATTGATCAGTTGAACAAAACACCGGCATAGATCTCTATCCTAGCCTTACTGCAAAGCTCCGATGCACATAAAAACGCCTTGTTGTAGGTGCTGAGTGAGGCATATGTACCAAGCAACATCACTGGAGGAGAAATGGCAAACATGGTAGGGCAGGTATTGGAGAGTCACAAGATCACTTTTCATGAAGATGAGTTGCCACCAGAAGGGTTGAGTCACAACAAGGTGATGCATATCACTGTACAATACTCGGATTATTTCATCACCAGAATCCTGATTGATGGAGGGTCCAGCCTCAACATTTATCCGTTGGTAACACTCAGGACATTGGGAAAGGGGCTGCATGAGATCAAGGATGGGGACATCAATGTCAAAGCTTTCGATGGTTCCCAAAGGTCCACTATTGGGAAAATTAGCTTGTGTTTGCAGATGGGGCCTACTTGGTTTGATGTTGAATTTCAAGTAATAGATGTGCCGACATCTTACAACTTGCTTTTGGGACAGCCTTGGATTCATGCCGCTAGGGCTGTAGCATCAACCCTACATCAGGTAGTGAAGTTTGAGTGGAATCACCAAGAGGTGATCATTCACGGTGATGGTAGCAATCCCATATACAGTCGCCAAACCATCCCAACGATCGGAGGTAGAAGAAAGATAGGCGGAGAGACCTATCACCACATCGAGTGAGGTAACGCCATTGATAAGGACAAATGGTGGGACAACAAAATCGAAAGCATATTGAACTGGAGCAGATATGAACCTGGTAAGGGACTTGGCAAGAAACTTCAAGGAATCGCCAAACCTATCAAGCTGCAGAAGCATGGCACCACTTTCGGTCTGGGATACGAGTACACTTGGGAAGAGTTCAACAACTGGTCGCCACCATGGCACGACCGTTACTACCCACTAGAGCAGCTGATACCCCATTTGGAACAGACTTTCCAGTCAGCCGATGTTATATATGGGTCGAAAGAAGAGGAAGCACTGGCAACAATGAGGAATTTATTCGTGGAAGATGATGACATGGATTGTTGTGTCATTTTCAAGGAGGAGGGGAGGAAGACCCTTCCATACAGGCTGTAAGCCGAGGAGCATGCCTAAACAATTGGACCATCAGAACCACCAGAGCCCGGAAAGCCTCGGGGTAGCAAAGCTGAACAAAGTATCATGCACTATCTTTCATTTTTACTAGTTGATTTTCCTTTCGCATTTTTGAATTTTCGCAATAAGATCTTCAATTTTCAAAACAGTTATGTAATTTAGCAAAACATTTTCTCTATAAATCTTACTCTTATTATTTTCTCGCATTACTTTACTCATACAGTATTACTATTACTTATCTTGATGAACCAATAACTGTGACATGCAATGAGACAACGCAACAAATGGACATAGATTCAGAAGAAGATGACATACCAGAAGAGATTGTTAAAGAGGTTGAAAATTTTGAGAACAGACCTAAGTCCAACCTGGATGAGAACGAGATTGTTAACCTGGGAGATGCAGAGAACGTCAAAGAAATGAGAATCAGTGTCCACTTATCGCCATCAGAAAAGAAGGAATACATAGAATTTCTAAGGGAATATGAAAACATATTCGCTTGGTCGTATGATGACATGACTAGTTTGAGAACATCTATTGTGGCTCACAAACTGCCAACCGATCCAACATGTCCGTCGGTAAAGCAAAAGCTCAGAAAGTTTAAGCCTGACATGAGTCTGAAAATCAAGAAAGAAGTCACTAAGCAAGTCAAAGCCAAGGTTCTCAGGGTAGTAGAATACCCAACATGGTTAGCCAACATTGTGCTAGTACCAAAGAAGGATGGGAAGGTCAGAGTCTATGTCGACTACCGGGATCTCAACCAGGCCAATCCGAAAGACAACTTCCCCTTGCCGAACATACACATCCTGATCGACAATTGCGCCAAACATGAGTTACAATCATTTGTAGATTGATTCGCTGGATATTATCAGATCTGGATGGACGAAGAAGATGCTGAGAAAACGGCTTTCATTATGCCGTGGGGAATATACTATTATAAGATGATGACGTTCAGCTTGAAATGTAGGGGCCACCTACATAAGGGCCATGACTACCATTTTCCATGATATGATACATAAAAAGATCGAGGTGTATGTAGATGATCCCATCATCAAAACCAAGAAAGCCACTGATCACATGGAAGATTTAAGGAAGTTCTTCAACAGACTAAGAAGGTACAACCTGAAACTGAATCCCGCAAAATGTGCATTTGGGGTTCCTGCCGGAAAACTACTTGGGTTCATTGTAAGTCGCCGAGGAATAGAACTAGATCCATCAAAGGTTAAAACCATTCAAGAATTGCCACCGCCAAAGAACAAAAAGGACGTGATGAGTTTCCTGGGAAGACTCAACTACATCAGCCGATTCATAGCTCAATCTACTGTCATCTATGAGCCAATCTTTAAGATGTTGAAGAAGGATGCCACTGCCAGATGTACTGATGACTGCCAAATGGCCTTCGACAAAATCAAGGAGTACCTATCAACACCACCAGTTTTGGTCTCGCCTGAACCAGGTAGACCCCTATTACTCTACCTTGCAGTGCTATATAGAGCGTTCGGTTGTGTTCTTGGGCAACATGATAAAACGGGGAGGAAGGAGCAGGCCATATACTATCTTAGCAAGAAGTTCACCCCTTACGAGGCCTGGTATTCTCTATTAGAATGCACTTGTTGTGCTCTGACTTGGGTAGCTCAGAAGTTGAGGCACTATTTATGTGCATATACCACGTATCTCATATCAAGGATGGATCTATTGAAGTACATCTTTCAGAAGCCTATGTCCACTGGCAAGCTAGCCAAGTGGCAAATCCTGCTGAGCAAATTCTGTATTGTCTACGTAACTCAAAAAGTAATCAAAGGACGAGCTTTGGCAGATCATCTTACCGAGAATCCCGTAGATGGAGAATACAAACCCTTAAAGACGTATTTTCCTGATGAAGAGATATAATTCATAAAAGAAGACATTGCAGAATCCTATAACGGTTGGAGAATATTTTTCGATGGAGCAGCAAATTTCAAAGGAGTTGGTATAGGAGCAGTCCTAGTGTCAGAAACTGGTCAGCATTATCCGGTGTCTGCCAAACTCAGATTCCCTTGCACCAACAACATGGCTGAGTACGAGGCCTATATTTTGGGACTCAAGATGGACATTGACATGAACGTCCAAGAGTTGCTAGTAATCGGGGATTTAGACTTGCTTATACATCAGGTTCGAGAAGAATGGGCGACCAAGAACTCCAAGATACTCCCTTATCTACATCATGTGCAGGAGTTGAGAAAAAGGTTCACAAAGACAGAATTCCAGCATGTCCCCAGGGTCCAGAATGAATTTGCCGATGCATTGGCTACCCTATCATCCATGATACAACATCCAGATAAGAACTTTATTGATCCCATTCCGGTAAAGATCCATGATCAGCCAGCTTACTATGCTCATGTCGAAGAAAAAGCAGACGGAAAGCCTTGGTTTCATGATATCAAGGAATACTTGGCAAAAAAGGAATACCCAGAACTCGTAAACGCTATTCAGAAGCGCACGCTTCGGAGGTTATCCAACAATTTCTTTCACAGCGGAGGTATCCTGTACAGGAGGACTCCTGATTTGGGATTACTAAGGTGTGTCGACGCAAAGGAACCACCTAAAGTACTAGAAGAAATCCATGTTGGGACCTGCGGGCCACATATGAATGGCTTTGTCTTAGCCAAGAAGATACTTCAAGCTGGTTATTTTTGGATGACTATGGAAACGGACTGCATCCAATATGTCTGAAAGTGCCACCATTGTCAGATACATGCAAATATGATAAAGGTACCTCCAAACGAGCTTAATACAACAAGCTCACCATGGTCGTTCACCGCTTGGGAAATGGATGTTATCGGACCAATCGAACCTGCCGCATCAAACGGGCACAGGTTCATCCTAGTGGCAATTGATTATTTTACCAAATGGGTTGAAGCAACATCGTACAAGGCAGTGACTAAGAAAGTTATGGCAGACTTTGTCCGCGACCGTATCATTTGTCGGTTCGGAATTCCAGAATCAATCATTACTGATAATGGTTCCAATCTCAACAGTGATTTGATGAAAGCCATGTGTGAAACCTTCATGATCAAACACAAGAATTCTACAACCTACAGACCTCTTATGAACGGAGCCGTAGAGGCCGCCAATAAGAATATCAAGAAGATACTAAGGAAAATGATAGATAAGCAGTGGCATGAGAAGTTATCATTTGCTTTATTGGGGTATCACACCACAGTCCGCACATCAACCGGGGCGACTCCCTATATGTTGGTTTATGGTACAGAGGCGGTCATTCCTGCCGAGGTAGAATTTCCTTCCTTAAGGATCATACAGGAAGCAGAACTCGACAATGCAGAATGGGTGAAGAGTCGTTATGAGCAGCTAGCTCTTATAGATGTAAAAAGAATGAACGTAGTTTGCCATAGTCAACTTTATCAGAATAGAATGTCCAGAGCCTTCAACAAAAGAGTCAAGCCGAGACAGTTCACACTGGGGCAGCTTATATTAAAGAAGATTTTCCCGCATCAGGATGAGGCCAAAGGGAAGTTCTCTCCCAACTGGTAGTGTCCGTACATGGTCCACCGGGTTCTAACAGGAGGAGCCCTCATACTTGCAAAAATGGACGGAGAAGTTCGGCCGAAGCCGATCAATTCAGATGCAGTGAAGCGATACTATATGTAACCTTTATGCTTTCCTTTATGTTGTAACTAGAACTACGCCTGACCCTGATTCCCGTTTAAGAGGGGATACGTTGGCAACCCTATGGGTTCGGTCACAATGCAATAAAATTTCCATTTCTCCGCTATTGGAAACTGGGGCAGAATTTTGAGGAGGACCCTAAAATTTCCAAAGCCGATTCCAACCATTTATCATTAACAGCCGTCAAAAGCAGTAGCCCAACAAACTGGGGTAGAATTTTGAGAAGGACCCTCAAAATTCCGGAGCAAGAGAAGTTGTAATGTCTTGAACCACATCGCAGTCGTAGGTTCATCTAAGGAAAACTGTTCTCGATTATGTATTTATGTTATATTTTTTTTACTAAATCATGCATGTTCATTACTAAAATTGCCTTGTTTAGCAATGCTACCCCAATGATACGCACAGTATCACTGTAATAGAGTCGAGCAATTCAAGCAGAGCCAGTAGGAATACGAACTAACATCCCCCGTTTACAAAACTCACGATTTTCTTTGGATGCAGGCACTTGAGTTGCAAAATCATCAAATATACTATACACTCACAAGACTTACATTACTCGGAAATACTACTCTCAGAACCGTTGCACTTACTCACAGTTGCTGTCCGCATGCAATGTCCCTAGCAGACACAGTATCCCCAGCAGTCGCAATATCGCAATTCGCTATCAGCTAAGAAAACTCTATTGCCATTTGCCATTTGCCATTTTACTTCTTGCATAAGGCTACCATTCTGCCTTCCAAGGTTAAGCTCTACCTCAATCTGCATTCTCTGCATTGCATAAGGCTACCATTCTGCCTTCCTAGACTAAGCTCTGTCTCCATCTGCATTCTCTGCATTGCATAAGGCTACCATTCTGCCTTCCGAGGTTAAGCTCTACCTCCATCTGCATTCTCTGCATTGCATAAGGCTACCATTCTGCCTTCCAAGACTAAGCTCTGTCTCCATCTGCATTCTCTGCACTGCATAAGGCTACCATTCGGCCTTCCGAGGTTAAGCTCTACCTCCATCTGCATTCTCTACATTGCATAAGGCTACCATTCTGCCTTCCGAGACTAAGCTCTGTCTCCAACTGCATTCTCTGCATTGTATAAGGCTACCATTCTTCCTTCCGAGGTTAAGCTCTACCTCTATCTGCATTCTCTGCATTGCATAAGGCTATTATTCTACCTTTCAAGGTTAAGCTCTGTGTCCATCTTCATTCTCTGCATTGCATAAGCTACCATTCTGCTTTTCGAGGTTAAGCTCTACCTCCATCTGCATTCTCTGCATTGCATAAGGCTACCATTCTGCCTTCCGGGACTAAGCTCTATGTCCATCTGCATCTATGCATCACATAAGGCTACCATTCTGCCTTCCGAGGTTAAGCTCTACCTCCATCTACATTCTCTGCATTGCATAAGGCTACCATTCTGCCTTCCGAGACTAAGCTCTGTCTCTATCTACATTCTCTGCATTGCATAAGGCTACCATTCTGCCTTCCGAGGTTAAGATCTACCTCCATCTGCATTCTCTACATTGCATAAGACTACCATTCTACCTTCCGGGACTAAGCTCTGTCTCCATCTACATTCTCTGCATTGTATAAGGCTACCATTCTGCCTTCTGAGGTTAAGCTCTACCTCCATCTGCATGACTGAAATATCGCCACTTCATTTACACCTTGCATCGGCTGAAAGATTGCCACTTCATTTACATCTGCATGGCTAAAATATCACCGCTTCATTTATACCTTGCATCGGCTGAAAGATCGCCGCTTTATTTACATCTGCATGGCTGAAAGATCGCCGCTTCATTTATACTTTGCATCGACTAAAAGATCGCCGCTTTATTTACATTTGTATGGATGAAATATCGTTGCTTCATTTATACCTTGCATCGGCTGAAAGATTGCCACTTATTTACATCTGCATGGCTGAAATATTGCCGCTTTATTTATACCTTGCATCGGCTGAAAGATCTCCACTTATTGCATTTCATCGGCTGAAAGATCGCCGCTTCATTTATACCTTGCATCGACTGAAAGATCGCACTTATTGCATTTCATTGGCTGAAAGATCGCCACCTATTACATCTCATGGGCTGAAAGATCGCCAAATTGTCCAAAGGCGCCATTGTTCAGAGGCACCATTTTCATAGCCCAAGAACGCCATTTTATGGACTGAGGACCCCTTTTATATTTTACATATCATTATTCAAAGGCATCATGGTTTAAAGGCATCATTCTCATAGCCAGAGAACATCATTTCATGGCCTGGGAATCCTTATCATACGCTTCATGGCCCAGGACATCATGGTCTGAGGATGTCATCCTAACTATCCAAAGACA
Organism: Nicotiana sylvestris; assembly: GCF_000393655.2. Lineage (NCBI taxonomy): Eukaryota > Viridiplantae > Streptophyta > Magnoliopsida > Solanales > Solanaceae > Nicotiana > Nicotiana sylvestris. The sequence goes on from NC_091062.1 coordinate 194,888,645, forward strand.
GCATTCATGGTCCGACGGGAACTTGCATCATGTTTAATTTTTCGCACAACATACACTTGTGTTGCTTATTTGTAGGTAAACCGGCTAGCAATAGCCGTCTCAGCAGGAGCGATCTCACTCCAGTTCCCGCAACCCTGTTAGACTTTAACCATCCATCCCAACCTAAGTATCGCATCCGTCTTTGAAGAAATCTCCATCGGCATATTCCGCTGACGGATCTTGAACTACATATGACATGATTCCTATAAGACCAGGGATATGTAGGCAGCTAAGGAACAAGAGCACAGTCAAGTTCTTCAAACCGTTTCGTTCGGTCAAATTGGCCATCATATCTTTACTCGACAACTCTTTCATCTTTCCCGGATAAAGAGGGGCAATTGTTGATAACCAATTTTTCCCTATGTATTTTTACATGAAAATACTTTCAAAATAGCATATATATGCATATATAGGTATGTTCAAGTGTTTCAATAACTTTCCTAATTTTTAAAATATTTTTAAACTGATTTATTGCCCATTTTAGCAGTACAAAAATCAATAATTATTCCCAAAATTATCATTTTGGTTAATAACTTACTTTATTCTCATATTTATACCAAAATATAGCTAGGATAAATTTTATACATTTTTTACAAATTTATTTGGCATTTTAAAAGCTAAATTGCATATAATTGCAATTTTAGCCTATTTTAAGATTAATAGCATTTTATAATTATGAAATTTGTTCCAATATTTTTAAATTGACATTTATATATCATTAATTGACTCAGTACCTTTAATTTATTATCAGAAGTCATTTTACTATTTTTATAAAAATAAAAAAGGAAAAGTGGCTATTTAAAATCTGGCCCATTTTGTTTCAATTATAGCCAAAATTGATTCCCCTAATTGACCCAATTTCAAACCCAATTTTGGACCATCCCAATTTCATTTAACCCAACCCTTAACCCATTTAAAACTACCCGACCCAAACCCCTTTTAATCCAGGCCGTTGATCAGATTGATCAACGGCCACGATTTCCCCTTTCCTTTTTTAATTTGTCCACACCCCTAACCCTCACTCATTTCATTCTATCAGCTGCCTCTGAATACCCCCGTCTCTCAAACTCTCTCGAAGGTTCTTGAAACCCTAATCATCTTACACTGTCTTCTACCTTCAGCTCACCGGAATTCATGGCCTCTCAGGCCATGGATGGCTTAAACTCATCTCCCTCTGCTCTTAAACACTTGGTGTTCGAAGTTTAAAGGTCTAACCTCAATGGTGTCCGTTCAGATCCTCTCCGATTCAAGGTTCTATGGCCTCTCCGGCCTTGCTCCGGCATATCCAAGCATTATGAGCCTATTTCTGACTTATCCGACTCAGATCGGACCTTTTCGAAGCCTTTCTCGCTTTAGGGTTCCTCTGAAACCCTAGCTATTCGAGGTTTTATCTTATTGTTTTCTCAGATCTGTTTTATATCTGTGCTCTACTTGAGTTTTTAAACATTTTCCCTAATTTTTCTTTCAAAAATAACTTCTTTCCGATTTAGGGTTTTTTTGAAAAGCTTAAAATGTTTCTCTGACTTTTCTTCTTCTTTTTGTGTATTTGTCTATACTATGTTCTTATGTTTTCTTTTCTACCACGCATGTTCTTCTACTGTGTTCTTATATTTTCCTTTATCATGCATGTTCTTCTGTGCTTTGTTTTTCTACTGTGTTTTGTACCATGCTCGCATGTTTATCTTGCTGTATTTTCCTATATGATCTTTTGCTATGATTTTCCGGTATTTTTGTGTTCTTCTGCTGTATGTATTTCCTACTGAGTTCTTAAGTTTTGTTTGCCTTCTACTAAACTCTGTTTAAGTCCCTTCTAAAAGGTTTTCTTAAACACGTTTCTTTTACTGTCGTGAATATTCTCTCATTATGCTCCTATGCTCTGTCTGTTTTGAATATTGTTTGTATTTTCTTGTCTTCTTATGCGATTCTAAAAGGAAATCTCTGAGCCTATTACCTCCTCATCTCTGTATTTGACTTGAGTCGGAAACCCTAGAATTTGGGGGTTTCCTCCGAGTTTGGTCATATGATCAAACTAGCATTCTGTTTGAGGACCCTTGACTCTTTCAGACTTATTTCTAGGTCTATGAACTAAGTGTGAACTTCTTTTGTTTGCACACAATTCTGATTCTCCTACACTAGACTCTTCTATTGAATAGCATGACAAATTTCTTCATGTTTAACATGTCTGTGTGCTTTTATATATGAGGAATCTTTCTTCAAAATGATTTTTCAACTTGTGATTAATTCAGAATTCCTTTTAATAAGTTTAATTGATTTGGTACTGATTTTCCTTAAGTCGAAATCCTTCCCATCTTTCTGACCTGGTTCATTCATACGAAATCCTCAATTTCTAATTTACTAGCTGTTAACTGATTTCCTTTCCTCATTTGCACAAATCGTGTACTATCAAGACTTTGTCCTTAAATAAACCTCTATGTATTTGCCCCTCTTGTACTGCTCTGGAAAAGTGTTTGATTGACCCCTTTCCTTAATTATTTTGACCGTTTTAAATTAGAATCCCTTAATTAAAGGGATACCTTGTGTAATTGATTTCCAAACTATTTTTCTTACCTATTTCTACTTAATTTCTGCACTATAAAAGGGCACGACCCTTCTTTACTTTAGGACACCTTCAATTCAATACTTCTACACTTCACACTTCACAATTCTCTTCTAAACTCATAGCATTCTGATTGCTCGTTTGCACTTTGACTTTACAAGACTACTGCTTTCTCTTTGTTTGTTTTCTCTGAAATTGGTATGTCCTAATTTTAGTTTCAGCATCACCCCAATGTGTTTACTTAAAGTTTTTATATCCATGGCTACCTTACTGCTTATGTAGAGTTCAATATTTAACTTAATATGCCTATGTTCTACTGCCTGTTTCTACTGTGAATCTTTGATCCCTACCTCATTACCCCTATGTGTTTGTAAGTGGTGATTTAGGGCATGGCAACATGAGTTGTTGCCCATGACTTGAGTTCTGAACAAGTGAGGTCCTAATCTCTAACAGGTTGGAGGGTGTGCCAGCATATCCCATTGCTGAGTATGCCCATCAGCCTGCTTCTCTTGTGTTCTTGAAAATCCCCTACTCATCTATACCCCTATATGCACTGATTTTTAAGTAGTTCCCTTTTCCCTCTTTCCCTTTTCAGAATTTCACTTCTGCACTTGCATTCTCTCCTAGCTTCTAGGTTCTGCCCCCCTCTTGTGAGCCTTGCCTTGAGACCTTGAGTTCCCTCTGAACTTGGACACTTGAGGGCTGGACCTTCTACACTGCCCTATGTTCTTAATCTGGTAATATTTGGGTGTGAGCACTGCCTAGAGTCCATATGAGGCTCTTAGGGAACTCTGACACATCCAAAGATGAGAGAAAGGCTTTGGATCATGATCTTTAGAGTTGGTTCATCTCATATTTCAGACATGGAGTCTGAATTAGGCTCCCCTTGGTTTTACTTTTAATTTTGCTTTTCTTATTTCATTCCGAGTTGTAATAACTTGTAACAACTATTGGGGATGACTAGTGAAAAGGGAGGGAATCTTGCCTGCAAAAGGGTAGATATCATATTCATAGGGAATCATTATACTTCTGCACTTCTGCATTTCAATATAGATATCATGTTCATAGGGAATTATTATACTCCTGCACTTCTGCATTTCATATAGATATCATGTTCATAGGAAATTATTATACTTCTGCACTTCTGCATTTCATATAGATACTATGTCTATAGGTTCCTGCACTTCTGCATTATATAGAGACCATGTCTATAGGTTTTTGCACTTCTGTATTATATAGAGACCATATCCATAAGTCATTTCTAAAATTTTGCATATCATATAGATAATATGCCTATAGGACTTCCTGCAATTTGCCTATAGAGACCATATTTGCATGTGCATCTGTCATTAGGCAAACCTGTTTATAATAGTTGAATAACTAACTGCATATAGATGACCTGCCTATATGATTTCTGCATGTCAATAACAATGTTTTTAAAGTCAATAACGCCTAGAAAGCATGCCTATAGGAATTAACAACCTAGTATGAAATGTTTTCGTTCACCTATAAGTCTAAAATCAGCAATATCATTGTTCAACATCTGCAGAATCTTTTGTCAAAACTCGTCTTCCCTGAATAACTGACGACCTCTTCTAAAATCAGTACACTTCATCTTTTCTGAAACCAGTAGATATCATCCCTATAGGTTTCGTCTAACACTTAGGCAAGCCTTAGGATAAAAGCTATGATTGTACCCATTTTTTTTAATTACAACCAGCGGGCATGTCTAATTCGGACTTCTTATCTGAAAATATGTGATAAATCAGCCTGCTTTCCCTTTTTAAGTTTTAATCAGACCCTAATCAGTACATGCAAGACATGCTAAACTAGATGTGTTTCTTTGGTTTGAGGAGGTTTATTTGAGCCATACTTGTTTATGTGTTTTCCCAATACTTGCTATACATGTTTTATTTGTTGCCTTAGTATTTTTACCTTTTGAAACCACCAATAAGCCAACCTTTCCACCATTATAGGATTAGTAGTCCCAAACACCTCTGGGGCTGATAGAATTGGGGAGGGTAATAGCATGCAATAAGTAAACGAGACTATTTCGCGCTTTAACACCTTAACGGGGTGGGAAAGGGTAGATATGGATGTGATGACCACGCGATAATGTCACGTGTAACCCCTCGTCGAGGAGCGATTACCGGACATTGTGTGGGGGTGATCCATATTATTTATAAACTTAGGAAACCCCCCTCTTTCCTTTACTTGTTTATTTCGTTGTTTACCTTTCAAATTTTAAACCGTTTTCTCTAATTTCAGCTTGCCTTTCACTTCTTTTAATTTTATCTACTTGCAACCCTTATGTGAAACCCTCCTCATATTTGAAACTCTTATTTTCTTACGTAAAGTCACAATCATAGTATGGCCGGGAACCACACTAGTGGATCCTGAGGGGTGCCTAACACCTTCCCTTCGGGATAATTTCAAGCCCTTACTCGATCTCTGGTTTTCCTAAATCAAACTCTTCTTAGTGTCCTAATGCACTTTAATCATTAGGTGGCGACTCTTCTCTTTTAATACCCATTAAAAGAGTTGTCAATGTCATAAACCCTATTTCGCAAGAAAAAAGGGGGCGCGATACCCAACTCTTATCATCACGGTGCACCAGGACTCAAACTCGATGTCTTATTCTCGTGGTGTGTTGGGACTTGTACCCACCGTCTTACCCTCAGTTAATGACATAATAGGCTAAAGTGAGCCTTGAACCCATTGATTAGCTCTACCATGATGGACATCACTCCGGATCAATGGATTTTCTTTATCACCAAAATCTTGTTATTTTTTCTATTTTATTACACCCATATACAAATAGGGAGGTGTCATGCCATAGAGTACATAATAATAAATCTATATATTAAAATATATGGAAATTTATGTATATATTTATTGAAATAGAAAACTATTAGCTAAAAGAAACAATCGAAGAAGAATATATTGTCTCATAAAATAAAGAGTTACTAGTATATTCAATTTTCAGAAAGTTAATAAGAAGCAAGAATATCTTGCTCGACAGTTTATATATTCCAATAGGCTAGCTATCTATAGAACATAATGATATCGCTATGGCCAAGTTCCAGCAAAGTCACGTTACTTCTAATATTTTAAGCCTTTGCTTTTAAAGTCATTAGTTCATATAATTAGATGAAGAATTCAATGAAGGCAATAAACAACAAGAAGGAAAGAATTAATTAGTTTAACAACTATTATGATCAAACACATATACTTTCGTGAAACTAAAAGGCCATGAGGATTGTACCAAAGTATAAATTATTTCACAGTTTCTAATGGAACTAAGCTCCAAAGTTAAATAAAGTAAAAATCGTATCGGATTTCCACACCATAAGATAGATTAAAATGATATAATGTGACTTACTTGGAATATTGTCCTTGTCCTATAAGAGATGTAGCAAATAAAAACATATCTTTCTAGTTACTTATTTCACTGGATACAAAAAGAAAAAACCTTTCAATTAACAATTGCACATAAAGTTATGCAAAGATACAAAAAGTGGGTGGGTTTAGAAGGATGAAAAACTAATCTTTGCATTATCATCCAAGAAATTTTTCATTATACTTGATCTCATTATCTGCTTATAATTCTAATTTATCAATAATATGAAATGTCAACTTATCACTTGGCAAAGCAGCAAAAGCAATTGTGTCTCCCATGGAAGGCTTTCATCTCTTATAGGAAGTATATGAAGAATATATCAAATCTTATTGATAACGTGTTAAGAAACTTAGCTCAAAGTAATAATATGAAACAAGCAAATAGACAAGAACATAGAGAGAAAGAGAGGAGAGATTCCTATTTCTTCAAGTATTTTCCAAGTGTGTACAATGTGATGCCCAAATCCTCTATTTATATGATGCATTGAGGTAATACAAAGTGATGTCATGCACATGGTGTTAACTATTGAGATCATGGGGGAAGATCATGGAGGGGGTTATGGAGGTGTAAGAGTTACAACAATAATTGTAAGAAGTGGTGGGAGATTAATGGAGAAGAGTAGTGGGAGTAACTTTTTTAGGAGTTGTAGACATCCACTAATATAATTATAATATTTAATAATAGAAAAAAATATATGTAGCAAAAGAAAATAAGAATATCTTGTCCTTGCTAGTGGGTATGAATTAAAGTAGTGCTTAAAGAAAGAGGAAATATTTCTGGAGGTGATATTGTTTGCGAAAGTGAAGTTGTGTTGAAGAAAAATACGCTTAAAGTTAGGTTCGTGATGTGTTAAAGTTCTTAGGAGGGTTAGTCAATATTCCTAAATTTATCCTACCCGTCCCTTAGCCCAATCATAGCCATAAAAAGTTCTAATTGATTTTAGATCGAGCAAGCCTACATTAGTAGAAGTTTATATAATTGGCAAGCCTATGATACTTTGTGCATGCATGTGACTTCTTTGTGAGAGTGAGGGATTTCTTAGATATATATGAGTTCTTAAAATATATTTGAGCATTTGATTCAAATATGTGGATTCAACTTACTCTCTTATTCTTGTTGTGAGGGCACATGATTTCACAAGGGATAGGTAATGTTATTAGATTTCTCTATGATGTTGCATGTTCAAGCCATGAATGCATTGTGATACTAAGTCAGTTTGTGAGGCTACGATTATTATGAACATGTTGTCTTGTTGTTGAATAAATTTTTGAAGTATGGCATAAAGTAAAGGAAAGTATGTGTTGAAGGTATATGCTAAAGTTTAATTATTGCTATCAATTATAGTCATAGATATGGTGTGCTTCGGAGGTGTTAAAAGAAAATAAAGTGCTCTAGGTTAATGTGAATGAGTAATTGACTCGAGGACGAGCAACATTTAAATGTGGGATGGTGATGTTATACCAAAATGCTATACTTTTCATACATTACTCGCATTATATTTTGTTGGTTTAGTGATTAATTGTGATATTTGAGCTAAATTGTATTGTTTAATGTGTAGGAGCATTGGGAGGAAATGTCGAATGAAAGTTGCACAAAAAGAGGACAAAAATGCAAGAAAGGAGCACAAAAGCATCAAGTACCCAAACCATGCTATAGACCAGGCTGAGGTTTATATCCATCTTGACCGTGCTACAGACCAGGCTTCGCGAGGTCTATAGCCAGGTTGACCGCACTATAAGCCTGGGTTCGCGAGGTCTATAGTCCGGTAATTAAACATCGCGGGTTAAAAGATTCCAACCCGGATTTGGACTGGGGAATTTCGACCCTAACATATAAATACTCCCCAAATGAGTTGAGAAAGGGTTGGACACTATTTTGGAGAAGAAAAAAGGCTATAGAGCACGGTAGAGCAAGAATCAAACGAGTTTTCCCTATGTTTATCTCTGTACTTTTGTAGTTTAATATTTTTAAACATCATGACGATTGTTGATACATTTATGAGTAGCTAAACTTTCTAATCTAGGGATTGATGGAACCTATTGGAGGATGATTTTCTACTAAGTTTAATATAGATTTGCCTTTAATTTTTCTCTACTTGTTCAACTACGTTTACATTGTGGTTGATTGAAAAGCTCTCAATCAATTGTGCCTATCTAGTGTGTATTACTTGGAAAAGATACATATATAGGTAGTTGTTGAACAGCGTCACTCCTAACATATATGAGGAATCAATACGGAGGGTTTAAAGGTGGGATTAGGAATAACAAAACCTTGGTGCGATCCTAGTGAGTGGTGAATTAGAGCCAGATAGCGTAGTTCAGAAAAATACGTCTAGTAAATTGTAGTAGTTGCTCGAAAGAGAATTACTACACCCAAAGTACTCATGATTGGTAGAGAATACTTAAACGAATTTGTAATAAACGTAGCAGCGAGGATTTCGACAATGTCACGACCCGGATTTCCCACCCTCGGGAGTCATGATGGAGCCTACTCGTGAAAGCTAGGCAAGCCGCGTAATATAGAATCACTAACTCTTTTATTTAGCCTTTTTAACAATTTAAATTAACATGCGATTAAAAATGAAATATTAACGATAAATAAATACATGCGGAAGACTTAATCTGATGACTTAGCCAAAACCAGTATGACAATACCAACATACATCTCTACCGAAAATCCGGTGTCACAATATCACAGACCACCTACGAATTCTACATACAAATGTTTGGGAAGAAAGGTACAATCTATCTTTGAAGTAAATAAAAATAGAATACATATAAAGATAGAAGAGAACGCCGGGCCTGCGGACACATGCAGGACTACCTCGGGATTTCTAACTGGACTGAAGGCAGCCACCCAAAGCTACGGTCCAAAAACTGCCGCTCTAGGATCTGCACATAGTGCAGAGTGTAGTATAAGCACAATCGACCCCATGTGCTAGTAAGTGCCTGGCCTAACCCCGGTAAAGTAGTGACGAGGCTAGGACCAGACTACCAAATAAACCTGTGCAGTTATATAATATACAACGGAAAATAAAATAGAAATAAACAAGTAAGGATGGGAGGGGGTACATGCTGCGGGGGAATATCAATACCATCAATAAATTAAGAGAAGGGCATACGAACAATTTAAAATTTACAGTAAAACAATAAGGAACTCGTAACCAATCTATAAACACTTTGTATTATCAATTGTTGTGGCGCGCAACCCGATCCCAAAACATAATAACACTGTTGCGGCGTGCAACCCGATCCATATCATTTATCACTGTTGCACAGTGTAACCCGATCCAATTATATTATTGTTGCGGCGTGCAACCCGATCCAATTATATCATTGTTGCAGCGTGCAAACCGATCCAACCATTTGTTGCGGCGTGCAACCCGATCCACATATACATTTCAACACCAATCACAACAGGAGTCCCGGCAAGGGATCAATAAAGAAATAACACTATCCCGGCAAGGGAATCGACAACATTAGTAAATACGTCCCAGCAAGGGAAAATTAGCTATAACCAAACTTGTTCCAACATCTAACTACCTCAACTAGAACCAATACTCAATCATAAGTAATTTCCACGAGAATAATCATAATCCTTGCTCAACACAGAGAATCAACAACTTAGGCATTCGTAGTATTTATTAAGAACACAACAATTTCAATTTAAGACTCACGGTCATGCTTGACACCAACGTATAGATACTCGTCACCATGCCTATACATCGTACTCAACAAGTAACATGTAGAAAATAGGACACAACTCCTAATCCCTCAAGCTAAGGTTAGACCAAACACTTGCCTCAAACTTCCACGGCCAACTCAAGCCTCAAAAACCGCTTTTTCATTTAAATTTGGCTCCAAATCAATTGTATCTAGACATAATTAACTTCATAACATCAATAAACGCTAAAAAATTCAATTCCAATACTCAATTATAGATTTCCTATCATTCTTCCCAAAAAGTCAAAAATCGTCCTCGGGCCCGCATGGTCAAAATACGAGGTTCGGACCAAAACCCGATCATCCATTCACCCACAAGCCCGAATATGTAATTAGTTCCAAAATCTGACCCAAAAACGAGGTCTAAATCCCAATTATGCAAAACGCCCTAACTCTACACAAATCCCTAATTTTCTACCCTTAAGAACATGATTTAGGCCTAGAAATCTGATGGGTGTTAATGGAAATTGAAGAAAATGAGTCTAAGATTACATACGTATGAATTTGTGGTGAAGTTATCTTTCAAAAATTGCCCAATTTGGAGTTTGGAAGAAGAAGTTATCAAATTTTGGTTTAATCCCGAGTGTGCAGTTTACTGTTTAAAAATCACTGGCAGACCTTCATCGCGTTCGCGATGGGTCTACCGTGTTCGCGAAGAGCAGCCTTCCTCAGGCTTATGCGATCGCGAGTCCTCTTACGCGTTCGCGAAGGGTTGGCCCCCTGACCTTCACGTTCGCGTGCCTGTGCACGCGTTCGTGTAGAGGAATGATTACTTCCCAGGCTAGCCCCCATTTATGCTACGCGTTCGCAGGACGTGGGTCGCTTTCGTGTAGAGCAACCCCCCAGTGCTCCGCGTTCGCGATCCCTACCTCGCGTTTGCATTGAAAAAAATCCACCCCTGCCCATTTTCCCTTTCGCGATCGCAAAGCACAGAGGGTCTGTGCATCAGAACAACAGATTCTGCAATTTTTCACAAGTTCAAAACCTTCCGAAACTCACCTGAGCCCTCGGGGCTCCAAACAAAACATGCATACTAACGCAAAAATATCATATGAACTTATACGTGTGATCAAATCGCCAAAATAGCCTCTTAACCAACGAATTTAGCATAGAAATCTAAGAAAAATTTCAAAACTTTCAAATTATCAACTTTCACAACTACAAGTCCGAATCACCTCAAACGACTTCCATTTCTTACCAAATTTCACACACTCATCTTAAATCACACATAAGACCTGTATCGGGCTTCGGAACCAAAATACGAGCCCTATACCATCAAATTGTAAATGCATTTTATTTCCAAAACTCATAAATAGTTCCAGAAAATAATTTTCTTTAAAAAATTATTTCTCGGGCTTGGGACCTCGGAATTCGATTCCGGGCATATGCCCAAGTCCCATATTTTCCTACGGACCCTCCGGGACCGTCAAATCACGGTTCCGGGCCTATTTACCCAAAGTGTTGACCGAAGTCAACTTAAATCCATTTTAAAGGCAAAATTCATCATTTTTCACAGATTTCACATAATATCTTTTCGGCTACGCGCTCGGACTGCGCACACAAATCAAGGAGATACTGAAAGAGGCTTTTAAGGCCTCGGAATGCAGAATTTGTTTCTAAAAGAAGTGATTTCCTTTTGGGTCATCACATTCTCCACCTCTAAAACAACTGTTCATCCTCGAACGTATATAAGAAGGAAGTACCTGAGTCGGGGAAAAGATGGGGATAACGGCACTACATATCGGACTCGGACTCCCAGGTTGATGCCTCAGCAGGCTGACCCCTCCACTGAACATGAATAGAAGGAAAGCTCTTCGATCTTAACTGACGAACCTGCCAGTCTAGAATAGCTATCGGCTCCTCCTTGTAAGACAAGTCCTTGTCCAACTAGACAGTGCTGAAATCTAACACGTGGGATGGATCGTCGTGATATTTACGAAGCATGGACACATGAAACACTGATGCACGTCTGATAAGCTCGATGGCAACGCAAGTCTGTAAGACACCTCTCCCACTCGATCAAGAATCTCAAACGGGCCAATGAACCTAGGGCTAAGCTTGCCCTTCTTTCTAAATCTCATCACGCCCTTCATAGGTGACACCCGAAGCAATACCCCCTCACTGACCATGAATGCCAAACCTCGAACCTTACGGTCGGCATAACTATTTTGCCTGGATTGAGCTGTACAAAGCCTATCCTAAATAATCCTGACCTTGTCCAAGGCATCCTGAACCAGATCTGTACCCAACAACCGAGCCTTCCCCGGCTCAAACCATCCAACCGGCGACCGACATTGCCTTCGATACAAAGCCTCATAAGGAGCCATCTGGATACTCGACTGGTAGCTGTTGTTGTTGGCAAACTCTACTAAAGGCAAAAACTGATCTCACGAGCCTCCAAACTCAATGACACAAGCTTGGAGTTTATCCTCCAAAATCTGAATAGTCCGCTCGTACTGCCCGTCCGTCTGAGGATGAAATGAAGTGCTCAACTCAACCCGTGTACCCAACTCTAGCTTAACTTCTCTCCAGAAATATGAGGTAAACTGTGTAGCTCGATCCGAAATGATAGACACGGGCACACCATGAAGACGAACAATCTCCCGGATATAGATCTTAGCTAACCTCCCGGAAGAATAAGAGACTGCCACAGGAATGAAATGTGCTGACTTGGTCAGCCTATCAACAATAACTCACATTGCATCGAACTTCCTCTGAGTCCGTGGGAGTCCAATAATGAAGTCCATAGTGATACGCTCCCACTTCCACTCAGGAATCTCAATCTTCTGGAACAAACCACCAGGCCTCTGATGCTCATACTTAACCTACTGACAGTTCAAACACCGAGCCTCATATGCAACAATGTCCTTCTTCATTCTCCACCACCAATAATGTTGCCGCAAATCCTGATACATCTTAGCGGCGCCCATATGAATAGAGTACCAGGAACTATGGGCCTCCTCTAAAATCAACTCTCGGAGTCCATCCACATTAGGCACACAAACTTGACCCTGCAATCTCAAAACTCCATCATCACCTAAGGTAACCTATTTGGCACCTCCGTGCTGCACCGTGTCTCTAAGGACACACAAATTAGGATCATTATACTGCCGATCACGGGTATGCTCCAATAAAGAAGAACGAGCGACCGTGCAAGCTAATGCACGACTGGGCTCAGAAACATCCAACCTCACGAGCTGATTGGCCAAAGCCTGAACATCCATGGCAAGCGGCTTCTCACCGACCGAAATATAAGCAAGACTGCCCATACTGGCTGACTTCCTACTCAAAGCATCGGCCACCATATTGGCTTTTCCCAGATGATATAAGATGGTGATATCACAGTCTTTCAACAGCTCCAACCACCTTTTATGCCTCAAATTTAGCTCTTTCTACTTGAACAAGTACTGCAAACTCTTGTGATCCGTGAACACCTCACATGCCACGCCATACAGATAATGGCTAACTCCAAATCATGAACCGGATAATTCTTCTCATGAATCTTAAGCTGACGCGAAGCATAGGCAATGACCTTGCCATTCTGCATCAACACCGCACCAAGTCCAATACGAGATGCATCGTAATAAAATGTATATGGTCCTGAACCTGTGGGCAAAACCAACACCGGTATTGTAGTCAAAGCTGTCTTAAGCTTCTAGAAGCTCGCTTCATACTCGTCCGACCACCTGAACTGGGCACCCTTCTGGGTCAACCTGGTCATCGGGGTTGCAATAGACGAAAACTCCTCCATAATCAAACAATAATAGCCTGCCAACCCTAAGAAACTCCGGATCTCTGTAGCTAATGTTGGTCTAGGCCAGTTCTTGACTGCCTCAATCTTCTTCGGATCAACCTGAATACCCTCTGTTGATACCACATGACCCAAGAATGCAACTGAACTCAACCAGAACTCACACTTCGAAAACTTGGCATACAACTGACTGTCCCTCAGAGTCTAAAGAACCACTCTAAGATACTGCTCGTGTTCTTCCTGACTGCGGGAATAAATCAAAATATCATCAGTGAAGACTATCACGAACGAATCCAAGTAAGGCCTGAACACTCAGTTCATCAAATCCATAAAAGCTGTTGGGGCATTTGTCAACCCGAATGACATCACCAAGAACTCATAATGCCCATACCGGGTGCGAAAAACTGTCTTAGGGACATCAGATACCTTAATCCTCAACTTATGGTAGCCAGATCTCAAGTCAATCTTCGAAAATACCTTGGCACCCTGAAGCTGATCAAACAAATCATCAATCCTCAGCAATGGATACTTATTCTTGATTGTAACCTTGTTCAACTGCCGGTAATCTAAACACATTCGCATCGATCCATCCTTCTTCTTAACAAACAACACCGACGCACCCCAAGGCAAAACATTAGGTCTAATGAAACCTTTTTCAAGCAAGTCTTGCAACTGTTCCTTCAACTCTTTCAACTAAAGCAGGGCCATACGATATGGCGGAATAAAATGGGCTGAGTGCCCGAAGCCAAATCAATGCAGAAGTTAATATCCCTGTCGGGTGGAATACCCGGCAGGTTTGAAGGAAATACCTCAGGGAACTCATGAACAACAAGCACGGAATCAATAGGAGGAGCCTCGGCACTAGAATCACGAACATATGCCAAATAGGTCAAACACCCCTTCTCGACCATTTGCCGAGCCTTCACATAAGAGATAATACTACGGGTAGAATGACCAGTGTAGACATGTAATTTTTCACCCTCCCCAGGATTTTACATATCTTAGCATTTAAATATTAACTTTAGGCCTAATATCGTTATTTTAACTATTTTTGACTCATTTACTTTATTTTTTTCACAAAATTAAAAAATACAAAAATAGTTTTATTTTTCTCTATTTAATTAAGGTATTAGGTATTTTTAGAAAAATATTATTTTTAACCCATTTTTATTTTTAATATAATCCTTGGAAATATCAACAATAGTTTCATGTCATAATATAGTTGTTTTAGTTAATTAGGATTAATTTTTACATTTTTATGGTATTATTTTAGAAAAGAAATTAATATTTTTAGCCAAATTGCAAGAATTATGGAATTAAAAGTCAAATTTATAACCCAACTCACCAAGCCCAACCTTCTTGGCCCAATTAACCCTTACACTCTAACCTTTCTTCTTCATATACACATTAGACCTTAAACCCTTAAGAGGGGACACCAACCCTAATTCCCAGATAGCAGCCGCTGGTCACCCCCTCACCCACCCTTCACCATCCCTTCACAAAATTCCATCGAGGCAACCTGCACAAAAAGAAAATGAAATTGATAGTTCTTTTCATTAGATTTTCGGATGTTAAAGATGGAGTTTGATTGAGGTCAGATTTGGTTCGAGATTGTTGGTGTCGTTCATGTTTCCGGTGGTAGTTCGCCGTCTCCGTTCGCGGTCACCATTCCTGTTAAATTCCTGATTTCATTAGCTGATTTTCCTTTCAAATACGTTGCCAAGTTTTTCTTTGCTTGTAATCGTTTCCTGAACAAAAGTTAATCAAAGCAATTTCAGCTTAATCGGACTGTTTGGCATTGCTCCTGATTCGAGCCCTGTTGCCGTTTGAAATTGAAAGTCGCAGTGGTGTTTTCATTGTCGGTATGTCATGGTCGAAGAAAGGTACATCTCATTTCCCTTACACAATTATTTGAATATTTTTTGAAGTGAATTCCTTGTTTGAGTTTGTTTGATGTGCTTTAGGTGCTATGTTCGTTACAACAACAACAACATCCCAGTATAATCCCACAAGTGAGGTCTGGGGAGGGTAGTATGTACGCAGACCTTACCCCTATCCCGAGAGGTAGAGAGGCTATTTCCAGGAGACCCTCATCTCAAGAAGGCACCAAGTGACGATATATTAGTACTATTGATAGACTCATAATATAATAACATAAAATAAATAACATACATAAAAGAAATTAAAATACCAAAATAACAGCCATATAAGAGAATATAGGAAATATGAGAGAGATGGAAGGTAAACTAATATCCAGCGTATAAAGCCCTGCATCAGTAGCTAACCAGTAGTATCCTAAGCCTAACTCCTAACGGGCTAGTCTCACTCTAGTGCATTGTACAGATATTCACAACTTCCCCCTAACCTCCAACCTTAATGTTCGACCTCCACAATTCCCTGTCTAGGGCCATGTCCTCAGTAATCCTAAGTCACTCCATGTCCTGCTTGATCACCTCTCCCCAATACTTCTTAGGTCTCCCTCTACCTCTCCTCGTACCCACCACTGCCAATCGCTCACACCTCCTCACATGTGCATCAGTGCACCTCCTCTGAATGTGCCCGAACCATCTGAGTCGTGCTTCCCGCATCTTGTCCTCTATTGGGGCCACGCCCACCCTCTCTCAAATATCTTCATTCTTAATCTTATCCATCCTTGTATTCCCGCACATCCACCTCAACATCCTCATCTCTGCTACTTGTATCTTCTGGATGTGTAAGTTCTTAATCGGCCAACACTCGGTACCATACAACATGGCAGGTCTAACTACTGCTCTATAAAACTTACCTTTTAGTAACGGTGGCACTTTCTTGTCCCACAGGACTCCCGTCGCTAACTTCCACTTCATCCACCCCACCCCTATACGGTGTGTGACATCCTCGTCGATCTCCCCGGTCCCCTGAATAACTGACCCAAGGTACTTGAAACTACCCCTCTTAGGTATAACTTGAGATTCAAGCCTCACTTCTACTCCCTCGTCCGTTGCCTCGTCCCCAAATTTGCACTCGAGATATTTCGTCTTCGACCTGCTCAACCAGAACCCTTTAGACTCAAGGGCCTGTCTCCAAACCTCTAGCCTCTCATTGATGCCGTGTCGGGTCTCGTCAATTAGGACTATGTCATCAGCAAATAGCATGCACCATGGCACCTCCCCTTGAATATTGTGCGTTATGGCATCCATCACAAGGGAAAATAGGAAAGGGCTGAACGCTGACCCTTGGTGCAACCCTGTAACAACCGGAAAATGCTCGGAGTCGCCTCCTACTATTCTAAACCGAGTCTTAGCTCCATCATACATGTCTTTAATCACCCTAATGTATACAACCAGGACCCCTTTAGCCTCTAAGCAGCTCCATAAGACCTTCCTAGGTACCCTGTCGTACGCTTTCTCTAGATCGATAAACACCATGTGAAGATCCTTCTTCTTATCCCTGTATTGTTCCACCATCCTCCTAATAAGGTGGATAGCTTCTGTGGTAGATCGCCCTGGCATGAACCCGAACTGGTTGTCTGAAATAGACACCGTCCTTCGCACTCTCATTTCAACCACTCTCTCCCAAACTTTCATGGTATGACTCAGTAATTTGATACCCCTATAGTTGTTACAGCTCTGGATATCACCTTTGTTCTTATACAACGGAACCATTGTACTCCACCTCCACTCTTCAGGTATCCTATTAGTCTTGAATATAACATTAAACAACCCAGTAAGTCATTCCAAGCCTGCTCTACCCACACCTCTCCAAAGTTCAACCGAAATTTCATTTGGCCCGGTAGATCTGCCCCTCCTCATCTTACGCATTGCCTCTATGACCTCATCGACCTCAATGTCCCTACAATAACTTAATTCATGGGGGTTGTCCGCATTCCTCAATTCACCTAGTGTAATATCCTGATCCCCTTCTTTATTTAGAAGTCTATGAAAGTAGGACTGCCATCTCCTTATAATCTGGTCCTCCCCCGTCAAAACTTTGTCGTCATCATCTTTTATGCACCTCACTTGGTCCAGATCCCGAGCTGCCCTCTCTCTCACCTTAGCGAGACAGAATAACTTCTTCTCCCCGCCTTTGTTCCCTAGTTCCTCATATAGACGAGCAAAAGTTGCTGCCTTAGCCTTCGTTACTGCCATCTTCGCCTCCTTCCTAGCAACCATATATCTCTCTCTGTTCGCTGTCTTCTCCTCCTCGCCAGTGCTCCCTACTAGTCACAAGTAAGCCGCCTTCTTCGCTTCCACTTTACCTTGAACACCGGCATTCCACCACCAGTCTCCTTTGTGGCCACCGGTGCGTCCAGAAGATATACCTAACACCTCTGTCGCCGCCTTCCTTATGCTGTCTACCGTCGTCGACCACATAGTGTTTAATCTATTATATTTGATTTGCTTATATTGCTTGAAATCAGTTTAATGAATATCTATGAATGTTGAGTTGCCTACTATTTTGGTAAATTATTACTTGTGAATTTGAATTAGGAAAAACTGATCAATGGGCTATGAGGGTTGACAGATTTAAATGGCAAAGAAATGGATTTAGACTTAATATGAGTTTGATCTTTTAGTTACTTGGGTCGTTAGTGATATGTTTTAGATCTGATAATTTAGGCAACTTTAAGAACTCATTTGTGGTTGGTAGGCAAGCCTTAGGATTTTTGTTAGTTTTGAGGCGAGAGGTCGTTCCCTTAGTTAAATTCATTCAGGGAATGCCCCGACGAAATTGTATATATTTTATTCCGCGGAATGCCCCGTAGTATATGTATTTGGAGGCCATGACGAAGTTGTGGAACAATATTGTTCATATTAGTATTTAGTGTTTTACTCTACTTCTTTTATCTATTTTTCTTTTATTAGGTGGGGACGACCTCGAGCCTCTTTTGTGTTTATTTCCCTTTTTGTGATTTTACCTCAATTTGAATGTTTTAAAAACTAACTAGATCGAGTACGCAACCGTGACTTTCACGGTACTTGGGGAGTGCCTAACACCTTCTCCCCGAGTCAAATGAACCCCTTTACCCAAATCTCTGGTGCGGACTTAGTTTTGGAGTCCAAAGTGTTTTAAAGGAAAAATTATTTTTAAAATGGTGACCTGGCACACCGAAACCAATGTTAGGTGGCGACTCTGAGTTATTTCCTTTTGAACACAATTTTGTCACTTTTAATCAAAAACCCTCTTGAGCTTCATAAAATCTTTTTAAATATTTTAAGAGGGTTAGTGAGGTCGTAAAAAAGGGGTGTGACAGCTCTGGCGACTCTGCTGGGGAGTTGCAGGTTCGAGTTGATACTTGATCTCATTGGCTTTTAGGATATTCGGTTGAGGTGTTTCTTTTCTTTATTTGCTTTGTTTATTTGGTTTGTTTGTCTTATTTCTTGTTTTGTTAGTTATTTGTTTATCGTTTTTCCTTATGTGTTTACCGCTTTATAATTGTCATCATTTGCATAACCATGGGTCTTCTTTCTGCAACAAGTCTTTTGGAGTACGTTTGAGCATACACGGCCTTTTTGTGAGTCATTCGTGTCTTTAAGGGGGTGGCGTGGGAGCGTGGAGTGGGCGGACAGCTAGAGCAGCCGCCATCGACCACGTGCCGCCCCGAATTGCCTTGTCTAGTGAACCCCAAATTTAGGTCGGTATGTAGGTCATTCTTATTTGCATCGTGTCATTTGGACCTAGTAGGGCTCGATCTCAGGAACCGCGTCCCTTTATAGGAAGCCTATCCAAATTTTGTCAAAAATGGACCCGTGGTCCAAAAAGACATTCAATCATCCCTATGTGATACATGTTGCATCTTTGAGGGTAAAAAAATTTTTGGCGGACTGATGTTTGGGAAAGAAGGGTGAAATATGAAGCAAGTAGGGCCTAGTTATATTTTTCTTTCACTACTTTTTCAAAAAAAAGACAAAAAAAATAAAAATGAAAAATCCAAAAAGATTTTGCACTTTCCCATCATTTTAAAAAAAAGGAGAAAAAAGAAAATTCAAAAATATTTTACATTTTCTGTCATTTTTCAAAAAGACAAAAATATAATTTTTCCAAATTAGTGGCATTTTTTTTAAAAAGCTTCCCATGTTCGATCTTCCCGAACTACGCATACCTGATTCTCGTCTTTCGGGACGAGATACGTAGGCAACCCACATAGGATCCGGTCTTCCTAGTAAGTCTTAGGTTCTTGACTTCACTGGGTCTTAGCCAAATCTTGCATGTCTAGCCATTTTTTGCCACATCGGTCGTTTTTGCAAAATAGGGATATTTTCGCGAAAGTGGTTCATTGACCCATGTCTTAGAATCCTGAGTCCACAACTAGGTGTCATATTACTTTAAGGTCTGTCCTTTTTGAGTTTGCATCTTTAGCCACTTCTGGTCATATTGGTCGTTTTTGCAAAATGGGTCATTTCTTCAAATTAATTTTGGGCCATGATTTTTGGGATTGTGAATCCATATAAGCCTTGGTGAGGTATTTTTCCATATCTTAGAGGTCACCTTTGTTGAGTTTGCATTAATAGCCACTCTTGGCCACGTAGGTTAATTTTCAAAAATAGCCCAATCGTGTCTTGCATGTGTCCAATAGGAGGCGTTATGGTCTCACATAGTGTCTCGAGTCATTTAATCTGTTTGGTCTTATTTTTCTTATTTAGGTATGGATTCATTTATCAGAGCTCGAGCATGACAGATACCTCAGAACCATTGCAAATAGGAGCTGCTCGAGGAGACTTTTTATATTTTTTAGTCTGTTGTTCATGTTTTATTTTATAGTCGTGTCTAGTAAATTTGAGTTTTTTAGATGGTGTTAGAGTATGTTGTAGTCAAGTTGAGTTTGTTGAGTTTTTGTTACCGTACTTCCTATTTTGTATTTTTGAAAATAGAAAAACCAAAAAAAACATTATAAACGAAAAATCCAAAAAGATTTTTGTTTCTTAGTTTATTTTGTCTATTACTTTTTCAAAATTACACTTGATCTGATTCATGAGGGACATGATACATAGGCAACCTACATAGGGTTCGATCGAATCATTATTAAAAAAGAGAAAAAAACGAAAAAGAAGGAAAAAAAAGGAAAAAGTTGTGGGATGTGAGAAATGAGAGAAAAGAAAAGAGTGACAATTAAAAAGAAAAGAGAGGAAGGAAAATGAGCTAGCCAAGAAGTACTAGAAAGGAAAGAAAAGAGAAAATTGAAGTGAACAAAATTGGGATGATGCCAAATGACCTTGTGACCCTCGAAGCCATTCTAGAACCATTAATTGTTGCTAGGGGCATTGCACGCAATGTGATATTTCTATCTGATATATGCCCTAACGCTAACATGTTGGCTTTGTTTTACTCCCTTTTGTTACTTTCATTATTATCATAACAGAGGGTGGTTAGTTTGTGTCACTTTGGCGAGTCATCTGTATAACACAATGTCAAAGAGCAAGGTAGACATGGCTAGCAAAGACTTGGACACATGAGTTGTTGACCCGTCGAGGGAGTTTATGGAGTCAGAGTCTGAATTGAAAGAGGAGGTCGAAAAGTTGAAACAACAGATGGAAGAAATGTATCAGTCTTAGATCAGGGGGCATCCTCCATCTTCATTCCCCACTAACTACACTGAAAACTCTACAACTATCCCACCACTATCATAAGCCCAGGTTCCCATTGCTGCTGATATTTCCCTACAACCTTTTCACACTCCACCCCTCAAAAGCACATCATATCTCGCCCCTTTGACCACTCGTATTTTTGTAGCTCATCTACCAGCTACTCTTCCTCGATCCTCCAGCGAGACTATGTTCCAAGCTCCAGATGTCCGACACTATTATCCTGAACCAATTTTCAAGGTCTCGGGTCCATACTCTTACGCTCCTCATTTTGAGCCTCCCGGTGAAACTGCAAAGCCTGCTAAGACAGTGGAGCAGGATGAGATATCCAGAAATCTGAAAGGGTCTAAAATGCCAAAGCTTAATTTATATGATGGGCGTGGAGATCCAGTAGCTCATCTGAAGGGTTATTGCAGTGAAATAAGAAACGTTTGCGGGAAAGATAAAGTATTGATGGCGTATTTTAGTCAGAATCTGAGTGGGGCAGCTTTGGAGTGGTACACCCGCCAAGAAGCTAGTAAGTGACATGCATGGGGTGACCTGGCTCAAGATTTTGTTCGGCACTATCAGTACAATGTAAACATTATCCCAGACCGCTCCTCCCTATATCAGATGGAAAAGAAACCCAAGGAAGGCTTTAGGGAGTTTTGGTTTAGATGGCACAAACAAGTTGCTGGGATCAGTCCTCCGATTGATAGAAAAGATGTTGTCGAGCCCAGCCAACGACAGGATCCAATGGGCATTCCCGCTAAATGCTTTCAGCCTCAATACCGACTCCATGAATATCCTCGTACTCTAAATAATCCTCCCCAATTCTACTTTCCTCCACAAAATCCCCAAAGTCATACCTCACCTCCCCAGTACTCTATCCACAATGCACCGCCATATGCTCCACACCTACAAAACTCGCAACGACTTGCACTGCCTCCACAAATGTCTTACCCACCTCTACAAGCATAGCAATCCCCTACCCGAAAGAGGTTCCAACTAAGGCCGGAGTACAAAATGAGAAGGCAGTAGCAAAGAGAAAAGTCTTTCACTCCTATTGGAGAATCATATGCCAGTTTGTTGCAAAGGCTGAGGCAATTGGACATGTTGAAACTGATTCAAATAAATATGCCGAAGCTCCTTCCAAAGAATTTTGATTTTTCTAAAAGGTGAGCATATTGCTCTAATGCCACGGGGTACAATATAGAAAAGTGTTGGCATCTGAAAAGAGCAGTCCAGAAGCTTATTGATGTAGGTAACATTACCGTGCAAAATCCAAATGCAACAGATACTAGCCAAAGTCCATTGCTTGTTCATAATGAGACCCATGTGGTGGGCATGATTTGTGTGGAAAAGGAATATGAGAACACTTCTGAATCCCTTGGAAGGCCACTTAACGCAAAGTTTTCAGCGCTATCAGTCTCGGGTCCAGAGGTTGATCTTAAGGACGAGTTGGCAAAAGGGACCCAAAAGCTATTTCCTAAGGTCAACGTGATGGAAATTGTTGAAGGTCCTAGTAATTTTGATGTGCAACCCAGTAGCTAAGATGTCGAGCCTGGTAATTGGAAAAACACTCCTTCTTGGATAGCCAGAGAGGAGTTTTGGTGGTTTATTTTGTTGTCATTTCTATTTTTGGGTCATTTCAGGGTTGTAATTCAGACATTGTCTTGTGGCTCAAACCCTTTTACTTCTTATTTTTCCTAGTTTGTTTAATGGTAGTAACTCGTCTAGTGTTATCTAAGATTGTTCCAGGTTTGTAATCCATGTCTATTTTGCTTGTTTTGTTCAAACTCTTTTCACCATCTGTCTAATGCAATCTCCTGTTTTCTATTAGTTCTAGTCAATTTTTAGGTCACTTTTCCTTTTATAGTTCTTTTCATGCTGACTCTAGTGACATGACATGCACTCATAGTTCTCAGTCTGGTCTTAAAAGTTAGTTTACTTATGAAGTAATGACACAATTTTGAATATGATTAAAAGATGCATTTGAGGAAACAAGTAAAGATTCACACATTATGAGATAACCTGAAGCTTGAATTGAGTGAAACTGAGGCAGTAAATATGGGAAATCAAGAGGTCGATAAGAATATACATGTCACGACCCAAAATCCCAACCTGGTCGTGATGGAGCCTCTCGTGAGGACAAGGCCAGCCAATCAACAAAACAGTACATCTCTTTATAATTACTTAGCAGGAATAAGTCTAAATCATGGGTAATATAATCTTAAATGCGAAATAAACGTGATAGAACAAGGAAAACCCTCCCAACTCAGCCCGAAATCGGGGTGTCACAAGTCATGAGCTACTACAGAGTTTACTAATATTTTACAAAGTCTGGAATTATCATAAATAACAAAGATAAGGGAGAAAACGGGGCTGCGGACGTCAACAGCTACCTCGTTACTCCTAGTCACCGCCTGGTCTGGAAAGAATCAGCGCTCAGGAGCGAACTCAGCTCTGCCTGTATCTGCACACATGGTGCAGGGAGTAATGTGAGTACTCCGACCCAGTGAGTAATAAAAATAAATAACGACTGAAAACATGAAATCTCATAACGGCACAATATAGCGCTATCCCAAGCAGTAAAATCAGTTATACAGTAAAATAGTGAGTATCAGATAATTCTTCTTTTAAAACAGTAAAGACAAATAATTTCCACAGTAAGGATAAATCAAAAGCTTGCCCCTCGGGCTCAATATGTAAATCTCAGTATAGTATCAGCCCCTCGGGCTCACTCCCAACTCACCAGCACACAACATCAGCCCCTCGGGCTCACTCCCAACTCACCACACACAAGCAACGGCCTCTCGGGCCCACTCCCAACTCACCTGGGTACCCTGCGCTCACTGGGGGTGTGTACAGACTCCGGAGGGGCTCCTACAGCCCAAGCGCAATATCAATAGGCCTGAAAGCCTTCACACATCACACACGAGGCCTGAAAGCCTCCTCATATAACACTCGAGGCCTGAAAGCCTCCTCACATCACTCAACATATCCTCACGTATGGCCCTCGGCCTCAATCAGTCCAGAAAATAATCATAAGCCTCTTGGGCATCAGTAAAACAATAGTGCTCAGCTCAACAACATTATAAATATCATTAAATCTCGAGTTGAGTATAAATGTAGCTGAGTTCACAAAATAATATAATTCAATTGGACTGAGTTCAAATAATATTTCAATTCGTGAGGAAAATAGTGATGTAAATTCACAAAAGATTTCAGATAATTGGCACGAAGCCCAAATATGGCAATAAGCCCAATCATAGTGAAAAACAATAAATCTTTATCAATTACGCGGTAAAAATATCAACTGGGATGGACCAAGTCACAATCCCCAATAGTAAATGACCATGCGCTCGTCATACAACGTGTGTCTCATCTCAACATAGCAGTATGTTGTGCAATCCGGGGTTTCAAACCCTCAGTGCATTATTTAAAATCATTACTCACCTCAAGATGGTCCAACGTCTACTACGCTATGCCCTTGCCTCTCGAATTTACCTCTTCACGCGTCGAATCTGGTCAAAACCACAATGAATACTTTACAATAGGCTAAGGGAATATAACCCAATCAAAAAGACTCGAAAAATATCGAAATTCACGAAATTCGCAAAACCCGAGCCCCGAGCCCACTTCTCAAAAAATTACGAATGTCACATCACTGGATTCCTCGTCTCGCCACGAGTCCGTACATATAAAATTTACCAAAATCGGAGTTCAAATGACCCCTCAAATCTTCAAATCTTATTGTCAAATCCTTAGGCCTAAATCTGCAATTTACTCCTCAAAAACATGTAATCTAGTCGTATTATTCGATGATAATTCAATTTTATGGAGTAGAAATAATCACAAGTGACTTACCTCAAGATTTCCCAAGATTTCTTGCTAAAAATCGCCCAAAATCCGAGCTTGGAAGTAAAAAAATGACCAAACTCGGACTGCTGGACATTAAATCTGTCCAGAAATTTTCGGTACTGTTCACGCGGGGCACTGTTCATGCACGTGAGGTCACTGTTCACCTGTGCGGTTACTGTTCACGCGCGGTTATTGTTCACTGCTGCAGAAAATACAACAGCTTTTAAGAAATTTGCAGCACAACCATTTTTCTCTAAAATGGCTCTAACTCCATCATACGAACTCGGAATTAGACGATTCTTATTCCTATGAGTCACAAATAATAATACGAACACAACACTTCAATCGAAACTCAATTCGGAGCTCGTTTGACCAGTTCAATATCCATTTCGCTCGTTAAACAATTAACTCACATTTCACGTCAAAAACCCAATCGCGACTTGATGAAATTAAACTAAAATTTCCAGATCAGTCCTATAATTCATGATTTAAATTCTGGAAGTCTCGAAATCAAGTTTGGATCTCTAAAACTAAAAATGAACCTTTAGATCATTACATTTATGCTCAAAACGGCAAAAATCTTCCAAAAATGACCCGTTGGGCATCCGAAACACACCCGAGGTCCTCGGGACCCCGACTAATAATACCAACCAGTCCCAAAATACATTACGGACTTGCTCGAGGCCTCAAATCACATCAAACAACGCTAAAATCATGAATCAACCTCCAATCTAAGTTTTATGAACTTTAGAATTTCCAACTTCTATTTCCGATGCCGAAACCTATCAAATCATGTCCGATTGACTTCAAATTTTGCACACAAGTCCAAAATGACATAACGAAGCTACAGAAATTCTCGGAATTCCATTCCGACCGTCGGATCAAAATTTCACCTATCAACCGGAAATCGCCAAAATACTAACTTCGCCAAAATGAGCTAATTTCTTCACCGGACCTCCAAAATTAATTCCGATTGCGCTCCTAGGCCTTAAATCATCCCCCGAAACTAACCAAATCATCGGAATTCAATTACGAGCCCTCTAACTCATAAGTCAACGTCCGGTTGACTTTTCCAAACTAATTCTTCCTTAAAGAAATTAATTGTCCCATTTCATACCAAACTCGATCCGAATTGACTCAAATTCACCAAGTACACATATTGAAACATGAATAAGCATTTAACGGAGAATACGGGATGAAAATACAGGAGACGATGGTTCGGGTCGTTACATTCTACCCAACTAAAACAAACGCTCGTCCTCGAGCGAGTTAAGAAACATACCTGGAGTTTCAAATAGGTGCGGGTATCTACTCCGCATCTCCTGCTCGGTCTCCCAAGTAGCCTCCTCTACGGGCCAACCTCTCCACTGTACTTTCACTGATGCTATATCTTTTGATCTCAATTTTTGAACCTGTCGACTCAAAATAGCCACTGGCTCCACATTATAAGTCAAATGTTCATCTAACTGTACTGTACTAAAATCTAAAATATGAGACGGGTCCCCAATGTACTTCCGGAGCATGGACACATGGACCGGATGAACACCCGACAATCTAGGTGGAAAAGCAAGCTCGTAAGCCACCTCTCCAATCCTCCTAAGTACCTCAAATGGTCCAATAAACCGCGGACTCAACTTCACTTTCTTTCTGAACCTCATAACACCCTTCATCGGCGAAACCTTCAGCAAAACCTTCTCGCCCTCCATAAATGACACATCTCGGACCTTCCGGTCCGCTTAACTCTTCTGACGCGACTGAGCTGTGCGAAGTCTTTCCTGAATCACCTTCACCTTTTCTAAGGCATCCTGGACCAAATCTGTCCCCCAACAACCTAGCCTCACCGGGCTCAAACCAACCCACTAGAGTTTTACACTGCCTCCCATATAAGGCCTCATACTGTGCCATCTGAATACTGGACTGATAGCTGTTGTTGTAGGCAAACTCTGCAAGTGGTAAAAATTCAACCCAAGAACCTCTAAAATCAATCACGCAGGCACGCAACATATCCTCCAATATTTGAATAGTACGCTCGGACTGTCCGTCCATCTGAGGATGAAATGCTGACCTAACTCCACCTGAGTGCCCAATTCGTGCTGAAAAGTCCTCCAAAACTGAGAAGTGAACTGAGTACCTCTATCCGAAATAATAGTAACTGGAACACCATGCAACCGCACAATCTCCTGAATAAAGATCCTAGCCAGCCGCTCCGCAGAATATGTGGTACACACCGGAATGAAATGCGCTGACTTGGTCAGCCTATCCACAACGACCCAAATCGAATCAAAATTCTTCAAAGTACGAGGAAGGCCACTCACGAAATCCATAGTAACTCTCTCCCATTTCCACTCAGGAATAATCATCTGCTGAAGCAAACCGCCCGGTCTCTGATGCTCATATTTCACCTGCTGACAGTTGAGACACCGAGCCACATATCCCACAATGTCTTTCCTCATTCTCCTCCACCAGTAATGCTGTCACAAGTCCTGATACATCTTCGCAGCACCCGGATGGATGGAATACCGCGAACTGTGGGCCTCCTCAAGAATCAAATCTCTAAGCCCATCAACATCGGGCACACAAATACGGCCCTGCATCCTCAATACGCCATCATCACCTATAGTCACATCTTTGGCATTATCATGCTGAACTCTGTCCTTAAGGACAAGCAAATGCGGATCATCATACTGGTGCTCTCTGATGCGATCATATAAGGAAGATCGAGAAACCACACTAGCCAATACCCGGCTAGGCTCAGAAATATCTAACCGCACCAACTGATTGGCCAAGGTCTGAACATCAACTGCAAGAGGCCTCTCCCCAACTGGGATGTAAGCCAAACTCCCCATACTGACTGCCTTTCGGCTCAACGCATCGGCCACTACATTGGCCTTTCCCGGATGATATAGAATGGTAATATCATAGTCTTTAAGTAACTCAAGCCATCTCCGCTGCCTCAAATTAAGATCTTTTTGTTTAAATAAATGCTGAAGACTGCGATGATCAGTGAATACCTCACAAGATACGCCATATAAATAGTGCCTCCAAATTTTTAAGGCATGAACTATAGCAGCCAACTCCAAATCATGAACAGGGTAGTTCTTCTCATGGGGCTTCAACTGACGAGAAGCATAAGCAATAACTCTACCCTCCTGCATTAGCACACAACCAATCCCAACTCTGGAAGTATCACAATATACCGTGTATGAACCTATAGCTAATGGTAATACCAACATTGGAGTTGTGGTCAGAAGTGCCTTGAGCTTCTGAAAGCTCTCCTCACACTCGTCGGACCATACAAATGGGGCACCTTTCTGAGTCAACTTGGTCAAAGGCGATACAATAGAAGAAAACCCCTGAACAAATCGGTGATAATAGCTTGCTAGCCCAAGAAAACTCCGAATCTCTGTGACTGAGGACGGTCTAGACCAACTCTGCACTGCTTCTATCTTCCTTGGATCAACCTGTATACCCTCGTTGGACACTATGTGTCCCAAAAATGCCACAGAACTTAGCCAAAATTCACATTTGGAGAATTTTGCATAAAGCTTCTCCTCTCTCAATCTCTGCAACACTACACGCAAATGCTGGGCATGCTCCTCCTGGCTACGCGAGTACACCAGGATATCATCAATGAATACAATAACAAATGCATCCAGATAAGGCTGAAATACACTGTTCATCAAATGCATGAACGCTGCTGGGGCATTGGTCAGCACGAAAGACATAACCAAAAATCATAGTGACTATATCTAGTCCTGAAGGCAGTCTTGGGAATATCCGACTCCCTGATTTTCAACTGGTGATAGCCCGAACGGAGATCAATCTTAGAAAGTACCCTCGCTCCCTGAAGCTGATCAAATAAGTCATCAATGCGAGGCAAAGGATACTTGTTCTTCACTGTTACCTTATTCAACTGCCTATAATCAATGCACATTCTCATTGTGCCATCTTTCTTCTTCACAAATAAAACAGGTGCACCCCACGGGGACACGCTAGGCCGAATGAACCCCTTATCTAGGAGTTCCTGAAGCTGCTCCTTCAATTCTTTTAGCTCTGCTGGTGCCATACGATATGACGGAATAGAAATGGGTTGAGTGCCCGGCACTAAGTCAATGCCAAAATCAATATCCCTGTACGGCGACATGCTTGACAGGTCTGCAGGAAATACATCAGGAAAGTCCCTCACAACTGGGACAGAATCAATACTAGGAGTCTCAGCTCTAACATCCCGCATAAAAGCCAGATATGATAGATAACTTTTCCCAACTATACGCTGGGCTTTCAAGAAAGAAATTACTCTGCTAGGAACATAATCAGTCATACCACGCCACTCGATCCACGGTACACCCGGCATAGCCAAAGTAACTGTCTTAGCATGACGGTCTAGAATAACATGACACAGAAATAACCAATCCATGCCTAATATAACATCAAAGTCCACCATGCTCAATAGCAATAGATCAACTCGGGTCTCCAGACCCTCAATAATCACAACACATGACCGGTACACACGGTCCACAACAACAGTATCGCCCACCGGGGTAGATACATGAACAGGTAAAGAAGGAAACTCTCGGGGCGTACCCAAATAATGAGCAAAATATGAGGACACATAAGAATGTGTGGAACCGGGATCGAATAATACAGAGGCATCTCTGTGGCAGACTGGACAATTCCTGTAATGACAGCATTTGAAGCAATAGCATAAAAAAACAGGCCCGTCCACCGCCTGATCGACCTTAATCCCCGTAAGCAATAACCGACTCACCAACACGCCTCAAACTGGAACCAATATAGCACAAAATCATGCAATCAACTTATTTAATAGCAAACTCCCCAACTTGGCTCAAAGACATAGATCAAAATGCACTCAATAAATCATAACACACATACTCTATTATTGTCGTAATACCATAGTGAGATTGAACTCACTCCTTCATAAGCTTGTGGAAACACAAATCATCTAGAATTTTAACTCTTCTGCAATTCTTGCATTCACTCACATAACAGTTAAGCCCACTCTCTAGGCGACCAAATTTAGATTTCAACGCATATTCTTTACTTGTAAATGAGATCTTCTAATAGACAGTATAAGAATCGCACCACCTTAGAACACTCCGCAGGAGATAACCCACATGTTTCACTTCTAATTAATATTTTTGTATACCTTCCACCGTCATTCACATTACACAATCACTTAGTCTTCCTGAGTCTAAACGCATACCGTAACATGAAATTTACTTCACTCCAAGCAGGACACATGAAAAGATTCTTCACGTGCCCATAACTCGGGGCTACACATCAGATCACAATGAAAATTAAACACTTAATAGTTCATCTATTATCCTGACACCCTTCCTCGTCACCTCCAAGTCATATAGATATATCTCGCAGTACTAACATACTTCTCACATGGCTATCCAACCATCATTCCCACTAATAGGGACAATACCAAACATATAATTTCAAAACTCATGCTCGCACAATCAACACTTCGGTGCTCAAGCCATAGGCAAGGATTCAGCCTCAAGTCCTCCATACTGGCCTAACATCAAACTCATAGCGATTACGTCTCGCCCTTCGTCCGGGGAATTACAAGCCATCAAGGCACATCTAATACTGAGTGCTCGTTCGCGCATACGAACACGTGGATGGAATTGTAAGAGTTACTTTTTTCTCCAACTGAATCAAGGACGCACGATAAGAATTCAAGAATATGAAGTTTTCCTAAAGGTTTTGCAGCCTCTCGAGGATAAATACAGACGTCTCCGTACTGATCCGCGAGACTCTACTAAACCTGCTCATGACTCGTGAAACCTATAACCTAGACTCTGATACCAACTTGTCACGACCCAAAATCCCAACCTGGTCGTGATGGCGCCTCTCGTGAGGACAAGTCCAGTCAATCAACAAAACAGTACATCTCTTTATAATTACTTAGTAGGAATAAGTCTAAATCATGGGCAATATAATCTTAAATGCGAAATAAACGTGATAGAACAAGGAAACCCCTCCCAACTCAGCCCAAAATCGGGGTGTCACAAGTCATGAGCTACTACAGAGTTTACTAATATTTTACAAAGTCTGGAATTATCATAAATAACAAAGATAAGGGAGAAAACGGGGCTGCGGACGTCAACAGCTACCTCGTTACTCCTAGTCACCGCCTGGTCTGGAAAGAATCAGCGCTCAGGAGCGAACTCAGCTCTGCCTGTATCTGCACACATGGTGCAGGGAGTAATGTGAGTACTCCGACCCAGTGAGTAATAAAAATAAATAACGACTGAAAACATGAAATCTCATAACGGCACAATATAGCGCTATCCCAAGCAGTAAAATCAGTTATACAGTAAAATAGTGAGTATCAGATAATTCTTCTTTTAAAACAGTAAAGACAAATAATTTCCACAGTAAGGATAAATCAAAAGCTTGCCCCTCGGGCTCAATATGTAAATCTCAGTATAGTATCAGCCCCTCGGGCTCACTCCCAACTCACCAGCACACAACATCAGCCCCTCGGGCTCACTCCCAACTCACCACACACAAGCAACGGCCTCTCGGGCCCACTCCCAACTCACCTGGGTACCCTGCGCTCACTGGGGGTGTGTACAGACTCCGGAGGGGCTCCTACAGCCCAAGCGCAATATCAATAGGCCTGAAAGCCTTCACACATCACACACGAGGCCTGAAAGCCTCCTCATATAACACTCGAGGCCTGAAAGCCTCCTCACATCACTCAACATATCCTCACGTATGGCCCTCGGCCTCAATCAGTCCAGAAAATAATCATAAGCCTCTTGGGCATCAGTAAAACAATAGTGCTCAGCTCAACAGCATTATAAATATCATTAAATCTCGAGTTGAGTATAAATGTAGCTGAGTTCACAAAATAATATAATTCAATTGGATTGAGTTCAAATAATATTTCAATTCGTGAGGAAAATAGTGATGTAAATTCACAAAAGATTTCAGATAATTGGCACGAAACCCAAATATGGAAATAAGCCCAATCATAGTGAAAAACAATAAATCTTTATCAATTACGCGGTAAAAATATCAACTAGGATGGACCAAGTCACAATCCCCAATAGTAAATGACCCCGCGCTCGTCATACAATGCATGTCTCATCTCAACATAGCAGTATGTTGTGCAATTCGGGGTTTCAAACCCTCAGTGCATCATTTAAAATTATTACTCACCTCAAGATGGTCCAACGTCTACTCCGCTATGCCCTTGCCTCTCGAATTTACCTCTTCGCACGTCAAATCTGGTCAAAACCACAACGAATACTTTACAATAGGCTAAGGGAATATAACCCAATCAAAAAGACTTGAAAAATATCAAAATTCACGAAATTCGCAAAATCCGAGCCCCGAGTGCACTTCTCAAAAAATTACGAAAGTCATATCACCGGATTCCTCGTCTCTCCACGAGTCCGTACATATAAAATTTACCAAAATCGGAGTTCAAATGACCCCTCAAATCTTCAAATCTTATTGTCAAATCCTTAGGCCTAAATCTTTAATTTACTCCTCAAAAACATGTAATCTAGTCGTATTATTCGATAATAATTCAATATTATGGAGTAGAAATAATCACAAGTGACTTACCTCAAGATTTCCCAATATTTCTTGCTAAAAATCGCCCAAAATCTGAGCTTGGAAGTAAAAAAAATGACCAAACTCGGACTGCTGGACATTAAATCTGTCCAGAAATTTTCGGTACTGTTCACGTGGGGCACTGTTCATGCACGTGAGGTCACTGTTCACTGTTCACCCGCGCGGTTACTGTTTACGCGCGGGTACTGTTCACTGCTGCAGAAAATACAGCAGCTTTTAAGAAATTTGCAGCACAACCATTTTTCACTAAAATGGCTCTAACTCCATCATACGAAGTCGGAATTAGACGATTCTTATTCCTATGAGTCAAAAATAATAATACGAACACAACACTTCAATTGAAACTCAATTCGAAGCTCGTTTGCCCAGTTCAATACCCATTTCACTCGTTAAACAATTAACTCACATTTCACGTCAAAAACTCAATCGCGACTTGATGAAAGTAAACCAAAATTTCCAGATCAGTCCTATAATTCATGATTTAAATTCTGGAAGTCTCGAAATCAAGTTTGGATCTCTAGAACTAAAAATGAACCTTTAGTTCATTACATTTATGCTCAAAACGGCAAAAATCTTCCAAAAATGACCCGTTGGGCATCCGAAACACACCCGAGGCCCCCGGGACCCCGACCAATAATACCAACTAGTCCCAAAATACATTACGGACTTAATCGAGGCCTCAAATCACATCAAACAACGTAAAATCATGAATCAACCTCCAATCCAAGTTTTATGAACTTTAGAATTTCCAACTTCTATTTTCGATGCCGAAACCTATCAAATCACGTCCGATTGACTTCAAATTTTGCACACAAGTCCAAAATGACATAAAGAAGCTACAGAAATTCTTGGAATTCCATTTTGACCGTCGGATCAAAATTTCACCTATCAACCAGAAATCGCCAAAATGAGCTAATTTCTTCACCGGACCTCCAAAATTAATTCCGATTGCGCTCCTAGGCCTTAAATCATCCCCCGAAACTAACCGAATGATCGGAATTCAATTCCGAGCCCTCTAACTCACAAGTCAACGTCCGGTTGAATTTTCCAAACTAATTCTTCCTTAAAGAGACTAATTGTCCCATTTCATACCAAACTCGATCCGAATTGACTCAAATTCACCAAGTACACATATTGAAACATGAATAAGCATTTAACAGGGAATACAGGACGAAAATACAGGAAACGACGGTTCGGGTCGTTACAATACAACAAGAAAATGTCTCTCAAGCAGTTTGAGGTAAATCAATCGGTGCTGAAATGTATTCTTCCACATCAAGATAAGGTTGAGTCAAGTCTGTTTCGAACTAACTAGGGTCATTCATTGAGACAAAGGTATTTCCCATTGGCACATTTTGTTTGTGTTGATGCCATCAATAGATACTATGTTTGATTTCTTTATTTATCTTCAATTGCATAATTATACTTGGTATTTTTAAAGTTTGGTATGACGAAGGCATTTTATTCTGCTGCCTAAATACTTTTATCTTTTGCTACCCCTTTTGATCCTTAATTTGTTTTCTTCCATACCCCTCTTTTGGAATCAGAAATAGAGTTAGGAACTAGAAAAGAAAAGAAAAGGAGAAAAAGAATAAAAAAAGGGGAAAGAGAAAAAGAAGAAAAAAAAAGAAAAAGAAAAAGAGAAAAGAGAAAAAAGGAAAAGGAAAGGAAAAAAAACCAACTTTGTGTTTGAACTACGTTTGACCTGATTCTTGACACATCAAGATACGTAGGCAGCCTTACGGTTCGGTCACACCAAATAAAATATTTCATAATCTCTTGAAGCCGAGAGTGGGGCAGATTTTCTTAGAAATCCCATAAAAAAATCCCCAAACTCCAAGAAATTGGGGCAGAAGTTTTAATTTTGCCAAAAGGCCTGATTCCAAAAGTCGTAATTTTGAACCCTTTCATCTTAAATTATTTTGAGCCTCCATGCCACCCTTTCTTTCTAGCCTGGTCCAAAGGCCTACATTAAAGTCCAAAGAAAGACCTTCCGATCAATCTTTGAGAATGTCAAATCAAGTGTGTGGTGAAAGTATGATCTTCCTACATCATGGGTAATATCTCTGTTCTCAGCACAAAGAGAGAAAATGATAAAATGAGAGAGTATTATCGGTGAAAACCCTCAGGGGCACTGTAAGGCGACGGTGAGTTGAGAAAAATAGCAAAATGAGAGAGGTTTGATGATGAAAACCCTTCAGGGCACCACAAGTCAACTGAGGATAGTGGATCAGATAGGACAATTGGAGCGCTGAAGCCCAGTTTCACAGCATAGACGCATAACAAGAGTTAAAGATTAGACTTGCTTGACAGATCAGACCGCTTAATCCAAAATGCATGTCTTAGTCAGTGGAGATGGCCATCAAATAATATTAGTTCCTACTTTGTTCTTTTTTCTGGGTAAAAGTTTTTTTTCTTGTTAGATACTCTCTCTTCTCATTTTCTCCTTATTTTGTTCCTCTTGTCTTGTTTGAGTCCTCTTTGCGCCTGTTTTTGTCGAAACAAGTGAGAAATAGCTTCAAAATCTGCTACCAGCTTTCTAATCACACAAAGTCGATGTATGGCAAGCACATCAAATTGGCATAAGACGCATGAGAATAATGGGTGCACTGAGTTGGTGATAATAGATGTTCTTTGGGATTGAGGTATAATGCAAAGATTTGGTGATAACACGAGTGCAATGCATTGGGCATAGGGTATTGGACTTGAACGAATTAGGAATATTTCTTGTGATAAGGGTTGTCCGGAAAAGCAGTCGGTCGATAACAAGCACTATCTTCCAAGTTGATCGTGACAAGTGCAAGAGAAATTGCCCTCGTAGTCAAGGCCACAAACTAACTACCATATTTTAAACTCACAAGTTTTCTTTGTTTGAAACAGGAACAAAGCAGTGAAAGCAAGTTGGTTCAAAAATGAAAAAACAAAAAAAAAGGAAAAAAGAAGAGAAGATCCGACAAAGGGAAGTTTTTCAAATCTTTGCCTTTATCTGTCTTGCTATTTTGCATAAAATGTTGCCATTTCTCTTCACATTTTCCTCATAGTATAAAAGTCCTAGCTGATGGATTTTCCTCCTAATCAATCTTAGTCTGATGAATTTTTCTCCTAAGATAAGAGACCTAGTCTGATGAATTTTCTCCTAGGATCGAAATCTTAGTCTGATGAATTTTTTACCTAAGATAAAAAGTCCTAGTCTGATGAATTTTCTCCTAGGATCAAAATCTTAGTCTGATGAATCTTTCTCCTAAGATAACAAAAAAAAACTAAAAAAGATAACAAAAAGGGACCTAGTCTGATGAACTTTCTCCTAGGATCAAAATCTTAGTCTGATGAATTTTTCTCCTAAGATAGAAGACCTAGTCTGATGAACTTTCTCCTAGGATCAAAATCTTAGTCTGATGAATCTTTCTCCTAAGATTAAGATCTAGTCTGATGAACTTTCTCCTAGGATCAAAATCTTAGTCTGATGAATTTTTCTCCTAAGATAACACAAAAAAAGAAGAAGGGGGACCTAGTCTGATGAATTTTCTCCTAGGATCAAAATCTTAATCTGATTAATCTTTCTCCTAAGATAACAAAAAAAGGATAGATTTTTAGTTTTCTTAAGTTATTAATCTTTTGTTTTCTTGAAATTAGGGGTCCCGCTTGGAGAATAGGGTCAATTTTTACTTTAGTCAAGCGTAGTTTACAGTTTTTTGCAAGTTCAATCTTAAATCTAGGAGACACACTTCCTAGTCTGAGTCATTCAGGTTCTATTCTTAGCAGACGCACTGGCTAATCAAATATTCTTGGTTTGATTCACAGGAGACACACATCTCAGTCAAGTCTTTAGTTTTACTCTCATCATTGCATCAATAGCGTAGGTGATTTACAGTTTTGCTAACAATTCACAAATCTTCCTAGTGCAAACTGGGACAGAAAATTTTGTTTGTTTTGTTGTTTTGATTGCAGGCACCCACATGGAGAACAAGGGAACACAGTTCAAGTTTTAACAATCAGGCGCCCACCTGGAGAATAATAGAATACAATTCAAGTTTTGGCAATCAGGTGCCCACCTAGAGAACAAGGGAATACAGTTCAAGTTTTGACAATCTGGCGCCCACCTGGAGAACAAGGGAATACAGTTCAAGTTTTGACAATCAGGAGCCCACCTGGAGAACAAGATAATGCATTTCAAGTTTTGGCAATCAGGAGCCCACTTGGAGAACAAGGGAAACAGTTCGATTTTTGGCAATCAGGCACCCACCTGGATAACAAGGGAATACAGTTCAAGTTTTAGAATCAGACACCCACCTAGAGAACAAGGGAATATAGTTCAAGTTTTAGCAATCAGGTGCCCACCTAGAGAACAAGGAAAGTCATTTCAGAATCCAATTCAAGTTAGAAGTAGTAGAAGCTCGCGGCAAGAATGTGAGTCAATACTCCGAGATGATCAACAGAAGTAATCTTAATCCAGAATAAAAAAAAAAGAAAAAAAAGAAAAGGGAAGTGAATCCAAAATGCAGAAGTTGAGACAAGAGGTGGATTGCTCAAGACATGACTAAAGTCACAAGCATGGTGTGTCCGGTTTTGATCCGAAAAGCTGAACAAGAATGAACTAGCACCTACAACTAGCAAGCATCAAGGTTCAAATCTAACGTCTGCATAAAGAATCATTCAAGACTCAAGATCAAGATTCAGAAGACTTATAGATACGAATCTCGTAACTCATAGTTGACAGGCTTAGTTAGTCTTTTTTTATTTTTTTATTTTGATGTAATAACAGGACCGCGGACCAGAACCTTGACAAAACGGCACCTCGACCGGCTCTCCACCTTAGTATACTCCATCATGTCATTCACTTCTGAAATACACGTGGCCTGATTTCTTTATAGCCAAGGATATGTAGGCAGCTCAGATAGCAGGGCTCGGTCACATTCTCTTCCTTTCTCTTAGTTTTGGTCTCTCTAAATAAGGGTCGGGGCAAAAAACCTGTCTTGTCGTTCTTTGTCTGAAAACACTTCGTATTTTCAGTCAAAAAGGGGTAGCTGTAGACATGTAATTTTTGACCCTCCCCAGGATTTTACATATCTTAGCATTTAAATATTTAGTTTAGGACTAGTATCGTTATTCTAACTATTTTTGACTAGTTTACTTTATTTTTATCACAAAATAGAAAAATACAAAAATAGTTTCATTTTTCTCTATTTAATTAAGGTATTAGATATTTTTAGAAAAATATTATTTTTAACCCATTTTTATTTTTAGTATAATCCTTGGAAATATCAACAATAGTTTCATGTCATAATATTGTTTTTAGTTAATTAGGATTAATTTTTACATTTTTATGGTATTATTTTAGAAAAAAATTAATATTTTTAGCCAAATTACAAGAATTATGTAATTAAAAGTCCAATTTATAACCCAACTCACCAAGCCCAATCTTCTTGGCCCAATTAACCCTTATACCCTAACCTTTCTTCTTCATATACACATTAGACCTAAAACCCTTAAGAGGGGACACCAACCTTAATTCCCAGATAGCAGCCGCCGGTCACCCCCTCACCCACCCTTAACCATCGTTAAAAACCAACAAATCCGCCCACTCCCACAACCACCAAAAGCCGCCGCTCACCTCCTCCACCCTAAGAGCCGCTGGCCATCCTCCTCTCTCCAATCAGCAAACCAGCAGCCTTCCTCACCTCCCAAAACTCCAGCGACTCCACCAACCAAAACCAGTCGTCACCCATTCAAACAAAAGAAGCAGCCATCGCCGAAAAACAAGCAGCGCCGCTCTTCTTCTTCACCTCAACCAAACTCGTCGGACAGCCGCCTCATCCCTTCACAAAATTCCATCGAGGCAACCTGCACAAAAAGAAAACGAAATTGATAGTTCTTTTCATTAGATTTTCGGATGTTAAGGATGGAGTTTGATTGAGGTCAGATTTGGTTCGAGATTGTTGGTGTCGTTCGTGTTTCCGGTGGTGGTTCGCCGTCTATGTTCGCGGTCGCCATTCCTGTTAAATTTCGGATTTCATTAGCAGATTTTCCTTTCAAATGCGTTGCCAAGATTTTCTTTGCTTGTAATCGTTTCCCGAACAAAAGTTAATCAAAGCAATTTTAGCTTAATCGGACTGTTTGGCATTGATCCTGATTCGAGTCCTGTTGACGTTTGAAATTGAAAGTCGTAGTGGTGTTTTCATTTCTAGTATGTCATGGTCGAAGAAAGGTCCATATCATTTCCCTTACACAATTATTTGAATATTTTTTGAAGTGAATTCCTTGTTTGAGTTTGTTTGATGTGCTTTAGGTGCTATGTTCGTTAATCTGTTATATTTGATTTGCTTATATTGCTTGAAATCAGTTTAATGAATATCTATGAATGTTGAGTTGCCTACTGTTTTGGTAAATTATTACTTGTGAATTTGGATTAGGAAAAACTGATCAATGGGCTGTGGGGGTTGACAGATTCAAATAGCAAAGAAATGGATTTAGACTTAATATAAGTTTGATCTTTTAGTTACTTGGGTCGTTAGTGATATGTTTTAGGTCCGATAATTTAGGCAACTTTAAGAACTCATTTGTGGTTGGTACTTGGTAGGCAAGCCTTAGGATTTTTGTTAGTTTTGAGGCGAGAGGTCGTTCCTTTAGTTAAATTCATCTGGGAAATGCCCCGAAGGATTTGTATATATTTTATTCCGGGGAATGCCCCATCGTATATGTATTTGGAGGCCATGACAAAGCTGTGAAACAATATAGTTCATATTAGTATTTAGTGTTTTACTCTACTTTTTTCTATTTTTTTATTAGATGGGGACGACCTCGAGCCTCTTTTGTGTTTATTTTTCTTTTTGTGATTTTACCTCAATTTGAATGTTTTAAAATCCAACTAGATCGAGTACGCAATCGTGACTTTTATGGGACTTGGGGAGTGCCTAACATCTTATCCCCGAGTCAAATGAACCCCCTTACCCAAATATCTGGTGCGGACTTAGTTTTGGAGTCCAAAGTGTTGTAAAGGAAAATTTATTTTTAAAAACGGTGACTTGGTACACCGAAACCAATGTCAGGTGGCGACTCTTAGTTTTTTTTTTTAACATAATTTTGTCACTTTTAATTAAAAATCCTTTTGAGCTTCATAAAATCTTTTTAAATATTTTAAGAGGGTTAGTGAGGTTGTAAAAAAAGGAGTGTGATAATTAGGAGTCCCTCTCCACTCTAAACGAGGTAAACCCGGCAAGGCTAAGGTCACAGTCTTGGCATGACAGTCCAAGATAGAATGGTAAGGTGATAACCAGTCCATCCCCAATATGACATCAAAATCAACCATGTCCAGAAGTAACAAATCTACACGAGTCTCAAGACCCCCAATCACAACTATACAAAAATGATGGACTCGATCTACCACAATAGAATCACCCACCGGTGTAGACACATATACATGAACACTCAAGGAATCACTAGGCATGACCAGATACGGTGCAAACTAAGATGACACATAGGAGTATGTAGACCCTGGATCAAATAAAACTGAAGCATCTCTGCCACAAACCAGAACAGTACCTGTGATAACTGCAT
This sequence comes from Nicotiana sylvestris, assembly GCF_000393655.2. Lineage (NCBI taxonomy): Eukaryota > Viridiplantae > Streptophyta > Magnoliopsida > Solanales > Solanaceae > Nicotiana > Nicotiana sylvestris. The sequence continues at coordinate 194,928,693 of NC_091062.1, forward strand.
CGGAAACCTCAGCCTCAGGCCTGGCTGGAAGAGTATAAGCCCACCACCCTGGACTACATCTATGGGACGGCCTGCAGCTGACTGGCCTCCACCTTTAGTGGTCTAAGCTCCACCTCTAACACATCTACCTCCACCTCTATCACCTCTACCCCCACCCCTAGTTGGCGAAGCGGGCGGTGGAACACCTGGTTCCTGAACCATAGCACGAGAACCCTACTGCTGCGATTGAGTACCCACTAATTGATCACTACCTACTCTGCGCTACTAAAGAGTAGGAAGAGAGGGTCGCAATAGCTTTTACCCAATTTGTGGGTAGGGATCGATTTCCACATGGAGCTAGGAATGGAGTCGAGTATCTATTTAGGTTGGAATTGCGTATTGGTTCCAAATATCACTTCCAATCATTTTTGGGTTTTTCTGTAATAATCTACTATTATCAACTACTAATTATAACTGCAACTAGATTATGCTAAGCGAGAATTGCTACAAGTTTTATCTAATGGATAAAAAGGCACTAGGGTAGTGACTTTCACCTAGGTGGCTAATTGACGGGTAATTGCTTCTAAGGCACGATTGACATGTTTGGGTAAATATACTATAACCATGCACGATTTTACCCACTCTCACACCTCTCGGTGGAGAGAGGGATTTTGCCCAATTGACTTTCTCAAGACCAATTGGGTAGGCAAATTTGCTCAGGCAACTAGGGTTCAAGTCGGGTAATTACTCTCTCGAGGTTTAACCCTTTAATTAGGACTGTCAAATCTCTTGAGTCCATCCCAATTCCTTATTGGGTCAATTTTGGAGACTTAGGCTCTCTTTATCAAGAAGAGCCCAAGTCAACTTAGCACAAACCAGTGTTTGCAACCACTAATTCATAAATTAAACCATAAAATTGACCCAAATAACAAACACTCATAGCCAATCTAGCCCTAAATCACAATACCCATCAATTACCCACACTAGGGTTGAGTCACAACCCTAGCTAATGAGTTTAGCTACTCATGATTAATGAGAAAATTAGATAAATAGATGAAGAGAAAGACATAATAATTAATTACTGAAGTAAATATAGAGATTCAATGACGAAATCTACATAAAAGTGCCCAAAATGGCTACAAAAGGTCTTCTCACGAGCGCAGCTGAAGTCAGATAATGTCTGATGCCCTAAAATGGAAAAGGGTTCTATTTATATTAAGCTGGAAAAACTGGACAAAACTGCCCTTGCGGGGTCAGTGCGGACCGCACAAAATGGTGTGCGGCCGCACTAGGCTCTTGACTCTGCAAATTCAACTCTCTGAACCCAGGCTCCGCAGACCGCACAAAATGGACTGCAGCTACGGAGGCATCTAGTGCGGTCCCCACAATCAGGACCGCGGACCGCACAAGCTTGATCTTCAGAACTTAGCATCTCTCTAAACTTCGATCCTGCGGACTGCACGGAATGGTAGTGCGGCCGCGGTGCCTTCAGTGCAAGCCGCACACTATCTACTGCGGCCGCATTGCTTTAATGCTTGAAAATCCAACTCTCTGAATCTCCTAGTGCGGACCGCACAAAGTGTAGTGCGGCCGCACTAGGCCTGTTTCTCCTGAGTTTTTGTCTTGTCTTTGGTACTTGTGCCGGTTTCACTCTTTTTGAGCCGATCTTTGACATCTCGTCACTTTGCTGATCAAACCTGCAATCAAGCACAACTTATAAGCCTTTTGGTACTATTTTGTATGAATTTATAATCAAAGCGTAAGCAAGAAGGAGCATGAAATGCGCCAAATCCCTAGTTATCAACTAATCTCGGACAAGCCCTCCGGATATGACCATACTCACCGCACTCAAAACATCCACCTGAATATTGCGGCTGAGGAAACTGAGACTGACCCTGGCGACCTGAATGACCCCCCCAAAAACTCTAGAGCAGAGGTGCACTGATAGAAGCTGGTGGTGCACTGTAGGGCTGCTGATCAAAATACTGCATATGAGATCCACGACTACCTGAAGCGCCATGAGAAACCTAAAGTGCAAACTGAAAGGGCCTAGGAGGATGGCCTCTACCATACGAATCCCTGCCTCCAGACGAGGCACCACTGAATCTGCCCGAATGACGAGGCCTCTTGTCAGACCCCTGACCACCTCCCTGCGACAGAACCATCTCCACTCTTCTAGCCACATTGGCCGCCTCATGGAAAGAAATCTCACTCCCGGCCTCTTCAGCCATCTGAATTCGAATCGGCTGAATAAGTCCCTCAATAAACCTCATCACCCTCTCTGTCGGTGGGAAATATGATAAGAGCATGATGGGCCAAGTCGATAAATCTGGTCTCATACTGAGTAACAGTCATAGAACCCTGTTGGAGAGGTCAAACTGCCTCCGATAGGCCTCTCTCTGAGTGATGGGGAGAAACTTCTCTAGAAATAGCTGAGTAAACTGCTCCCAAGTTAAAGCTGGCGATCCGGCTGGTCTAGCCAAACAATAGTCTCTCCACCAAGTCTTGGCGGATCCAGATAATCGAAAAGTAGAAAAATCGACCCCATAGGTCTCCACTATCCCCATGTTCCTGAGAATCTCATGACAGCTGTCTAGATAATCCTAGGGATCCTCAGAAGTTGCACCGCTGAAAGTAGTAGTGAAGAGCTTGGTGAAGCTGTCCAATCTCCACAAAGCATCGACAGACATAACGGCTCCATCACTGGTCTGAGCTACCACACCCGGCTGAAGTGCCCCAACTGGTTGAGCTACTGGAGTCTGAAACTGGGGAGCCACTTGCTCCGGAGTGCGAGTAGCAGGAGTCTGGGCTCCTCCTCCAGCCTGAGAGACGACTGGTACTACAAGAAGCAAGCCTTCCCGGGTGACACTCTCCATGAGGCCCACTAGACTGACCAGAGCATCCTGGAGTACGGGGGTAGCAATAAACCCCTCTGGGACCTAAGTTGGGCCCACCGGAACTGTCTGGACCGGAACCTCATCATCAAAGCCAACCTGAGGCTCCATCACTAGCGCTGCTGCTCTAGGCTGAGCTCTTCCCCTACCTCGGCCTCTAGCACGGCCTCGGCCTCGCTCTCTACCCCTCGTGGGAGCTGCTGCTGGGGGCTCGGACTGCTGATCGGTGGATGAGGAAGCGCGTGTTCTCGCCATCTGTGAAAGAACAGAGTAGAAATTCAATTAGCATTGAGAAACCAAACCGCACGACAGGAAAGAATAAATGTGAAGTTTTTCTTAACTTTGTAGCCTCTGGAGGATAAATACAGACGTCTCCTTATCGATCCCTCAGACTCTACTAAGCTTGTCTGTGAATTGTGAGACCTATGTATCCTAGAGCTCTGATACCAACTTGTCACGACCCAAATTTCCCACCCTCCGGAGTCGTGATAGCGCCTACTCGTGAGCAAGCCGCGTAATATAGAATCACTAACTCTTTTATTTAGCCTTTTTAACAATTTAAATTAACATGCGATTAACAATGAAATATTAACGATAAATAAATACATGCGAAAGACTTAATCTGATAACTTAGACAAAACCAGTACGGCAATACCAACATACATCTCTACCCGGAATCCGGTGTCACAATATCACAGACCATCTACGAATACTACATACAAATGTCTAGGAAGAAAGGCACAATCTGTCTCTAAAGTAAATAAAAATAGAATACATATAAAGATAGAAGAGAACGTCGAGCCAGCGGACGCCTGCAGGACTACCTCAGGATCTCTAACTGGACTAAACGCAGCCACCCAAAGCTACGGTCCAAAAGCTGCCGCTCCGGGATCTGCACATAGTGCAGAATGTAGTATCAGCACAACCGACCCCATGTGCTGGTAAGTGCCTGCCCTAACACCGGCGAAGTAGTGACGAGGCTAGGACTAGACTACCAAATAAATCTGTGCAGTTATATAATATGCAGCGAAAAATAAAACAGGAATACACAAGTAAGGATAGGAGGGGGTACATGCTGCGGGGGAATATCAATACCATCAGCAAATTAAGAGAAGGGCATACAACAATTTAGAATTTACAGTAAAACAATAAGGAACTCGTAACCAATCTATAAACACTTTGTATTATCAATTGTTGTGGCGCGCAACCCGATCCCAAAATATAATAACAACGTTGCGGCGTGCAACCCGATCCCAAAACATAATAACACTGTTGCGGCGTGCAACCTGATCCATATCATTTATCAGTGTTGCGGCGTGTAACCCGATCCAATTATATTATTATTGCGACATGCAACCCGATCCAATTATATCATTGTTGCGGCGTGCAACCCGATCCAAGCATAATATTGTTGCGGCATGCAACCCGATCCAAATATAATATTGTTGCGGCGCGCAACCCGATCCATATATACAGTTCAACACCAATCACAATAAGAGTCCTGGCAAGGGATCAATAAAGAAACAACACTATCCCGGCAAGGGAATCGACAACATAAGTAAATACGTCCCGGCAAGGGAAAATCAGCTATAACCAAACTTGTTCCAATATTTAACTACCTCAACTAGCACCAATACTCAATCATAAGTAATTTCCACGAGAATAATCATAACCTTGCTCAACACAGAGAATCAACAACTTAGGCATTCGTAGTATTTATTAAGAACACACCAATTTCAATTTAAAACTCACGGTCATGCTTGACACCAACGTATAGATACTCGTCACTATGCCTATACGTCGTACTCAACAAGTAACATGTAGCAAATAGGACACAACTCCTAATCCCTCAAGCTAAGGTTAGACCAAACACTTACCTCAAACTTCCACGGCCAACTCAAGCCTCAAACATCGTTTTTCCTTTTGAATTTGGCTCCAAATCAATTGTATCTAGACATAATCGACTTAATAACATCAATAAATACTAAACAATCCAATTCCAATGCTCAATTATAGATTTCCTATCATTCTTCCCAAAAAGTCAAAAATCGACCCCGGGCCCGCATGGTCAAAATACTAGGTTAGGACCAAAATCCGATCACCCATTCACCCACGAGCCCGAATATGTAATTATTTCCAAAATTTGACCCCAAAATGAGGTCTAAATTCCAATTATGCAAAAAGCCCTAACTCTACCCAAATCCCTAATTTTCTACCCTTAAGAACATGATTTAGGCCTAGAAATCTAATGGGTGTTAATGGAAATTGAAGAAAATGAGTCTAACCTATGAATTTGTGGTGAAGTTCTCTTTCAAAAATCGTCCAATTTGGAGTTTGGAAGAAGAAGTTATGAAATTTTGGTTTAATTCTGATTGTGTTGTTTACTGTTTAAAAATCGCTGGGCATACCTTCATCGCGTTCACGATGGGTCTGCCGCGTTCGCGAAGAGCAGCCTTCCTCAGGCTTACGCGCTCGTGAGTCCTCTTACGCGTTCGGCGAAGGGTTGGCCTCTTGACCTTCGCGTTCGCTGGCCTGTGCACGCATTCACATATAGGAACAATTACTTCCCAGACCAGCCCCCCATTTACGCTATGCGTTCGCGGGACGTGGGTCGCGTTCACGTAGAGCAACCCCCAGTGATCCGCGTTCGCGATCCCTACCTCGCGTTCGCATTGAACAAAATCCACCCCTGCCTATTTTCCCTTTCGCGATCGCGAAGCACAGAGGGTCTGTGCATCAGAACAACAGTTTAGCAATTTTTCACAAGTTCAAAACCATCCGAAACTCACCCGAATCCTCGGGGCTCCAAACCAAACATGCATACTAATTCAAAAACATCATATGAACTTATCCGTGCGATCAAATCGCCAAAATGGTTAACCAACGAATTTAGCATAGAAATCTAAGAAAAATTACAAAACTTTCAAAGTATCAACTTTCTCAACTACGGGTCCGAATCACCTCAAACGACTTTCGTTTCTTACCAAATTTCACAGACACATCTTAAATCACATATAAGACCTGTACCGGGGTCCGAAACCAAAATATGGGCCCGATACCATCAAATTTTAAACGCATTTTATTTCCAAAACTCATAAATAATTCCAGAAAATAATTTTCTTTAAAAAATCATTTCTCAGACTTGGGACCTCGGAATACCGGGCATACGCCCAAGTCACATATTTTCCTACGGATCCTCCGGCACCGTCAAATCACGGGTCCGAGCCCGTTTACCCAAAATGTTGACCGAAGTCAACTTAAATCCATTTTAAAGGCAAAATTCATCGTTTTTCATAGATTTTCACATAATGGCTTTCCGGCTACGCGTCCGGACTGTGCACGCAAATCGAGATGATACTGAAAGAGGCTTTTAAGGCATTGGAACGCAGAATTTGTCTCTAAAATAAGTTAAAGGTCATCACAGACAATAGGGGAAATCATAACCCTAGACTTTTCTAAATCTTGTCCACATATCTGCTCTGTTAGTTATTATAAATTACTGCATTTTTATTTACTTTGCTCTTAGTTAGTAAACATTCAAATTGTTATTTAATATTTCTGAAGGTTGAATACTTGAATTCGTGCGAAACTAGTGGTTGTATTAGTAGTTAGGTTAATTCCCTGTGAAATTCGGCTTCGGAATTGTAAACCGAATCGTATTTACAACTACTGCTAGGCCTCTTAGGAGACATAGTTGGGCGTGATCATAATGCATTCATATTATATGTTTATAAGGAAACATGACAATAGTTACTAAGAATTGAAGTGGTAATTACCAAGTAGATATTAGATTACTTAAGTTCTGATTGTTTAGCTTCTGTCAATAACCAAAATCGTCAGACTCACATAGAAGGCGTTGCTTTCTTCATTCTATTTAAAATAAGGATAAATACACATAAAGAGACGTTGCTTCTTTGAATATTGTAGCACTCAATTCTCAACATAACCTTCAAATAAACCGACAAAAATAAAATAAATAAAGAAAGAAAAAGAAACCGAAAACCACCGAGAGTACGCGAGAGTAGCAGCCTTTAAAGGACCTGAATTCAATTTTGACTTTGCTAATAATTTCCACCACATTCTACTACTTTAAGTTACTCTTTCCGTTTCAAATTTTGTGACACATTTTGTTTCACTAGATTCAACTTGTATGAAATTTAACTAATATTTTAAAATATACATGAGAAGAATTGCAATATTCTTATAATATTTTTATATATAATTTTTATATATTTAATTTAAATTTTAAAATACTGAATTGAACTAATCAAATTTAGCTTCAAATATTAGTCGAAGTAACTTTCAATAGTGTGGAGTATAAATTAAATTAAACACGAGGGAGTAATAAGTACTTACTACTTAGCAGTTTTCAAGACGTCTCTAATCAATCACTAACTATGCGATCACGTTTTCTAAGATTATATACTTGTTGTGCACATTGATGAATGGTAGGGGTTGAAACATACCTCGTTAAAAAGGACAAGCAATTTAAAAATAACTAAATTAAAATATTTTGATAGTACAAACTAAATTTTCTAGGGTAAATCCGGTAGTACAAATAGTTATTCAAAGTCGTTTAGTCTAAAATTGACAACAAAAATCAAAAGGAGAGAGATAAATTAAAACCTCTTGTATTTTAATTTTTACGTGCATGGATATTTCCACGTTCACACGTGATGTTGAACGCGTGCGACGAAAGGTCCTTCATTCCCATGACGTGAAAAGGTGACGTCTCTGTCTGCGCTAGTCTGCAATTCCTTAAACGAGATTAGAAAATGAAATTTTGAAAATGATACGAGTACAGAGAGCTAAACCAAGAGCTAATTGTACTATTTGTTGAACTAATAATTGAAGAGAATCTGAAAATCTCCAACTCACCCATCAATAAAACCAACTTCAGTAAGTTATTTATAAAATAATAAGAGGCATGTTCTTGATCGTATCGTTATATTCATATGTAACGATAAAAAGTATCACTTTAAGTAATAATCTATTTGGTGTGGTCGCATTCATACTTTATTTTTATCTCTTACTTATTGTTAAATAATCATATGTTATTCTTTACCCTACCTTTTTATATAATAATTTTACTCGTACTTTTACAGTTTACTTCTTCTTTTTATAATATTGTAAGTTTATTTTCCATATTGCTGGTGCATGACATCATAATATGATAGCTAACGATACAATCTATTCAAATATAGTATTAATTAAAACAATCAATACAATGCATTATCAAAATAATTTTTAACAGCCATCCAAACAAGATGTGCAGGAGTCGAGATTTATTTATAGGAATATAGAATGACTTTTTTGGACCAATGTTTTAAAAGGCGGGGGCGTGAGGCGAGGCGTTTTACCTCTGACGAGGCGAGGCGTAAGTCCTGAGACATGGGGTGTAAGTTCCACAGATCTTTAACTTTTACTAATTTCAAGAATTTTAAGATAGTATAAAATAAAAATTATTATAAAAATTACATTAAAGTCACAAAATTATAATAAATAATCTGTTTAAAATATTTATAAATTATAATTCAACTATGAATAATACGAAAAGTATGACATATCATAATATGCAAATTAGCTGCAACATCATTCAACTCAAACATCAAAAGTAATGTATTCGATACGAAATCTTATATGTATCTCTTAAGGAGTAATGAATCTTGAAAGAATTTCTTTTAAGTTTCAACAAGTTAATAAAGTGACACATAATTCACCATACAATACCATGATAACTAATTATTTGTAAATATTTCCTGGCTAATACAGAGCTATTAAATTAATAAATATTGTATCTCGTAAACGTGGAAAAAATAATATTTAGAAAAATATTATAAAAAAAAATTATGGATTATAATATAGTAAAGACGTAACAAAAGTTAATAAATAAATATTCTTTAAATGAAAGATTTATTTAAAATTAACTATCAAAGCAGTCTTAGTGGATAACGTGCAATAACTTTTATTTTAATTATGACATAAAATACTCTCAACTTAATGTTTTATGATTAAGAAAAAAGTAATTTTGAATAGTCAATGATTTACTAAGAAAAATTGAGGATTTACAAGGTTAGTTACATACAATTGCATAAAGTTTTATTAGGCGAGCCTAGTACGCTGGGTGTTGGGCGTGTCCGTAACGTAAGCCCCGATGACCGAGGCGTAAGTATCACAGAACTAAGGCTCGCACATAAGCTCATGGGTGTTTAACGAGTGCTCCGCCCCGAGGCAGATCAGGGCGAGTCTCAATTCTATCTTTTAAAACATAGTTTTGGACAATATATCTTGACCATTGTCGATCGAACACGTGCACTATTATTGGAATTTAATTTAGTAACTACTGAATTATTATGAGTTGTAACATATTATCCACTAGGCTGTCCAGACGTGAAAATGGTCAATGTTGAGTTCTAGAACTAGTAAATAAAAGCTAGTAATAATAGTAATAGACAATAAGGCCAAAAACACCATCTCTGACCACCAACCTCTATAAATTATGGTCAAGTTGGGCGGCTATATTCCTCCAAAGCTTGTCCTCTCCCCATCAAAGGCCATTAATCCTAACTAAACGAGTTATAATAAAACACACCTTTTGATTATTAATAATCACCAAGTCAATCTAGTAAAAATTAGACTACTAGGAGTCCACAACTAATTATTTAAAAAATATAGTATACGTGCATGTTAGGGGGAAGGTGGGCGTGGTCAGATGCGGATCCAAGATTTAAATTTTATGGGTTCAACTTTTGAGGTTGTTAGCGTTGAACCCATTATATTTGTAAAGTTATGGGTTCATGGCTACTATTTTGTAATTTTAATAATTTTTTTATATATAAATTTTTACTCCTCTTCGAAAGTTATGGGTTCAATTGAACCCGCAAGTAAAACTCTACATACGCCCCTGGGCGTGGCCCCCATGAATGATAAGCTGCGGGAAGCAAGGCTCAGATGGTTCGGGCATGTTCAGAGGAGAAGCCCAGATGCCACAGTGAAGAGGTGTGAGCGGCTGGCTTTGGTGGGCACGAGGAGAGGTAGAGCGCGGCCTAAGAAGTATTCGGGAGAGGTGATCAGGCAGGACATGGCGAGGCTTCAGATTACCGAGGATATGGCCCTTGAGAGGAAGTTGTGGAGATCGAGTATTAAGGTTGTAGGTTAGGAGGTAGTTGAGAATATCTCTACAGCGCTAGAGAGTGAGGCTAGTCTGTTAAGACTTGGTCTTAGACTGTTAGGGGTTAATGTTGAGTTCACACTATTCTTTGTTCCTCTTAGTGTTGTGCTTTATCTACTGGTTATTGTTTTGCTTTTCATCTATTTTCTGCTTTTGGTGATGTTGTTCTTTGTTCTATGTTTTTAATTGATGGTACTGATATATTGTCTCTTTTCTGTCTGCTTGAGCCGAGGGCCTTTCGAAAACAGCCTCTCTACCTCTCGGGGTAAGGGTAAGGTCTGTGTACACAGTATCCTTCCCAGACCCCACAGTGAAATTTCACTGGGTCATCCTTGTATACTATACGTGCATGTGTTCCAATTTATTTTGGTCCATATTCTGCATGTTCTCTGAAATTCAACCATACATTTTCCTATGTTTATTCCTCCCATTTGATATTAATTGTTCCTAAGGAACCAACCAACCCCTTCTTCTTTTTGCATTAATAATATTAATATTCCTACCAAGAGAGAACTGGAACTCATTTGACACTCAGTAAATACAAAGAAGAAATAAAGAGAGGAAAACAAGATAACTTGACACTTATCATGTCAGAAGGGGAATCTCATATTCTTCTTCCCATTGCATTACTTAATTTCTTCATTCTCATAACAGGTATTTATACTTCAATTCACCACTTTAATAATTTTATCCTCATGTCATGTTTGATAGCTTGATTTTGATCAATCTTAGTATTAGAAGCTGACTTAGTACATAATTGATCACTTTCTTATTGATCTGTGCAAAAGAGATGGAGTAATTATTATTACATGTAAAAATAGCCCATTTTTAAACAACATTTAAATGGTTTTTGAGATTTTGAGAGTAGGGGTAGGGTCTGCGTACACACTACCCTCCCCGACCCCACTTGTGGGATTACACTAAGTATGGTTATATATTGTTGTTGTTGAGAGCAAACTTGCATTTATTGCAGCAAGAATAATGTTTTTACATGTAATTAACAGGTCAATTTTTAAATGGTTTTTGAGTTTTTGAGAGCTAGCAGACTTACATTTATTGCAGCATGACTAATGTTTTAATTTTTTCACTATGCAAAATTACAGGTAAGCTTGTTTGTGGAGATTCACTGGAGACTGACAAGCAATTACTTCTGAATTTGAAGTCATTTCTTGAGGATCAAAATCCTATTGACAGAGGATTTAAATACACCCAATGGAATCCTACAGATTTGTCACCTTGCAAATGGCCTGGTATTTCATGCAATACTACCAGTAATCGTGTCACTGGAATCGATCTCTCGGACAACAGCCTGGCCGGGAAATTGTTTGATAATTTCTCATCCATGACAGAATTGGCCTCACTTGACCTGTCCAAGAACACATTTTCAGGATCCGTTCCAACAGACTTAGGCCGGTGTCAAAATCTGAAATTCTTGAACTTGTCACACAATATTATTGATGGTGAGTTCAACTGGACTGGTTTAAACAAGCTGGAAGTTCTTGATTTGACGATGAACAGGATTCGACGGTTAACAATCCCTGAGATTTGTGACAACTTAGTCGTTGCAAATATTTCTAGTAATAATTTCACTGGTGAGATTGGAAAAGTATTTGATCAGTGTTGGAATCTGAAGTATCTTGATCTGAGCTGCAATGAATTGACAGGGAATTTGTCACTCAGGTTTGATAAGCTGAACATGTTTTCAGCATCTCATAATCAATTCAGGGTTTTTTTACCTTCCTGGATTTTCACCCAACATTGCTCTTTGCTAGTTTTGGATTTATCACAAAATCTATTATTTGGAGAATTGCCAACATCCATTTCTAATTGTAAAGGATTACTAAAGTTGAATTTGTGGGGCAACAGTTTTTCAGGGTCAATCCCTAGAGAGATTGGATCAGTACTGAGTCTTAAAGAACTTTCCTTAGGAAGCAATAACTTTTCAAGAGATATTCCAGATACACTATCAGGCCTAAGCAAAATGGTCTTTTTGGACCTAAGTAAAAACAACTTTGGAGGAGAAATACAAGAAATTTTTGGGCAATTGACACAGGTGAGATTTCTCATGTTGCATGGAAACTCTTATATTGGAGGCATAGTGTCATCAGGTATTCCGAACTTGGTGAACCTTTCGCGGTTGGACTTAAGTGATAACCAGTTCTCTGGTCCATTACCAGTTGAAATTTCTCAGATGAAAGGTTTGGAGTTTTTGATTCTTGCTTACAACCAATTTAGAGGCAATATACCTTCAGAATATGGAGATCTTCTTAAACTTCAGGCTCTTGATCTATCCTCTAATAGGTTAACAGGTTTAATACCACCAAGTTTTGGTAAGCTAAGGTCATTATTGTGGTTAATGCTCGCAAACAATTTACTGAACGGTGAAATCCCACCAGAGTTAGGGAACTGCAGCAGCTTGTTATGGTTGAATCTCGCGAATAATCAACTTTCTGGTTCAATTCCTTCTCAATTAGCAAGTATTGGTGCAAATCCAATGCCTACTTTTTTATTGAATAGGGAAAAGGATGAGGTAAGTGCTGGCTCGGGGGACTGCTTTGCGATGAGGAGGTGGATACCAGCTGACTACCCTCCATTTAGCTTTATATATCCTCTATTGACAGGGAAGAATTGTAGAAGCCTAGGGGGTAACTTGTTTAAAGGGTATGTTTTAGTTCCAGTCTGTGAATTTGGTAGTAATGTCCGAAAATATCAGGTACCGGGCTATATTCAACTTAGTGAAAACAAATTGTCTGGTGAGATCCCTCCTGAGATTGGCAAGATGAAGAACATAATTATGCTGCATTTGGGTGCTAATGAGTTTTCCGGTAGGCTCCCTTTGGAGATTGCACAAGTGCAACCAGTAGTCCTTAATGTTTCAAAGAACAAATTTTCTGGTGAAATCCCAAAGCAGATTGGCTATATTAAGTGCTTGCTAAATCTTGACCTATCATTTAACAATTTTTCTGGTCCATTCCCAGCTAGCTTTGGTAACTTGCATGATCTGAGCAAATTCAACATCTCTTACAATCCATACATGTATGGATCTGTACCAGAAACCGGGCAAATGCTTACGTTTGAGAAGTCGTCATTTCTTGGTAATCCGTTGTTGCATCTTCCGTCCTTCATGCACAACTCTACGGACAATACTAAAGGAAAACTGAATGAAAATCACAAAAGGCAGCCCACAAAGGTGGGTGCGCTTTTGGTAATTTTGATTCTGGTAGTAGCTTTTCTAGTCTGTGGAGTCATGTCACTACTCGTCTGCCTTGTTATAAAATGCCCTAGATATACGCCAGGAAACTTATTGGAGGATACACAGGGCCGGACTGATTTTCCATTAAGTTCAGGTGTCTCCTCTTCGCGGATGTCTGATGATGTTAAGGTTATCCGTTTGGACAGAACAAGCTTCACACATTCCGACATATTGAAGGCCACATGGAACTTCTCGAACGATAGAATTATTGGGAGGGGAGGATTTGGAATAGTTTATAGTGGAGTCTTGCCTGATGGAAGGGAAGTAGCAGTGAAGAAGCTACAGAGGGAAGGAATTGAGGGAGAAAAAGAGTTCAGAGCTGAAATGGAAGTGCTCAGTAGAAATGGCTCAGGTTGGCCTCATCCGAACCTTGTAACTCTTTACGGGTGGTGCCTTGATGGATCAGAGAAACTGCTAGTCTATGAATACATGGAAGGTGGAACATTACACGATGTCATAACAGATAGAACAAGGTTTACATGGAAGAAAAGAATACAAGCAGCAATCGATGTGGCACGTGCTTTAGTCTACTTACACCACGAGTGCTACCCTTGCATTGTTCACAGAGATGTCAAGGGTAGTAATGTGCTCCTTGACAAGGATGGAAGGGCAAAAGTCACAGATTTTGGCCTAGCTAGAGTCATAAATTCTGAACATACTCATGTTAGCACAACGGTGGCAGGGACTATTGGTTATGTTGCACCAGAATATGGGCAGACAATGCAGGCCACTACAAAAGGAGATGTATACAGCTATGGGGTTCTAGCTATGGAGCTAGCAACAGGGAGGCATGCTATAGACGGAGGCGAAGAATGTCTAGTTGAATGGGCAACAAGGATCATGGGATACGGAAAGAAAGGGTTCACTAGAGCCATGATCCCGGTTGCTGTATTAGTATCTGGACTGATAGAGGGAGCAGAAGAAATGTGTGAATTGCTTAGGATTGGGATAAGGTGCACGGCTGAGAAACCTTATGATCGGCCTAACATGAAGGAAGTTTTGGATATGTTGATTAGTATTCCTAGCAGCCATAGAGGATCCACGCGTAGCTTTGGATCCTGTCGTAGTTCTTCTCCATTATTATGATAGATTTTGTTGCAACTCAGATCCAATACAGATTTGTAACATACATTAGCAAATTACTCTTGTAAAAACAGTTCTTGCACATTCATTGGTATTCTAGGAAAAAGTTGCCAATTTCGTTAGTTTGGATCCCACAGGCCACAATGTTGTTGTCAAGAATATTAAGATGAAATAGCTTGATTTGCTATGATATTTTTCCCAGCTGGCTTTCTCCATCTGAGTTAATCTTTTCCTGTGTTAATATTTTCAAGAACCAGATGATTCAATGATAGTCCATAAACATTTTTCCCCTTAGAAACTGCCATAAAAAATTTGTTGGGTTTTCCTTTAAAGGGCGTGAATGGGAAATGGAAGAGGCAACTTTTGGATTGCACCTTTTCATCTCACCCTTTCATTGTCTATAAATTTATAGGCTTAGCCTCAATTTTCATACATGAAAAATCTGAAAACTTTCTCCCTCTTTTCTACATTGTTGCATTATTTTTTCAAATAAACTAACTGTCAATTGTGATTTGCTCTGCTTGTTGAGTTCACTGAAGTTCTGTAATTTCAATTGTCAGTATTACAGAATAGTTTTTTCGTTTTATCCTGGGAGGAAGTAACCCATAACCTTGGGCAATAGTGAGGGGATTAAATTTTTTAAGGACGCACAAACAACTTGTGGGCTCGAAAATTATTTATATTCTTTTTTATTGAACTAATATTTCTTTTCTTCTCTGATTTTCTAGTATGGAACGCTGTTTACTAACAAAATTAACTTACATGATTTACTTAGTGGTAATAAAGTGATTACAAATAGTATTTGAGCTAGTTTAAATGGCTGCTTCATTCTTTTTATTATGCTGTATGTTTCATTTATTGGTTGCCCACAACAAACAAATCTCAGTGCACTTCCACAGTTCCACTATTTCAACACACCACCAATTTTGAACTCTGTCTCTGACATTCATTGCTACAAACAAAGTCATATTCCACCTCTAGCTTCAGCATCATCTCCAGCATTTGAATTTTGGCTGCGCGCTGACTTGTTCGAGCATAAAGAACACATAGACCCGCGCCTCTCATGCATGCCGCCTCCACCTCAGCAGCCATTACCTACAGCCAACATAAGTCAACGGCTTAATTTTTTTTTTCCATAAATTAAAACCACCAAGAGGTTGTTGACTTTTATTTATAAAAAAACAAGAAAAAGAACAAAAATAAAAATACATAGGGGAACTAAGCTGGACAAGAATACCATTTGAGAGAAAGAGAGCATATGTTCAAATATCTATCTCTACTGGGGGTGGCAAAATGGTTAAAAGAAAATAGCTAACCACTCATATTATCTACTAAAAATGGATTGGATAATGAACTTTTTAGAAACGAGTCAAATATGAATAATAACCATATTATCCATTTAGAAAATGAATAACCAATGGGTAACCAATGGATAATCAATGGGTCTGATTTTTACATTTGTAAAGCCTCAAATTGGGGTTTCCTCAAGTTAGGGAGACTAAGCTAGCGTTTGGACATAGATTGAGTTGAAACTTAAAAAAATAATTTTTGAAGTAGTTTTGAAAAATAATTTTTGGAAGTTGAAATTATGTTTGGACATGCATTTTATTTGGAAAAAATTTGAAGTTTTGTGAGTAGGAACTTGATTTTCACCCAAAATCTACCATAAACTAGATTTTGAAAACTTGAAAAATATTTTCAGAAATTTTTCAAAAACAGATCACTAATTTATGGACAAACAATGTTTTCAAAAAAAATTTGAAAAAAACTTGTCAAAATGTATGGCCAAACGTGGGCTAAGAATTCTCCCAAAAGTGATTATATGCAAGAAGTCATGGATAATATGGTTACTCATATTATCCGCTAACCCATTTTTTATCCGTATTAAATATGGGTCGGATCGGATAATTTATCCGATTTTCATTACTCATTTTTGACCTGAACCATATCCGACCCTCCCGCTTGCCACTCCTAATCTATGCCATAAAAATCCAGTATATGACAATTAATCTCCCTGCTATAAAAGTGTATATGATAGTTCACCTTTCTGCATGTTTCGTGATAAGTTGTAAAGTTAAATTGAGTTTTCTTTTAGTAGGGGCAGAATTGAGAAATGTGAGTAAGGCTGTGTACAATAGACTCTTATGATTTAGCCCTTCCTCAGACCCTATGCAGAGCCGGAGCTTAGCGCACCGAGCTGCCAAAGGGATAGAATTCAGACACTCATTTTAGGAATGCTTTTCCTATGCTAATTCTGGGGTTCTTGCATCTAATCTCATGAAGAGATTAGACCAATTCTAGAGATATAGGCAAATCTGAGGATCTAGAGAAACATATCGACTGAGATACATATCCATAAAGTGTGAGCCAAAATAAAATAAAATAAAAGAAAGAGAGATATTGCTTGCATGAGCTAAAGCAAAAATAGGAATCAAAAACAGTTGGAACTAAGAAAACATCCTTCTTTTAGGATACTTTAGCATTTGTTTAACAAGATTATCTAGAAGCCGCTCCATAAAATAATGTTTTTGAAGCCATATTCTTACAAAGTATAATGGCTCTGACGAAAAGTAGTAACCTCATGGCATATGAGTGCAATCTCAATAGGAAAGAGCAAAATACAAAACAGCCTAGCTCCTATAGGCTTTTATGCTAAACTTGAGATCTTATCACATACTATAAAGATCTCCTGACCCACATATAGAGGCAAAATATGTTTTGAAATAAAGATAAACATGCCTGCACAACATAAGATAAACATGCTGGCATTACATCATTCTCAATCCAGTTTAACTTCTATACAGTGACCATACTGTAAGATCACTTAAATGATTATTAGAGGTAACGTGTTACAATTGTGGAATTAGTAAAAGGCCAGTCCGATGCACAAAGCATGCTGCGTTTTATGCATGATCTGGAGAAAGGTCGCACCCTAAGGGGGTGTGAAGTAGGCTGATGTCTTATACTTCAATACCACATAAGAGGGAGGGTGATTTGTGTGGTATCCAATTTTTCGCATGCACAGATTATAGAAGGACTTGGTTCTTCTATGTGTTCCTTATACTACTGTTGCGGAATAGTAAATGCATTTAGTAAAGAACACAAGTATTTTTACGTGGAAAACACTCAGCTCAAAAGGTGAAAAACTACAACTTACTACCCAGTAGGATTTTCTCCAAACACTTCACTACAACTCTGAGCCAACAACAAAGTTTACAAACTCTTGCAAACCTAAGGATTAATTCTAGCCCTTATAGCAACTAGCTACAAGCTGTTGCGACCGCTTCAAGTTAACTCTAACTTGAACAATACAACTCGAGTTTACAACCTCTTGCAAACCTAAGGATTAACTCAAACCCTTATAGCAACACGCCATGAGTTGTTGCAACTACTTCAAGTTAACTCTAAATTGAAAGATACAACTCAGGTTCCTAGTACAATTTGCTTCTAAGAAAGTTGAAAGGTACAACTCAAAACACCTACTATACTTTGAACTAGAAATAAAGAAAGACACATAAAAATTTTTATGGAGCTGTTTTTTCAATCTGGTTCGTGTAGCTTCAGGATCGCACTCTTAAATCTTACAGGAATTGCTCACAAAATCCCTTGCTATTTTGCTCTCAATTCGTGCTTAACTTCAGTATGTGTGTCTCACCTGTAAAAGAGAACACACAGCTGATATTTATAGAGTTAGTAAATAAAGATTAACTAGAGTTCTAATGCTTTACTCTTTCTTGGTGGAAGAGTTCTAGTCAACTTCAACTTCTAACTCTTCTCTTATCTTGGATAGAGTTCTCTTCAAGTAAGGAGTCCTGCTCCCTATCAAATATGCAATCTTTTCGTTCAGGGAATATCATATATAACCATTTATACTTATTTGTTTCACGTGCAAGCCTTGTGCTTAATTTTGTCTGTCACCTGTGTATACTGTCCATGGACCTGGCTCATGCATGTGTTCCATTGTCAATCAACAAAACAAACTTACTCAAGCCAACAAATTCCCCCTTTTTGATGATGACAAACTTCGTACTTTCATAAGCATAAAACCTGTTTCAACTCAGCTCAACATCAACACATTATTAGAACACTTCCCATTTTAAAGACACAAATCATCAAGGATTGGGTTCATTAGGTTATAAACATCACAATCCAAAGAAAAAGCACGCCTTATTAATTCCCCATTTTTTATGATGACAAACTTCGTGCTTTTCATAAGCATGAAATCTGTTTCAACTCAGCTCAGCATCAACACACTGTTAGAACGCTTTCCATTTTAAAGACACAAATCATCAAGGACTGGGTTCATTAGGTTATAAATATCACAGTCCAAAGCAAAAGAACACATTGTCTTTCCCTTTTTGGCATCATCGAAAAGTTGCATAATTAAGTTAAGTAACCATATTTTAATAGATATCACTCATGGCCATTGAGCTACTTCAAATGCAATCATGGATTCAATTTTCTCTTTTTCAGTTTAAGGATATTAGCCATTTAAGAAATATCAACAAACATTTAGAGCAAAAGCAATGAGTTTTATTGATTGATAAGATCCTACCACAAGGCATAAAAAGAAATAAAGCCATAGAACCGTGAGCAAAAAAATAGAGATATCTCACTTGGGTCACTGGTTATAACTGGGCTAGGAAGGATTTAGGACTTGGAAGGACCAGGTTCTTGCTTGAAGCAGTTTCAGCATATCTTGAAGAATACCACTCTCAGCCTCTACTTCAGCGAACTTAGTCTTCAATCGTTCAATCTCAATATCCTTAACTATTTCCTTCCACTATTTGAGCCTTTTTTGCTCTTTTTGGTAGACGTAGTTATTTTAGTCACAACTGAACCCTCTGCCACAACTTTTGTTTCTTGAGAAATCTTTCTCTTTTTGGCACTAGGTGTGGTTACTTCCATATCTTTATCTTCATCCTTATGAATCAAGTTCATCTCCTCAATCTGGACTACTCCACTTGGCTTACCATCTTTTTTCTTTCGAAGCGATTTTCTTGGCACTCTCAGCTAAGGCCTTTTTACATTGGCCTTACTCTGCTTCTTCTGGCTCCTTGTAGTTCATTCTCTTGAAGGAGGAGTTGCTACATAGATATAAGGAGCACTCTTTCTCTTAGTGCCACCCATGCCCTTTCCTGTAGTTTTTTTTAACTTTGCTCTTTCTTTTGATTTTAACTATCTGACACCTTTTACAACAGATTGGGACTCTTGTCTATTTTAGCAAGAGAAGGAATTGGTTTATGAAACAGTTTCCTTAACCTAACCAGCCCATCTATTGCACTTCTATCACCAGAACCATCACCTATCTCATGTGATTCTATCCCCATACTTTCACTCATAGACTTCTTATTATCACTAATCTCTTCACTTAATACAATTATTGCTCCAGCTTCTTCAGTCAAAACAACAAGAGTAGGTGAAGAAGATCCAGCCACTTTTTCTTCTCCCTTTCCCCTCACATCTACTTCAACAACCTCACTCTCTTTTTTTTTTCCCTTTTTTTATTTTTACCACCAATATTTTTAGACCCACCAGTTTCCACACCAGCAATCGTACCAACCAACACAAACCTATTTTCAAGATTCTCAACAATTTTAGAAGCAACATCAGAAATTTCTAACCTAGAAGCTATATATACTCAGTTTTAGATGAAACTGATTCTTCCCCCTCAGTCGCAGACTTGAAGGACTCATCAAATTTTTAGGGTTTTTCTGCTTGACTAGCTTGTAGCATCTTACTCAATTTCTTAGCTTGTTCTCTACTGACCGCTATGTTACATGCAATCATTTTGATATGCCTTTTCTTGGGGGTTTGGGTGGTTGAAGGTGTGGATGAAGGTTCTTTGGGTAGTGAGGAAGGGTTTTCAGAGTTTTTTTGGGATTCTCATGGGTATTGCCATTTGATCAGTTCAGAAACTTGCGATAAATGGAGAGAGTTTGATTTTGGAGATTTTGATCTTTCAAAAAAATTGAGATAAGGGGGTAAGGTCAGATCAATTTAAAGATGGAAAGGTTGAGTGTATAATGTCTTTTTGAAGTCTAGAAGTTTAATCACTTTGGAAGTTTCAGTTTGAAAAGATGTTCAATTCTTCCCCAAATATTTCGGCAGTTATGGAGCGTCTTTTGATGAAACTGGTTCGTTTGTAACTAATTGGTTCAAAAGTAGTTTGGGATAAAGTGAGACTCTTTTCAATTCATGATCTATATGCAGTTATTTAAAATTATGCGGAGTGTAGAATACATACCTTATACGTTCGATGAACCAGGTTCTTCACTGAAAGTTCTCTTGTGTAAGACTGATTTTTTTCCAAGAAAATAAGGATAATATCATTAGACATCAGTGAGATATTTTAGCACATGGCACAAGAGTATACTAATAAAAGCATGAGACTAAGCAATATCTAACCTAATTATTTACAAAATTCACAAATTATCTAACCAATCATTGAGTTAGAACCGGTTTCTTTTAGGTGATCCTAATCGTCCCTAATTCTAACATGTTCCTTTCAAAGTAATCCCTACTCAAAGATTTTGTGAACATGTCAGCAATTTCCATATCAGAAGCACAAAAGTTCAAAGTGATCAATACCTCTCAAAATTATCCCTTTGAAAACTATGCCCAACATCTATGTGCTTAGTTCTTTTGCGATGGATTGGGTTCTGTTCATACTAATTGCACTAGTGTTATCACAAATATGGGGATGCAACCTACATCAATCCCAAAGTCCATTATTTGATGTTTGATCCACAACAATTGAGCACAACATGAAGCAACGACAACATACTCAACTTCAACAGTAGATAAGGCCACATAATTTTGCTTTTTGGTGGCCCAAGACATAAGACATAAGACATGAGCCAAGAAGTGTGCCACACCTGAGGTGCTCTTTCTATCCATAAGAAAACCTGCATAATCAGTATCAACATATCCTACTAGATTGAAATTACTACCTTTTGAATACCATAGACAAAGGTCAGTGGTGCCTTTTAGGTATCTCAAGATCCTTTTGACAACAATCAAGTGAGACTCCTTTGGAATTTGCCTGAAATCTAGTACAAAGGCCTATGTTGAAAACAATGTCAGGTCTGTTGGCAGTGAGATATAACAAAGAGCCAAACATTCTCCTATACAAATTCTGGTCAACAGATGAACCAGGTTCATCCAAATCCAATGTTGCGGATGTTACAATAGGAGTGTAAATTTCTTTGGATGTTCCTTCTTGGTTTTGTTATTGAGGAATAGGTTCATGGACAGTTTTCCCTTGAGGTTTGATGATCAATTCCTCTCTAGTCAGTTCCCCCGCCAGGTTGCCCCGGGTGGAAGGACATGTTCCATTACCTGTTCCTTCTTATGATGCAGCTTCAGGCTGGACTGTGGCTTCATCATTTGAGTTTCTTGTCAGTCCAATCTCTTCATCATCTTGTTCATGCCTCTTAGGAAGAATGTTAGTTTCAAAAACAAATGTACACTTTATTCTACACACATAGTTCTTTTAATATATCTTATAAGCTTTTCTATGTGAAGAATATCCCAAGAATACTCCCTCATCACTTCTAGGATCAAACTTACCTAGGATGTCTTTACCATTGTTGTGCACAAAGCACTTGCATCCAAATGCCCTAAGATGAGATATATTTGGTTTTCTCCCTTTAAGTAACTCATAGGGAGTTTCTCAACAAGAGGTCTGATCATGCATCTATTTATGATGTAACATGCAGTGTTCACAGCTTTTGCCCAGAAACTATGGGGCAGTTTACTAGAAAGAAGCATAGTCCAAGCTATTTCTTCCAATATTCTATTCTTTCTTTCAACTACTCCATTTTGATGTGGAGTCCTATATGTATAAAAATTATGATCTATGTCATGCTTGTCGCACCTCCTTTTTACATACCCGAGAGGGTGCAAGGGAGTTTTCTCCAATTAAAGGACAATCGAAACGGGATTTGTTTGTTTGTTTCAGAGTCGCCACCTGGGAATTTTAAGGCGTTCCAAGTCACCGGTTTTAATCCCTGAATCGAGGAGAATATGACTCTGTCTATTTAACAGTCTGCGCACCAGAAATCCGGATAAGGAATTCTGTTAACCCGGGAGAAGGTGTTAGGCATTCCCGAGTTCCGTGGTTCTAGCACGGTCGCTCAACTGTTATATTCGGCTTGATTATTTTGATTTGTAAAATACATTTTTATTGCATGATTTTATTGTTACCGCTTCTATTTATATTTAAAGACCCTTCTTTGAATTGAATCACGCGTACGTGTATTCGTGTTATAAATTATTTTTTTTAAAAACATGCGGAGTTGTGTCACGCGCACGTGTACACAATAATATAGATAATATTTTTATTATAATAATTATTTTTGAAATTATGCTTTAATAAAATCAAGAACATTCGCCCTTTTTGTATAATTAAGTAGTGAACCTCACATCTCGGGTTTTTATGAAATTAATAATGATATTCTCCGAGGAATCCCTTTTATTAAATATTCGATCGAAGTTGCGCGAACGCATAATCCGAATTGCTTTTAGAAATATAATCAGGTTACGCGAACGTATCCCTAATCACAAAAATATTCTTGATAAGGTTCTCTACAAATTGTTATTATGTGTTGACCGCGAGCCTTGTTTTACACATATGAATCATATACCTCAAATTTTAAAGAATTAATGACGTGAAAAAGAAAACAGACAATACGTATCTAAAACTAACATTTTTCGTGGATACAACCTTTGGATGTCCATAAATCGAATCGTGTATAAAATTGGGAAAGAACTTAAAATGGTAAACAAATTAATATTTTCCGCAGAATCTTCATTGTTTCATTTAAGGCGAACTCTTCTTCTATATATCTTTTACATAAAATGCCACGATTCGTTTATAAATCCTATGTCCTTCTCATGTATTTGTTTTAGTCCAAAGTTGCAATGGTTTGGTTAATGTTTGCAATGGAAGATAAGAGTCAAGTTGATAAGAAAGAGAACTATTATACAAATTGATTCAATAAAATTACATCACATGCAATATAGTTGTACGTTTGAACCATTCCTAATATTGTATCAACTCACCTTCCACATATGATTATATATATACTCATCATCATGCCATATATGAACATACAACTTATATCAATCTAAACGAAAATCATATTTTTTTTACAAGATATACTAATAATGTAATTTATTGATACTTCCATTCTACTTTACATTTAGCTAACAATATTACGGGATGTAATTAATGGCCCATTTTATGCCATGTTCCCTACCTTGGTATTTTAATCATGACTTCACTTAATGAAAATTCCGAAATAGATGATATTATTACAACACTTAAACGAATTTTAAGAGGTAACAATTATCTTATATTCATTACGCCAAACGTACTACTATATTAATCAACTGAAACAAAAACCAAATTTTTAACTAATGAACTTGAACGAATGGAAAACAGAATTATAATTCCCGAACTTCATTAATTTGTCATGTTGAAGCTTTTCGTGACATGAATTTACAGATATGTACCTGATATTGGAAGCAAAAGAAAATGAAGATGAGAATCAGCAGCAGTAATAACAGTACAACAGCAACAACTGCCCAGCAACAGTAACAACCCAGTAACAGACCGGTGGAGTAGTAATCCCAAAAACAAAAGCTTTAAGCTTTAAATGAAACAACAACCATTAATACTAATTTCAAACAAAGAAAGAAAGCAGTAGATTTTTAGTTTTTATTTTTATTTTTGAAAGCTTAAATATTTTTTGGAATTTTTCTCTCTTCTATTCTCTGTCCGTTTTTTCTCTCTATCTGTGTGTGTATTTTTTCTCGTATCCCCTCTCTCATTGTCTTGTGTTCAAGACTTCTTCTTATAACACATCCCATAAACCTTTCAATTAATTAAAATCCATACTTTTTCTCTACCCAACCCATTATCTTTCCACTCATCCCCATTACATTAAATAAACATATCACACCACCCCATTATATTTTGTCCCCCATGCTTCATTTAAAATAATGCAAGATTCCCCTTTAATTTAAATCTTGTCCCCCCTTTATATTAAATAATCATATCACAACCCACCCCATTTCATTTTGTCCCCCATGCTTCAAATAAACAATTTCAAAATGTACAATTCCTAAACTACCCCTTCCGACCTTACTGAAATTACCAAACTACCCCTGAACGTATTACAAATTTACCAAACTACCCATCAGCTATAACACATCAATTAATCAAACTTAACCAAAATATAGACAATATGATCAATTTCTAACAATGTTCAAACAACAATATGAACATGGATGAACATCATAACAACAATATCACATGAACACGATTTTAACAACATTTCAACAACAAATCACATGAACACAAATTGAACAACAAAGAACAACTAAAATTTGATTGAACAATATTTTAGCAACAAACCTATTTTCGGATTTAAACAACAACAACAAACAAGTATATTTAGATTTCTAACTTCAATCATATTGAACTTAAAATCAACTACTAACAACATTACAACAAACAATTCTTATATTAAACTTAAAACAAGATTATGAGAACAATTCAAGCAATAATCATAAATGGTAAACAAGAAATCAAACTATACAAAATTCGGATTC
Source organism: Nicotiana sylvestris (assembly GCF_000393655.2). Taxonomy (NCBI): domain Eukaryota; kingdom Viridiplantae; phylum Streptophyta; class Magnoliopsida; order Solanales; family Solanaceae; genus Nicotiana; species Nicotiana sylvestris. Next base: position 194,953,693 of record NC_091062.1, read on the forward strand.
AAGATCATCCAAACAAAGTATGAACATGAATGAATCTATTTTAATAACAATAACAAACAAACTTTGTTCAAACTTTGAATTAAACTTAAACAAAACAAATAAACATATTCAAATCACTAATCTTCAAATAATCAACTAATCTTTCTTAAATTAAATCCAACGAAACTTATAACAAAGATGCATGATCCAAAAATTAAAACCAAAACATAACTTCACATTAAATCACTAAATTAAAACCAACTTCAAAAAATGAATACGAATTAAATCTATATTAACAACAAACAACGGATTTAAACGATTTAAACTAACACCTTTCTACATTAAAACTAAATCCTCTTAAAATTAATAAAACAAACTGAAAATAATTAAATTAAATCTTCAACTTAAATCTAACAACAATATAACTAAACTAACAATTTTTATCTAAAACAAAATAAGAAAAATAAAGCAAACTTATGCTAATTCAAAATCTGAAAATATCAAACAAATTATGGACGTAATAGAACTTAGAATAACTAACCGTGAATGTCCAACGACGAACATCGAACGAACTCTAAACGAAACCAACGAACTTGGGCATAAACGGACTTGAAGACGACAAAGAAACAAGCATCATTTGAGGTGAAAGATGAAGAAAAACGCAGCAAGAAGCAGCTGGAACGGAGCAGCAGTAGCGCGATGGAGTTGGGCTTCGATGAAGAAGAAACAGCGGCGTCCATGGATGTCGAGCTCAAGCTTGAGCTCGACGAAGAGGACGAAGGCAGACCCGGCGAGAAGCAGCTGGAGCAGAAACGTGAGCAGCAGCAGCAATGGTGAAGCTGAAGACGCAGCGACGCAGCAACACGACGGAGCGACAATGGAGCTCGTTTTTGGGCTGGTTTCGAGCAGCTCTCATTGCTGCGTTTTGGAGAACGGAGCAGCTTGGTCGCTTGGACTTGAAGTTGAGAAGATGGAAGTAGAAGGCCCTCCATGGATGACGAAGGAACAGCAGTAGCAGCTGCAACGACTGGAAGAAAACGCAGCAACAATGGCGGACGTGAAGCTACTCCAATGGTCATTTGGTTTCGACAACGGGAAATGGGGGGAGAAAGCAGCCATGGCTGCTCGTGTTGGGGTCGATGGGACGATGGAGAATGTCGTGTGTGTGTGTGTGTGTGTTGAGGTGGTGGAGGCGTGAGGAAGGGCAGCCATGGGAGGTGGAGAAGCTTGAGGAAGAAGAAGAAGATAGGAGGGGTGGGGGCGGATGACTTCTTAGTTTTTTAGGGTTTTTTCTTCTTTCTTTCTTTTGTTTTGTGTTATTTGTAAGATAATAGGGGTGTTGGGTTATGGACTGGGTCGACCCAGTTCGAAATGGACTGGGTCGTAGGGAAGATTGGGCCATTTTTTGGGCCTATAGCTTGAAATTGAAGAAGAGGCCCAATTCCGACTTTCTTTATATTTTCGCTCTCTTTTCTTCTTTTATTTTTCTAAAACTAAATTATAAAAATACTTAAACTATTATTAAGAACTAAATTAAGTTATAAAGGCGCAAATTAACTCCCAATAACAATTAACGCACAATTAAGTATTAATTAAGCATAAAATTGTATATTTGGACATTAAATGCTAAAAATGCAAACGATGCCTATTTTTGTAATTTTTAATTTTTGTAAAACAATTTTAATTACTAACAATTGTAGAATTAAATCATACATGCAAAATGCGACATATTTTTGTATTTTTTATTAATTTAGCGAATAAACACGCACAGACAAATACAAATAATTCTTCAAAATATCACAAAATATCACAAAATTGCACACCAAAGAAAAATCATTTTATTTTTGAATTTTTTGGGAGTAATTCTCATATTGGGCAAAAATCACGTGCTTACAGCTGCCCCTCTTTGCCCGAAGACACGAAGGGTTTTCGTGCAAAGATAAAGCGAGCGATTTTTTGCCCATCCGAGTACTCCGTTGAAGCATTTTTTTGAAAAAGATTTGACCGAACCTTTGCTTCAAAGGTTTCCTACATATCCTGGGCTAAACAGGAATCAGGTCAATGTAGTTCGGGAAATTTTGGTAGCTGGGACTACCGTTGGACTGCAATGTTACTGTTGTTGCATGCTTATTACTACTGCTTACCGATTTCCTTGTTACAACGTGCTTAAAAGAAAACAAGAAGCTAGGCTAGAGTACAATTTGTTTTTGTTGCCTTGCTTCCTTGTCTGCTTGCATTTCTTCCGGTACTTTTCTTCTTTTGACACATGCACTTGAATTTGTGCTGTGACCTCTTGTTGCAACCTTCTGCTTCCCGGTGCCGGGGAATTTTATTGTTTCCTGCTGGGGATTCCTATTGTAACCCTCTGTTTTATTGTTCTCTGACTTGATCTTGAAATGTATGCCTCTGTTATCTGGGCGGGCTCCCAACTTCAATACTTGAAAATTAAAGACTTGAAATGTATGCCTCTGTTATCTGGGCGGGCTCCCAAGTTCAATGCTTGAAAATTAAAGACTGAAATGTATGCCTCTGTTCTATGGGCGGGCTCCCAACTTTAACAACAAAAATGAATGTCATTCCTCTCTTCAGGCGGGCTCCTGACTTCAACAACAACTTTGAAAATAATTCGTCATTCCTCTCTTCAGGCGGGCTCCTGACTTCCACCAATACATCGCCATTCCTTTCTTTAGGTTGGCAAGATTTCAACAACTTTTGACAACGCCTTTCCTCTCTTCAGGCGGGCTCCTGACAACAACTTTGAAAATAATCGCCATTCCTCTCTTCAGGCGGGCTCCTGACTTCAAATCATACATCGCCATTCCTTTCTTTAGGTTGGCAAGATTTCAACAACTTTTGACAACGCCTTTCCTCTCTTCAGGCGGGCTCCTGACAACAACTTTGAAAATAATCGCCATTCCTCTCTTCAGGCGGGCTCCTGACTTCAAATCATACATCGCCATTCCTTTCTTTAGGTTGGCAAGATTTCAACAACTTTTGACAACGCCTTTCCTCTCTTCAGGCGGGCTCCTGACAACAACTTTGAAAATAATCGTCATTCCTCTCTTCAGGCGGGCTCCTGAATTCAAACCATACATCGCCATTCCTTTCTTTAGGTTGGCAAGATTTCAACAACTTTTAAAAACGCCTTTCCTCTCTTCAGGCGGGCTCCTGACAACAACTTTGAAAATAATCGCCATTCCTCTCTTCAGGCGGGCTCCTGACTTCAAATCATACATCGCCATTCCTTTCTTTAGGTTGGCAAGATTTCAACAACTTTTGACAACGCCTTTCCTCTCTTCAGGCGGGCTCCTGACAACAACTTTGAAAATAATCGCCATTCCTCTCTTCAGGCGGGCTCCTGACTTCAAACCATACATCGCCATTCCTTTCTTTAGGTTGGCAAGATTTCAACAACTTTTAAAAACGCCTTTCCTCTCTTCAGGCGGGCTCCTGACAACAACTTTGAAAATAATCGCCATTCCTCTCTTCAGGCGGGCTCCTGACTTCAAATCATACATCGCCATTCCTTTCTTTAGGTTGGCAAGATTTCAACAACTTTTGACAACGCCTTTCCTCTCTTCAGGCGGGCTCCTGACAACAACTTTGAAAATAATCGCCATTCCTCTCTTCAGGCGGGCTCCTGACTTCAAATCATACATCGCCATTCCTTTCTTTAGGTTGGCAAGATTTCAACAACTTTTGGCAACGCCTTTCCTCTCTTCAGGCGGGCTCCTGACAACAACTTTGAAAATAATCGCCATTCCTCTCTTCAGGCGGGCTCCTGACTTCAAACCATACATCGCCATTCCTTTCTTTAGGTTGGCAAGATTTCAACAACTCTTTAAAACGCCTTTCCTCTCTTCAGGCGGGCTCCTGACAACAACTTTGAAAATAATCGTCATTCCTCTCTTCAGGCGGGCTCCTAACTTCAAACCATACATCGCCATTCCTTTCTTTAGGTTGGCAAGATTTCAACAACTTTTGACAACGCCTTTCCTCTCTTCAGACGGGCTCCTGACAACAACTTTGAAAATAATCGCCATTCCTCTCTTCAGGCGGGCTCCTGACTTCAAACCATACATCGCCATTCCTTTCTTTAGGTTGGCAAGATTTCAACAACTTTTTTAAAATGCCTTTCCTCTCTTCAGGCGGGCTCCTGACAACAACTTTGAAAATAATCGCCATTCCTCTCTTCAGGCGGGCTCCTGACTTCAAACCATACATCGCCATTCCTTTCTTTAGGTTGGCAAGATTTCAACAACTCTTTAAAACGCCTTTCCTCTCTTCAGGCGGGCTCCTGACAACAACTTTAAAAATAATCGCCATTCCTCTCTTCAGGCGGGCTCCTGACTTCAAACCATACATCGCCATTCCTTTCTTTAGGTTGGCAAGATTTCAACAACTTTTTTAAAATGCCTTTCCTCTCTTCAGGCGGGCTCCTGACAACAACTTTGAAAATAATCGCCATTCCTCTCTTCAGGCGGGCTCCTGACTTCAAACCATACATCGCCATTCCTTTCTTTAGGTTGGCAAGATTTCAACAACTCTTTAAAATGCCTTTCCTCTCTTCAGGCGGGCTCCTGACAACAACTTTGAAAATAATCGCCATTCCTCTCTTCAGGCGGGCTCCTGATTTCTTCTTTAATTATTCATCCTTATTCTCCAGGTGGACGCCTGATTTCTTCTTAATTCTCATCCTTATTCTCCAGGTGGACGCCTGATTTCTTCTTTAATTCTTCATCCTCATTCTCCAGGTGGACGCCTGATTTCTTCTTAATTCTCATCCTTATTCTCCAGGTGGACGCCTGATTTCTTCTTAAATTCTTCATTCTCATTCTCCAGGTGGACGCCTGATTTCTTCTTCAATTTTTTCATCCTCATTCTCCAGGTGGATGCCTGACTTCTTCTTCAATTTTTCCTTCGCTCTGCTTTGTTCTTGCTTGCTGGGGATAATACCACTGTGGGAGTCTCCTTTCTTCCCCTCCTTCAAATTCAAATTTTTTTTTTCTTTTTTTAGAATTTATTTTCGCTCTTTTTTCTTCTTTTATTTCTCTAAAACTAAATTATAAAAATACTTAAACTATTATTAAGAATTAGGGTGTCACACTCCCCAGCAGAGTCGCCAGAGCTGTCACACCTCCTTTTTCCGCACCGCGAGGTGCGTAGGGAGTTTTTCCAATTAAAGGACAATCAAAACGGGATTTATTTATTCATTTCAGAGTCGCCACTTGGGAGATTTAGGGTGTCCCAAGTCACCAATTTTAATCCCGGATCGAGGAAAAGAATGACTCCATATTACAATCTGCGTACCAGAAATCCGGATAAGGAATTCTGTTAACCCGGGAGAAGGTGTTAGGCATTCCCGAAATATATATATATATAAAAAAATCCAAAAAGTTTTTCTTTATTTTCAAAAAATGTATATATATCTTTATTTGTTGCAAAAATATTTGTCCTGCCAAAAAAGTCTAGAAAAGTTTTGTTTAGACTCCCAATTTTCAAAACAAAAAATCCAAAAATATTTTCCATTATTGACTTCTTTAGAAAGTCTTTTTAATTATTAAAAAAAATATATATATAATAAAATAAAAAAATCCGAAAATATTTTCCTTCTTCTTTAAAAATTGAAAAGAAAATTCAAAATTCAAAAAAAATTTAGAAAGCATTTCTTTTATTAGAGGTAAAATTCCAAAAAATATTTTCTTTCTTCTTTAGAATAAGAAAAAACAAAAAAAATATCTTCCTTTTACTTTTGAAATTCTCAAAGTTCAAATCAAAAGAAAAGGAATTCTTAGAAGTCCTTCTTTCAAAAAGAAAATCAATCAAAAATCCAAAAAAAAATATAAAAATACTTCCTTTCTTCTCTTAAAGCAGTTCTTTTACAAAAAAAAATAAAAAAAAATAATCATAATTTAAAATCAGTTTATTTACTTTATTCATGACCTGCCCGAACTACGCGGGTTTGATTCTCACCGGATGTGAGATACGTAGGCAACCCTCATCGGGTCCAACCCCTTTTTTGCTAAAATAAGCCAAAAACCAATAAATAAATAAAAAATGTGTCAAAATTTTAATTTTGTCATAAATAAATCGGGCGGTGTCCAACTTCCCCTTTTGCTAAAAATAACAGCCAAAAAAAAATATATATATTGTCAAATTTTAATTTTGACATAAAGAAGTCGGGTGACGCTGTTTTGTCAAGACATAGCCGAATGTTCCCGAAAGGGACGCCGGAAGGCTGACTTTGCATAAACAGCCACCTTTGGGTCGTTTTTTTAAGATTTGGTCCAGTTGACCCACACAGCCTTAAAAATCTTCGTCCCCGAAGCGCTAAAGGGCCGTGTTGCAACACCTGGTTTTTATTGTAATTTGAAAGAAAAAAACAAAGAGTCAACGGTCAGGTGAATACCGTTTAGATTTTTGGTCAAAATAAGCCGAGCCAGCTTCGGTCGCGTCTTAAACCGTTCTTGCCGAAATAGCCTTAGAGTATCTTTCAGTTGTCGCAAGGTTATTTTCGTAAAAGAATGGACAAGTTCGTAAAGTCAAAATAATCCTCCCCAGCCTCAAAATTCATGTGAGATTTGGAAGGGGCCACATTTGCAAAAATAACCGTTTGGTTGCATTTGTCAAACGGAGAAAGGAAGCCCGTTTGTTTTGGAGTTTGTAAAACTTTTGATTATAATATGTGGGTCGTTTGATTTTCAAGTTTGTAGGTCATTTTTAAACCTTTGAAACCCAATATGAAATTTGAAAAAAAAATGATTAGTATTGCTTATCTTTTATTGATCCGAACTACGCAAGGTCTGATTCATGCGGGGTCATGATACGTAGGCAATCTCTATAAGATTCGACCACCACTGAAAAAGAAAAAAAAGGAAGAAAGAAAAATAAAAGAAAGCGCAAGTGCATCGCATTTCTGATAGAACAGTTTAACTGCTTAGGTGCATTGCATCTCTAATATATGATTATCTGTCAAATGCCCTGACACTAACATGATGGCTTCCCTTTGCTGTGTTCATATATAGAAAAGTGGTTGGTTGTGGTAACTCCTCCCCGCAAAGCAAATGACACAGAACCTCAGAACAGGATGGGTCGGTACTGATGACCGACAACAATTGGTCGAACAGAACAACGGGTTGGTAGAAGAAGTGAAAATGCTGAGACAACATGTGGCAGACATGTATCAAGCATGGATAACTGGGAAAGCACCACCCCCACCACCGCCAAGCTTTTCAAACTCTGGCATTACCCATCCCCCATACTCTCCATCCCAACCCACTTATGACAGCTTTCCTAGCTACCCGAGTAGCTCCATCACTCGTCCACGCTACTCCCCTTCCCAATGCTACTTCTCTCCACGAGGTTCCCAAAGATGGGCTTCACTTTCCAAATACCCAGCTCCACAGAAGGCCTATCCACCCTCACAAGCCTACCGGAAGCCCCCTGGATCAGGTTTCCGGCCCAATCAAGCATTTAGGAACGAAAGGTTGCTCAAACGAGGAAAGGCTCTCACCCCTATCGGAGTATCTTATGCAAGTCTGTTTGAAAGGCTAAAGCATGCTGGCTTGATTGAGCCGCTCCCCGCATATACTCCAGATCCACATGCAAGAAACTTTGATCCGGCAGCGCAATGCGCGTACCACTCCAATGTCATAGGGCACAACATTGAGAGTTGTCGTAATTTGAAAAGGGAAGTAGAGAAAATGATCCAAGAAGGGCGGATTGTGATCGATGACAGTAACATGGAGCACTCAAACCCTATCGAGAACTTGTTGACGGAGGTTGATGATATGGAAGCTGATAATGGTCTTGGCAATACTAATGCAAAGCTTAGTGGCTAAGATGCCAATTTTGATAAAATGGGAGGACGCTCCGTTCCTTGGTTAGCAAGAGAGAAGCTGTTGGTGGTTTATTTTGTTGTCATTTCTGTTATCCGGATTATTCTTAGGGTTGTAATCCGAATATTGTCTTGTGTCAAACCTTCTTATCTTTCCATTTTTGTCGTATCAGTTTGTTTAAGTCTCGTTGATGTTGTGTTAAGATTTTATTCTGGTTGTTTTGTTTGTTTTTCTAACCATTTCGCCGGAAGTTTAATACAAAAGCCGGTCTTTTATTATTTCCAGTCATCTTTTTATTTAGTCCTTTTGTCATTTTCGTTCAATGCCGATTCTAGGGACATGACATGCGCACACAGTTTGGGCCTAGTCTATAAAGTTAATCATAAAACCCTGGGAAGGTGATCAAAGCATTTAAAGGAAATAAGAACGGTTTGAGATTATTTGAAGCCCGAGTCATGTGGAACTGGGGCAAGTAAAACATAAAGAAAACCGTTAAATGCAAGATTCGCCAAATTGGCATGAGGGTCGTGCATGAGAGTGAGAGTGTCGCCCAGCAGTGCTTTAGAAATGACAAATGAAAAAGCAAGTGTTTAACATAATTGTCAAGTCCAGCACCATCGGAAGAGACTATAAATCTATGTTCAATTGTGTTGTTTGCACTTGGCATGTTTTGAAGACTGGAATGACGAAGGCATTTTATTCTGCTACCTAAACACTTTATCCTTCGTTACCCCTTTTGAGCCTTATTTTATTTTCTTTCATACCCCTCGTTCGGAATCAATAGCAACGACTAGGAAATACGGAAAAAAAAAATCAAAAAAAAACGAAAAAAAAAATGATGATAACAATAAAAAAAAGTCAAATGAAATGAAAGGAATTGGGAACTACGTTTGACCTGATTCCTCAAAGAGGATACGTAGGCGCCTCACGGCTCGGTCATAGGGAGCACAGTGTGCATAGTGTGCATGGTGTGCATGGTGTAATAAAAAGAGAAAAAAATAATTAATTATAAATAAATAATCCCCAAGCAAGAAACTGGGGCAAGAGTTGTGCTCGTTGTAAACAAAATTGGTTCCGAAGGTTGTAATTTTGAACCCCAAATTGATTTGTTTTTGAGCCTTTAATACCCTTTCTTTCTAAGTCTATCCAAAAAACCCACATTACGGTCCAAAGAAAGACCTTCTGATCAGTCTACAAAAGATGCCAAGTCAGACAAATGAGAATCTTACCAGCGAACATAACATTCTGTTCCACAGCAGAAAGGACTCTAATCTCCAGCAGAGAGAGTCATACCGGCAACACTCCAAATCCCCAGCTAGAAAGTGATATAAATGAGAGAGTCTTATCGGTGAAAATCTTCACGGACACCATAAGGCGATGAAAGCTGAGAGAAAAACCCAAAATGAGAGAGGCTTGATAGTGAAAACCCTTCGGGCACTACAAGTCGAATAAGATTGGGAATCAGATGGGGAATAGTCAAGGGAAGACCTTGATAGACGATTGACGACGAAGGATAGGCCACATATGCATGTCATGACCATTAGAGTCAGTGTTTTCATTTGATAGGTTTTTATTTATAGTTTCTTTTGTTAAAGAGTCACTTTTTCCTTTGTCTTTTATTCTGTTCCCTTTTATCTTTTCCTTTCATAGCAATTTCCCCAGCAGAGTTGCCAGAGCTGTCACACCTCCTTTTTCCGCGCCCGCGAGGGTGCGTGGGGAGTTTTCTCCAATTAAAGGACAGTCGAAACGGGATTTGTTTGTTTGTTTCAGAGTCGCCACTTAGGAGATTTAGGGTGTCCCAAGTCACCAATTTTAATCCCGAATCGAGGAAAAGAATGACTCTATTTAACAGTCTGCGCACCAGAAATCCGGATAAGGAATTCTGTTAACCCGGGAGAAGGTGTTAGGCATTCCCGAGTTCCGTGGTTCTAGCACGGTCGCTCAACTGTTATATTCGGCTTGATTATTTTGATTTGTTAAATACATTTTTATTGCATGATTTTATTGTTACCGCTTCTATTTAGATTTAAAGACCCTTCTTTGAATAGAATCACGCGTACGTATATTCGTGTTATAAATTATATTATCAATATCATTGTGTACACGTGCACGTGACACAACTCCGCATGTTTTAAATTTTTTTTTGATTTTTTCTTTACCTTCCAGGCTCGTATTTCCTAGTCGTTGCTATTGATTCCGAACGAGGGGTATGAAAGAAAATAAATAAGGCTCAAAAGGGGTAACGAAGGATAAAGTGTTTAGGTAGCAGAATAAAATGCCTTCGTCATTCCAGTCTTCAAAACATGCCAAGTGCAAACAACACAATTGAACATAGATTTATAGTCTCTTCCGATGGTGCTGGACTTGACAATTATGTTAAACACTTGCTTTTTCATTTGTCATTTCTAAAGCACTGCTGGGCGACACTCTCACTCTCATGCACGACCCTCATGCCAATTTGGCGAATCTTGCATTTAACGGTTTTCTTTATGTTTTACTTGCCCCAGTTCCACATGACTCGGGCTTCAAATAATCTCAAACCGTTCTTATTTCCTTTAAATGCTTTGATCACCTTCCCAGGGTTTTATGATTAACTTTATAGACTAGGCCCAAACTGTGTGCGCATGTCATGTCCCTAGAATCGGCATTGAACGAAAATGACAAAAGGACTAAATAAAAAGATGACTGGAAATAATAAAAGACCGGCTTTTGTATTAGACTTCCGGCGAAATGGTTAGAAAAACAAACAAAACAACCAGAATAAAATCTTAACACAACATCAACGAGACTTAAACAAACTGATACGACAAAAATGGAAAGATAAGAAGGTTTGACACAAGACAATATTCGGATTACAACCCTAAGAATAATCCGGATAACAGAAATGACAACAAAATAAACCACCAACAGCTTCTCTCTTGCTAACCAAGGAACGGAGCGTCCTCCCATTTTATCAAAATTGGCATCTTAGCCACTAAGCTTTGCATTAGTATTGCCAAGACCATTATCAGCTTCCATATCATCAACCTCCGTCAACAAGTTCTCGATAGGGTTTGAGTGCTCCATGTTACTGTCATCGATCACAATCCGCCCTTCTTGGATCATTTTCTCTACTTCCCTTTTCAAATTACGACAACTCTCAATGTTGTGCCCTATGACATTGGAGTGGTACGCGCATTGCGCTGCCGGATCAAAGTTTCTTGCATGTGGATCTGGAGTATATGCGGGGAGCGGCTCAATCAAGCCAGCATGCTTTAGCCTTTCAAACAGACTTGCATAAGATACTCCGATAGGGGTGAGAGCCTTTCCTCGTTTCAGCAACCTTTCGTTCCTAAATGCTTGATTGGGCCGGAAACCTGATCCAGGGGGCTTCCGGTAGGCTTGTGAGGGTGGATAGGCCTTCTGTGGAGCTGGGTATTTGGAAAGTGAAGCCCATCTTTGGGAACCTCGTGGAGAGAAGTAGCATTGGGGAGGGGAGTAGCGTGGACGAGTGATGGAGCTACTCGGGTAGCTAGGAAAGCTGTCATAAGTGGGTTGGGATGGAGAGTATGGGGGATGGGTAATGCCAGAGTTTGAAAAGCTTGGCGGTGGTGGGGGTGGTGCTTTCCCAGTTATCCATGCTTGATACATGTCTGCCACATGTTGTCTCAGCATTTTCACTTCTTCTACCAACCCGTTGTTCTGTTCGACCAATTGTTGTCGGTCATCAGTACCGACCCACCCTGTTCTGAGGTTCTGTGTCATTTGCTTTGCAGGGAGGAGTTACCACAACCAACCACTTTTCTATATATGAACACAGCAAAGGGAAGCCATCACGTTAGTGTCAGGGCATTTGACAGATAATCATATATTAGAGATGCAATGCACCTAAGCAGTTAAACCGTTCTATCAGAGATGCGATGCACTTGCGCTTTCCTTTATTTTTCTTTCTTCCCTTTTTTTCCAGTGGTGGTCGAATCTTATGGAGATTGCCTACGTATCATGACCCCGCATGAATCAGACCTTGCGTAGTTCGGACCAATAAAGATAAACAATACTAATCATTTTTTCGATTTTCATATTAAAATAAACTGGTTTCAAAGGTTTGAAGATGACCTACAAACTCGAAAATCAAACATCCCACATATTTTAATTAAAAGATTTACAAAATTCAAAACAAACGGCCAGCTTCCTTTCTCCGTTTGACAGATGCAACCGAACGGTTATTTTTGCAAACGTAACCCCTTCCAAATTTTGAGGCCGGAGAGGATTATCTTATAACACTTTACACACTTGTTCGTTCTTTTACGAAAATAGCCTTTCGACAACTGAAAGATATTCTAAGGCTATTTCGGCAAGAACGGTTTAAGACGCGGCCGAAGCTGGCTTGACTTATTTTTGACTAAAAAAATTCAAATGGTATTCACCTGACCGCTGACTCTTTGTTTTTTTTCAAATTACAATAAAAACCGGGTGTTGCAAACACGGCCCTTCAGCGCCTCGGGGACGAAGATTTTTTTTTAAGGCCGTGTGGGTCAACTGGACCAAAATCCTACACATGACCCAAAACGTGGCTGTTTATGCAAAGTCAGCCTTCCGGCGTCCTTTTCGGGAACATTCGGCTATGTCTTGATAAAACAGCGTCACCCGATTTCTTTATGACAAATTAAAATTAGACATATTTTTTTTTAGCAAAAGGGGAGGCTGGACACTGCCCGACTTATTTATGACAAAATTAAAATTTTGACACGTTATTTATTTATTTATTGGTTTTTGGCTATTTTAACAAAAAAGGGGGGTTGGACCCGATGAAGGTTGCCTACGTATCTCACATCCAGTGAGAATCAAACCCGCGTAGTTCGGGCAAGTCATGAATAAAGTAAATAAAATAATTTTAAATTATTTTTTTTTAATTTGTAAAAGAACTGCTTTAAAAGAAGAAATGAAGTATATATATATATATATATTTTTTTTATTATTTTTTTTTTATATATATTTTTTTTTTATTTTTATTTTTGATAGATTTTCTTTTTGAAAGAAAGACTTCTAAGAATTCCTTTTCTTTTGATTTGAACTTTGAGGATTTCAAAAGTAAAAGGAAGATATTATTTTTTTTGTTTTTTCTTATTCTAAGCAGAAAGAAAATATTTTTTTGGAATTTTACCTTTAATAAAAGAAATGCTTTCTAAAAAAATATTTTTTTTGAATTTTGAATTTTCTTTTCAATTTTTAAAGAAGAAGGAAAATATTTTCGAATTTGTTTTATTTTATTTTATATATATATATATTTTTTAATAATTAAAAAGACTTTCTTAAAGAAGTCAATAATGAAAAATATTTTTTGGATTTTATGTTTTGAAAATTGGGAGTCTAAAAAAAACTTTTCTAGACTTTGGCAGGACAAATATTTTTGCAACAAATAAAGATATATATACATTTTTTGGAAATAAAGAAAAACTTTTTGGATTTATATATATATATATATATATATATATATATATATATTTGCAACAAATAATAAAACCACTTTCAACGCGACTCTTTTTATTTTATTATTTTTATTTTTATTTTGGTATCTAAACAAATAAATAAATATAAACCCATTTTAAAAACAAGACTCTTTTTCATTTTCATTTTTTATGGCAAGACAAACTATTTTTTTTTCTAATTTGTTTTTTTAAAAAACAAGACAGAACAACGACTCTTTTTTTTTCTATTTTTCCTTTGCTTTTAATAAAACAAACTAATAAAACATTTTTTTTTATTTTCTCAAAATTTCGGCAGAGTTTTGACAGTTATTTGGGCATTGTTTTTTTTTTCCAAAAATTAACAATCAATTCCCTAACCGCTATTTTTTTCAATTTTAAAATATTATTCCTGATATTCAAAAGTCAATCAGCACACAAGTACGAATCAAATAAATGCGCAAGTAGGAGCAAGTAAGATGCATCAGGATGGTCATTTTCATTTTTTGGTACACCTGTCCTAGACAGACCCAACCCCTGTGTTGAGTCTCCAAAGTCAAATGCACGTGATGCAAACAAACGCTCCTACTAGGGATCCGGCATGAAGCTGAGTTATTCTAAGTGAAAAAACCTGAGGCATATTGATCTAGCCCTGGCTTACCCAAACGGACAGTTTGAGCCGAAGCGGGGGCAACGTACCGGGAGCACGAAAGTCTACCCGGCCTAGTTACTTGTCCCAACTTCGTCTTATTTGGTATGACTTTAACAGAAAGGTGGGTCACGCGCACGTGTGCACCATAAATTTAGAAGACTCAGAAAGAAGGGGGTTTCGTAGCAGTTGTATATATTCATAATTCAAATAATATTAAAGCGGTAAAAGTGTCATTTAGCACATTGGGCATATATCATGTAAAAAAATCAGATAATAAATAAAGCCAACTATAACAAATATTTTAAGCTCGAATTCTTGAACCCTGAACCAGAGGTTCTGGATAAAGTTCCCAGCAGAGTCGCCAGAGCTGTCGCACCTCCTTTTTACATACCCCAGAGGGTGCAAGGGAGTTTTCTCCAATTAAAGGACAGTCGAAACGGGATTTGTTTGTTTGTTTCAGAGTCGCCACCTGGGAATTTTAAGGCGTCCCAAGTCACCGGTTTTAATCCCTGAATCGAGGAGAATATGACTCTGTCTATTTAACAGTCTGCGCACCAGAAATCCGGATAAGGAATTCTGTTAACCCGGGAGAAGGTGTTAGGCATTCCCGAGTTCCGTGGTTCTAGCACGGTCGCTCAACTGTTATATTCGGCTTGATTATTTTGATTTGTAAAATACATTTTTATTGCATGATTTTATTGTTACCGCTTCTATTTATATTTAAAGACCCTTCTTTGAATTGAATCACGCGTACGTGTATTCGTGTTATAAATTATTTTTTTTAAAAAAACATGCGGAGTTGTGTCACGCGCACGTGTACACAATAATATAGATAATATTTTTATTATAATAATTATTTTCGAAATTATGCTTTAATAAAATCAAGAACATTCGCCCCTTTTGTATAATTAAGTAGTGAACCTCACATCTCGGGTTTTTATGAAATTAATAATGATATTCTCCGAGGAATCCCTTTTATTAAATATTCGATCGAAGTTGCGCGAACGCATAATCCGAATTGCTTTTAGAAATATAATCAGGTTACGCGAACGTATCCCTAATCACAAAAATATTCTTGATAAGGTTCTCTACAAATTGTTATTATGTGTTGACCGCGAGCCTTGTTTTACACATATGAATCATATACCTCAAATTTTAAAGAATTAATGACGTGAAAAAGAAAACAGACAATACGTATCTAAAACTAACATTTTTCGTGGATACAACCTTTGGATGTCCATAAATCGAATCGTGTATAAAATTGGGAAAGAACTTAAAATGGTAAACAAATTAATATTTTCCGCAGAATCTTCATTGTTTCATTTAAGGCGAACTCTTCTTCTATATATCTTTTACATAAAATGCCACGATTCGTTTATAAATCCTATGTCCTTCTCATGTATTTGTTTTAGTCCAAAGTTGCAATGGTTTGGTTAATGTTTGCAATGGAAGATAAGAGTCAAGTTGATAAGAAAGAGAACTATTATACAAATTGATTCAATAAAATTACATCACATGCAATATAGTTGTACGTTTGAACCATTTCTAATATTGTATCAACTCACCTTCCACATATGATTATATATATACTCATCATCATGCCATATATGAACATACAACTTATATCAATCTAAACGAAAATCAGATTTTTTTTTACAAGATATACTAATAATGTAATTTATTGATACTTCCATTCTACTTTACATTTAGCTAACAATATTACGGGATGTAATTAATGGCCCATTTTATGCCATGTTCCCTACCTTGGTATTTTAATCATGACTTCACTTAATGAAAATTCCGAAATAGATGATATTATTACAACACTTAAACGAATTTTAAGAGGTAACAATTATCTTATATTCATTACGCCAAACGTACTACTATATTAATCAACTGAAACAAAAACCAAATTTTTAACTAATGAACTTGAACGAATGGAAAACAGAATTATAATTCCCGAACTTCATTAATTTGTCATGTTGAAGCTTTTCGTGACATGAATTTACAGATATGTACCTGATATTGGAAGCAAAAGAAAATGAAGATGAGAATCAGCAGCAGTAATAACAGTACAACAGCAACAACTGCCCAGCAACAGTAACAACCCAGTAACAGACCGGTGGAGTAGTAATCCCAAAAACAAAAGCTTTAAGCTTTAAATGAAACAACAACCATTAATACTAATTTCAAACAAAGAAAGAAAGCAGTAGATTTTTAGTTTTTATTTTTATTTTTGAAAGCTTAAATATTTTTCGGAATTTTTCTCTCTTCTATTCTCTGTCCGTTTTTTCTCTCTATCTGTGTGTGTATTTTTTCTCGTATCCCCTCTCTCATTGTCTTGTGTTCAAGACTTCTTCTTATAACCCATCCCATAAACCTTTCAATTAATTAAAATCCATACTTTTTCTCTACCCAACCCATTATCTTTCCACTCATCCCCATTACATTAAATAAACATATCACACCACCCCATTATATTTTGTCCCCCATGCTTCATTTAAAATAATGCAAGATTCCCCTTTAATTTAAATCTTGTCCCCCCTTTATATTAAATAATCATATCACAACCCACCCCATTTCATTTTGTCCCCCATGCTTCAAATAAACAATTTCAAAATGTACAATTCCTAAACTACCCCTTCCGACCTTACTGAAATTACCAAACTACCCCTGAACGTATTACAAATTTACCAAACTACCCATCAGCTATAACACATCAATTAATCAAACTTAACCAAAATATAGACAATATGATCAATTTCTAACAATGTTCAAACAACAATATGAACATGGATGAACATCATAACAACAATATCACATGAACACGATTTTAACAACATTTCAACAACAAATCACATGAACACAAATTGAACAACAAAGAACAACTAAAATTTGATTGAACAATATTTTAGCAACAAACCTATTTTCGGATTTAAACAACAACAACAAACAAGTATATTTAGATTTCTAACTTCAATCATATTGAACTTAAAATCAACTACTAACAACATTACAACAAACAATTCTTATATTAAACTTAAAACAAGATTATGAGAACAATTCAAGCAATAATCATAAATGGTAAACAAGAAATCAAACTATACAAAATTCGGATTCAAGATCATCCAAACAAAGTATGAACATGAATGAATCTATTTTAATAACAATAACAAACAAACTTTGTTCAAACTTTGAATTAAACTTAAACAAAACAAATAAACATATTCAAATCACTAATCTTCAAATAATCAACTAATCTTTCTTAAATTAAATCCAACGAAACTTATAACAAAGATGCATGATCCAAAAATTAAAACCAAAACATAACTTCACATTAAATCACTAAATTAAAACCAACTTCAAAAAATGAATACGAATTAAATCTATATTAACAACAAACAACGGATTTAAACGATTTAAACTAACACCTTTCTACATTAAAACTAAATCCTCTTAAAATTAATAAAACAAACTGAAAATAATTAAATTAAATCTTCAACTTAAATCTAACAACAATATAACTAAACTAACAATTTTTATCTAAAACAAAATAAGAAAAATAAAGCAAACTTATGCTAATTCAAAATCTGAAAATATCAAACAAATTATGGACGTAATAGAACTTAGAATAACTAACCGTGAATGTCCAACGACGAACATCGAACGAACTCTAAACGAAACCAACGAACTTGGGCATAAACGGACTTGAAGACGACAAAGAAACAAGCATCATTTGAGGTGAAAGATGAAGAAAAACGCAGCAAGAAGCAGCTGGAACGGAGCAGCAGTAGCGCGATGGAGTTGGGCTTCGATGAAGAAGAAACAGCGGCGTCCATGGATGTCGAGCTCAAGCTTGAGCTCGACGAAGAGGACGAAGGCAGACCCGGCGAGAAGCAGCTGGAGCAGAAACGTGAGCAGCAGCAGCAATGGTGAAGCTGAAGACGCAGCGACGCAGCAACACGACGGAGCGACAATGGAGCTCGTTTTTGGGCTGGTTTCGAGCAGCTCTCATTGCTGCGTTTTGGAGAACGGAGCAGCTTGGTCGCTTGGACTTGAAGTTGAGACGATGGAAGTAGAAGGCCCTCCATGGATGACGAAGGAACAGCAGTAGCAGCTGCAACGACTGGAAGAAAACTCAGCAACAATGGCGGACGTGAAGCTACTCCAATGGTCATTTGGTTTCGACAACGGGAAATGGGGGGATAAAGCAGCCATGACTGCCCGTGTTGGGGTCGATGGGATGATGGAGAATGTCGTGTGTGTGTGTGTGTGTGTTGAGGTGGTGGAGGCGTGAGGAAGGGCAGCCATGGGAGGTGGAGAAGCTTGAGGAAGAAGAAGAAGATAGGAGGGGTGGGGGCGGATGACTTCTTAGTTTTTTAGGGTTTTTTCTTCTTTCTTTCTTTTGTTTTGTGTTGTTTGTAAGATAATAGGGGTGTTGGGTTATGGACTGGGTCGACCCAGTTCGAAATGGACTGGGTCGTAGGGAAGATTGGGCCATTTTTTGGGCCTATAGCTTGAAATTGAAGAAGAGGCCCAATTCCGACTTTCTTTATATTTTCGCTCTCTTTTCTTCTTTTGTTTTTCTAAAACTAAATTATAAAAATACTTAAACTATTATTAAGAACTAAATTAAGTTATAAAGGCGCAAATTAACTCCCAATAACAATTAACGCACAATTAAGTATTAATTAAGCATAAAATTGTATATTTGGACATTAAATGCTAAAAATGCAAACGATGCCTATTTTTGTAATTTTTAATTTTTGTAAAACAATTTTAATTACTAACAATTGTAGAATTAAATCATACATGCAAAATGCGACATATTTTTGTATTTTTTATTAATTTAGCGAATAAACACGCACAGACAAATACAAATAATTCTTCAAAATATCACAAAATTGCACACCAAAGAAAAATCATTTTATTTTTGAATTTTTTGGGAGTAATTCTCATATTGGGCAAAAATCACGTGCTTACAATGCTCATCACAAAATTCGGCAAATTTAGCATTTTCAAATTCAGTACCATGATAAGATCTAATTGATGTAAGTTGATTACCTAGTTGTTTTTGAGTTTTTCTAACAAAAGAAATGAACATGTCAAATGCTTCATCTTTAGATGTTAGAAACAGTGTCCAAGTAAACCTAGAGTAATCATCAACAAACACCATAATATATCTTTTACCACCTCTGCTCAGAGTTCTCATTGGTCCACAAAGATCCATATGAACCAGTTCCATCGTTCTGGTGGTACTTACTATTTTATTGCTTTTGAAAATGGATTTTACCTACTTCCCCCTTGTACAAGCCTTACAAACTTTGTCTTCCTTGAACTTAATGTTAGGTAGTCATATCACTAGGTCCTTGGAGACTAGTTTGTTGAGTTGACTTAGACTAGCATGTCCAAGTCTTTTGCACCAAAGGAGAGGATCATTATCCAATACACTTAAGCATGTGAGTTCATTATAAGAGAGTGTAGACATATCCAATATATATATATATATATATATATATTGTTCACTTTTTTTTCCTGCAAAATAATCTTGTCAATGATAAGATTAATCACAAAGCAAGGTGAAGGCTACCATGTTACCTTTTATCACACAATTGTGATACACTTATTAGATTGTACTTCAGTCCATATATCAAGTAGACATTATCAATAGAGTGAGAATCAGTCTTACCTACCTTTCCAACCCGGATGATCTCACATTTCTTTCCATTTCAAAAGGAGACATTACCTCCTTTAAGGTCCTCAAGTGAAAGGAACTGGTTCTTGATTCCTGTTATGTGCTTTGAGCAGTCACTATCTATGTACCATATTTGGCTTCTCCCCTTCACTTGAACCTGCAAAAGAAAATCAGGAGTTAGTCTTAGGAACCCAAATTAGTTTGGGTCCCTTTCTATAGGCAAAAGGGTGAATCAGATTCTTTTTAGCTCAATTTGGTAGCCTATTTTTCTAGTGAACAAATTTTTTATTCTTTTGACTAGCCTTTTATTTTGTAGTGCATTCACTTTTATAGTGACCAATTTTACCACAGTGTGTGCAAATTTTATTCTTAGGAAGTGTGAGGTACTTGCTTTTGGGATCCCACTTAGGTGCAGGAGTCCCGTAGCCAAGTCCTCTCTTATTGCTGTTATGGTGTTTATGTAGCCATAAAAGTGCATCGGAGAACCTGTTCTATTTATAGGTTCTGTCTAGCTCGTGCTTGAATTTGCTTAGATCCTCATTTAGGACTCTTATCTGCTCATCTCTTTTTTACAACTCATCTTTCATTTTTCCTATATTTTCTTCTAAAGTGAGTTGTGTGTGATCAACTTTCTTTTTACATGTTCCTAATTTAAATTTTAGATTTTCAGATCTAAGCTCTAGGAAAGTGGTGTCAAGTTCATGAACTTGGTTCTGCAACACAACATTTTCACTTTCACTAGACCTAAGTTCCAGATTTTTGCACTTAGCTTTTAAAATCATATATTCCTTAGACAGCTGTTCCTTTTCATTGTTTACATCCTCAGATTCATCAATGAAATCTAGAAGTAACTTAGATAGCCTTTCTTTAGACAAAAATTTAATCTTGTCTTTGAGATGAATTACACTTAGTTCAGATTCCTCATCAGAATCTCCAATGGCCATAAGTGCTTGTTCATCTCCATCTTCATCATCTGAGCTTTCTCCCAAGCAGCAACCATAGCCTTTGTTGATCCTTTGTTCTTCTTGGGTTGAACATGTTCCTTCTTCTTGTTTCTTCGTTCAGCTCTTTCCTTATTCTATTTAATTTTTCATTGAGCGCAGTTTTTGATGTGGTGATCAGTCTTCCTACACTTATAGCACCTCTCATTGATTTGCTTTTCAGGAGCCCTTGATTTGTTGTAGCTTCCACTTCTTGAAGTATCCTTTCCTCTCATTAGGTATTTCTTAAAGTCCTTTGTGGTCATGCCTATTTCATCGTCTTCTAGTTCAAAACCTTTAGTGATTCTGAGTGTCGGGCTCTTTTCCTTTGGGTACATCCATTTTCATGGTTTGCCATCTAAGTTCATAAGCAATGAGATTTTAAATTAGCTCATCCAACTTAAGAGTGGCAATGTTCTTTGATTCCTGAATGACAGTGATTTTGCTCCCCCAAGTGACTGGTAGAACCCTGTCAAAATCTTTTCAACTCTGTCTTCTTCAGGAATAATCCTTCCAAGAGACTTAAGTTCATTTGTCGGTGTGGTGAACCTTGTATACATCTCTTGGATGGTTTCCCCTTCCTTCATAGTGAATTCTCATATTGAGAATATAGTAGTGTTCATCTGGACCTGTTCACTTGAGGTGTTCTTTCATGAGCCGCTTGCAAAGTGTCCCAAATTTCCTTAGCAGTGGTACAACTTTGAGTTCTGTTGTACTCGTCTGAAACAAGTCCACACACAAGTCATTTCTTAGCCTTAGCATTCTTCTCTCATTTCCTCAAGTCCTCAGCGGTGCAGTCAACTCTTGTTTTTGGCACATCTACTCCTTCAGTATTTTCTTCATGGTAGTCGGGGGACCATCAGTGACAATATCCCATAGCTCATAGTCATCTCCTATGATGTGGTCTCTCATTCTGTTTTTCTACCAGGAGTAGTACTGGCCTTTGAAGAGTGGTGGCCTAGCAGTAGATTGTCCTTCCCAATTTTCAGGTGGTGCACTCATCTTGATATTCTCCTAAGGTGTTAGTCTCTTCAAGGATAACCTGCTCTGATACCAATTGATGTTTTATACTTCAATACCATACAAGAGGGGGGTGATTTGTGTGGTGTCCACTTTTTCGCGTGCACAGATTATAGAAGGACCTGGTTCTTTAATGTGTTCCTTATACTACTGTTGCGAAATAGTAAATGCGGAAAGTAAAGAATACAAGTATTTTTTCGTGGAAAATACCCGGCTCAAAAGGTGAAAAACCACGACCTACTACTCAGTAGGATTTTCTCCAAACACTTCACTACAACTCTAAGCCAACAACAAAGTTTACAAACTCTTGCAAACCTAAGGATTAATTCTAGCCCTTATAGCAACTAGTCACATGTTGTTGCGACCGCTTCAAGTTAACTCTAACTTGAACAATACAACTAGAGTTTACAACTTCTTGCGAACCTAAGGATTAAGTCTAACCTTTATAGCAACACGTCACGAGCTGTTGCGACTACTTCAAATTAACTCTAACTTGAAAGATACAACTCAGGTACCTAGTACAATTTGCTTCTAAGAAAGCTGAGAGGTACAACTCAAAACATCTACTACACTTTGAACTAGAAATAAAGAAAGACAGATAAAACTCTTTATGGAGATAGTTCTTCAATCCGGTTCGTGTAGCTTTAGGATCGCACTTTTAAATCTCACAGGAATTGCTCACAAAATGTTTTGCTATTTTGCTCTCAATTCGTGCTTAACTTCAATATGTATGCATCACCTATAAAAGAGAACACAACCAATATTTATAGAGTTAGTAAATAAAGATTAACTAGAGTTCTAATGCTTTACTCTTCCTTGGTGGAAGAGTTCTAATCAACTTCACTTCTAACTCTTCTCTTATCTTGGATAGAGTTCCCTTCAAGTAAGGAGTCCAGGGCTCCTTACAAATATGCAACATTTTCGTTCAGGGAATATAAGATATATCCACTTATACTTATCTCTTTCACGTGCAAGCCTTTTGCTTAATTTTGTCCGTCACCTGTGTATACTATCCATGGACCTGATTCATGCATGTGTTCCGTTGTCAATCATCAAAACAAACTTATTCAAACCAACATAGGCAGCCTAGCCTGATACAAATATTAATTCCACGACTTGAACCCGTGACCTATAGATCACACGGAGACAACTTGACTGTTGATCCAAGGCTCTCCTTCAATTTGTGGAGTTAGTAATCTACAAAATAAGGCAAGTAATCTGCTATGACAGTATATAAATTAATATTGATATTATAAAAATACTTTACAATGAGGATATATATAAGTTAAATCTTTTTCAATAGGATACAAAGTCTCCAAACAAACAGAGCATATTGTCTAGATCAATGCCGCATAGTCCGAAATTTACGATACCAGTACGGCATATGGGGATCTTGCTATATATGTTTGTCTACAAGACTCCACGATCAAAAATAAAGAAGGACAAACAAATTTTGTGGCAATCTTGCAACATCAAAACAAAACAAAATAATAACAGAAAGGTTACAAAATACACTCAATTACCACCTCCCAACAAGTTGAAGGAGATAAATCCAAAATAAAAGGCTAGGGGAAGATTAAAAGCAAGTGTAGGTGAGACCTGATAGAGATTTAACGTGGAAAAAGGAATTGTCCCATAGTAGACGAATAGGAAACCTATTTTCCTAGCAAATTGAGGCAGGTGATGAGAGTGAGTGATATCAAGTCATATAGAAAGAAACACATAAACATCTTTACCATACCTCACGTGATTAAGTCCTGAAATAAGGTCCCTCCACTAACTAAACAAGCTAGTCATATCACCTAAAAACCCACCATCTTAAAAAATAATAATTTGAAAACAAAAAGAAAAAAACCATACACAAGCAATAGATGATTGTCTATAAGTAGTGAGATAAGGAGACAATGAAACATGAACTACTGCTATTACATAACAAAGAGAAGATGGAGAATAGTAATTCCTATGAATATAGTAGGAAGGTAATGAAGGATGTCTCTCTTAAGGAGCTTAGAGATAGGCTTGCAGAATTTGCCAGAGTTAGAGGTTGGGATCAGTATCACAGTCCTAGGAACCTTCTTCTCGCTTTGGTAAGCCTCCTAACATGTCTAAAAAAACCTGTCGATAAATTCATAATGAGTGTGATCTTATTATATGTATATATTTAAATTATTATTTTTGCGCATGTACGATAATATTATGTGACCATCTCCTAAGCCTTTAATTGGATGAGTAGATCACACAATTTCAAACATGGTATCTAGAGTATATATTATGTCTCAACACGCCATCCATGTGCATAACTAATTCTTTTTCATGGACCAAACATATGAAAATAATTTTTGCTATGGTCACACTGTGTGAATTGAAAACAATTGAGTTTAGTTAAACCCATAGAATCTATCATAGATCCAACTCTGTCTATATATAGAGTTCATACATGTACAGTCAAATCTCGTCCTCTTTTTTTTTTTGACTGTTACAGTGAAGTGTTGTTATAGAGAACATTTATTACATTATAACATAACATGAAGAATGGTTCCAAAGAAAACTTGGCCATTATAATGAAGTGTTATTATATAGGGTATAGTTTAGAGACGTATGTCTGTACTTTATATTATAAGAAACTAATAGTCTATTTTGTAATTGTTGGACCAGGTTGGAGAAGTGGGAGAGCTATCAGAGATATTCCAGTGGAAAGGGGAAGTTGAAAGAGGACTACCTAATTGGACATCAGATGATAAGGAACATTTGGAGGAGGAACTGTCTGATGTTTTGCTATATCTAGTTCAGCTTGCTGATGTTTGTGGACTTGATTTAGGTCAAGCAGCTCTTACCAAGATTCTCAAGAATGCTCAAAAATACCCTGTTACTAAACCTACTTAATTCTCACAAATACAAATTTTAATTTATTGCCAATTGTTGTAGGCATCTTAGAAGGAACTTTGGAGCAGTGATAAAGTTATTTCCGTCGTAACCTATAGGTCACAGGTTCGAGTCGTGGAATTAGCCATTAATACTTGCATTAGGGTAAACTGCCTATATTACATCCCTTGAGGTGCCTATATTAATACTTGCATTAATACTTGCCTGCCTATATTACAGGCCTTTTCCAGCCCTGTGTGACTGTCGGATTCTTTGTGGAGCAGGTTGTTCTTTTTATTGGTTGTGTATCTTAATTAAGCTAGTGTCATATGTTTCTTTCTTGTGGGGTTTTCCCTTTTTGTTCTAGTTTCTCCTTTTTCCTTATGTATGAGGTATCTTTGAGAGTTTGAAGGCAAGCGAACGAGAACGTGTTTGTATAAGAACTTACGTTTTATTTATAGCTTGAATATGGTGTATTTGACTTGCTCTAAAAGTTTATTGACTTACTTTCAAAATCATAAATCCATGTTTAATAGTATTTATTGACTTACTTTCAAAATCATAAATCCATGTTTAATATAAACACTATTCAACATTGATCTTGTTTTTTATTCAAGGAACCAAATAAAATGTTAGTACTAAATAATTTAAGGATCGTTAATTCTTTTCTGTAAGATTTATTATTTTAATATTATTATTCCAACATTATAGTATCGGTATAATGATATCCGCCTTTGGGATCCTCCGAAATCATTGCGACTTTGTATTGTAGGCGGATTAGAGTTGAAGAGGTTGTGGGGGCTATGCGTAAGATAACCAAGGGCAGAGCGATCGGGCCAGATGAAATCCCAGTGAAATTTTGGAAGAGTGGGTAGGGCGGGCTTGGAGTGACTTACTAGGTTATTTAATATCATTTTTAGGACGAAAAAGAGGCCCGAAAAGTTGGAAATGGAGCATGATGGTTCATGTGTACAAGAATAAGGGTGATCCAAAATTACAACAACTATCGGGGTATTAAGCTGTTTAGTCATACTATGAAGGTATGGGAGAGGATGGTGGAGCTAAGGGTGAGGAGAAGGGTGTCTATTTCTGAGAACCAGTTTGGGTTTACGCCAGGGCACTCGACTACGGAAGCCATTCACCTTGTTAGGAAATTGATGGAACAATATAGGGAGAGGACGAGGGACTTGCATATGGTGTTTATCGATTTAGAAAAGACTTACGATGATAAAGTCCCGAGGAAGGTTCTGTGGAAATGTTTGGAGGCTAGAAGGGTGCATGTGGCCTAAACTAGGGTGATTAAAGACATGTACGAGGGAGCGAAGACCTGTGTGAGGACAGTCAGAGGGGTCTCAAACCATTTTTCGGTCATGATTGGGTTGCATCACGGGTCCGTACTCAGTCCTTTTTTATTTACCCTGGCGATGGACGTACTGACTCGCCACATCCAAGGGGAGGTACCGTGGTGGATGTTATTTGCAGATGACATTATTTTGATTGACGAGACGCGAGACGGTGTTAACGTGAGGTTAGAGGTGTGAAGACAGACCCTCGAGTCTAAAGGTTTCAAGCTGAGAAGAACCAAGACATAATACTTTGAGTGTAAGTTTAGTGGTACTAATCAGGGAGTGGAGGGGGAGATGAGGATGGATCACAAGTCATCCCTGGGAGGCGGAGTTTTAAGTACCTTGGGTCTATTATACAGGGGATGGGGAGATTAATGAACATGTCACACATCGTATTGGGGCAGGATAGATGAAATGGAGAATTGCTTTCGGTGTTTTTGTGTGACAAGAAAGTACTACCAAAATTTAAAGGTATGTTTTATAAAGCGGTGGTCAGGCCGACTATGTTGTATGAGGCTGAGTGTTGCCTAATCAAGAGCTCTCACGTCCAGAAGATGAAGGTGGTAGAGATGAGGATGTTGAGATGGATGTACGGGCACACTAGATTAGATAGGAGTCTGAATGAAGTTATTCGGGATAAGGTGGGTGTGACCCCTATTGCGGACAAGATGCGGGAAGCACGTCTTAGATAGTTTGGACATGTGAGGAAGAGAAGCACATACGCTCCGGTAAGGAGGTGTGAGGGGTTGACATTGGAGGGCTTTAGGAGAGGTAGAGGTAGGCCGAAGAAGAGTCGGGATGAGGTGATTAGGCATGACATGGCACAGCTACAGCCGACCGAGGACATGATCCATGATAGGAAGGTGTGGAGGTCGAAGATTAGGATAGTAGGTTAGGTAGTCTAGATTATTCATACTGATAGTGTTAGTACATACTCTCGTATTTGGTTGATAGTAAGCTTATTTGAATACTTTTATTTCCACTAGCTTGTTGTGTATGCTGCTTTTACATGATTTTTCGGTGTTGTCCCATCTTGTTTCTTGTTATTATTGTGGTACTTGTACTTGTATGAGTCGAGGATCTATTAGAAATAGCCCTTCTACCTCCACAAAGGTAGAGGTAAGGTCTGCGTACACACTACTCTCCCCACGCCCCACTGTTGGAATTTGGACTTACGTTAATTGGTTATAGCCTAAAAGAACAGTGACGTGGCCCAAGTGGTGGATAAATACAACAACAACAACATACCTAGTAAAATCTCATTAGTGGGGTCTGGGGAGAGTAGAGTGTACGCAGACCTTACCCCTACCCCAAAAATGATAGAGAGGTTGTTTTCAAGAGACTCTCGGCTCAACAGGAGAGACAATAATATCAGAAAAGAAACAAGAGAAAAAGGCATGTAACAACAAAATATGCCAATATTAAATAAAAGGCCTAATATTAAATATTGTGTATGTGGATAAGTGAGACCCAATAACTATTGGCCTGTGATGGGTAGGCACTCTCTATAAATAGAGGCCAACCCTCATTTTCCAAGCTATTAGACAATCCTAGCATATTCTGCCTTTTGAATACGTGGTAACGGTAGACGTCGTCTCATAAGTCAAGTTCTCCGGGCTATGAGAGCGTGTAGCTAGTGGATTATGGAAGCTGGTCTCAGGCTTAATCGTCGTTTGCCGTCAATGCTTAATCCATGAGTTTAACGGTACGCTTCCTTAAACGTATTAAGATTATGATTTTATATATATGTGTGATTGTGGCTCAATCTCTGCGTGATTGTGATTTAATAATCTTACACCTACAATGTGAGATTATACTGAATATGTTGTTATTGTTGTTTATAATATATCCGCGAATAAATTACCCCTAAAGTTATTCTTCTAACCAAGTGATTGAAAATGTTAGGGAAAAAGAGTTAACTCCAAACTTACTCGGCTTCTTTCTAGATGTCAATATATTTGTAGGTGCCCATAACTTCTAATTTACAGAAGTCTGAAACTTTGAGGTCCCACTCTTTGCTTTTCCAAGAAAAAAAGAAAAAGAAAGAGACGTTGTTTCACTTCCCCAACCAAAAGATAAGGAAAAGAAATGGGGGTAGCCCATCTTTTTTGTAAAAATTTCAAGTATCAATTATCAGATTCAACCCACTTGTCCATAAAGGTTAGTTTTACTATACGTATACATCGTTCAAAGTGGATGAAAAGATAATTCAGAAGAGCAAAACAAAAATATAGTAAAAGGGTGATGACTCTTTACTCTTGCTTTTACGTTAGAGCCTAGAGGTCGGAAAATTAAAAAGAAAAATGCTAGGGAAACTTACACAAATATTCCAAATAAATCTCAACTTACCGACCTCTAGCCATTAATTATATACTTATCAAAACTAGCCAACAAAAATTGGAAAACCAAATAATAGGGTTCTTTCTCTTAAAGAATCACATGCAAAAATCACCTTCTATATTTTTAAGCAAGATTAGCAACACTAGATACAAGACAGAAAGGAAATTTTATGGATGAGGTAGCAAATAAGGTGATGAAATACAAAAAATATATACAATATTCCAAAAATCTAAATAAAAAGGAACTTTTTCAATGGGTATAGTTGAAATTCATTGAAAATATATAGGTAAGTTAATATACAAAATTTGAGGAAAATTGGAGGTGATTTGGACTGGTTTTGTCTCAAAATTCGTAATAAAATCGAGTTCAAAAAAGTCTTCTGCGACACATGTATCAGACATGTATTACGCATGTATCTCACAAATAGGTATACATGAATATACATGTGATACACAATAGATACAAATTCATATGTGATACATAAATGATACACAGTGTGATACACATATCATTTTTTTAATGTTCAGTTTTTACCGAATTTTCAATTCAAACCACCTCAAAACTTCACCAAATCGTCCCAAAACTGAAATTCAAGCTCCTTAAGTTGTACCCAATCTATTCTAATAACACCAACTCAAAACAAAGCAAAAATTTAATATTTTCTTGCTACAAATAACTAATTGGCTAATTTGGCTAATATTAGTAATATTTTATCAATTGACCAATTTTTGTAATGAGCTACCTATAAATGGACATAGCTGGTAATTTCCCAAAATACTACCGGTTGGGGAGATTTGCACAAATAGAATTATTTAGCAGGGCAAGTGCACATATAGTCATTTTCAGAGATGTTATTTAGAGATTAGTCCGTATTTATTTTTTTTCTAAAATTTTAAACTAAATTTTTAACTTCAAGACATTTTTGTCACAGAAATGTGTATAGTTTGTTCATGGATCCACACTCGAATTCTAAAATTTTCTGATTTTAAAATATCATCAATGAGCTTTCCATATTCACAATAATACAATGGAAATTAGCAAATGAAAAATCACATGAGAAAGAAGAAGGAGGAGGTATATTTATTAGCAAACTTTTTAAACATGGACAGAAGTTAAATCCACAAAAGAGACACCGGTGAAATTTTTTGACACGTCTGGTCCGCAAAGGGCGAAATTCAAAAGATGCCAAATTTATAAGTGGTAATTGAAAAATAGCCACAGTTTCAAAAGTAATTAAAATTTAGCCACTTTTTATATAAAGATAAATTTGAACAAAAATACTCTTCAAAATTTGGTAAATATTCCAGCATAATATATCGGAGTTCGAATTTTTTGCATGTAAACTTCCAGCATAAAAAGCATAATATGCTGGAAGTTCATACACGGGTGCTCCAATCTCCAATATATTATGTTGGAACTCTCCGTGTGCTAGAGTTCCAGAATAATATGTTGGAAGTTCATACACATGTGCTCCAATCTCCAGTATATTATGCTGGAACTTTCCGTGTGCTGGAGTTTCATACACAGGTGCACCAATCTCCAGTATATTATACTAGAACTTTCCGTATTGTAACAAAATAATAGCTATTTTTCAATGACTTTGCAAACACTGACTATTTTTCAATTACCAGTCCGAAAACTGGCTAGCCGGTGCTATTTTCACGTCCGCAAAGGATCCAGCTCAACCCATTTCTCTCCTCTTTTTGGACCGTAAGCCCACTAAAATATCCAGCTCAGCCCAACGTGTTTCTATCCAGCCCAAGAAGACTTTGCTAGTGATTCCTCTTATTTCCTAGCAAATTTGTTTAATTTGGAAGAATTAACCCAAATAATCGTTCACCCTATCACTTAAATTAAAATATCCATGAATGTATAATATATATATATATATATATATATATATATAATTTATATATTAAATATATATAATTGTTCACAATCAATGTATAATTTATATATATGGTTAGAAAAAGCAAATAATTAATATAGCCGGCTATTTGTGTAAAGATCCCAATTTGTTATTTGTTAAAAAAAAAATTGATATGCAGCGTTACCCTCAACTTTACCGTATCTTGGGAAACCAAAAATAAAGAAAAAGGGTAATCTAATTTGTCACAATATAATTCTATGTTGGATTAAATTAATTGCATGCTAATCATTTACTCAAACTTAGTTGATACTGTGTAGCTGGAGTATATACTCCCTGTTATTTTCTATTAAATAATGCTGAAAACTACTGCCATATTGATATTATAATAATATTAATATAAATGAAAATTCAGCCAAAACCAACTCTAAATAGGAATAAAAATCGAATCCAACTCCGAATAGAAATGAAAACCAAAAGAGAATAGGATTAAACGATTGAGCCTTTAGCTGGACAACTTGAGAATGTGCCCGACACCATCTTGTGCTTATGTCAAATCATATTAATTTTTCATAGTTTAATAATTTAATAATGAGAGAATAAATTAGTTACGATTGAGTGTACTAACGAGTCTATATACTAACACATATCATATATCTATTAATTTAGTTTAAACATTAGCAAATTAATTTTTGTTATCACAAATACAACAACAATAACAACATCAATAAAATCTATAAGTAGGGTCTAGGGAGGGTAGAGTGTACGCAGACCTTACCCCTACCCCGAGGGGATAAAGATGTTGTTTCCGAAAGTCCTCTAGTACTATCAATAGAAAACAATAAAAAAATAAATAGCACCATAAGAAACAAAATAACATTAACCACTAGTAGTTTAAGATAAAACCCTATCACACTAGCCTAACATGTATGCAGAATAAAAAATGTTCAACTACCTCCTAAACTATCCGCATAGTGCTTGGAAATCTGATTTTGTTATCACATATAATATGTGATTATTAAAAAGGGAAAAGAATTTTAAGTAGTTTGTAATTGGTTCATGGGAAGAATACAAGGATAGTGGAAAGAATCTAAAAAGATTATCCATTTTTCAAATAAAGAAAAATCTAAGAATAGATATAAATGGGAAGATAGATCCAAAATATGTTGACAAATTCCATGTCTCTCTCATCCCATGTCAGTTAGTACTAATTATTCTTCTCTCTCTTTGTACAGAGACACAGTGGCCCCACCAGATCCAAAATACTCCATCCTTTCCGCATTTCGATTTTTGCCTTGACTTTGGACAATCTAACAAGCATCCTTTTTTCTTGGCTTTATCGACTCTTTTTTGTAAAGTTCCAATTTTTCTTTGAGTTAAATTTTACTCTTTTTGAGCTATCTCCTCTTTCTGGTTGATGGGGTTTCTTGGATTCCTTTGGTGTTAGCTAGGAGCTGGAGCTAGTGTTGAAATGAGTGATATTTTGTTGGTTGTATTTTGAGTTGAGCATTTTAAAAGACTTGGTCTTAGGTAATTTCTTGAAATTCTCTTCATTGTCTTAATTCTGATGACAATCTTAGTGGATTTCTACTGTAAAGGTCCTGTTTTTATATGTTTTATCCTCTCCTTGTTGTATCTGTTTGTGTATATTTGCTGTATTGGGATGGTGGTGGTGTTTCATCTCTCTTCTCTTTCTATTTTTTAAGTGTCTTGTACTTGTCTCTGCGTTTTGTGACTGTTGATTTTGTCTTTGGATCTGTGCATTGTGATCTTTTTACCCTTTTCAATGATTTTGTTCTGAATTTTGGTTTCAAAGTGCTTGCATTTTCAATTCTTATCTTAAGACTATGATGTATGTTTTCAAGTTTTTGAGGTCAATTCAGGTGGGGTTTTCTGATGTTGTCTCCAACAAGTTCTTAATTACTCTAATTGGGTGTTTCAAGGGTACCACTGTGATTTTGTTTTTTTTTTCAAATTGTGCCTGCTTTTCTTTTTCAATATCTGCTGCTAAGGCTACACTGTTAAGTGCTTTCCCTGTTTATTGCTTGCTGAATTGTTGTGTGCTTCCACATTTCCTTCATTTACTTTGTAAATTGAGTTTTGGATGAGTTTACGGATCTTGCTATTCGGCTTTATGTTTTTTGAACTCACTTGTGACAAATGACTCCGATTGAATCTGAAACAACCACGAAATGCTATATTTAAACATGAAAAGTGATGAACAACTTTTCATTCGAAAACCAATTCCTCATGCCAATCAAGTATAGCCTTAATTATACTTCATTACAATTTCTTTGTCGCATGAGAATTGTCAGAAAGGAAAATAAAGGTTACCTTACTTTACATATGTGCAGATGATGCTCTTTATTAGTCAGGAGTGACTTCTGTTAAAATCTAAATCAAGTACTTGCTTCGTTAGCAAATTTTTGTTCCAAGAGAAAGAAAAGGGTCAGTTTTAAGGCGCTAACACTAGTTTGAAGCACATATATACATCTCCATCTGATAGTTTGAACTTAGCCGAATCTCTTGGATGCTCTATCAGAATTAGTATTTCATGCTTCCTTTATCATAGCCCAAATATGACTCTGTATCCATTTTGAAGTGGAGAACACAATGAAGAATTTTAGCATGCGTCCTTTAGTTTAATATGAGATTGCATATTCATGACAACAGTTGAACTTCTTCTCGATATAATGCTCCTTGTCACATGAAACTCATAACATGACAAATAAATCTTTTGGTGTTGAGTACAAGAAAATTGTTATAATAGTTTACTGACAATTGTTGGTCACTCTTATGAGTCCAAAAACATATCCTTAAGTTCTCAATATCTGTGATGCCAATTTATCTTCTATTTTTCCTTCAAATTCTGCTGTGAAACCTTTAATGAAACTGATAGATTCATGCAAATTTGTTTTGCTTGCAACACTGGAAATTCTGCTAGATTTTTTGGACGGCTTAACTTTGTTTATACCAGAGGAGAGAAGGGAAAGGGAGAAAATAAAAAGAGGAAAATGAGTGTAGTCGTCCATTTTTGTTTGATTTGGGAAGCAAATAGGAGAATGTTGAGAAGAAAATAAACTATCTCCTTTTGGAGTCTTGAAGGAGAGAAAAAATACATCAATTAGAAGACATCTTGAGAGTGGGAAGTTTTCATCTCTCTCCCTCGAAGTAGGGAAAGAAGCATGCGCGACCACTTTGCAAGCACTTCATTACATGCAGTTTTATTAGTACTTAAAAGTGGTTCCCAGCTTTTTATGTTATCGTTGAGCATAATGTGCACTATCGTGTTTTATTTGCATGTTACATTCTAAATTCTATAGCGTTTTGTGTTTCAGGGAGGGTAGAAAGATGCAGTGCACTGGATATTTCCCAGAATATTACGACCCAAGAGATCATAATGCAGCCTTGAGTGGTAATTCATGGTCAAAATCCCACAATGATATTACCTGGAACAGTAGCAGAGGCTTCAATATTTCATTGCCTCAATTCATGGTGAACCAGAACCAAGATTTAGTTCATCAAAAGGAAATATTGAGACAGATGATACTCAAGCATGAAGCAACGTTTAGATATCAGGTATACACCTGCGCTGTTTAGTGTCATTGAAACAGATTATAGTCATCTTCTACAAAAGTGTCTATATTTGACTGAATCTTCAGTTTGTTTTTTATGTAAGTGAATTATACTTATATATACCTATTCCTGTTCTCATGTTTTAAAATAAACCTTCTGAGATGTTACTAGATTTGGTGATTCTTCTTCCTAGATTCTTTCTCTCCATTTCATTTTTTTGGTTGACAAATCTAGTTATTCAGCGAGGATTCATATTGCCGACCCCAACTTACTTGGGATTGATGCATAGTTGTTGTTGTTGTTGACGAATCTAGTGTATGCCTGCTATATGTAAGTTTGCATTTAGTTTCTGATCAATTTTTGGTCTTTCTCAATGATAACCTTGAGAGAGTGCTTCATTACTTGGTGATTCACTAAATGCATCATGATTGAGCAGATATCTAAATGTGTGCTCTTCAGGTTAAGGAACTCCATCGCATATATGGAAGACAAAGGGAATTAATGGATGAGATTAAAAGGAGAAAACTAGTGGATGACCATTTACACTCGCAGTCCGAGTCAAATACATTTATGTCTCAGTTAAGGTCCGAAATTTTCGGAAAAACCTATTGGCCCATAGTAAACCTCACAAGCATCGAGCCATATGTACCAAGTAAAGAAATGTTTCAAGAGTCTTCTAATTCTACTGGTAAGACTGTGCAACAAGGCGGTGATTATTTTTCAGGACGAGATGTCTCAAAAGAACACAACTTATCATCATCAAAGAGCAATATATCAAGAAAGAGAATGTTGGATCTTGAAGTTCCAGCAGAAGAATACATTGACAATGAAGAAGGGGAGCCATTTGAAGTGGAAAATCCTGTTAAAAGGCCCAATATTATGATAGCAGAGCTTCAACCTCAATGTTATTCTAAAGTCAACTTTGGAGATTCATCAATTTCTCTCTCAAGTTGCAGGGGCACTTCTCTTTTGTTTGACCTAAATGAACCCGTACAGCCTGTTGAATCAGAGTGGCAGAATTCTGCATTTGAATGTGAAAACATTCACCAGCAAATCAGGGAAAATACATGTGAACACATCGCTGCTGTTAAAGACAATAAGGTCTCTAACTGCACTAGTTCAGGGAAAGGCATGGACTTAAATTTGACACCTCCTAACCATTTGTCTGAATACCAGTCTGCGTATACCTCCAACATTTCCCGTCTTAATTTCCCTGAAGGAAGAAATGTAGAGATTCATAAAAATTCTGAGGTTTTTGACATTAGCGTAGTTCCTGATTCTACACCTGAATCTAGAAAATGTACCAGGAATAATCACCTTATAGCTGCTAGAATTGATAGCAAGCTTTCAACAACTAATATTTGCATTGACTTAAACTCTTGCATCAAAGAAGAGTTTTTATCGTCTAGTCCAAGTAAAGCAACGACGCCTACTGCAGAAAGAGATCTAGAAGTGGAAGGTCCTGTTAGCCCCGAAAATAAGGAGTGTTCTCCACCTAGAGGAGATTCTCAGGACATTATAATTGGTACATCACTCCATTTGTCAAAAGGAGGCCATAGTGACCTCGTCGAGGAAATTGACAAGGTTGCAGCTGATATACTTATTTTTATTTCATCATCTGCCGTTGGGGAGTATTCGAAGACTGCCATCAGTGAACCATCCGAAGCTTCTAATAAATGTCTAGGTCTGCTTGCTGAAGTTGCTGCTGCTTTGGCAAGATTTCCAGAGAATGAGGTTGAACAACACATGGAAGTCCATTTTGAGCGCGATGTACCTCTTTCCGATAGGAATGACTGCAGTCGGACTATGAAGCTTAATCTGAGAGATTCAGTACCTGCAGTTGACTCTCTTTTGCATCAGGCAAATGAAAAAAATATTTCTCCTAAAGCAAGTACGTGGAGGAAAACTCCGAGTAGGACGAGTTCCAGAGCCAGGAGACGGTCCAATGATGGAGAGAAAACAGTGTGCTCACTCCTGCAGCATACATTGGATAATACGAATGGCATTACAGACAGATTTTTGAAAGGCTGGGGGCTGACAAAAAAGCGGCAAAGGGCTCGGAGAGCTCAGTCTTATATTTGGTCGTCTTTTTCTTTTTTAGCTGATGAGTAATTTAATGGAGATTATGGTGATGACACCACCTATATTATGGATTCATAAGTTAAGTTATAGACTTAGTAGTACAGAAAGTTAATTGCTAGGATTAACATTTTTGTCTTGGAAATGTTATGTACAGATATTTAGCTGAGCATTCATACAAGATACTTTCACTTATCCTATGGAAATGTTCACATTTTTCTTTGATTTAGGATTCTCATTTTTTGACTTGTAAGTCTTTTAGGTTTAATTTCTTTTGATTTAGTATAAACACCAAGTACAGGTGTAAGTGTTTTCCTTTTCCTTTACTTATGGGCAAATTTCTTCTTTAGGTTAAGAGTCCGTTTGGATCAACTGACTGTAAATAGCTATAAGCTTGAAGTGCTGAAACTGAATTTTTAAATAGTATTTATGTGTTTGGATAGACGTGCTTAAAGAATGATAAAGGCAGAAGAAGAACTTATGTTATATTGATTATAAGGTTGGCTTTATATAGCCAAGTGTAGTACATAAAAGTTGTGAATAATGTAACAACTTAGAGAGAATCTAGGATACAGAAAAACCTATGTGAATAACAATCCTAAACAAAAGGAATTCGATAAGCACCAAAAGAGATATTATAAACAGAATAACAAAAAGTCCTATACAGAAGGAGATAACTTGTTACTGCTGCTATTACGCCCCCGCAAGTTGGCATCGAGGTCTATGACGCCCAACTTGGAAAAATGTTTATTGAAAATTGCTTGTGGAAGAGGCTTTGCAACTTGATCCGCAACATGTAAATGGGTAACTTCAAGTTGTTTGTGCTCAACATGCTCACGGACAAAGTGGAAGTCGATAGCCACATGCTTCATGCGGCTATGGAAAACAAGATTGGCACAAATATAAGTGGTGCTGATATTGTCACAAAGAACTCTCGGAACTGCAGTTAAAGGAAACTGAAGCTCTTGAAGAAGATGGGTGAGCCAATTAGTCTCGGAAACAGCAACTGCAACTGCCTGATATTCAGCCTCTGTAGAAGAACGAGAAACTGAACGTTGCTTCTTCGAAGACCATGAAATAGGAGAACGACCAAGATAGATAGCATAACCAGTGGTGGAGGTGCGATCATGAGGATCTCCCGCCCAGTCTGAATCAGAGTAAGCAAGCAGTCTACTGTCACTCTCTTTGGCAATGTGTACAGCATAGGAAGTAGTGGAACGGAAATAGCGGAGAAGCCTCTTAAGAGCAACCCAATGTGACATAAGCGGTTGATGCATAGCCTGTGATAACTTGCCGACATCATAAGCTATATCGGGACGAGTGAAAGAAAGGTAAGGAAGCTTACCAATAATGCGTCGGTAAAAAGAACCATCAACTAGATGATCATCAGGTGAGGGGTCAAAAACAACAGTAGATGTCATGGGAATAGAAACACCTTTGCAATTATACATCGCAACCTCATGCAGTAGGTCCATAGTATACTTTTGTTGAGAGAGAAAGAGACCAGTAGAGGAATGAATTACCTCAACACCAAGAAAGTAATGAAGAGGTCCTAAATCCTTCAGTGAAAAACGTTTCGAGAGAGCCTCAATGATATAATGAACACCTCGTTGGTGATTACCAGTCACTAAAATATCATCAACATAGGCTAAAATGTACACAGTGAACCCATATTTATGCAAAATGAAGAGCGAGGAATCAAATCGGGATTTAAAAAAATCCAAAGTAAACAGACAGTTTTTAAGTTCAGTATACCAAGCACGAGGAGCCTACTTGAGGCCATAAATTGCCTTTTGAAGACAACATACATGGGTAGGATTCTTAGAACTTTCAAATCCCGGTGGCTGCCGCATATAGACTTCTTCATCAAGACTACCTTGCAAGAAGGCATTGTTAACATCCAGCTGATGAACAGGCCAATCAAGTTGAGTAGCTATAGTTAGGACAAGATGGACAGTAGCAGGATTGGCTATTGTACTGAAGGTGGAATGGTAATCAAGTCCAGGACGCTGAGTAAATCCCTTGGCAACCAAACGGGCCTTATACCTATCAACAGAACCGTCAGGTTTATACTTAATACGGAATAGCCACTTACAATCCACTACGTTTTTGGAAGAGTCACATGGAACCAAATCCCAAGTCTGGTTGCGAACAAGAGCATCAAATTTGGCTTGCATTGCTGAATTCCAATAAGGAATTAGCTTGGCTTGCTTATGGGTCGTGGGAATTTTTTAAAATGAAGCAGTGGTTGTGAGAAATTGACGAGGTTTAAGACTATTAGTCTGTGATCGAGTGATCATGGGTGCATTTTGGTGGTTGGCTGGTTTGATTGGGTTTGGGTTGGTGGGTCTGACTGAATAGGCTGAGAGGATTCTGGTCGAGGTGGGGAAGAAGCCATTTGCGGCTGATGTTGTGCCGAAGCGGATGTAGAGTGGGACGGACCTGGATTTTGGCTTGGAGTGGATGGTCTTTCTCGTCTTTAATATGTGATAAGTGGTTGTGAGGGCAAAACTTGAGGTGCCAAGATTAAAGGATGAGAAGTAGTTCTCTGCTGTTGTGGAGCAAGTGTGGAAGGTGGAGAAGTAGGAGTCGAGGTATGAGGAGAAGGAATATTACCTGATTGTTGAGAGACACCATCAGAAGAAGATGTGATAGCTTGTGGGCATTAAGGGACCGTGGGCAGTGTAGTCACCGGTGGTGGAAGCTAATAAGAGGAATTTAAAGTTAAATTATTATCCTCTTTGGTTGGTTGTTCAATAGAAATATTATCCCAAGCTACATTATCCTTACTTATGAAATATGAAAAATATTTTGAAAAGGAAAAGTGTCTTCTAGAAAAACTACATCCCTGGATACATATATTTTGGAATTAACTGGATCAAAACACTGATGGCTATAAATTTATTAGAAAATCCTAAATAAATACATGGTGTAGATCGAGGTTCTAGTTTATTACTGCAATAGGGTTTAAGCCATGAGTAACATAAGTATCCAAAAACTTTGATGGAATTATAACTAGGCACTGTTTGAAATAGGATTTCAAAAGGTGATTTATTTTGTAAATTTGGTGTAGTCATTGTTGACATCCAATTTTGTCCCTTCTTTATTCCAAACTATCTCCTTGAGCTTCTAATATCATCAATGATGTAAGAATATTAATTTTACTATTTTATCCCAAAATAAATATAATTAGCATCGTTATTTTTTTTATTTTTTTATTGTTTAACACTATTGTCGTTATTTTTACTACTACTACTACTACTACTACTACTACTACTACTACTACTACTACTACTACTACTACTACTACTACTACTGCTGCTGCTGCTGCTGCTACTGCTGCTGTTGCTGCTGCTGCTGCTGCTGCTGCTCCTGCTCCTGCTGCTGCTCCTGTTGCTGCTGCTATTTTTATTATTATTATTATTAATACTTTATATCTCAAATAATTCTATTCAAAGCTAATCAACCAATAATGTTTTCCTTTACAAATTCATAATTATTTAAACACTAGCAAATTATTCCACACACCCACTTTTCTTTCCCATTATTTCCTCTGCTAAAACCAGAGAAACATATGTAATCCTCACCATTAACGTCCAATTTCAAGTTTTTTCTTCTACAACCAGTCAAAATTGAAGTCAATTCTTCAAAGTTCATACACACATTTACCTTTAGCTTCAAATTTTTTCAATGAAGAAGAACAAACCTTTAAAGCACAGCCCTAAAAAAGCTAGAGAAGCTGATATACCTTCTTTCGATTTGGGTGTATTATCACCACATTCACCCAAAAAGCATGAAAAATCGGCAGATGCAATTGTAGATAAGAAGCATAGTCTTTCTCCGCGTCAAATCAGGATTGAAGCTAGAACTAAACAAAAATATGATTTCGATGCTAGAGAATCTTCAAGGCCAATCAAACAAGCGAAAAAGAAAGGAAAAGAGATAGTGTTCGGTGATGATTTTGTAGAAGATGTGCCTATCAGTAAACCTGGAAAGAAAGCGAAGGTGTCTCCAAGTTCAAAAACTCCCAAAAAGAAGAAAACTTCAAAAAAATTCCCTACTGTTAAATCTCCTAAAAATGTTCGAAAACGGTCATTGGTGAAAGTAAGAATTTAGTAATTTCTTCACTAATTATTTTGTTTGTTTTAGTTGTTAAAAATCTACATAATCTGTGTTTTTTCTGCTTCATAGATTATTTATCTTTATTTTGAAGATTAATTGTAGCTATATTGATATGTTTAAAATTGTAGATATTTTGTTGTTATATTGTATATAAATTGCAAATGTATCTATGTTTTTTAAGCACTGAATTAATGTGAGATTATTTTCTTTATTTTGAAGATTAATTGTAGCTTTATTGATCCGTTTAAAATTGTTGATATTTTGTATATTTTTATAGTTATTTTGTAGATAAATTGCAAACGTATCTATGTTTTTAAGCACTGTATTAATGTGAGATTATTTTATATTTTGTGCAGAATGAACATTTTTTTGCATCTCATAATGTTGATTATGGGGTGCTTAGATTCCAGACATTATGTGACCCTAGCATTCCTAGCCAACTTAAAGAGCTTTTGTCTCCAAATGATTTGAAGCTATTCGAGAAGACATACTTTGGTTATTTGCTGTCATTTCCCAATTTATCCATGCAAAATCAAGCTATTCATCTTCTTATGAAGTATGAATTGAATTCATCCGATGCTTCCTATTTTTCAGCTGAGTTAAAAGGTGAGAGGTTAAATTTGGATTGAGAGAGTATACATTAATAACTAGTCTTAGATGTCATACCGAGGTGACAGACTTTGGTTACACTACAAATTATGTCAGTAAGATAATGAACAGTTACTTTCCAAACAAGGTAAAAGTGGAGAAGACATACCTAAAATAGATTGTAACCAACAAAATCTGGGTAAATGATGAGGATGCAGTAAAGTTATGTATTCTATATCTCATAGAATTCTTCATTTGTCCTTCAGAGAAAGACCATATTGGGTTGGTAGATTATTTTAGGTTTTATTTGGTGGAATCCAGTCAGTACGAGACATACTCATGGGGTATTCAGTCTTACAGATAGTTGATTGAATCAGTTAGGCACATGCTAAATCTTTTTGTTCATTCTTATCTCATTTGAGGATTCCCACTAGCCATACAAGTATGGTTGTATTAGTGTTGCTCCTTCGTAAACACTGATATAGATACAAGGATTTCTAATTCAATCCCTCGCATACTTAACTGGTCGGCTAGTAAGGGTCAGATTTGGTTAGCTTCAATTGAAGACAGAATGATCAAGTCGGAATAGATGAAGGTAAATGGTTTTTATTTATGATTATACAATTTACCTACAAAATATCTACAATTTGTCTACATACTCTGCCTTAATCAAACTAATTTGTTTTTTTCTTCTCATTCAGTTCACCAATATAAATGAATCACCTGAAGAGCTTTCAATAATGTCTTTGCTTGATAAAGTTGAGTGCATAATTGTAACGACCCGCCGGTCATTTTGAGCTCTAGCGCGTCGTTCAGCAGTTGGAAGTCATGAACAACTTCATTTCAGGTATATTAACTTGTACGTATGGTCAGAGTTGAATTTCGGGAAATTCGGAGTCAAATTGGAAAGAAACTTTTCATTGCGACAACCTTAAGTTGAAGAAAATGGCTAAGATTGGAATTTTGAGTAAACGACCTCGGAATTGGGATCTAAAAGTTCCAGCATATTTGTATGATGATTTCGGACTTGGGCGTATGTCCGGATTTGGTTTTGGATAACCCGTGAGCATTTCGGCGTATATTGTGAAAGTTAGTATTTTAGAAGAATTGCATAAATTTGGGTTGGAAGGCATTTCAGTGTTATAGATGTCCGTTTGGGATTCTGAGTCTGGGAATAGCTCCGTATGGTAATTATGGAGTTGGGAGCGTGATCGGAAGTGAATTCGGATGTCCGGAGGTCATTTTGAAGTCATTTGACTAAATATAGAAATTTGAAGGCTTTTGAGAAAATTCGACCGAAAGTGAAAATTTTGATATCGGGGTCAAAATGCGGTTTCGAAAGATGGGGAAAGTCCGTAATGTCGAATGTGATTTGTGTACAAAATTTGAAGTCATTCGGACTAGTTTTGACGTGTTTCGTCATCGGATGTGAAAGTTAGAAGTTTCAAAGTTCATAGACTTGAATCCGAGGTGAATTTAGTATTTTTGCGTTGTTTTTGGTGATTCGAAGGAACAACTAAATTTGTGTCATATTATGGGACTTGTTAGTATACTTTGTTGGGATCCCATGAGGCTCGGATAAGTTTTGGAAGAGTTTTTGGAAGATTTTTACCGTTTTGAGCATAAGCATGTAATGATCTAGAGGTTCATTTTTAGTTCTAGAGATCCAAATTTGATTTTGAGACTTCCAGAATTTAAATCATGAATTATAGGACTGATCTGGAAATTTTGGTTTAATTTCATCAAGTCGCGATTGGGTTTTTGACGTGAAATGTGAGTTAATTGTTTAACGAGCGAAATGGGTATTGAACTGGGCAAACGAGCTCCGAATTGAGTTTCGATTTGAAGGGTTGTGTTTGTATTATTATTTGTGACTTATAGGAACAAAAATCGTCTAATTCTAAGTTCTTATGATGGAGTTAGAGCCATTTTAGTGAAAAATGGCTATGCTGTAAATTTCTTAAAAGCTGCTGTATTTTCTGCAGCAGTGAACAGTAACCGCGCGTGAACAGTAACCGCGCGGGTGAACAGTGAACAGTGACCTCACGCGCATGAATAGTGCCCCGTGAACAGTACCGAAAATTTCTGGACAGATTTAATGTCCAGCAGTCCGAGTTTGGTAATTTTTTTTGACTTCCAAGCTCGGATTTTGGGCGATTTTTAGCAAGAAATCTTGGAAAATCTTGAGGTAAGTCACTTGTGATTATTTCTACTTCATAATATTGAATTATCATCGAATAATCCGACTAGATTACATGTTTTTGAGGAGTAAATTGAAGATTTAGGCCTAGGGATTTGAAAATAAGATTTTAAGATTTGAGGGGTCATTTGAACTCCGATTTTGGTAAATTTTATATGTACGAACTCGTGGTGTGACGAGGAATCCGGTGATATGACTTTCGTAATTTTTTGAGAAGTGGACCCGGGGCTCGGGTTTTGCGAATTTCGTGAATTTCAATATATTTCGAGTCTTTTCGATTGGGTTATATTCCCTTAGCCTATTGTAATGTATTCGTTGGAGTTTTGACCAGATTCGACGCGCAAAGAGGTAAATTCGAGAGGCAAGGGCATAGCAGAGTAGACATTGGACCGTCTTGAAGTGAGTAATTATTTTAAATGATGCACTGAGGGTTTGAAACCCCACATTGCACAACATACTGCTATGTTGAGATGAGACACGCGTTGTATGACGAGCGCGAGGTCATTTACTATTGGGGATTGTCACTTGGTCCATCTCAGTTGATATTTTTACCGCGTAATTGATAAAAATTTATTGTTTTTCACTATGATTGGGCTTATTGCCATATTTGGGCTTCGTGCCAATTATCGTAAATCTTTTGTGAATTTACATCACTATTTTCCTCACGAATTGAAATATTATTTGAACTCAGTCCAATTGAATTATATTATTTTGTGAACTCAGCTACATTTATACTCAACTCGAGATTTAATGATATTTATAATGTTGTTGAGCTGAGCACTATTGTTTTACTGATGCCCAAGAGGCTTATGATTATTTTCTGGACTGATTGAGGCCGAGGGCCATACGTGAGGATATGTTGAGTGATGTGAGGAGGCTTTCAGGCCTCGAGTGTTATATGAGGAGGCTTTCAGGCCTCGTGTGTTATGTGTGAAGGCTTTCAGGCCTATTGATATTGCGTTTGGGCTGTAGGAGCCCCTCCGGAGTCTGTACACACCCCCAGTGAGCGCAGGGTACCCAGGTGAGTTGGGAGTGGGCCCGAGAGGCCGTTGCTTGTGTGTGGTGAGTTGGGAGTGAGCCCGAGGGGCTGATGTTGTGTGTTGGTGAGTTGGGAGTGAGCCCGAGGGGCTGATACTATACTTAGATTTACATATTGAGCCCGAGGGGCAAGCTTTTGATTTATCCTTACTGTGGAAATTATTTGTCTTTATTGTTTTAAAAGAAGAATTATCTGATACTCACTATTTTACTGTATAACTTATTTTACTGCTTGGGATAGCGCTATATTGTGCCGTTATGAGATTTCATGTTTTCAATCGTTATTTATTTTTATTATCACTGGGTCAGAGTACTCACATTACTCCCTTCACCATGTGTGCAGATACAGGCAGAGCTGAGTTCGCTCCTGAGCGCTGATTCTTTCCAGACCAGGCGGTGACTAGGAGTAACGAGGTAGCTGTTGACGTCTGTAGCCCCGTTTTCTCCCTTATCTTTGTTATTTATGATAATTCCAGACTTTGTAAAATATTAGTAAACTCTGTAGTAGCTCATGACTTGTGACACCCCGATTTTGGGCTGAGTTGGGAGGGTTTTCCTTGTTCTATCACGTTTATTTCGCATTTAAGATTATATTTCCCATGATTTAGACTTATTCCTGCTAAGTAATTATAAAGAGATGTACTGTTTTGTTGATTGGCTGGCCTTGTCCTCACGAGAGGCGCCATCACGACTGGGTTGGGATTTTGGGTCGTGACAAGTTGGTATCAGAGCCTAGGTTACTAGGTCTTGCGAGTCATGAACTGGTTTAGTAGAGTCTCGTGGATCGGTACGGGGACGTCTGTATTTATCCTCGAGAGGCTGCAGAACCTTTAAGAAAACTTCACATTCTTGAATTCTTATCGTGCGTCCTTGATTCATCTTAAAAAGAAACTTTTGAAATTCCTTCCACGCATTCGTACGCGCACATGAGCACTCAGTATCAGATGTGCCTTGATGGCTTGTGATTCCCTTATTTAGGGGCGAGATGT
Organism: Nicotiana sylvestris; assembly: GCF_000393655.2. NCBI lineage: Eukaryota > Viridiplantae > Streptophyta > Magnoliopsida > Solanales > Solanaceae > Nicotiana > Nicotiana sylvestris. The sequence continues at coordinate 194,998,308 of NC_091062.1, forward strand.
GATCTCTATGAGTTGATGTTGGGCCAGTCTGAAGGACTTGAGGCCGGATCTTTTCCTACGGCTTGAGCACCGAGGTGCTAATTGTGTGAGCAAGTGTTTTGAACTTATATGTCCGGTATTGCCCCTATTAGTGGGAATGACGACTGGGTAGCAATGTTATGGGTATGTTAGTACTGCGAAATGTTTCTATATGACTTGGAAGTGTCGAGGAAGATTTGCTGGATGATAGATGAACTATTAAGTGTATGATTTCCATTGTGATTAGAGGTGTAGCTCCGAGTTATGGGCGTGAAGAATCTTTTCAAGTCTCCTGTTTGGAGTGAAGTAAATTTCATGTTACAGTATAAGTTTAGACCCAGGAAGACTAAGTGATTGTGTAATGTGTATGATGGTGGAAGGTATACAAAAATGTTAATTGAAAGCAAAGTAGGTGTGTTCCTTATACTATTGAGTAGAGAGTTTCTTTTCTACTAACAGGGTGTATGTGTTGAGATTTGAATTTGACTCTAATTGAGAAATTTGAGTTGATTGTCACGAGAATGAAGGTGATCTTAGTAGTGGAATTGAGGTATTTTACGGTCTATGTTACCTAAGCTTGTGAAGAATTTTTGTTGAACTAGCTGTAGTAATATGGCAATATTTCTGAGTTTGATGACCCGCGTGGCCTGGTTGAATTAGAGCAATTTAGTTCTGATAGCTTGATTAGGAGAAAATGGATTTCCAAGTGTTCTTGATGGTTTCTACCATGGTTTAAAATAGATACTTTCTATAGGTATGGGGAACGTGTTGTGTATTGTGAGTTCCTGTATATTTCTTCATTATTGATGGGGTACGAAGGTTTTGGAGCGAGGTTCTGTTTAATGTGGGGTTTCCTACTGGTACTTGGTTGGTTTAAGTGATTATGGTGATCGAGAATGGTGTTGCGAGTATACGAGTTGTGTAGTATGTTATGCGATTATATCTAGGGTTATTGTTATGGCTTGACACAGTTTGTTCGGACTTAGATTCGGGTCTTGAAAAGAATTCTGGATGTTAGAAATTGGGCTCCAAGGATTTGGGGTAAGGTTAAAGTAATGTTTATTATTCACTACAATGGGTTTAATGTGTTTCAGAATAATTGGTTCCAACTTTTTTATGAATTATATGCCCTATCGGTATGAGGGTTCGTTATGTGCTATGAAAAAAAAAATATTTACGAAATTTATTGAGAAGAAGAAATAAAGGAAATTGAAAACTGCAGTTGGCACAATGTGAAATATTTAAACCGGGCTGCAAGCCGCGGTGGAGGTTATGTAAGGACGAGGTCCTTGTGGTAAATAATTATGAGTTTAAAGTTTTCCTTTGTAAAGTTTAATTCGTACGATAATATTAAAAGGGAGTCATGCCAGTTAGGTTGAATTGATAATTCTTGTATATTTTATGTTCATATTCAGCCATTTTCGTACTGTAAACATTGAGTTTTAGCTTATGAGATGAGTTCCCAGGTGGCGTTAAATGTGACTCATTAATCCGAGTAAGTAATAATGAGGTCTTCATGCCTCACATTCTGTTGTCAGTATTGTGAAAATTTGAAATGAGGTGGTGGTTAATATGAGATTTATTGATAATGATGGAATTATTTATGAACAACTATTAAGACCAGAAATGTGGTTATGATCATACAAATGATGCGTTTCATGTCAAAATATCATTGTGATAATGTCGAGCTTGTAATGCGGAGATTAGTGTTATTGATATACTTGTGGTACTTGTTGGGTTGTGGACATGCTGTTAGGAGTTGTTTTGGTGTTACTCTGACAGGTGGATAGGCCCAATTACAAGGGAGACTCTGCCGAAATATTTGAAAAATCTGGGAGTTAGTCAAATTTTGGGGACTTAAGAAAGTTGAAATGTTGGAAGAATATCTAAGATCTATATGAAGTCGTTCGGTTCATTTGGTTTTGGATTGTGGGGTGTTGTCCCGGCTATGGTGGTAGTTCTTTCATGTTATGAGAAGAAATGACTTATTACGGGTCCAGGAAAGGCTATTAGCCTAGTTTAGTGCGAGCAGAATCAACCTGAAGTGGGTGAATGGATTTAAATAAGATTATGGGCTTCATGTGAGTCAGATGTGTTCATTTTAGTATAGCGCTCCTCAAGGAGGGGTGTTGGAATATCATATGTTGTTCCGTGTTCGTCAACTCATGTAATATTGTGATTGTGCCATGTGTGCTATGAAACGGCTTGATAAATTCCTATTCTTTGGGGAAAAGTCCATATTAGTTGTGTGAGTTGAGCAGTCCATTCCTGAATCATTTCCTTATGTATCTTGTTCGCATTATGGCCTATTGGCGCATTTTTGCATCATGTGAAACCGTTGGTCATTGTCTGTGGTGATTGGTTGTCTGAGCAGCTCGTACTAGGTGAGGCGAGACTATTGGTATCGGGGACCATTGCAGTGGGATTATGTGAGGTATATTACAGGGCAGTTATCAGTATTTGGGTAGTAATGAGGTGATGATTTTAGTCAAAAAGGAGAGAATTAATGTTTGGTTAACTCCGCAATGGGTTAGAAATTTCTGCACATCTTCTTCGTTGTGGTTGTATCGTCAGCATTATAACAGAATGTATAGGTATATCATCATATGCATTGGGAGCATCAGTGTCGTGGAATTTTGGCTATTAAGGTTCATGGAGTGTCATTGTGGTTAGATGGTGAATTATGCAATGCATGGTGCTAATTCAACAGAGGTACGCAGTCGTATTCTGGTACCTCATGTGGTAATTGATACAGTGTTTATATACAGGGAACAGGTATGGCAGAGAATTTCAGGTGTTGGAATTGGGTTCTGAGCTTATTGTATGGATAAAAGAGGATATCTGCAGATTTGATCAAACTAATATGTCCATATGAGTTGTGGTAGCACGGGCAGGTGCACGAGGTGTTAAATAGTGATTTCAGATAACTTAAGAGCAGTTCTTGGAACGTTCGAGGACGAACGTCTATTTAAGTGGGGGAGAATGTAACGACCCGGCCGGTCGTTTTGAGCTCTAGCGCGTCGTTCAGCAGTTGAAAGTCATGAACAGCTTCATTTCAGGTATATTGACTTATACGTATGGTCAGAGTTCAATTTCGGGAAATTCGGAGTCGAATTGGAAAGAAAATTTTCATTGCGGCAACCTTAAGTTGAAGAAAATGGCTAAGATTGGAATTTTGAGTAAATGACCTCCGAATTGGGATCTGAAAGTTCCAGCATGTTCGTATGATGATTTCGGACTTGGGCGTATGTCCGGATTTGGTTTTGGATAACCCGTGAGCATTTCGGCGTATATTGTGAAAGTTAGTATTTTAGAAGAATTGCATAAATTTGGGTTGGAAGGCATTTCAGTGTTATAGATGTCCGTTTGGGATTCCGAGTTTGGGAATAGCTCCATATGGAGATTCTAGAGTTGGGAGCGCGATCGGAAGTGAATTCGAATGTCCGGAGGTCATTTTGAAGTCATTTGGCTAAATATAGAAATTTGAAGGCTTTTGAGAAAATTCGACCGGAAGTGGAAATTTTGATATGGGGGTCAAAATGCGGTTCCGAAAGATGGGGCAAGTCCGTAATGTCGAATGTGATTTGTGTACAAAATTTGAAGTCATTCGGACTAGTTTTGACGTATTTCGGCATCGGATGTGAAAGTTAGAAGTTACAAAGTTCATAGGCTTGAATCCGAGGTGAATTTAGTATTTTTGCATTATTTTTGGTGATTCGAAGGAACAACTAAATTTGTGCCATATTATGGGACTTGTTAGTATACTTTGTTGGGATCCCATGAGGCTCGGATAAGTTTTGGAAGATTTTTACCGTTTTGACCATAAGCATGTAATGATCTAAGGGTTCATTTTTAGTTCTAGAGATCCAAATTTGATTTCGAGACTTCCTGAATTTAAATCATGAATTGTAGGACTGATCTGGAAATTTTGGTTTAATTTCATCAAGTCGCAATTGGGTTTTTGACGTGAAATGTGAGTTAATTGTTTAACGAGCAAAATGGGTATTGAACTGGGCAAACGAGCTTCGAATTGAGTTTCGATTGAAGGATTGTGTTTGTATTATTATTTGTGACTCACAGGAATAATAATCGTCTAATTCCGAGTTCGTATGATGGAGTTAGAGCCATTTTAGTGAAAAATGGCTGTGCTGCAAATTTCTTAAAAGCTGTTGTATTTTCTGCAGCAGTGAACAGTAACCGCGCGGGTGAACAGTGACCTCACTCACATGAACAGTGCCCCCGTGAACAATACCGAAAATTTCTGGACAGATTTAATGTCCAGCAGTCCGAGTTTGGTAATTTTTTTTGACTTCCAAGCTCGGATTTTGGGCGATTTTTAGAAAGAAATCTTGGGAAATCTTGAGGTAAGTCACTTGTGATTATTTCTACTTCATAATATTGAATTATCATCGAATAATCCGACTAGATTACATGTTTTTGAGGAGTAAATTGAAGATTTAGGCCTAGAGATTTGAAAATAAGATTTGAAGATTTGAGGGGTCATTTGAACTCCGATTTTGGTAAATTTTATATGTACTGACTCGTGGCGAGACGAGAAATCCGGTGATGTGACTTTCGTAATTTTTCGAGAAGTGGGCCCGGGGCTCAGGTTTTGCGAATTTCGTGAAGTTTGATATTTTTCGAGTCTTTTCGATTGGGTTATATTCCCTTAGCCTATTGTAATGTATTCGTTGTGATTTTGACCAGATTCGACGCGTGAAATGGTAAATTCGAGAGGCAAGGGCATAGCGGAGTAGACATTGGACCGTCTTGAGGTGAGTAATGATTTTAAATGATGCACTGAGGGTTTGAAACCCCGGATTGCACAACATACTGCTATGTTGAGATGAGACACGCGTTGTATGACGAGCGCGGGGTCATTTACTATTGGGGATTGTGACTTGGTCCATCCCAGTTGATATTTTTACCGCGTAATTGATAAAGATTTATTGTTTTTCACTATGATTGGGCTTATTGCCATATTTGGGCTTCGTGCCAATTATCTGAAATCTTTTGTGAATTTACATCACTATTTTCCTCACGAATTGAAATATTATTTGAACTCAGTCCAATTGAATTATATTATTTTGTGAACTCAGCTACATTTATACTCAACTCGAGATTTAATGATATTTATAATGTTGTTGAGCTGAGCACTATTGTTTTACTGATGCCCAAGAGGCTTATGATTATTTTCTGGACTGATTGAGGCCGAGGGCCATACGTGAGGATATGTTGAGTGATGTGAGGAGGCTTTCAGGCCTCGAGTGTTATATGAGGAGGCTTTCAGGCCTCGTGTGTGATGTGTGAAGGCTTTCAGGCCTATTGATATTGCGCTTGGGCTGTAGGAGCCCCTCCGGAGTCTGTACACACCCCCAGTGAGCGCAGGGTACCCAGGTGAGTTGGGAGTGGGCCCGAGAGGCCGTTGCTTGTGTGTGGTGAGTTGGGAGTGAGCCCGAGGGGCTGATGTTGTGTGCTGGTGAGTTGGGAGTGAGCCCGAGGGGCTGATACTATACTGAGATTTACATATTGAGCCCGAGGGGCAAGCTTTTGATTTATCCTTACTGTGGAAATTATTTGTCTTTACTGTTTTAAAAGAAGAATTATCTGATACTCACTATTTTACTGTATAACTGATTTTACTGCTTGGGATAGCGCTATATTGTGCCGTTATGAGATTTCATGTTTTCAGTCGTTATTTATTTTTATTACTCACTGGGTCGGAGTACTCACATTACTCCCTGCACCATGTGTGCAGATACAGGCAGAGCTGAGTTCGCTCCTGAGCGCTGATTCTTTCCAGACCAGGCGGTGACTAGGAGTAACGAGGTAGCTGTTGACGTCCGCAACCCCGTTTTCTCCCTTATCTTTGTTATTTATGATAAGTCCAGACTTTGTAAAATATTAGTAAACTATGTGGTAGCTCATGACTTATGACACCTCGATTTCGGGTTGAGTTGGGAGGGTTTTCCTTGTTCTATCACGTTTATTTCGCATTTAAGATTATATTGCCCATGATTTAGACTTATTCCTGCTAAGTAATTATAAAGAGATGTACTGTTTTGTTGATTGGCTGGACTTGTCCTCACGAGAGGCGCCATCACGACCGGGTTGGGATTTTGGGTCGTGACAATAATTGAAGAGGTTGAACATATCTGAGGATCCCAAAGTTGATGCTCCTCCATTGGAACCCAAATAATCAATTGGAAAAGAGGACAAGAAGTCTATTCTTTATAAAATAAGAAAGTTAAAAAGAGGTCTTGAGAAGGTAACATGTATTCCTAAATAGCATTATGACGTATACATAGTGCATCTATTCTTTAATGTATGTTAACACATATTCTGAAGTTAACTGTGTATTTTTTTATAGGTAGGTCGATGAAAAGCTTGCAGATTTTAGGAAAGATGTCTTTGAAGAACTAGGTAGCCTTCGATTACTAATAAATGAGTCAGTCAAAACTGTTTTGCATGTGATAAACAGTCGAAATGATCAAGTTGATGCAAAGGTAACATTTGAATTTTATTCATATTAACAAAACTATTTATGTCACCTCTAAAATATATATCCTAACTAATATAAAACTTTCAGTTTGCTGGGAGTTCAACCAAAATACTGACCAACCAAAAGATAAGAACAATCACCAATTTCAGTTCACTAGTGGAGAACTAATGCAGGCCAGCACCAGCAAAACAGATATCTACAAAATAACTCCACTTTATCTACAATTATCTACAAAATATCTAAAAAATATCTACAAGTTATCTACAAACTATCTTCAATTTGTCTACATTATATATAAATATATACAAATAAATACAGCATATTGGCACAGCTCTACAGATTTATGTAGATCTTATAACACACCTACATATCTTCTTAAACTGTCAAGCCACTACTATCCAGTATGATTTAGCATTTTTAATGAAAAAAACAGAACATGTTGAAGGTGCACTTGGTGAAGAAAATCTTCCAGCACGTGTTGATTTATATACACATTTTGAAGATGCAGTTGATGAAGAGAATGCAGGTATGAAATTATATTCAGAGATATTTGCTTTATGTTTCAATATTTTTACCATTCTATTAAGCTAGATGTACATGGTGTTACAGAGAGAGAAGATATGCATGCACAATCTCCAATTCATGGAGTGACAGTAGCAGCTCAAAGAGAACAACAGAATGAGGAAGATGGCAATGTAGGTAAAGAGGCAGAGTATGTGAATGTAGGTGATTCAGAAGAATCCGGACGTGAGAAGAAGGGGGTTACACTTGATGATTTCGAGCTGCCTGATAACTTCTCCCAGTTGGTTAAGTTCGACAAGCCTATACAAGATGAAACAACACCCGTGCATCAAGGTAGAATAAGGAAGCCGGGAAAGCATGCTCGATCACCATTTCTCCCTTTATACAGTTCTGGTGGCAGCACCTCGGTTGGACCTCAAATTTTTCACCTCAAGCACTTATTTACTAGTGTTATTGGCCAAAATGTAGATCCTGAGTTGTTGGATCAATTCAACAAGTGGTTATACCACGGTACAGACACTGGTTCAAAGAGGTTAGTTTTCCCAATTTGACACTTTTATTTCAGTATTCATCTTTTACATATCCACTTCATTCAACAATTTTATTTTAATTTTTATTTGTTTATATAGGAGGAAGATTTTGTATTCTATAAAGGACAACCAAATTAAGCCATGGTTAAATCTTGGAGTGGAAAAGGTTGAAAAGAAGGAGTGGTTCTTTTCCCTGGAACACCCCGGACAAGTCCTCAATGACTCGGTAAGATTCAATGTATTTGATTTGTAGATAATTTGTATTATAATTGTAGATGCTTTGTTTTCTGTTTGTAATGTAATTGTAGTTATTTTGCAGTTTGTGTAGATTATTTGAAGATAACTTGTAGTATAAATGCAATGCGTTGTTGTTGCAGCACATTGATGTTATAATGTATTACTTGAGGAAAAGAGGCAAGTATGAGCCCCACAACAAGACCAGGTTTACTACAACAAATTGTTTGTTCAAGACTAGGATTGAACAAATTTATGAAAAGTTCCAAAATTCTCCTCAAGAAAAGAAGTTTTCTGTTGTCAAACCTCAGGACGTTGTAGCAGAATATATATTGGGGTATATACTACTCGCAAATATTGCATGGGATGAAGTTAATTATGTCATCATGCCCGTCAATATTGTAGAAAAATTCCACTGGGTGTTGGTTGTTTTTGACATAGCAGACAGGCAACTTTATGCGTATGATTCCATGGTCTCTTCACGCAATCACCCTATTGTTGAATCTTGTGTCAACAAATTTTCTGTTATTATCCCTTTGTATTTGTCATGCACTGGTTTTTATGGGAAGCGTAAAGACATCAACTTCAAGAATACAAAGGCATACATTGAGAAAGTTGTACGACCCTCTTAACATTCAATGGATCGTCGGAGAGATACCACAGTGAAAAGAAGGATCACTGTAACAAAAATCTTCTTTCTATACATTTAACCCTTTTTTTTCTAATTGTTTGGTAAATATTGACATTTTTTTTATCTTTGCAGCGATTGTGATGTATTTGTTGCTGCCTTTGCAGAGTATGTTAGTCTTGGAGAGTTATCAATTCCGGCAGAAGACCTTTTTGATATTGACCAACATCGTAGACGCTACGGAGCGCTACTTTGGGACTATACTAGAAAGAAGTAGGAGCATGGGGCAATTAGTGAAAGTGAGGTGACAGGCAAATTGGCAAGGAGAAAAGGTGCACCAGCTTTGAATGAGAAAACACGAGTCCAGAGGAAGAAGAAGAAGAAGAAGTAGTTGTAATGTTTTATATGGAACTTGTAGTACAATTGTTTAGTTGATGCCAGTTTAGAAGAAAGATGGTAGATAAGTTTTTGAACAATATTGTTGTATTTTAATTGTAGCAGACTTACGTTACAATTATAGTAGCCTTTGTTTTTTTTTCTTATCCAGTATAGTAGTTCAAATGAAAATATTCTGTTCGTTTTATATTCACTTGTTGAATGTTTACAGTACTTGATCTTCATTATTTTAGCATATAAATCCTTTCCAACTGAATTTTTATATAGTTATTCTGTCAACGCAAAAATATGTAGTTATTTTGTTGTTTTTCTGTAGATAAAGTGTAAAAATGGTAACTAAACATTTTGTTGCTTTTACATTCAATTTGTTGAATGTAAATAGCACATTATCTACATTATTTTTAGCATATAACTTCTTTCTAGCTGAATTATAATCTAGTTATTATGTCAGCTCCAGCTGTTGTAGTTTTTTTGTAGATAATTTGTAGAAAATATTTAACAATGTATTTTGTTGCTTTTATATTCATTTGTTGAATGTAAACATTACTTGATCTACAATATTTTAGTATATAACTCCTTTCCTAATGATTTATAATGTAGTTGTTCTGTCAATTCCAGTTAATTTAATTTTTTTGTAGTTGTATTGTAGATAAATTGCAAAAAATATTAACAACTATGTAAAGGAATCTAGAGATAGTAAAAAAGTGGTAGATTATATATATAGAAACCATTCATAAACAAATCACTCTATGAAAGTATTATCTCAATACATAAAAATTCTAACTAACTACATTATGATCTTAAAAAACCTCAACAATTACACATCAAATTCTGTTATCCTAAACTCACCAACAATTTTTATGAAATATTCCGTTAACTACATAAAATTTTATTTCTTTTTGGGTGCATTCTTGCAAGATCTTTTGTTATGCCTTTCTCCTCCGCAATTGCCACATGAAACCTTGTACTTCTTTGAATTTATTTCATCATATGTTTTGTATCTTTTTTTTTGAGGTCTTCCTGGCTGCCTTTTCCCTCCTGTAGGTGGATTTACTACTTCTTCAAATATATGTTGTGGCATATTTCATTTGCTTTCATCAGGCAGGGGATTTACTGGTATTTCATAAGTACGCAAGAGGTTCTTCCTTGTGTAATAAGGAGAACAATATTGTTCAAAAGACTCATCCATGTGTCTTAAAACAACCAAAGCATGTGGACAAGGAAGTTAATCGAGCTGGAATTGCCCACAACTACATCTCTTGTTTTCAAGACAAACAATATAGCGTCTCACACCATCTAGTATTGTATGGATGTAGTCTGTTGCAGCCCTCACCTACAATTACATTACAAATAAAAAAACAATTCATATACGGTTAAATATAAAATATCTACAAATTATCTACATTGTCCTGTATAAATTAGTTTGATGCAATAAATGATCAGATCTTACTCTAAGCTTGTACGACAATGTTCTGTTGTCATCCAACTCTTTGTTGAATTTAAACCCAAGGTATGTAAATGTACCCTTTGCTTTCAATAACTTTTCCTTCGTCCAACGTTCAAGAAGAGTCCTCATATACTCTAATAGTTCTACTATTGGTAGCTCTCTTGCATATTTTGTTACAACATTCAACAACTCTGTAATGTTTGATGTCATAGTCCAAGTTCTGTTCACCGTAGTATGTACTCGAGACCATCTATGGTAGCCAATATCGTATAAGTATGCTTTAACATGCGGGTCAATCTCTTCAATCTTTGACATCCTTTCATTAAATTCATCAAGCGTGTATGATCGTGCCGTGGCAAAGTACAATTCGCTTAACTTTAGATGACCCTTCTTGAACTTTGCCAATATATTTGTCCAAATATGTCACATGCAAGAATAATGTGGCATGCCGGGATAAATAATAGATGTTTCCTTTATTCCGATTCGAAACAACACACATATTTGGTATTTCACCATATGCATGTTTGAATTGCTCAAAAAATCACTTCCATGATGCGTCATTTTCTGAATCAACAACAACATATGTCAATGGTAATATGGTACCTACATTATGTGGCAAATAGCAATTAATTGGCTATAGGAAAAATGCAGAGGAAGACATATACATACAAACTACAACTTTTCAATAATATATCTACAATAAATCTACAAGTACTACAAAAAACAGACAAGCTACAATATTTCTACAAGATTTCTATAATAAAACTACAATACCTGCTACATCAATTGTACTAGTTGTTAGCATTATTCCCCTGTATGCCGACTTTAAGAAGGTCCCATCAACTACTACAACTGACCTACAATATTCCCAACCACTGATTGACGTACAAATCGCAACAAATGCATATAAGAAGCATTCATCTGCGGTCTTCTTCAATTTAACTACAGATCCCAGATAAGTCTTCTTAAGAATATAAAAATAACTTGGTAATTTGCTGTAGGAGTCAGCAGGATGACCTCTCAAAAACTATAAAGCCTTTTCCTTTGCTCTCCAAGCTTGCATGTAGGTTAGATTCACGTCGTGTTCAGACAACATGTCAGTTTGTATGTCTTTTGGTATGTAAATTGTCTTAGGATCAGAATATTTTGGAATAACCATGCTACCAACTACCATGGCAGTAGGTTTACGTTGTATGAATGTATTGTCCATTAAAGAGTATGTGTGATGGCTGTTGAAATTTCTGACCTTGAACATTGCAGAATCATTTATGCTAGTTGCCTTGAAGTACCATGTACAGTTTTCACCAACACATAACAGCCAGTAACTACAAAATAAATAAAAGTTAAACATTGGTTTAAAATGTAGATTTTAAAAAAAAGACTGTTTTAGCTTAAACGATCACATTATACATTTTATATACAACATAACTACAATTCATCTACAATACTGATAAACATTATCGCAAGAAAAAACTGAAGAAGTAAAAAATTACAAATAAACTACAAAATTAAAAAAATAATGATCTTTGACCATTCATATGTTCATAACTTCTAGCACTAGATCTTTTAACCCTGAATTGGAACTAGTGCATGACAGAATAGTGCTTCATTGCAGTTGCAATTGTTTGCTTGTCCTGGTTTAGTTGTCCTACTTCAATAAAACTTGGTGTACTATCTGTTATTATTATACTTTCATATTCCTCTATAATGGGAGATGTTGGAATATCAAGTAACTTTAGTGTTCCAAACGAACCTGCATGAAGATAAAGATAAATACTGCTATGAACAGTTTGTAGATAATTTGTGGAAACATTGAAATTCTGTATTTCATATTAATTTTTCAAATGATATGTAGTTTTATTGTAGAATAAATGTAGAAATTTGGTAGATATTGTGAAAATACATACTAATATATATATTTACTCTGACATGTAGTTTATTTATAGATAAAATATAGATAAAGTGTAGGACATTGATATACAACCAGAATTTGATAGAAAATATAACAGCACAAACCTGCAACTGTGTTCTCATTGGTGATACTCAATTTCATATTGAAATCGCGAAAGTTATACATAACAAATATGATCCTAAGTTTTTGTTTTCCTTTTTCGTCTCCATGTATACACGAACACCCATATCGTTCCTAATTCCATTGGAGGACAATGCTCGTTGACAATGTATTTGATTTCTATAATTTTTTCGGATGTATCGATCATTAATTGTTGTGCTATTGTAGAAATCAATAGACTATAACTCGCATCATCATCGACTACAATGTTATCGACCTGAAATTCTCTAAATCTCCCATAGCTATCCCAATTCCCATTCAGTTGTAGCATAGTTGGGATTTTGGACATAATTGTGTTTGTTGCAGAAGAATTGTAGAAATTTAGTCGTTTTTGATTTGTGAAATCAGAAAACATATTGAAACACAGTCTATCGCAAAAACAGAGTCGCTAAATTTTGAATCGAAACATCCGATAATTATTAATGCGTGATTTGCGTTGTAAAATATCTGGAAGAATATTTAATTCTCCAATATTAGTGCGCCTAAATAAGGAAGTCTACAGCTACAATGATTTTTTATTTAATGAATTGTCTATATTTTGTAGAAATACTATTAGCATGGCGAGCAATATACAAACTATGAATATATTTGGTAATACTAGTACCTACGAACGTGTGTTGCACGTTAATAATAGCACTTGATAGTTTAAACATTTATTTATACGAAGGAACAATAAAATTTAATTAATGAGAGAAATTTTATGTATAATAATACAACAATCATCTAAATGCCGAAGAATATTATTACATTTGCATAATATATGAATTTAAAATAAAAGGACATCATCAAAACTTATACAAATGATCAATTTTGTCATGTTAGTTAGATAATTATGTATTATTTCCTCTAGTTCACTTTAAGTAATTTTTTGATTGCTTTCACACATATTAAGGAACCTAGTTTTTAGTATTAGTTAACAATGTAATTAACCATATTAACCTTAAAGTGGACCGGAGAGAGTATAGTTTAAAAGTATTTAATGTGATGGTATCTTACCGAACACTTATTTGTTGACGGTGATTTTGTATGTGTATGTTTCCTCCTAATGATTTGGTTGTTCTGCCTTAATCAGAACTCTTGTTGTCGATCTTGATATCCCTTTTCTAAGTGCAACATACAGATTGTTGTAATATAGTTTCTATATACTTGTACTTAGCAAATTTTTGAATGAAAGAATAATAAATTACATTTATCAAAAAAATTGTATAAAGCAAAATATTTGTTCTAAGGCAATTGATGTGAAAAATGCAATTGTTATTACTCCATACATTAAGTAATACTTGAATTCAAAACTATATAATTTGAGAGATAGTTACCAAGTGAAAGAGAGAGATAGATATAATTTGAGAAAGATAGATAAATAATTAAATTAGACAATGAACCTATATGGTGAAAATCATTTGGTGCTAAGTATTTTAAATATTTTTCTTGGTAATAGTTATTGATATCATCTTATGTGAAATCAAAATAAATAAATGCTCTGCTCTCACCAGGAAGCTTGGCCATCAACTTCTAGTTCAAAGCATGTTTATTTCTCCTAAGCTAAGATAATTATTTTTCATGTATTTTTCACAATTTTTATTTTTATTTAATGCTAAAAATATTTTTTTATTAAGTAATCTTCAATAACGCTATCACCATTGGGCTTGACATTCAATTGGTTTGGGAGAAAGACCGATTATCTTTAATTGTATGCTCTTCTTTGTTCTGACAAGAAACAAAATATTACTGGATATCAGATTCATTCACACTCTTATATTTTTTTGTTAGCCTAATCTTTTCAATTTGATGTCGTAAACATGAAGTTATCATGTTGCATTTACAATTTATGTATTTATTAATTTGGAACTATTGATAGTATTTGACATAAATTACTTTCAAAAATTATCTTTTTGCCCAATAATTTCTCGAAGTCCATTATATCTTAAAGCTCATGCCGCCGATGTCGATGGTATGACGCTTCTCCATATGTAGTTTATCCCAGATTAATTTTTCTTTTCTATCGATATAACATATCTTCATTATACTATGATATTTTTATGATGGTTGTGTCGATTATTTAAAGAGGTATATCAAATTTTGAGTGAACCATATGACCTCTTGACAAATTCATTATTGCTATATATACCACTTGTTATTATAGGTAACATTATCATATCTCTTGGTGTTTCAAGTTATGCACAATAAACGAATATTCTTTCGATTCATCCTATCTATCTACAAAGAACAATCCAACAATGTTAGAGTTGTTTGTAATATTGAAAGAGAAAAAGTAAAAAGAATTAGTCTAAGACGATTGAGGTTTAGCTCTAATTTCTTTTTCCCAATTCTAACACAATATTGCGATGTTGTGGAATTGCCACGTGGCCTAGGAGAAAGTTCGTTATTTTTAATTTTAGGACTTTAATGTTACTACTATAGTCACATAACAATTTTATTGGATTTAAAGTTCTAAATTAAGCAAAATCTTAAATATTACTCCCTCCGTCTCATATTAACAATCATGGTTATTAAAAATAGTTATCTCAAATTATTTGTCATTTTAGAAGTTCAAGACAAAATTGATTATCTTTTTTCTTTTTTACCCTTATTAATAATTGTTCTTGAAGATTGGGATAACACATTAATAGAATAAATATTCAATGAAAAAAGATTAATTTTATGACATAAATAAGAGGGAAATAGTCCAATCCTTTTCCTAATTAATATTTCTTAAGAGGTGTGCAAAATTGAAATATGACACATAATATGAGACGAAGGGAGTAATACATTTTTATTCAATACAAATAGTAGTTTTAAAACAATAGCCCTTAGCTTGGAAGTATTTTGATACCTAAGTTTCCGAGAAATCCCCAAAGCCATAA
The DNA here is from genome assembly GCF_000393655.2 of Nicotiana sylvestris. Lineage (NCBI taxonomy): Eukaryota > Viridiplantae > Streptophyta > Magnoliopsida > Solanales > Solanaceae > Nicotiana > Nicotiana sylvestris. Next base: position 195,013,520 of record NC_091062.1, read on the forward strand.
ACTTCTTTTTGAATATCAGTTATTACTTGTAATTATTATTTGTTCTCTTTTACTTCTTATTAATGCAACAAATTTTGACATATGTTCTCATTTTTCTCTATTATTCGGTCTAAAACTTTCAGTTTCCAAGTACTATTACTAAGATTAAAAGGAATAATTTAACTTTGTATAACTTGCATAAATATTGTGACTATTACTTCTTTGGTTGAAAATATTTATTTAGCTGATTGTATAAATCGATATATAACTTAAAGTTGTTTAGTTGTATATAACTAATATATAATTTAAAATTGTTTACTCCATTTTTATTTTGGACCGAGGCATAGTTGTTACTGTTATTGTATTAAAAATACTTTATCAATCTTTTTGATTGTGAACAATAAAAAAATCATTTCAAATTAAGATTAAGGATTTTTTTCCTCCCGAAGAAGTAGATTTCTTGGGTAGTCTTTAACTTCAAAAGAAACTATTAGAAGGAAATAGGTCTTATTTTTTTAATTTATAACAAATATTAGAATAATTATCGATTCATCTAAATTTTAAATTATTAATAGTGATTATAATTTTATCTAGCATATATTGTAGCAAAATATAATTAATTTTTCCAATACAGATTATCTTTGAAGAAAAAATACAGCTATTCAATGGTATTGTATCGTTTGTTGACTCAAAAATTTGTTAACTATAATTAGGGTAGTTTTAGTGCCGTTTCATTGGATGGGAGAACTTCAGACAATAAATATTTATTGTCTCTATATAGTTTGGGGAGAAAGCAAAAGTTTTGATATTAAGTTTATAGTATAGTTTTATTCAAAAGGAATAATAATCAAATAAGGAAAGAAATATAAACATAAGTTTAATTGGTTTCAAAATCCTAAATACTAGGAAAATAGTAAAATGACTATTTTGTCTAATATAAAATTTATTTTTAAGGTTATTTTTGTAAATCGACATTGTATTCGTGCTTTCATAATAACTAGTTTCTATGTATGTGTGATGCACGTAAATCTCTATTCCGTTATTTATGTGAAAGAATATATAATTATAATTATTAAGACGATATTAACAAGAAAAATAATCATATCATAATGACGTGGAAAAATTGCAACTATTATTTAAATGTTGAAATCAATTTTACTTACATTAACATAATACTTGATGATTAGATATCGTCTGAGCTACAAAGATTATAAATTTAGTTAAGCTACATAATATTTGTGTCGTATCTTACCTAATACTTGATGTTTTTAGTGTATGTTTTCTTCTATCACTTTGGCCATTTTGCCATCACTCATCACCAGATATCTTGTTGTTGTCATATTGATATCTCTTGAAAGTTCAACATATAATTGTTCATGCGAGAAAACATATTGTGTTATTGTTTAGGCATGTGCTTCATTTATTGTCATTACAAAACAAAAGTGTATTGGAAAGAATATTCTTTATTTTTTGGAGGCGAAAGTTTATTTGGAAATATGGCATTATTGTCAAAACCTGTACCTACCATCTTTATAAATTATGTAAGCCATTTGAGAGATCCAATTATTCAGTAACATAGTGGATGCATTTTTCTTCAAAATCAATCGTCTCTTAAAGACTTTGTTTTTATTCGATTGAAATAAATATCTTTTTGAGAAGCATCCGCATAGCAGCATTGGGCTCTTTATCTTATTGACGATTCTACACGTACAAACATTATATTGAGAATAAAACACGTGATGAATAACATGAGACCAATGTTAATATACACAGTACATATACAAGATATGAATATGTACATCATGATAATAGAAGTCATCTCAAAACAGTTATAACTTTGTCATGATCTCTGCTTTTTTATTATTCCTATCCCACATAAATAAAGTTAAAATTAGAACTGCTATAACTGTAATTTGAAAGGAATCCTTCGCAATTCTAAAACATGTATTTAAGCTATATGATAGTACCGATTCGATTTGGTTTTGGATAATTTACTTGTGAAATAATTTCTATTAGTTTAAATACTTTTCTTTAGCTATGTTGCTTCAACTTTTTCTCCAACTCAAATTCATATTCCTTTCACAATTTACTTTATAGTCCAAGTCTAATATTTTAATTTTGTTCCAAATGAAATTCTTGTTTGAAGGAATAACACAATGTTAATCTGACATGGAGTCAGATACAAAGTCTCAATTGATTTTAGATTCCAAAGGTTATATTGCAATGGTTACGACGAAGCATGTGAAGGAAGAGATATTGTTGTCCAAAAAGAAGCTATTATACAAAGCGTCAGTTATCCAAGAAGATGTAGGCCAAAGATAAAATCCCAAAACAATTTGACCCGAAATTAACTTTGTAGGCTAGGTGTAATTAAATCGGAAAAGAATTCCAACCTTAGGTAATTTACAATTATATCTTTAAATTATACAAATATTCAAAGTTATAAAAGTCAATCAATGTTTCAGTGATATTTTAGTCGTTTAACATTTAACATAAATTATTCGTGCTTTTATAATAATCTAGATATAAATAGATAGATATAGATAATTTCCCGTATGGTACAGGAACGAAAATTTCCCACTAAAATTTACAATGCCAACGGATTAGGACTTTTTTTATATTCACTTACTATGCTATTGGAATTATTTTGTGATTTCCTCTTTCTACAAAAATAATCTCCTTGCTATAATTACGCTTGTTCTCACATAAATTTATCAATTCTAATTTCTAACAATAATAAGATCAAGATCCTTTCCACCACTAGCTCATGAACTTCATAATTCTAAACCTCCCTCTTCTTTCTTATTCCTTTCTTTCCACAAAATAAAATTTCAACCAACTGTTTGGGGTCCCTCTTCCTTACATGTAAGGAACAGGTACAATTTCAGCTCCTCCCTTCAACTAAATTTTTTTTTCTTTATTTGGTAGTTAAAAGCTTCTTGATTGTCTTTTTTGTAAAATTTGAGTTATTTTTCTTGATGATAAAAAACAATAATGTATCTATTATTTCTATGATAATATTCTTTTATTTTGGTTGAATATTGCTAACACCTTTGCTACTTGCATGTATGTCTCAATGGTATGATTTATTTATAGCCCTCTCATCCAAGCCATATTCATCCTTTCAATTTTTAGATTTTATTTTTTCAATATATAATCTGATTTTAAGGGTAAGCTAAAGAAGGGGAGGACAATTGGGAGATATAGTTCTTGGAATATAAACTTTTTATCGTTTAGATGAAGGGAATTATAGAATATTTTACTGTCGGGATGTCATGAACAAGCAAGAATATAAATTTTATGTCAAAAATGGATAAGTTGATTAAATCTTAATACAGAAACATCTGTGCTAGATCGATGTTCTCAGCCTCGATAATACAACAACAAACCCAGTGTAATCCCACAAAGTGGGGTTTGAAGGTAGAGGTGTTGTTTTCGATAAAGTTAGTGATAATTTTGAGCACTGGAATATTTCAATTTATTGTTTATTAGGTGATGACAGTTGTAAATCCTCCAGTTTATCTTAGCTACTGTAGGTTATGAATATTAAGTTATTAACTATGTATAATTTTCCTCTTTATCAGCATTTTATGACAGAATGTAGACTTAAGTCATACAAGGCAATGGATGAAAAAGCATCCCCACCTGATCTTCACCAGTTAACATGTCCTTGTTTCTATCTATTTAGGACGCCAAACTTGTGAGGTTGACGATTCAAACAACACTCGGCTACTTCTTGCTTTCAAGTCCTGGTGAGTAGTACTCTTTGTTTTGGATCTTTTAGAAGTAAAAAGAAAACAATCACAACAAAAAATATTCTTAGTATTATTGTAATATTGGGTTTGGATGAGTCTAAATGGAGCAACATGGATAGTGAGGATTCATATAGCGGCCCCCAACTTTCTTGTGATTTAGGCGTAGTTGTTGTTTTTCTGTAAACAGAAAAACAATCACAATAAGTTTTTTTTGTTGCTTACTCTGAACCCTTTATATCATAATCTGCAGGGTGTTGGTTTGTGATTTCATTTCCTTCTCTTAGCACAATGGCTGATATGTCTTGTGGTATACCTGAAAACCTGGAGAAAATTGAGCGTGTAGTCAGTCGTGTAAGAAGGAATTCAACCGGTAGCCTAGGATTTGAAATGGGTGGATCCAAGGTCTTGTCACGTTATCTTGGCGTTCCAACAGGTTCGTGTCACGATATGTGCAAGTCTGGTTTTGAACATGATTCTCCAACAAAGGCAAGGATTCCCCGGCCCACAAGATGTGGAGCAACATTAGGAAAAATTCCAGAAAGGAAGAAACTACCAAGCTCAACTAAACAATCTTCAGAAATCAAGAGCCAAAAAAAATGCCAAGTCAATGGACAGGAAATCCCAACATCCACCAAAAGAGCAGATGCTTTTGTAAATTATCAATGTGATTCCAAGCTGAAGCCTTTAGAAGAAAGTGCATCAAGAAGACATCACAGAAGATACAGCGACATCTTTATACCGGGTAGGTCTTCAAAACTTCACGAGTCTTTATCGGAAGGATCAAGCAGTAGACAAAACCACAGCTGTAAAATGGACAAGGACGGTGGATCCTCCGAGCTAAGCAAGAAAAAGAGTGTTGTTAACTCAACTGTTTCATTGTCTCCAAAATCTTCAGTGAAGAAGGTATCAAGCACAACATCCACTAACAACTCCCCAAGAAAAGCATCTCAACTTAACAGTAGGACTAATCTTACACCAAGCAAGACTGCGCAAATCAATCATGAAAATGTTCCAAAGAAGACATTGTATCTTAGAGAATCAAAGAATAAAAGCCACACTGCAGGGATTTATCAGGAAAATAGTAATGTCAAAGAATCCTCTTTGGATCGAGATAGTCCAACACGAGGTAAGACGGCTTCATCACCATTTTGCACCCCATCCTCTCCTCAATCTTCAGGTGGCAGTAGCTCAAGAAACATTGGTACCACCCAATCTTCCATTTCCTCATCTTCATTGGTGTCGCTACCATCAACTTCAGCCAATGAGTCTTTTAACAGTGATGTAACAGACGTTAGCACCAGACAAACTGGAAATACAAACCAGAAGCAAGGCATAAAACCTCAAAGGAGGGCTGGACAAGTTGGCCTAGAAAATGAAGATTGCAGTCCTAAGATGCTCAAGTTCAAAAAGGGAAAGACAACTGATTCCCAGTCTGAGAAAGACAGTAGTCCAAGGAGACTAAAATATAGGCAAGTCTCCGTTCAAGATCATGAGCGCGAAAATGAAAGTGGTGATCTTAGAGGAAAAGGCTTGAAAAGATGTATTGCCGATGACCATTCAGGTACTGCTAAAGACAATGTTTTGAAAGTAAATCTTCGGTCCCAGGCTATAGAAGACATGAAAGAAGCTCCAAGTTTGTTCAACAATGTGATTGAAGTTACTGCAAGCAAGCTTGCCGAGACCAGGAGAAGCAAGGTCAAGGCTTTGGTGGGCGCTTTTGAAACTATAATTTCCCTTCAGCATCCAAAATCCTCTCCAGCAATTGGGAGATCATAAACTTCCTTTTCTCTTTTTGACACAAGGAGTCTGCGAGGGAGGTGCAGGAATTTAAGCAGTATTTGTATGATACTAATACGTTGTTACTGTCATTGTGACTATATTACTTTAGCTAGTTATAGGGATTGATCACTCAAATTTGATTTCTGATCGAGTTAATGAGTGCTTAGGACAGTCAATTTGGTTGAGTCTTAAGACATTCTTGGATGAGTAACTCACCCATGTATGCTTTCAGTAGCTGAGGCACTTGTTAGCGTATTAACTCTTAACATCAAGTACTGGATTTTATTCTGCATAAAAGCATAGTCCAAATTTTTCTGTTGAGGGGCACATGCTGTTATTTGCTTCTTAGTCTTGAACTCTATATGTCTAAAGAGGGAATGTTTACCGGTTATTACTAGTCCAACGAAAGAGTTTCTGTTGTTATTCTAAATTTTTATTCCTGTAAGAATTTGGTCCAGAAATTTAGCAGGATGACTCTGAAGCCAAGTAGAAATCAACATGTTGAATCCTGTTTATCAAACATTTTATGTAACTTTACAAGATAGGAAAAAGAAAAAGAAATTCCATCAATAAGCAGAACATAATTAACTGCTTGCAGTAGTAAAAGTTTCACTCTATTTTAAAAATTAAGAGTTTTGCTTCATTTCATCTCCCGTTAAAGAGTCCGCTAAAAACCACACTGTCTCCTCCTAATGATGCCTCCCATTCTGTGGAGGAGATCCTGATTTGAGATAATGCAACAACCACCTCACGCATTTCTGGTCTGTTAATTGCATTTTCACTTAGGCACCAATCTGCAATTTCTCCCATCTGTAGAGTAATCAGAAAGTAAATGTCAGCTCTAAATTCATAGTTTACTGGCTTTATAAAAGGCGTAAGAGACTTGAACATCAAGATATATTTAGATGGCCAACCTTGTATACATCTTCCAAGGGATAGCATCCCTTTATATTTCCATCTATAAAGGATTCCAATGCTGACTCTGGATCCTCATCTTGGAATATTTCTTGAATCTGACCATTCAGCGGACACACTCTTTCGTTAGTGAAAGACTAACTATGGTGAAACAAACATAGGCCTATATAAACTTAAGCTGTAACAAGCAAGACAGTTATCTCCTGACATCTCAGTTATTCTTGTTTTAGGTTCTTTTTGTTTTTTCATATAAAAATTGCTATTCCATCATGTTCTAAAAGATGTCAATTTTCTCTGCTAGTCATTGATGTGATTGTGTTTCATTCTCTCTGCTAAATGGTTGACTTACAATTGAGATGAGTGATTTCATCTTGTTAGGATCTCCATTTTCGCGAATGAGTGCCCGTTTGCCAGTTATTAGTTCTGCAAGAACTACTCCAAATGCAAAAACATCTGTTTTGGTAGTTATCTGCAGCTCTTTCACAGATCTGTAACAGATATGAGACATCAAATGGATTTGATATTGCTAGACAATATGGCATTCTGTTGTTAAAGACACAAAAGAGACTCACAAGAATGTGTAAATTCAGATTCTTACTCAGGGGGAAGATATCCTGGTGTTCCAACTAGGCGAGTCACTAAGAATTCATCTTCATTGGTTCGACCAACTAGTTTCGCCAGACCAAAATCTGCAACCTATAAGAGAAAAACTTTGTTGGATGTATATTTAATGAAAACTATAAGAAGTTCTAGTCCATTTCTGATGAAAAAGATATAGTACAAGTTTTAAATGTGATATCCGTGTACTTGAAGGAGGAGTCGAAAGAAGGCACCTTAGCTCTCATGGCTTCGTCAAGTAGAATGTTGCTCGTTTTTATATCACGATGAACATACCGAGATTTTGTATGGTCATGGATATACTCAATACCCCTTGCAGTATCTACAGCTATCTGTGTTCTTGTAGTCCAACTTAGAGGCTTATGACCTGGTTCACAACAAAGTTGATATAAGCTAACTAATTATTCTGCATAATTTTTCTTTTTGGTTTTCAAAATCTTAGTTTTCGATGTGCTTTACAGGGTTATAACTTATACAGTTTGTGAACTTCAGTTATACTACATGTCACATTAAATCTTGTATCAAGATGAGGTCAAAGGTTGAATTTACATGTTATAAAGAGTACCTTTTAGCATTGGTTGATGAAGATGTTCATTGAGAGAACCATTTGGGATATACTCATAAACCAAGTAGAGGTGATCATCCCCACTGGCATAACCCAACAACTCCACCTACAGGATGAAACTCTTCATAAATTCTGGATCTTCAAAAAAAGTAAAAAGGGCATCCCGGTGCACTAAGCTTCCGCTATGCGCGGGGTCCAGGGAAGGGCCGGACTATAAGAGTCTATGTACGCAGCCTCACCCTGCATTTCTGCAAGAGGCTGTTTCCACTGCTTGAACTCGCGACCTCCTGGTCACATGGCGACAACTTTACCAGTTATGCCAAAAGTAAGTACCTAACAATTTGATTTACTTACCACATTTATGTGGTGGATCTTGCATAAGACTTTGAGCTCTGCAATAAACTCCTTGGACTTGTTAGACCTCATCTTTTTTATTGCAACTTCCTAGTATCAGTGTGGTAATTGCCTTTTAAATACATCTGACCAGCAAAAATGAAGAAATAAAAACAAAAGGAATTGCTATATATATACCTGCTTCCCAATTGTCCCATAGTATACACTCCCATATCCACCTTGTCCAATTATCCTAGACTCGTCAAAATCACACGTAGCTTCTGCAATTTCTTCAAGACTGTATATTACTGGCCTTTCAGATTCAAAAACTGGAATGTCTGCAGAGTTGAATCAATTGATTTTGTTAATTTTTCTATAATTCAATCTTCTCATGTTATCATAACAAATTGACAAACAGTAATCAAACCTTCAGTTTGATCTTTGTACATGTACTGCTTCTGCAAAGACATGGTTTTGTTAGTACTTAAGCTTTTATAAATAGCTGCACGATCTTCCTTGGCGCGTTTTTGCAATCTGTTTCTCCTGATAATAAATATCATAACAGTACACATTGAAAGTACTGTCACAGCTGATAATATTCCAACTAGTATCGTCCATTTGTGCGCCTTGTGCTTCTTTCCTGCTGAATGATGGGGAAATGAGGCAGTGAAAAGTCAATTTCTATGTAATAATTGTAGATATAACTAAAGTATAGGAGCCTTCGCATAACTGGTAAAGTTGATGACATGTGATCAGGGGATCGTGGGTTCGAGCTATGGAAACAGCCTCTTGCAGAGATGCAGGGTAAGGCTGCGCATAATAGATCCTTGTGGTTCATCCCTTCCCCTGACCCCGCGCATAGCGGGAGCTTAGTGTACCAGACTGACCTTTTAATTGTAGATATAACTAACCTGTACTTGGTAGAGGAACTCCATTTTTGTACATGGGCACATATAAAAGCCATCCAATATCTACAAATTGTGGACTTGCCAAGGAAGGATTCAACTTCTCAATGTCACTAACTTGAGAAGTAAGTAAATCTCCAATACTTGATAGCGTATCGCGCTGCTGAACAGTATATGTCACTACAGTTTTCTGGTCATCTTCTACACATCCACACAATAGATGCATAGTTACTACATCCTCAGCTTTGTAACTTTCTTCTTCTCCACCAACTTTCCAAGCCTGGCCACTATAAATATCATTAGAAACATTTGCAAATGTATCCAGTAGCTGCAGCTTATAACTTGTGTCATAGAAATATCCAACAGTTCCATTAACATCTTTACAAGTACAAGGTACAGTTACTAGGTAGTCTTGTCTGTCATCGTAGCTAATCGGCTTAATTGCTGATACATTAACTGAGTAAAACTTGGTGATATTCTGTTTTGACAGGCCATTATGCTGATAGAGGAACGCGCTGCACGTCTTGATGTGATCCGAGCATGGAAAAGGGTAGATATTAGTTAACTGTGTAGGTGCACCAGAAGCCAAATTTCTTGTAATTTTAGGGGAAATCAGAGGAAACAGGAAATAAAGAATAAGGATGCAACCCCAAGAAGCCATAAGTTTTGGAGTGAAATGAAATGAAAGCATATCAGATCAAGAAAATCATGATCATGATCATGATATTCTAAGTGAGTATTTCCTCTTTGTCATAGCTTATTTGTTGCTTCGTCCTTGACGTATAATACATAACATAATGCTTCTTAGTTATATTCTGATTATCTTTTCAAATAGTAAACTACCATATATTGAAACATAGTATTGTATCATATTGTATATTACAATGTCTGTTTCAGGATACTGCATCAGTTGGAATTTTTGGTTTTTAATATTCTACTGCTTACAATGCATACTTGCCGATTTTTACAATGAACAAATGGAAATATATGAGACTCTAGAAGTAATGTTACTGCTACTATTTTTTTGGGAAAATGACACTGAATAGCCGCTTTCAAAATAATAGCCGAAAAAATGTACTCCTATATTTTTTGTATAATTTTTTGCATGTATATACCTTCTGTATGTTATATAATTATACAAAATTTATTACATATTTTCGGCTATTGAATGTAAAAAAATTTTGGCGCGGGCTAAAAGTGAAAATTTGCTCCAGAGCAAATTGCTTTGAAGGCTAAATTACAAGTTTTATTGTAAGCTATTTAAACCAATGCAGTGGAGGTGGAGTTTCCGAGAAGTTTTATTTTGTGTCTCATACAACTTACACTAGTTATATGAGGCTCCTTTTTGTCTCACAAATTTGTGGACCCCAATCTTACACTTTTGGATCCACAGAAATCTGGGTCCACAAAACTGTGAGACAAAAAAGTTGTCTCATACAACTAGTGTCAGTTGTATGAGACACAAAATAAAATTTTCCTCCAAGTGAGAAGGCCAATTCATTTAGAATTGGATAGAACATTTCATGAAAATGAAAAATTATCTGAAATAATCAAATAAATACTCATTTCATTACAATGTATATGAGCGGAAGCAATTCTGTCTTTAATTTACAAAGGATTTAACAGAACCAATTGCTTTTTCTCAGATCATGTATACCTATGAAAAAACCTACAAATGGCGCAAAAATAATAGATCTCACCTACTCTATAGTCCGTACTCATTAACTCAAAATTCATATCCATCTTTGTAGATGACACTTTTTTTGTTTGAAAGTCTCAAAGTTTCTGACACCAATTACACTAATAACACTAGTCTATACAACTTTCAATAATTCAAACTCATTTAGCTCTTCACTTTCTAAAATATCACTTTTCTATTATTAATATCTTTTAATTTTTTTGTACCAATGGTCTTTCGGAAACAACTTCTCTATTTTCATGGTAGGGGTAAGGTCTGTGTTGACACTATATAATACCTAACTCAAATTAGCAAATCAAGTCTGTGTCTAACCAAACGTGTCTTATAAAAATGAGATCTTAGTATATGAAAAGAGAGAAATTTACATTGTCTTTTTTAACCTCACCAGCATACCCCGCTCCTAAAACATGACTGATTCAAAGCCCAGGCGGATGTAGCCTAGAGTCTATTGAACCCATATTTGACACTAAGTATAAATATATATATATAAAAAACTTATTAAAATCTTAACAAATATTAGATCTAAACTCATAGTTTTATCAGTATATTGAGTTTAGTGAAAGTTTGAACTCATTGAATTTAAATCCTGAATTCGTCTCTGATTCGAAGAATTAACTTTTGTAAATTTTAATTTGAAGGAGCATAACTCTGACCTTAAGCTCTAATCCTCCTTAACATACATACATATATATATATATAACCATCGCCTGTTGCAACATTGAGCTTACTATATTAATGAAGACTAAAGAATACCAAAGTCAAACATAAGTACTCAATATTTGTGGAACATTTGGTGGACTTTCTTGATACCGGCGAACCAAATAACCTTGGCTTTAAGGAGATGAATGCAAAATCATATGGAGGTAGCAGTTAAGTCATCGTTAATCATATGCCGGCCAACTATTTATGATTACGTTATATATACTATCTAATTTTCTTGGAGTCTACTGTCTAGTGCTGAAGAGCACCAAAAGAATCCCCTCTTGGCATCTTAAGGTTGTTTATGTGTTTGACCAAAGAGTGTTAAATTTTTTGCTAAACTAATTAATGATGAAATAGCGGATAAATCTTAGTTAAATATAATAAAATCTAGACAAAACATGGGACAGATCCGTGGAATGAGATCATGTTTAAGAGTAACGAAGATCAGTCATGTGTTCAATGATTATCAATTAATATTGTAATAAGAACATGCAATAAATGTAGACAATGTCAACAAATATAATAAAGAGGAATTTATCACCCAAATGTTAGATGGTTCCGGTGATTCTCCTTCCTGGCAGCAACGTGGGACAAAGGTAATGAAGATGGATAAGGAATCTTTGGATCTTGTTCACAAAAAATGAATAACGTGTGTGGAGCTCAAGAATCAGTGAACAAGACAATACTTGTATATTCTCTTTTGTCAACTCTTTACAAAAGTGCTCTTATCAAGAAGTCAAGATCCCCCTATTTGTTCTCTATCTCTTCCTATTTATAAGGGATATTATAAAGAAATCCTAAAAAGTACAAAATAGGGAATATTTAAAGGAATATTCCTTGTATCCATTTCTAAACCTATCCTACCGTTATTTTTTTTACTTCAGTTGCTCGTCCTTGACAATAATCCCTCTAAGGGAGACTCCCTGCTATTATGCCATGGTCGACCCCGTCCTCGACCCTGTTTGTCTACCGTTATCAAGTCACCAAATTTAGACCAATCCAGTTAGTCCATCCACTTGTTGAGGTCGTGATCTTGCACTCCCTCGGTAAACGGACCTGGTCTGCACCTGTTTAAAACAAATTTGGTCGTGTTGATTAAGTCGAATTGACCGAGGTCGAGAATACGGCGTAGCCAGCGAGGCTGCAGTTGGTGTGGCTAACGTGGGGTGACATCATGGCCACACGCGTCATCATTACGCGTCTTCCCGATGCAGCGTATGTGTGTCTGTCGCTTTGACTTTGGTGCCATTGACGGTCCTTTGCTCTGATTCTTGTGCCAAGGTCGAAGAATTGAATCGTGCTAAGAAAGGCAGAATGACCGCTATGGCTGAAGCGACGGACCTAGAAGATACCTCCGCGTTTGCAGGTTCGAGCGGGCTAATGAGGTGGAAACATCAGCACTTAAGGTGGCGAGGTTAGAAGAACGGATCCAGGGTTTGGAGGCGGAGTTGTCTGGTTTAAACGAGCATGTCGTTGTCTTGAGGGCCGAGGAGGCGCAATGGCGATCACATCCATCCACATCTCATACTTTTGCTGATCCCGGTGCGCTGCGAGAGTTGTATGAGATGTGGGTTCATGTCGAGGCTTAACTTGACATGTATAAATCTTTGAAGGCTGTCAGGAAAGTTTCCGAAACAGATCTTGAGGGCGTCCGTGTCAAGGCACGTGCAGCCCGTGAAGCTTGTGGTTACGACCCCGTACGCCTGGCGAGGATGAGGATGATGACGACACGGATAGGCTTGCCTCTGATCCTTGGTACGATGATGAGTACGTCGATGGGGATGATATGGTGTGAAGCTGTTGTACTTAGTTTTTGTTTAGCTTGACTATTATTGTGAGGGCGTCTTTGAGCCCTTTATAAAAAGGGATGTAATTTGATAGTTGAAATGGAATAGTTTCCTTTTTGTTATGTATTTCTTGATTCCCGTTCCTTTTTCTTTTTGCTATGTAGGGAAGCCCCTGATTTCTCGATTGTTTGTATATGGTTGATAATGGTTGAGTCGAACATAGACAGACCTGATGTTTAATTTAGCTCGGATAAGATCGAGGTTTGATGAGGTCGAACATTGAACAATTCGAGCGAGGTCTAATATTAAGTAATTCAAGCGAGGTCGAATGTAAGATAATTCGAGCGAGTTCGAATGTAAAATAATTCGAACGAGGTCAAATGTAAGATAATTCGAGCGAGGTCGAATGTAAAATAATTTGAGCGAGGTTGAATGTAAAATAATTAGAGCGAGGTCGAATGTAAGATAATTCGAGAGAGGTCGAATTTAAGATAATTCGAGCGAGGTCGAATGTAATATAATTCAAGCGAGGTCGAATGTAAAATAATTCGAGTGAGGTCAAGTGTAAGATAATTCTAGTAAGGTCGAATATGAAGTAATTCGAGCGAGGTCGAAAGTGAAGTAATTTAAAATAATTCTAACGAGGTCGAATGTAAGATAATTTGAGCGAGGTCGAACGTAAAATAATTCGATCGAGGTCGAATGTAAAATAATTTGAACGAGGTCGAATGTAAGATAATTCGAGAGAGGTCGAATGTGAATTAATTCGAGTGAGGTTGAATATAAAATAATTCGAACGAGGTCGAATGTAAGATAATCCGAGCGAGGTTGAATGTAAAATAATTCGAGTGAGGTAGAATGTAAAATAATTCGAGCAAGGTCGAATGTAAGATGTAAAGTGACTTGGTGGAGTGCAAAAATGCTACTTTGTTTCATTCGTTGGAGAATATTGCATATTTCTGTTTGCTCCATATATATAATGGAGGTTCCAGTGTACCTAGTCCCTTCATCGTTAGGCCTGGAGAAGTAGTCGGTACGCGGGGAAATGAATTATACTTGAACTTCGAGACGTCCCCTTCATCGCCTCATTAAAATCCTCTCCAAGAAAACCCAATTGGGACAAAATCCGGGTGAGGGAAAAAGAGTACGACTTGGAGGGCGTCCGTTCTCAGAAGTTGAAGTATTTGAAGTGGGCAATGTTCCAATTGTTTTGTAATAGCTTTCCCTCCATTGTTTCTAATTGGAATGATCCTTTGTTTGCTGCTGTCGTGATTTTGTATGGCCCATCCCAATTGGTTCCTAGTTTACCTTCTCTTGAACCTTTGTTTGCCTGTGTTTTGGCCTTGAGTACATAGTCCCCAACTTTGAGTGGTCATACTTTGGCTTTTTTGTTATAGTACCGTTCTGCTTGTTGTTTGTAGGCTATCATTCTTATGTAAGCCATGTCTCTTTGCTCCTATGCTTTGTCGAGGTCTTGTTTCTTGTTCGCGTCGTTGCTTGGTCCACTTTCATTGGAGTATCTCAAACTAGGTTCCCTGACCTCGACTGGTATCATGGATTTAGTCCCATAGACTAGTGAATATGGCGTTTCTCCTATACTTGTTTTTGGCGTGGTGTGATATGCCCACAGTACTTCTGGTAGCAATTCCGGCCATAGCCCCTTGGCGTCCTCCATCTTTTTCTTCAAGATGTTTATTATTATTTTGTTGGAGGATTCGGCTTGGCCATTTTCAATAGGGTGAAATGGCGTGGAGAGTATTCGCTTGATATGCCATTTTTCAAAAAATTCGACGGTTTTTTTTCCGGTGAATTGGGGTCCGTTGTCACAGCTAATTTCTTTGGAGATGCCAAAATGACATATGATGTTTTTTCATATGAATGTGATAACTTCATGTTCGCATATTTGGGCGAACGCACCTGCTTCTACCCACTTGGAAAATAGTCAGTTAAAACCAAAGAAATTGTATATTACCTCGCCCTGCTGGAAGGGGTCCTACAATGTCCATTCCCCATTTAATGAACGACCATGGTAATGTAACCGAGTGGAGATGCTCGCCTGCTTGGTGTATCATGGGAGCGTATTTCTGGCACTGCTCGCATTTCTTGACGTAGTCGGCGACTTCCTTCTTCATTGTGGGCCAATAATAGCCCGCTCGAATGAGGCATCTGACGATGGCTCGATTGCTGGTATGGGAACCGCAGTGGCCTTCGTGTACCTCCTTGAGGACGCGTCTTGTTTGGTTTGGCCCTAGGCATTTTGCCAAGGGGCCTCCAAATGTTCTTTTGTTAGGTCGTGTTTTATGATGTTGTACCTGACCGCCTGCATTCGAAGCTTTTTGGCTTCTATTTTGTCTGATGGGAGTACTCTCTCCTGCAAACATGTTATAATACGGTTGCACTAGTCCCAAGTTAAATTTACAAAGTGTACCCCAAGTTGGTCTATTGACGAGTGGAGGTGGGTGACCACATTTTCTTTTGTAGTGTTTTCGGTGGCCGCTGCTAACTTGGTGAGGCCGTATGCCTCGATGTTTTATGCTCGAGGTATCTGGTCAAGTCGACATTCGTTGAATTCTGGTAGCAATTTATGAATTTCTACCTGGTACTTTTGTAGCCTCTACTATTTGATTTGGAAAGTCCCTGTGACTTGGTTGACGAGGAGTTGTGAGTTGTATCTGAGGATGACTCGTCGTGCCCTATATTTGAGAGCTAGCTTTAGTTATGCAATTACGGCCTCATATTCGGCCTCATTGTTAATCATATCGGGGCACTATATGGATTGGCATATGACTTCGCCCGTTGGGATCTCGAGTATGAGTCCCACTCCAGATCCTGACGCGTTGGATGCGCCATCAATGTATAGGACCCATTGGTCGGGTAGCCTGGAAGAGGTACGAGTAGTTTCCTGCTCAACATCGGGCATTATTTTGGCACTGAAATCAGCGACAAAGTCGGCGAGTACCTGCGATTTTATTGTTGTTCGCGACTGATATGTGATATCATGCTCGCTCAATTATATGGCCCACTTGGCCAATCTCCCCGACAGTTCGGGTTTATGTAGGATGCTCCTTAGGGGGAAGGTCGTCACTACCGATATGGGGTGGCATTGAAAGTAGGGTCTAAGCTTTCGTAAAGCTACGACAAATGCCAACGCTAATTCTTTGAGGTGGGGGTACCTTGTTTCGGCGTCGACCAGGGTTTTGCTGATGTAATAAATTGGAGATTGCGTACCTTTGTTTTCACTGACCAGTACTGCACTTACTGCGACCTCTGACATGGCCAAGTATATCATGAGGCGTTTGTCGGGTTCTACTTTGGCTAGTAGTGGGGGCAAGGGAAAATATGTCGTTAGTTCTCTTAAGGCCCCGATGCATTCTGAATTCCACTGGAGATCGTTGTTCTTTTTTAGCACGTTGAAGAATTTGTGGCACCTATCGAAGGATCTTGAGATGAACCTCGATAAGGCGGCTATACGGCCTGTCAGTTTTTGCACATTATTCTTCATGGTTAATACTTTAGGTATTCCCTCAATTGCTTTGATTTGGTTGGGGTTGACCTCAATGCCTCTTTGTGATATCAGGAAGCCGAGGAACTTGCCCGAAGTTACGCCGAAGGCGCATTTTCCGGGGTTTAGCTTCATGCCGTATTGCCTTAGTATACCGAAGGCCTCTCTCAGCTGGTCGATATGGTCCTCCTTCCTTATTGATTTTACCAATATGTCGTCTATATAAACTTCCATTGTTTTTCCGAGTTGGTCCTTGAACATCTTGGTGACTAACCTTTGATAGGTCACCCCTACATTCTTCAACACGAATGAAATGACTCTGTAACAGTATGTTCCCTGGTGGGTGATTAAAGTAGCCTTTTCCAAGTCCTCCTCCTCTATGAGGATTTGGTTGTACCCAAAGTAGGCGTCCAAGAAGCTTAACAACTCATGCCTTGCTGTTGCGTCAATGAGCTGATCGATATGAGGCAACGAAAAGGAGTCTTTCGGGAAGGCCTTGTTTAGGTCTGTGAAATCCACACACATCCGCCACTTCCCATTTTTCTTTTACACCATGACTACGTTGGCAACCCATTGGGGGTATATTGATTCTCGGATGGAACTGTTAGCGAGTAGCTTATCCACATCATTGCTAACGGTCTCATTGATTGCAGCGTTGAACATTCTTCTTACTTGCCGGACAGGGGGGTAGAGTGGGTCAACATTCAACTTGTGTGTGGCAACGTCTTTTGGGATACCTGGCATATCTATATGGGAGAAGGCGTTGTCAATCAAAAATTTATGGAATCTACTTGGTTCTGAGAGTTTATGGCCGATGTAAGCCTTTTTGTTGTTGTCGAAGTTGGATAGTTGAACGGGATCAAGGTCTTCTACCGTCGACCTTGTGGCTTCCACGACGTTAGGGTCCTTGATGACGTCTTTTGGTGTGTCGAGTTTGGCCCCCGACTTTGGTAATTGCTACACGTCTGAGTCTGTTCCCTTTAACTATTGAGTGTATGTACAATCTTGAGCGATACAATAATATTCTTGGGTTGTGCGTTGTTCACCTCGGATGCTAAATAAACCCCAATGGCATAGGTAACTTGATTACTTAATACAGACTAAACGGGATGGCCCTCATGGTGTGTATCCATGGTCGCCCTATGATGGCATTGTAAGTCGTGTCCTGGTTCATGACATGGAATGTTGTTTCTAGAGTGATGCCCTCAGCCAAAACGGGTAGCGTTGTCTCCCCTGAGGTTTGCTCAACTACATTGTTAAAACTCGTTAGTGTTATGCAGTGTGGTACTATTTTATCATCGAGTCTCATTTGTGTGGGAACTCGAGGGTGGATAATACACGCGCCACTTCCGTCGTCTACCATTATTCTTTTTAGATCAGTATCTGAAATACATAAAGTAATTACAAGAGCATCAAAGTGAGGAAAAGTCAAACCGTGGGTATCTGACTAATCGAAGATGGTACTATCTTCGAGGTCATCATACCGTTCGTGAGTGATCGACCGCTTCAGTTTATGTGTGGTGGTAAACTTCACGTGGTTGATTGCTGCTTCATCGCCCCCACTGATGATTACTAGGACAGTGCGGGCGAGGAAGTGTGGATTTGGAAGGCCTTGGTGTTGTTCTCATCCACAACCAAAGTTGGCTCATCCTCGGTCACTCATCATCTCCCTCAGTTGTCCATGGTGAAGCATGTTCACTATTTTTTGTCGTAGGGCTATGTAGTCCTCGGTTTTGTGACCCTGCTCCTGAAGAAATTCACAAAGGACGTTCGACTTTTGGATGCTTGGGTTGGACTTCATTTTTTGTGGCCACTTCACCTTTGTGCCAAGCTTCTCTAGTGCGTACACTATTTTTGAAGGGGAAACACAAAAATTGTGAGCAGATAAGAGTGTAGGCATACATATTTCATTTCGCTGAGTCTCTATATGTGGCGTAGACGACCCTTCCACACGTCGAGAAGAAGGTGGGATGGCTGTTCTGACATAGGGTTGATGCCTGTCTCAGTTAAGGCATGGACCTGGCTAATCTCTTCAACCGTCATTACAACGGTCTTTTCTCGACTCCGTTTGGACCGACCGTTAACCATTGGTGGGAGGGTATTTCATGAGCCTGCTCAGTAACTTTCTGGTCGCTCGCTCGACCCATTCCTATTCAACCCATTTTGGAAAGCTGCCATCGTCATCCCTTCTGATATATTTGGTAAGCTCATTCTTACCATGTTAAACCGAGCGAGGAAGTCTCTGAGTCCCTCGTCAGGATATTGCCTAACGGCGAATATATCATTCACCCTAACCTCTGCCTTTTAGCTACGGCATGGGCAGTGACAAACTTATCGGCCATTTCTTCAAACGTTGTTATTGAACGTGCTAATAATTGTGAGTACCAGGTTAAGGCTCCCCCCGTTAGGGTCTCGCCAAACTTCTTCAGTAACACTGATGGTACCTGCTCCTTTAAAAGTTCGTTGCCTTTTACCGCTGTGACGTAATGAATAATGTGATCTTCGGGGTCTGTGGTGCCGTAGTATATCTTCAAATATGGTGGCATTTTGAAGGTCCTGGGTATGGTATGCGGGGCTGCCTCCTTGCTGTACGGTTGCTCGATAAATCGGCCGACATCCCGTTTTGGTAGCAGTTTTAAGGCGCCCGGTATCTTGTCAACCCTTTGTTGATGTTCCCTCATCTGATCGCGGAGTGCTTTGTTCTCGTTTTTCATATCTTCTATTTTCTTTAAAATGGTTTCAAGTGCATTATTACCTGCATCAACAACGGTGTGAGTGTTACCTGTTGGGGGAGCAGGTTGTTCACCGGTGATCGCTGTGGTATCCGCTTGCACGGCATTTCTATTCACCCTTTGAACGGGCTTGTCGAGTATGTTATTTAGAGTGCTTGTCAGCCACTCTTCCAGTAATTTTTTCACAGTTGGTGGCGCTTCCTCAGCTGTGGACATAGAAGCTCCTCTTTCACGCGAAGTAGTTACAATACCATGAGGGGGAGGTGAATCACTCCACCTGGGTGTAGCACTCGGCATCACATTATCCTTGTCTTCTCTGTTATCCTCGTCGATGGTGTTTAAGATGTTGGTAGTGACACCCACTATTGCTTTCTGTCTTTCATCTCCTTTTCCTGCCATTGTTAGTTTGTGCAAACGTGAAAAAGATAGCTATCTTTTTTTTATGATCTAGAAGAAACTAAAATTTTAACTAAACCTCCTCACAGACGGCGCCAAACTATTTAAACAAAAAGTGTTAAACTTTTTGCTAAACTAATTAATGATGAAATAGAGGGTAAATCTTAGTTAAATATAATAAAATCTAGATAAAAAAACATGAAAAGAACCGTGGAATGATATCATGTTTAAGTGTAACGAAGATCAGTCACGTGTTCAATGATTATCAATTAATGTTGTAATAAGAACATGCAATAGATGTAGACAATGGCAACAAATGTAATAAAGAGGAATTTATCACCCAAATGTTAGATGGTTTGGGTGATTCTCCTTCCTGACAGCAACGTGGGACAAAGGTAATGAAGATGGATAAGGAATCTTTGGATCTTGTTCACAAAGAATGAATAACGTGTGTGGAGCTCTAGAATTAGTGAATAAGACAATATTTGTATATTCTCTTTTGTCAACTCTTTCAAAAGTGCTCTTATCAAGAAGTCAAGATCCTCATATTTGTTCTTTATCTCTTCCTATTTATAAGAGATATTCTCAAGAAACCTTAAAAAGTACAAAATATGGAATATCCAAAGGAATATTCCTTGTGTCCATTTCTAATCATATCCTATCGTTATTTCTTTAATTCAGTTGCACGTCCTTGACAATAATCCTTCTGAGGATGACTCCCGCTATTATGCTATGGTCGACCCCGTCCTCGACCCTGTTTGTCTACTGTTATCAAGCTGTCAAATGTCACGACCCAAAATCTGACCCGATCGTGATGACGCCTCTCGTGGAACTAGGCCAACCACTTATTCCAATTTTCCATTTTACCAAAATTATTAACTTTAGAAAACATCAATTTTTAAACAGAAATTCAATAATAAAAGATAGAAGTATCAAAACAGCGGAAAGAAATACAACCCCGACCTCGGGTGTCACTAGTCATGAGCAAACTAATACGACTGTCTGAAATACAAATCTTGAATAGTCTGAATACATCGAATAAGTAAAGCCAGAGGAATATAGGAAAAGAGAAGGCGGAACTGCGGTCGCCAAGCAGCTACCTCGCAAATCTCAGGTAGAAGTGTGCACAAGAAAGATCAACAACCGCTACCGTGACCAGATACACCTGGATCTGTACACAAGGTGCCGGGGTAACGTGAGTACACTAACTCAGTAAGTAACAAGTCCAACATGTGGACTGACAGGTAGTGACGGACCAAACCTCAACAGGCAATTAGCAATTAACAAAGCAGAAATGTAGACATGCTTACAGTTCAAGTAAAACTCAACAGTAATAGATGCAACTAATCAGTAAAGAGTTCAAAACTCAGAGATTTCATATATGTCCCAATGCACAACTAGCATGATCAATGTTCCACAACCTCCACTCACAAGTGCTCAACCACTCGGTACTGTATATGGTCATCCGGCCCAGGGAAGATCCATCTCAGAATATATATCACTGACTGCAATCATTCAGTACCGAGGACACATGACGATCCAGCCTCTCGGAGAAGATCCATCTCCCGGTATAGTACTTCAGACAAGATCCATGTCCAGGGAAGATACATCCCTCAACAAAATCATCTACTGCGCTCACTGGGGGTGTAAAGACTCCGGAGGGGTTTCTCTGAGCCCAAGCGCTATATCAATGCCAGCGAAGGCATGATCAATATCTTGCTGCGGCGTGCAGCCCGATCCCATATTGTCACTCAATATCAGGCTCTCGGCCTTACTGAGTCATAGCTCACCAGTTTCACACATGGGCTCCAAAAGTCATGATACTAGCCCGGATAATATGGCAAATAGTAACAAATGGAGACTGAACATGATATAATATGCATGATAAGGACTGAGTACAGATTATCAGTAAAATGAATGATATAACAGCAAGAAAATGACCTCGTGGGTCTCAGTAATATTGGCATGAAGCCTTAACATGATAATGAACATTATTTACAGCTCAACAGCTAGATCACATAATCATAGCACATATATCAATAACAAATAACAACTAAGCGGTGCTCTGGAGTGATCCAGGCCGCATTTCTCACGGTGCACACTCATATGCCCGTCACATGGCATAGAGTCACCTTCATAATAATCATAGAACACATCATTCGGAGTTTCAAACCCGCAGAACCAAGGTTGGAAGCATTACTTACCTCAAGTCAAGCCAAAACTCTAGCCCGCGACGCCTTTTCCTCTTGAATCGGCCTCCGAACGCCTTGAATCTAAACAAAATTAGTTCACAACCATCAATATAAGCTAAAGAAGTGAAACCCATACCAAATTAACCAAATTACAACACAATATCCGAAATTGACCAAACTCGATCCCCGGGCCAACATCTTGGAATTCGATAAATTTTACATTAATAGAATCCTTATTCTGCCATGAGTTTATTCATACCAAAAGTACCAAAATCGAACCTCAAATGGTCCCTCAAATCACCACTCAAAGCTCTCCAATTAACCAAGCCCTAATCCCCAATTTACCACTATTTTTCCCTTACATTTTCATGCTAACAACGATAAAAA
This sequence comes from Nicotiana sylvestris, assembly GCF_000393655.2. Taxonomy (NCBI): domain Eukaryota; kingdom Viridiplantae; phylum Streptophyta; class Magnoliopsida; order Solanales; family Solanaceae; genus Nicotiana; species Nicotiana sylvestris. The sequence goes on from NC_091062.1 coordinate 195,035,766, forward strand.
TCACCATAATAACGAGCTTAGGAACCAAGGACCTTACCTCAATGAATCCCTCTGAAAATCTCCCTTGAAATTGCTCCCAAAAGCTTCACCCCGAATGAAATATTGAGAAAAATGACCAAAAATCGCGAAGGAAATCTTTTTATACTTTCTAACCCAGCAAAACCGCACATGTGGTTAAATGGTCGCACCTGCAGACCCGCACCTGCGGACCCAGATGCGCACCTGTGAAAGTGACTTAAAATCCTCAGGACCGCACCTGCGGTCACTCTGTCGCACCTGTGCTTTCGCAGGTGCACCCAGATATGCGCTTTTGCGGCTCCGCCTGACCTCCCTCTTGGCCAAATCCGTGGTTTGCCTTCCACTTTTGCAGGCATCGCACCTGTGGCCTCCCAACCGCAGGTGCGGTTATGAAGGCAACAATAAACTTCAGCTGCCAAACTCAACTCAAAATCTCCCGTTAACCACCCGAAATCACCCCGAGGCCCCCAGGACCTCAACCAAAAGCACGGACAAGTCATATACCACTATACAAACTTATACCAATCTTTAAAACACCTCAAACAACATCGAATCAACCAAATAACATCGGATTCAAGCCTAAGGTTCCAAAAATCTTTCGAATTCCTCTTTTGATCAAAAAGTCTATCAAACCATGTCCGAATGACCTGAAACTTTGCACACACATCCCAAATGATACAACGGACCTACTGCAACTCCCAAAATTCCATTCCAACTCCTATAACAAAATCTCACCTATCAATCGAAAAACACTAAAAATTCAATCTCGCCAATTCAGGCCTAAATCTACTCCGGGCCTCCAAAACCCATTACGATCACGCTCCTAAGTCCCAAATCATCTCCCGAAGCTATCCGAACCATCAGAATTCACATCCAGTTAACTTTTCCAACTTAAGCTTACTCAAAAGAGACTAGGTGTCTCAAACCTTACCAAAACCTTTCCGAGCCCGAACCAATCAACCCGATAACATATAATACAGCTAAATAAGACACTAAGAAGCAGAAATAGGGGAAATGGAGCCGTAACTCATGAAATGACTGGCCAGGTCGTTACATCTTCCCCCTCTTAAACAAACGTTCGTCCTTGAACGGGTCAAAAAACATACCTGAAGCCTCAAATAGGTGGGGATATCTGCTCCGCATCTCCCGCTCGGTCTCCCAGGTAGCTTCCTCCACGGGCCAACCTCTCCACTACACTTTCAGTGAAGCTATATCCTTTGACCTCAACTTGCGAACCTGACACTCCAAAATAGCCACTGGATCCATATCATAAGTCAAATCACCATCCAACTGAACCATGCTGAAATCCAAAACATGAGACGGATCGCCAATATACTTCCGGAGCATAGAAATATGAAATACCGGATGCACACTCGATAAGCTAGGTGGAAAAGCAAGCTCATAAGCCACCTCCCCAATCCTCCGAAGCACCTCAAAAGGCCCAATGAACCGAGGACTCAATTTACCTTTCTTCCCAAATCTCATAACACCCTTCATGGGTGAAACCTTTAATAGAAACTTCTCTCCAACCATGTAGGACACATCCCGAATCTTCCTGGCAGCATAACTCTTTTGTCTCGACTGCGTTGTATGAAGCCTCTCCTGAATCACCTCTACCTTGTCTAAAGCATCCTGCACTAAGTCTATACCCAAAAGCCTAGCCTCACTCGATCGACTCAAACCAACCAACTGGAGATCTACACTGTCTCACATACAAAGCCTCACATGGAGCCATCTGAATACTCGACTGGTAACTGTTGTTATAAGCAAACTCCGCGAGCGGTAGAAATTGATCCTATGACCCTCCAAAATCAATGACACATGCGCATAACATGTCCTCCAATATCTGAATAGTGCGCTCGGACTGCCTGTCCGTCTGAGGGTGAAAAGTTGTACTCAACTCTACCTGAGTACCCAACTCCCTCTGCACAGCTCTCCAAAACTGTGTCATAAACTAAGTACATCTATCTAAAATGATAGAAACTGGGACACTATGCAACCGAACAACCTCTCGGATATAGATCTCTGCTAACTGCTCCGAAGAAAAAGTAGTACACACAGGAATGAAGTGTGTGGACTTAGTTAGTTGATCCACAATCACCCAAATAGTATCGAACTTCTCCAAAGTTCATAGGAGCCCAACTACAAAGTCCATGGTGATCCGCTCCCACTTCCACTTTGGAATATCCATCTGCTGAAGCAAACCACCCGGTCTCTGATGCTCATATTTCACCTGCTGACAATTGAGACACCAAGCTAAAAATTCCACAATATCATTCTTCATTCTCCTCCACCAATAATGCTATCTCAGATCCTGATACATCTTCGCGGCACTCGAATGAATGGAATATCGTGAGATATGGGAATCCTTTAGAATAAACTTCTGAAACCCATCTACATTGGGCACGCATATCCGGCCATGCATCCTCAACACCACATCGTCGCCAATAGTCACATCTCTGTCATCGTTGTGCTGAACTTTGTCCTTAAGGACAAGCTAATAAGGATCATCATACTGGCGCTCTCTGATACGATCAAATAAGGAAGACCGAGAAATCACACAAGCCAATACCCGATTGGGCTCTGAAATATCCAACCTCACGAATCGATTAGCCAAGGCCTAAACATCAACTGCAAGAGGTCTCTCCCCAACTGGAATATATGTCAAACTCCCCATACTCACCGCCTTTTTACTCAAGGCATCGGCCACCACATTGGCCTTTCACAGATGGTACAAAATAGTGATATCATAGTCCTTTAGCAGCTCTAACCATCTCCGCTGCCTCAAATTGAGATCCTTCTGCTTGAACAAGTACTGGAGGCTACGATGATCAGTAAACACCTCCCAAGACACACCATACAAGTAATGCCACCAAGTCTTCAACATGTAAACAATGGCAGCCAACTCCAAATCATAAACAGGGTAGTTCTTCTCATGGGGTTTCAACTAACAAGAAGGATAAGCAATAACTCTACCCTTCTGCATCAACACACACCCAATACCAACTCTCGAATCATTACAGTACATGGTATAAGAACATGAAGCTAATGGCAATACTAACACTGGAGCTTCTGAAAGCTCGCCTTACACTCATCCAACCACATGAGTGGAGCACCCTTCTGAGTCAACTTGGTCAAGGGTGATGCTATAGATGAAAATCCCTGAACGAACCAGCGGTAATATCCCGCCAAACCAAGAAAGCTGCGAATCTCTGTGGCTAAGGACAGTTTAGTCCAACTCTGAACCACCTCTACCTTCTTCGGATCAACCTAAATCCCCTCGCTAGACACCACGTGCCCTAAGAAAGCCACTGAACTGAGCCAAAACTCAAACTTAGAGAACTTTGCATAAAGCTTCTCCTCCCTCAATCTCTACAACACAACTCTCAAATGCTCTGCGTGCTCCTCCTGACTATGCGAATACACCAGAATTTCATCAATGAAGACTATGACAAACGAGTCGAGATAAGGATGAAACACGTTGTTCATCAAATGCATGACCATTGCTGGGGCATTGGTCAGCCCAAATGATATCACCAGGAACTCATAGTGACCATATCGGTCCTGAAAGTTGTCTTAAGAATATCTGAGTCCCTGATCTTCAACTGGTGATAACCTGAACAGAGATCAATCTTGGAGAACATCCTTGCTCCCTGAAGCTGGTCAAACAAATGATCGATATGAGGCAAAGGATACTTGTTCTTGATTGTTACTTTGTTCAACTTCCTGTAATCAATGCACATCCTCATTGTGCCATCCTTCTTCTTCACAAATAGAACAGGCGCACCCCACGGCGAAACACTAGGCCGAATAAACCCCTTATCAAGGAGTTCTTGAAGTTGCTCCTTCAATTCTTTCAGCTCCGCTGGTGCCATACGATACGGTGGAATAGAAATGGGCTGAGTGACTGGCACCAGATCAATACCAAAATCAATATCCCTGTCTGATCGCATACCCGACAGGTCTGCAGGAAACACATCGAGAAAATCCCTCACAATTGGAACAGAATCAATGCTGGGAGTCTCTACACTGACATCCCTAAAAAAATTTAAGTATTAAAGACAACCCTTCTCAACCATATGTTGGGCCTTCAAGAATGAAATTACCCTACTAGGAACATAATCAGTCGAACCCCGCCACTCAATCCGTGGCAACCGGGGTTATAGCCAATGTCACAGTCTTAGCATGATAGTCCAAAATAGCACGACACGCAGATAACCAATCCATGCCCAATATCACATCGAAATCCACCATACTAAGCAACAGTATATCCACTCGGGTATCCAAACCCCCAATAGTCACCACACACAACCGATATATACGGTCCAGAACAATAGTATCGCCCATTGGAGTAGATACATGAACAAAGGAAATAAGAGACTCGCGGGGCGTATCCAAATAATGAGCAAAATATGATGACACATAAGAAAAGATAGAACCCGGATCAAATAATACAGAGGCATCTCTGCGGCAGACTGAGATAATACATGTAATCACAACATCTGAGGCAATAACATCTGGTTTGACTGGGAGGGCATAGAAATGGGACTGACTACCCCCTGATCGACCTCCCCCTCTAGGGCGACCCCTAGCCGATTGACCTCTACCCCGAGCTGACTGAGTGGGTGGGGAAGTAACTCGTGCTAAAGCTGAAGGCTGACTCTTCTGCTAGGATGAACCTCCGGTAAGACGGGGACAAAACCTCTTGATATGACCCAAATCTCCACACTTGAAGCAACCCCTCATAGACAAGTGGTGGTGGGAGTAAAGGGAGCTCCGTGCACCATCCCGCTAGAAGAACCCGGCATAGATGGGCCCTGAACCAATAGTGCTTGAGTCGAACTTTGAGCTGGAAGGGCACTGAGAGATGAGTGACCCTGATGTGAACTATGAGAACTATGGTCAGATGACCCACCACGGTGACCTGAACGAGCTGGTTGAGCATGCCTGAATGAACGACCTCTACCGTGATGAAACTAGCCTCCCGAAGAAAAACCTCCAAAACTACCAGACCCCCGATGCCTCTTGTCCTCTCTCTCCTCTCTCTCCTAGCGACGAACTGACTCAATCTCTCTAACAATGTCAACCACCTCCTCATAAGAAGCGCCAAATACCCTCTATTTGGTCACAAAAATCCGTAGCTGATAGATGAGACCATCAACGAACCTCTTGATCCTTGTCTTGTTTGTGGGAGCTAGCCAAATAGCATGGCGGGCAAACTCGGAGAACCTCATCTCATACTGCGTCACGGACAGGCCCTCCTAATGCAGCTTCTCATACTCCCTACATAGCTCCTCCCTGCGGGAATGCGGTACATGCTTCTCTAGGAAGAGAATGGAGAATGGATGCCAGGTAAGGGGCGGGGCACCAACAGTCCTACACCTCTCATAAGTCTCCCACCAAGTGAAGGTAGCCCCAGAAAACTGAAAAGTAGTAAATGAGACCCCACTAGTCTCCAGAATACCTATTGTATGCAACATCCTCTAACACTTATCCAATAAACCCTAGGCATCCTCGCCCTCTGCACAACTGAAAGCCGGAGGCTGGAGTCTACCAAACCTCTCCAATCAATGCTGCTCGTCATCAGGCATAAATGGAACCAAAAAATCCTGAGCAGGTACAACCAACTGGGCTGGTGGTGCCTCTGGTATCTGGAGTCCCTGAACAACCTGCTGGGGTGTACGGGCAACAGGAGTCTGAGTGCCTCCCTTGGCCTGAGAAGTAGCTGTTATAGTAGAAACTGTGACTGCCTAAGCAAGGCTGGTGCACACAGTCAGAATCTGAGCCAAAGTCTCCTGGAGACCTGGAATAATAATAGGCACAGCCGGTGCCTGAGCTGGTGCTGCTGGAGCATCCCCAGCTGGAGCCTGATCATGAACTGGGGCAGTGGGTGGATCTGAAAGTGTTGCCCTAGCTGTTGTGTGGGCCATACCCCTACCACTACCACAGCCTCTACCGTGTCCTCGGCCTCTAGCGGCCCTAACTGGTGGTACTGGTGGTCGTCCATCCTAACCGGTAGCACATGTCCTCACCATCTGTGAGAGAATAGAATAATAGAAGTTTAGTACTCGGATTAACAGATTCGCACGACAGAATTCAAGATTATAAAGTTTTTCCTAATGGTTCTGGAGCCTTCCGAGAATAAATACAGACATCTCTGTACCGATCTGCGAGACTCTACTAAACCTGCTCATGACCCCTAGGACCTATGTAACCTAGGCTCTGATACCAACATGTCACGACCCAAAATCTGACCCGGTCATGATGGCGCCTATCGTGGAACTAGGCCAGCCACTTATTCCAATTTTCCATTTTACCCAAATTATTAACTTTAGAAAACATCAATTTTTAAACAGAAATCCAATAATAAAAGATAGAAGTATCAAAATAGCCGAAAAAAATACAACCCCAACCTCGGGTGTCACTAGTCATGAGCAAACTAATACAACTGTCTGAAATACAAGAATAGTCTGAATACATCCAATAAGTAAAGCTAGAGGAAGATAGGGAAGGAGAAGGCGGAACTGCGGTCGCCAAGCAGCTACCTCGCAAATCTCAGGTAGAAGTCCGCAAAAGGAAGATCAACAACCGATACCGTGACCAGATACACCTGGATCTGTACACAAGGTGCAGGAGGTACCGTGAGTATACTAACTCAGTAAGTAACAAGTACAACCTGTGGACTGACAGGTAGTGACGGACCAAACCTCAACAGGCAATTAGCAATTAACAGAACAAAAATGTAGACATGCTTACAGTTCAAGTAAAACTTAACAGTAATAGATGCAAATGATCAGTAAAGAGTTCAAACCTCAGAGATTTCATATATGTACCAATGCACAACTAACATGATCAATGTTCCACAACCTCCACTTATAAGTGCTCAACCACTCGGTACTGTATATGGCCATCCGACCCAGGGAAGAACCTGCCGGAATATATATCACTAACCGCAGTCATTCAGTACTGAGGACACAAACTGATCCAGCCTCTCGGAGAAGATCCATCTCCCAGTATAGTACTTCGAACAAGATCCATGTCCAGGGACAATCCATCCCTTAATAAAATCATCTACTACGCTCACTGGGGGTGTAAAGATTCTAGAGGGGATTCTATGAGCCCAAGCACTATATCAATGCCAGCGAAGGCATGATCAATATCTTGCTGCGGCGTGCAACCCGATCCCATACCGTCACTCAATATCAGGCTCTCGGCCTCACTCAGTCATAGCTCACCAGTCTCACACATGGGCTCCAAAAGTCATGATACTAGCCCGGACAATAATAAAATATGGCAGATAGTAACAATGGAGACTGAACATGATATAATATGCATGATAAGGACTGAGTATAGATTATCAGTAAAATGAATGATATGAAAGCAAGAAAATGACCTCTTGGGTCTCAGTAATATCAGCGTGAAGCCTTAACATGATAATCAACATGATTTACAGCTCAACAGCCCGATCACATAATCATAGCATAGATATTGATAACAAATAACCACTAAGTGGCGCTCTAGAGTGATCCAGGCCGCATTTCTCACGATACACGCTCATACGCCCGTCACTTGGCATAGTGTCACCTTCATAATAATCATAGAACACATCATTCGAGGTTTCGAACCCGCAGAACCAAGGTTGGAAGCGTTACTTACCTCAAGCCAAGCCAAAACTCTAGCCCGCAACGCCTTTTCCTCTCGAATCGGCCTCTGAACGCCTCGAATCTAACCAAAATCAGTTCATAACCATCAATATATGCTAAAGAAGTGAAATCCATACCAAATTAACCAAATTACAACACAATATCCGAAATTGACCAAACCCGACCCCCGGGACCACGTCTCGGAATTTGACAAATTTTACATCAATAGAATCCTTATTCTGCCACGAGTTCATTCATACCAAAAGTACCAAAATCGTACCTCAAGTGGTCCCTCAAATCACCATTCAAAACTATCCAATTAACCAAGCCCTAATCCCCAATTTACCATTGTTTTTCCCTTACATTTTCATGCTAACAATGATAAAAATTACCATAATAACGAGCTTAGGAATCAAGGACCTTACCTCAATGAATCCCTCTGAAAATTTTCCTTGAAATTGCTTCCAAAATCTTCACCCCGAATGAACTATTGAGAAAAATGACCAAAAATAGCGAAGGAAATCTTTTTATACTTTCTGACCCAGCAAAACCGCATCTGCGGTTAAATGGTCGCACCTGCGGACCCGCACCTGCGGACCCGCACATGCGGTCCCAGATGCGCACCTTCGAAAGTGACTTAAAATCCTCAAGACTGCACTTGCGGCCACTCTCTCGCACATGCGCCATCGCATGTGCGCCTAGATATGTGCTTTTGCGGATCCGCTTGACCTCCCTATTGGCCGCATTTGTGGTTTACTTTCAGCTTTTGCGGGCATCACACTTGCAGCCTCCCAACCGCAGGTGCGGTTATGACAGCAACAATAAACTTCAGCTACCAAACTCAGCTTAAATAACCACCCGAAATCACCCTAAGGCCCCGAAGACCTCAACCAAAAGCACGAACAAGTTATATACCACTATCCAAACTTATACCAATCTTCAAAACACCTCAAACAACATCGAATCAACCAAATAACATCGGATTCAAGCCTAAGGTTCCAAAAATCTTCCAAATTTTGCTTTTGATCAAAAAGTCTATCAAACCACGTCCGAATGACTTGAAATTTTGCACACAAATCCCAAATGACACAAAGGACTACTGCAACTCCCAGAATTCCATTCCGACCCCTATAAAAAAATCTCACCTATCAACCGAAAACACCAAAAATCCAATTTCGTTAATTCAAGCCTAAATCTACTCCGGGCCTCCAAAACTCATTCTGATCACGCTCCTAAGTCCCAAATTATCTCCCAAAGCTATCCGAATCATCGGAATTCACATCCGAGCCCTTTTTCACATAAGTCAACATTCGATTAACTTTTTCAACTTAAGCTTACTCAAAAGAAATTAAGTGTCTCAAACCTTTCCGAGCCCGAACCAATCAACCCGATAATATACAATACAGCTGAACAAGACAATAAGAAGCATAAATGGGGAAAACAGAGTGGTAACTCATGAAACGAGCGGCCGGATCATTACACCAAATTTACACCAATACATTATGTCCAAAACGATTTGAACTATATATGCAGATAGTGTAAGAAATTTTTGCATTGTCAATATTGTCTAACATGTGATAACAAGTTAATTACTTCCTCTGTTTCATATTATATGAGGTAGTTTGACTCGGCACGAAGTTTAAGAAAAAAAAAGACTTTTGAAACTTGTGGTCTTAAAAACTTAAGGGGTAAAAAGTTTGTGGGGCCATGGCATTTGTGGGGCTATAAAAACTTCTCATTAAGAGTAAATGGGTAAAATGAAAGAGTTTAAAGTTGAATTATTTCCAAATTTAAAAATGTGTCATTTGTTTTGGAACAGACTAAAAAGGAAAGTACTTCATTTAATATGTATTGGAGGGAGTATCTTTTTTAGCAGGTTATCAAGTAATGCTTATTGTAAATATTTTTATGATTACCTTACATATCGTTTCATAATGTACTATATCGTATTGTATTATATTGTACTGTATTATTTGATGAATATAATGTTTGGATGAATTGTATCGTTTGTCGTCATTTTATAATGTCATGCACTAGCAATATGAAGAATAAACTTACAATTTTACAAAGAAAAAATATGATACGAGGTAAAATTATTATATAAAAAAGTAATGCAAAAGATAAAATAGAATTATTTAATAATAATGACGGGCAAGATGAGAGAAAAAGACAAGGTAACGATACGATCACACCAAATCGGTCGTTAAATAAAGTGGCACTTTTTATCGTTATATAGCGACGAATTTAACAATATGACACAATAAAATTTAATTAACAATCAAATCAAATATTGTATTTAAAATAACACACTAGGTAACAACCATCCACACAAGTTGTTAACGATAAGTGATATGATTGTATAAATATTTTATAATGTGAGTGTATAAAATATTTATGTGACATGGGAAGTATGGCAGTTTCCCAAAAGGCCAAAACTATAATACATCAAAGTGAGAGATTCTTCCTTTGCCTCCGTTTCGATCATTTTAATTTGATAATAAAACAAGAAAAGTCAAATGTCTGTCTTATTCTTAATCCTTTCCCTAATCACCAGTTCTGCACAGCTTGGTATAGGAAAAAAACATGGAGAGAAGCTAATAATATCTTCTTCAGTTAGTAAACATTGGATAAATAGATAAATATGTGTATGTATATGTAGATAGATAAGTGTAATATTAATATAGATTTTTTTATTAGTGACCTGCAATGTAAAAAGGAGAAATTACCCTGTATAATCGCTCTCAAAATATTAGCTGTAAAAGAATATATTTTTGTATATTTTTTGTATATATATATATATATATATATATATATATATATATATATATTCTGTATGTTATATACAAAAGTTATACAAATTTTATATACTTTTTCATCTATTATATCTATAGTTTCTTACGTGGGCTAAAAGTGATAATACCCCAGGTAAAAACGGGTGAAATTCAAAAATAGCCAGATTTACAAGTGGTAATTGAAAAATAGCCAGAGTTTCAAAAATAATCGAAATTTTGTCACTTTTCATGTAAAGATAAATCTGAACGGAAACATTGTTCAAAATTCAAAAAATATTCCAGCATAATATATTGGACTTCCAGCATAATATATTGGAGTTCCAGCATAATATACTGATCTAATATAATATGCTGGAAGTTCATACACATGTGCTCCAATCTCCAATATATTATGCTGGAACTTTTCGTGTGTTGAAATTCCAACATAATCTGTTGGAAGTTCATACACAAGTGCACCAATCTCCAATATATTATGCTGGAACTTTCTGTGTTGTAGGAAAATAATAATTATTTTTCAATAACTTTGCAAACGCTGGCTATTTCTCAATGACCTATTCGAAAACTAGCTAGCCCGTGTTATTTTCAAAACTCTAAAAATAAGTTGGCTTTATCAGCATGTTGTAGAGTATCATGGCAAATGTTCCATGGGCTTAAGAGCAAAATGGGCCCAAAAGTTTCACTGAGAAAATTTGCCAAAATAAAAGAAGGGAATGACATGCATATCACCCAAAAGCTTTATTGCCATATTTTTTTTGGTTCAAAATTAGGCTTATCAATTTTAAAATAGAATAAACAATTATAAGAAAAAGAAACTAACTTATATCATGATATAAAATTTCTTTTACATACATTGACAATATAAAATTTTCTTGTATATTTTGACTGATACACTGATAAATATTTATTTTCTTATATCATAACCAAAGACTATCGTTTTATTTGTACTTGTATAATATTGGTGTGAGATGGATTTGAGTAGAGTAATATGTGTATTTCTCATACAGCCCACCCCAATTTTTTTAGTACTTAAGGCCTAGTTATTGTTGTTATTGTATTAGTGTATTTTGACTTATTATAAAAATTGCTTCCTATTTTTTAATGTTAAAAATTAATGTTCCTATAAAAAATTACTTCTAAATGGTAATGGCATTTTAATTGAACCGACTTATACTCCAAAATTACTATGAAAATGTTTCCATTTTTGTTCCTTCTTTTACTTAAAAAAGAAAAAAAGAAAAAAAAAAATTGAAAGTAGAATAGCAGCGTATGATTCAATAGCCTGGTCAACTCAAATTCCTTCTGCAACAAGCTTCATCACACAGTCAGTAATAAATCCATCACTTATAAATACTTGATAACTGATTTTAATCGATCACAAGCCACCAATTCAATGGGCAAACACAAAAAAACTCCCAAACAACAACAACCCAGTGTAATTCTATGAGTGGGGTCTGGGGAGGGTAGGATGTACGCAGCTTTACCCCTACTCTGGAAGGGCAGAAAGACTGCTTCCGATAGATCCTTGGCTAAAGAGGATGGAAGAAGTACTGATAGCAGTAATAGCAAGACAATATATTCAAAAAACTAAATCGAAGATAACAATAGATAATATGAAAGAGGTACCGATAACAAGTAATAGCACGACAATATATTTAGAAAACTAAATCCAAGATAGCAATAGAGAATATGATAAAAGTACTGCTAGAAAACTAAGGAAGTACTTATGGCAAGTAATAATAGAACAAGATATGCGATAATAACAAACTAAGGATAAAAGGGGATACCATACTAATACTAATACTATCGAACTAATGAAGACAAAGGGAAACACATGACTACCTACTAACCTTCTTCCCTAATTTTCAACCCCAACACCCTTCTATCCAGAGTCATGTCCTCAGTTAGCTCAAGGTGCGTCATGTCCCGCTTGATCACCTCTCCCCAAGACTTTTTTGGCCTACCTCTACGGTTCTACCCCTGCTCTTACCTCTTAAGGACAACCTCTCACACCTCCTGACTAGGGCATCTGTGCTTCTCCTTTTAACATGACCGAACCATCTCAGTTTTGCCTCTCGCATCTTTTCCTTCACAGGGGCCACTCCCACCTTGTCCCGAATAACTTCATTCCTAATTTTATCCAACCTAGTATGCCCACACATCTATCTCAACATCCTCATTTCAGCTACTTTCATTTGCTGGATATGAGAGTTCTTAACTGGCCAATACTCTGCCACATACAACATAGTAGTCTAACTACTATATTGTACAACTTACCCTTAAGTCTCAATGGCATATTCTTATCGCATAAGACACCGGAAGCGAACCTCTACTTCATCCACCCTACTCCGATATGATGTGTAACATCCTCAGCTATTTCCCCATCATTCTGAATTATAGACCCCAGATACTTGAACTCTCTATCCTAGGAATGACTTGCGTATCAAGCCTCACATCCCCATCCGCTTCTTGGGTAACACCGCTAAACTTGCACTCCAGATTTTCTGTCTTGGTCCTGCTCAAGACCTCCAGCCTTTCGTTAATACCACCTCGTATCTCATCAATCAGGATTATGTCATCCGCAAATAACAAGCACCAAGACACCTCCTCTTGAATGTGTTGTGTCAATGCGTCCATTGCCATAGAAAACAAAAACGGGCTAAGTGTTGATCCTTGATGCAACCCCTTCTCACCCGGAAAGTATTTAGAGGCTCCTCCTACTGTCCTAGCCCGAGTCTTAGCTCCATCATACATGTCCTAGATTTCTCTAATATACGCTAATGCACTCCCTTTAGCCTCCAAACATCTCCATAGAACCTCAATGGAGACTATGTCATAAGCTTTCTCTAGGTCGATGAACACCATATACAAGTCCTTCTTCATCATCCTATACTGCTCCACCAATCTACTCACAATGTGAATGGCTTCAGTAGTTGATTGACCCGGCATGATACCAAACTGGTTATCGGAAATAGACACACTCCTCCTCATCCACCCTTCTATCACCTTCTCCCACACTTTCATCGTGTGGCTTAACAGCTTGATACCCCTATAGTTGTTACAGTTTTGGATATCCTCCTTATTCTTGCACAACGGAATCATCGTACTCCGCCTCCACTCTTCAAGCGTCTTCTTCATCATAAAAATAACGTTAAACAAACTAGAGAGTCATTCCAAGCCCGCCTTACCTACGCTATTCCAATATTCCACAAGGATCTCGCCTGGCTGGCCTGATCGCTCTACCCCTACTTGTTATGAATTTTAGAAAATATACAAGCAGCAAGAAGGTTGAAAAATAAGATTGAAAAACTGTCTCTGAAATTTTATTAATCATAGGACTTTAAATAGCCAAATAAATAAATTAGTAGACTCCTCCTACAACTAAATTACTAAACTCTTACTATAACTAAAATTCTGTATCTTCTTGCAGACTCCTCCTAAAACTAAACAACTAATTATTCTAGAAAACAGTAGCAGTAATAGATGCAAAATCCAACAGTCCTCCTTGCTTCTGTTGCTGCAGTCTAAAGAAGGCCATCCTCAATCCCTTCTTCTGCTATTAGTGCTTGTGCATGAGCATCTTTGAACTTGCACACTTTTGTAATATGACGTTTTTGTTTGCAATTTTCATATAATGCATCACGTCTCCACCAACAAAAATTTTCTAAGTGAGTTTTATTTTTGCAATATTTGCAATAAAGATAATCGACTTTTTCTTTTTGGTGTTTCGCATAAAAAATACCCTCAGTAACTTTATCTTGTCTGAAGGCCCTTCTTTGCTCTTGTGCTTGAAGAGTACTTATTAATTCTGCAATAAAGATGGTGGAGAGATCTTTAGACTCTTCCAGAGAGGAAATTTTTTATTCAAATCTCTCAGGAATTGTTACAAGAATTTTTTCAACTATCCTGTCATCTTTGAAATCCTTGCCAAGCAACCTGATTTTATTGACAATATACTTAGCGATGGTCTCATCATCTTGCATTCTAAGAGATTCAAAATCTCTTTTCAAATTTAAAATCTGATTTTGTCTGCCTCGTTCACTTCCTTGTTACTCATGTTTGAGTGTTTCTCAAGCTTCTTTTGTTGTCTTACATGTAATGATTTTAGAGATGATTGAATCTGCAACTGAATTTTGAATTATAGTTTTGACTTTGTATTTTTTGGTTTTCTCATCTAAATGAGCTTTGATTTGGGCAAGGGTAGGATTTGTAGGAAGTGGTTGTATAAGTCTGTCTTCCATTACAACTTCCCATAGATCATAAGCTTCAAGATAAGATTTCATCTTCACTGACCAAATCTAATAGTTTTCCCCAGTGAAAGTTTGTGGGGTATTCAAAGAGAGTCCGATGCTTGCCATTGTTAAAAATTTGGTTAAAAATCGGTAAGGGTAAAAATGTGTATGGTTTAAAAGTGGTTGAAATTGGTTGTTTTTCAGCGAATTCAGAGATCCGTCAAGATCAATCAATGAAGGCTCTGATACCATTGTTATGGATTTTAGAAAATATACAAGAAGCAAGAAGGTGAAAAAAAGGATTGAAAAATTGTCTTTGAAATTTTATTAATTATAGGGCTTTAAATAACCAAATAAATAAAGTAGTAGACTCCTCCTACAACTAAATTACTAAACTCTTACTATAATTAAAATTTTGAATCTTCTAGCAGACTACTCCTAGAACTAAACAACTAATTATTCTAGAAAACAGTAGCAGTAACAGATGCAAAATCCAATACTACTCATCCGGCGCATAGCCCCTACAACCTCCCCCACTCGTATCCGTCTTCATCTACAGTACCCAAAATATTGATGTCGCTCCGGGTACTCTAATTCACCCAACACAAAAAACTCCCAAAAAAATCTCCCGCCAATACCTTTTGTTACAAATTTGGAAAAATCAAGTGGTTTCAAAGCTCATAATAACTCTGTGCACGAAAAGGATCTTTGTGAATGCAAGGTATGTGGAACTAAGTTTAGATTTGCAAAGGAACTCGAAAAACATGAAAAAGAAGAAGATCATTAATTATAAGAAGGATAATTAGATTAGTGTAACCATTGTAGTTAGATTTTAGCTACGTAGAGTAACTTTTTCTTCTCTTTTTTTTCGCGAATAGTTAGAGTTGAGAATGAAGATAAGGCCGACGAATGAGGAAGCTTTCGGTGTTTTCAATTCAAGTTTTCTAAATATATGTGTCATCACAACAAAATGCAGTAAAACTGGAGCATTTGCTGCTGATTTTGATCGAAAATTGATTAGAGAAAGAGATCTCTGTTTACTGAACTCAATTTTCCAAAAAATATCTGTAAATACAATGGAATGCCGTGAAATCGGAGCGTTTTCTGCTGATGTTGATATGAAATTCACACATGAAGATCCTTCTGATGCCTACTATGAGATTTTCACGACTCCGTCCGTAAGCAACTTCTCGATGATATTAGAGTCAGTTCTATCTTCATTCAACGGATCAAAATTCTCTGTGCACTTCAATTTTGGAAAGTTTTTACACTTGGAAAAATACAATTCTGCTGAAATTGTAAGTTCTAGATGTCCTTCATCCTGAAAATTTGAATATTAGCAGTGTACTGTATTCATTTTGCAAGTTCTCAAACAGAGATGTTCTGATAATTTTTTGTCGCTTACTCTGAGGTTCTATAGGGAAGTTTCACTTTAGTTCTCACCACATATACTCTGGCTACAAGCAAGTCAACTGAGAAATCGATCATACATTCAATTCTATCATCATTCTATAGCTTCGATTCTGGAAAGTTTTCACACATGGAAGATCATAGTTCGGCTGAAGTTGCAAGTTCTACATGTGCTTCGTCCTTGTTATTTGAATGTTATCAACATGTTCATTTTCTTACTACTATTTGCGTGGATCTGTTTTAGCTTTTAAGCTTTCAATTGCTGTGTAATTATGTTACAAACGTGCTATAACATTTTTGCTTTCCTATTGGCTTAAATTTTGAAGTTGTGGTTGCAAGAAGAAAAGGATCTAGATAGTTATTGGATAAGGGTGGTTAACTGACCACCCTTTGCCGAAAAATTGTACTGTGTATATAGGTTAATATTACGTTTTAGAGGTATATAACATATATTGAACACCCTTTGCCGGAATTTTTTTTACTTCTTTTAAATTTGAACACCCTTGAAAAAATTCCTAGCTTCGTCACTGATTGGATGATAAGGAGAAGGTAAGTTTATCTGCACAAAAACACTGAGGCTTACTGCTCTGCCATAGTTTACGACAATCTCATTGTTCAGATTTCAGAAGCGCCTATACAGAATTTTCTAGATCGTACAGGTTAGTTGGTTACAATCTGGAATATATTTGGTGATGTATGCACGTGGCTAGTAGCGTTAATGCTTCGCAGCTTGAATTGATCAGCCTTAGTAGCATGTGAGTTACTTTTCTCTACTCTTAAGGAATGGATATCAGTTGTACAGTCGCTTCCTAAACTTATTTTATCCTTGCATCAACTTTCACCTCATCAGTTAGGATTAGACTTTTCATTTGATCCTGGTTCTAGTTTGTTTATCACATTTCTTGGCTCTTCAACATATAGTTCAGCCATGGTTGTGGATGATTTCAAGGAGATCGTTAGGATATTAAAGCGTGATGTTGATTCCACCTCCAATGATCAATGTATTTTGACTCATTTCCCATTTGACCCCGGAGCGATCTGTTCATTGTAAC
Source organism: Nicotiana sylvestris (assembly GCF_000393655.2). Classification (NCBI taxonomy): domain Eukaryota; kingdom Viridiplantae; phylum Streptophyta; class Magnoliopsida; order Solanales; family Solanaceae; genus Nicotiana; species Nicotiana sylvestris. The sequence goes on from NC_091062.1 coordinate 195,052,910, forward strand.
CCCCCGTGGATGCCTCCACCTTCCTCAATTACGACCTGGGACATCTGCAAACACTTTTTCACTTGTGAAGCTTTACACATTTCAGCTTCAGAGCATGGTCCTACATTCAGAAGTTGGCTTGTAATGTACGTTTAGTTTCTTCACAATTTATAGATGGAGATCGCATTATAAAAATCATTCTAGAGGGGTTGAACGAGGTGGTTTCCATAATCTCCAGTCCTGGCCTGCGTTTGGCCTTTAATGCATGTCCAGCTGCTTTTGTGGCTAGTGCTCTTGGTGCTCTTGATCGTGCTCTAGCAAGCAAATCATTCTCCAGATACTAGTTCAGAGGATAATAGAGCTTGAAGTAGCTGAAAATTAAATGGGATTAGAAGCCTCGACTGCAAAAGTAAACGAGTTGCTATACTTGGGTACATGCTTGAACTTTTTCCATCTGTAAGAATTACCATAAAAAGGGAAGTTAATGAGTTGAATGTGAACATCTCACAGTCAAGAGAATCCCAGCTACCACAAAAAAGAAAGGAAAATCTGTGACACAGAAGAAATTAGGACATTTTCCTCTATATTAGTACTGCAGAAATAATTTTAAGTAACCAACTTACATGTGTAGAATGGTGAGCAATCAGATACAACACATATTATGACTCGAGCATCCAAAATATGAGCTTCACCCCTATTATTTTGGCCAATAATATGGACCACCAAGAAAGTCTCTGAATGCATCAATAGCATCCAGGAGTAGTCCTTAAGTTACATATATCAGCAGTATGTCCCAAAAGGTAGTGAACAACATCGAGCGATGAAATATACAACAAAAAAAGATGAAGAACCATTAGAATTCAATACTTCCGTCCAAAAACATTTTGACAACAATTGCGGATAACTTAACAGGGAAAGTATAACAATATATTCTAGGTGCTTAACACAAGAATTCACTAATTTCACCAGTTAACCAAGAGGATGAACAAGTCAGTATGATGGTATTTTCATTGTACCTATATTTATGGCACTCCTAGCAGAACTTTGTTGAGTCTAGTCTGGAGTTGTCACATATATAAGTAAAATGAAAAAAGCTGGAATTAAGATAAATACGACATGTATAAAGTTCCACCACTTTGAGTAGTAGAATTGTATGTTTCTTTCTAAACCAGTGTGAAGCTCTGGATTGACTCCTCAAGGTTACTGAACGTCATACATATTGGTAATATACAAAACCAGCTCTGTTATATATTGTAATTGCTCTATTGAGAGTAAAAAAGATGTGTTCCAGTCCAGAAACCAGCCAGGCCCTCTTGAACAAGCCATCTCAAAACTATTTACTCCATCTGTTTATATTGATCAATAGTTGTAACTCAATAAATTAAGCTTTAGTCCACAAAAAAGCATACTCTCGAAACGTGTCTAGAAAGAAATGCTTTATAAAATAATAGTAAAGGGTTTTTATTAATTCTGTACCAACAACGAACTAGAAATCAAAACAAAGAAGTAGCTACTCAACCAAAGCAAAACTAAAGTAAACTAAAGAACTTGTAGATGGCAAAAACAGCGCAACCTAAGCCTACAACACCGCTCAAACTAAAATAGGAGTAATCACTTGAAGATCCATAGTGGTGGACTGAATTTGTGGTAAGATTCACCAGTGTAATGGGGCTCAATGATTCCATCAAGCAAGTTATATATGCCCATATCCTTCCCACCGCCTCGTTCAATATTGAAGTAGCTCTGCCAACAATCATCTGTGAAATAGATACAATTCCCCTTGCATCCCTCTATTTGAGAGGCTTTTTCAACAGCCAGAGTAGCACTAGAGCCAAGGAATAGTGCCCTATTCCCCAAGTCCACAACCTCTTCATAACTCTCCCTATTCACATCAATCTTGTACACATGAAACTCTTCAACTCCATAACTCCCATCGTCGTCTAGAAAAGCCCCGTCTCGTGTGATCACTAGCAGTTCACGCAACGAATGCACCATGTATAACTGTGTCCCGCTAGTTAAGCTAGGAGGTATCCCTTTGACAACTGTTGCGACAGTTGGATATTCTTCGGGGCCTCTGAAGTCGAAGATAATAATGTTGCCCATAAAATCAACACCGCAGAACTGCCCATCATACCAAGTAATATCAGAATATGCACGTCTAGGTGTCTCCACCAGTAGTAAAGGACTTCTGTCCTGGTCTCCAGAAAGCAAAACACCGAGGATGTCCTTGAATTAGGGCCAAAACATAGTCCGATGTTGTAAAAGGATTCGAAATATCACTGCTTTTTCCACATAATACCTACAAAAACCACGTTCCCATTCATAATCAAAACCCTCCAACATGTCCATATCTGGGAGGTTAATTACAGAACGTGAGAAAAGATGAAACAGATTCATCTTTCTTTGTTCATCAGCCATGAAAATCCAACCTGGAAATCCCACTCCCAAACACCGCTTTTCCACTAGTTCTGGAAAACTCATGATACGAGTAACATCCTTTGACATGTCGAAAAACTCACGACTTTCTTCATTCCCTTCCTTCTCTGCGAGCATCAACCATGGAACTGCTGGAACTTCCTCCCTCATATTACCTATGATTTTGATGAAATATTCAAGAGACCAAATTAATTTAACTATTTACAATAAAGAATCTAAAGGGTCGTTTTTATAAGGAGTAGTCAAAAATCCGTTCCCATAAGGTTGGGAAATCCTAGTTTGTTTAAACCTCGGTGTAGTTCCTCAGTCAAATTATTAAATCCATCGTAACAAATTATTTAGTATTATACTTAGTTACCAATTTTAACAATGGAAAATAACGGTTTTTAGTCCCTGAGTAACCTTGTTCCAATTTTGGTTCCTGTGGTATTGGACATAGTAATTTATTTAACCTTCAACTGGACAATGTAATACCTTGTTTGGCCAAGATTCTAAAATCAACTTATTTTAAGAAGTGTTTTTCTTCTCAAAGGTATTTTTGGTGAGAAATAGTTTGCTCTTGGTTAATTAATTTGAAAAGCACTTCTGAACAATAATTAGTATTTGGTCAAGCTTTTATAAAATGCTTCTAAGTTCTAACTATATTTTTCACAAAAACGTTTTCGGGCAGAAACTACTTTTTCTTACTTCTCCAGAATTACTTCTGCTTCTACTCAAAAACACATTTTTTAATTCTAAAAGTTTGACCAAACACTTCAACTTTTGGCTTTGGAGAAGCTTAACCAAATAAGCTATAATAATTACCAATTTTATCAATGGGGAACTAACGGTTTTTTGTCCCTAAGTTATTACTCCCTCCGTTCCAATTTATGTGAACATGTTTGATTGGGCACGAAATTTAAGAGATTTCTGGAATTTATGGTCCTAAGGGGCCCATAGCATTTGTGTAGTTATAAAAGCTTCTCATTAAGGGTAGAATTGTAAGTTTAAGCTAAATTGTTTCCAAATTAGAACGAGGTCATTTTTTTTTAACAGACCAAAAAGGAAATAAGTTCACGTAAACTGAAACGGAGGGAGTAACTTTTTCCAATTTTGGATTGGACACCTTCAACTAGACAATGTAAGTCCAACCGTTGACAAAAACATGGGAGAAATTCAAAAATAACCAGATTTATAACTGGTCGCTCAAAAATAGCCCAGTTTCAAAAGTAATCGAATTTAGCCATTTTTCATGTAAAGATAAATCTGAGCGAAAACACTGTTCAAAACTCGAAAAATACGCCAGTATATTATACTGGAGTTCCAGCATAAGTATGCTTGAACTCCAGCATATTATATTGGAGTTCCAAGATAAGTATGCTGGAACTCCAGCATAATATGATGGAGTTCCAGCCAGGGGCAGATGCAGTGTCGTATCTACGGGTTCAATTGAACCCATAACTTTCGACGCAGAGTAAAAATTTATATGTAAAAATTCAATAAAATTACAAAAAAGTAGACTTGAACCCATAACTTTAAAAATATAATGGGTTCAATACTAAAAACCTTAAAATTGAACCCATATGATTTAAATCTCGGATCGCCTCTGGTTCCAGCATAAGTACACTATAATTCCAGCATAATATACTGGAGTTCCAGCAAGTATAATTGTCCAGTATAATATACTGGAGTTTGGAGCACCGGTGCTCTAGTCTCCAGTATATTATACTGGAGTCAACAAAGTATACCGGTCCAACATAATATGCTGGAGTTCATACACAGGTGCATCGAACTCCAGTATATTATGCTGGACCGGTCTCTGTTGCAGCAAAATAGTGGCTATTTTTCATTGACTTCGTAAACGTTGGCTATTTTTGAATGACCAGTCCAAAAACTGACTATACCGTGCTATTTTTACCAAAAACATAGAAAGTCACTTAACAGGCTATGAACTTCTATGAAGGGTAAATCACGATACTATTTTCAGCTCCGAAACACCTAAAGACTAGTTTAAGATTCAAGTGGTGAAAATTATTACAAGGAAGAAAATTACAATAAAGAAAAATGCACCAACATCAAGTAAATGATCGTTGATGAAAATTCCTTAGGAAAAATTATTGGCTACAAGACTAGTGAATAGTGGAACATTTATTAGCATAATTGTATACTGTTGGAGAACTAGTGAGTATCTCAAAAAGGAGTGTTCCTCGTTGATTAAGAAGAGCTCATTTTCCACTTTATAAAGAATGAGAAATTGACATTTATATGTAAAAATAGCACGGACTAGCCAGTTTTTGGACTGGTCATTCAAAAATAGTCAGCGTTTGCAAAGTCATTGAAAAATAGTCACTATTTTGCTGCAACACGAAAAGTTCCAGCATAATATACTGGAGATCAGTGCACATGTGTATGAACTTCCAGCATATTATGCTGGAACTTCAACACGCGGAAAGTTCCAGTATATTATACTAGACTGGTATATTTATGCCGGAACTCCAGTATTAGTATATTATAATGGAGTATTTTTCCGAATTTTGAACAGTATTTTTGTTCAGATTTATCTTTACATGAAAAATAGCTAAATTTCAATTACTTTTAAAACTGTGACTATTTTTGAAAGACCACTTATAAATTTAAATATTTTTGAATTTCTCCCCGTTTATATGCTAGCCGGGTAAAAGATTGACACAAAAAAGAGCCCTTTCTCCTTGTTAGCACACTAACCCATATGTCTTAAAATTGGCAGCTTATAGCCAAAGCTCAATCACCCGTCATCTTCTGCCTTCTTCAATTGTCGATATGGTGTTGAACGTTTCCCCAAAAACATTGAAACCATGGCTGTGAAATCTGAAGGTTAAAAACGTGAATATAACATTGAATACATTGTTTGAGTTTGAAGAAAGACCCAAAAATACCATTGAAGCTTAGTTCAAATTTTTTCAATTTGTCTAATTATAATTTGTTTCGATTCGGTGATACTGGGTTTTATTGAAAACATCTTAAGGAGCTTGAAATTCAAGTCATGAAATTGTTTGGAGAAGATTGGAGGTAGATTTGAGCTAATTTTCATATTGAAAAATTCAAGGTTGACGATGACTTCATGTGTGCCTATTTTCCTGTACAACCCTGTGTATCAGTTTATATTCCTCTACTCCCTCCGTTTCTATTTTCCTTTTTAGTCTGTTCTAAAACAAATGACACATTTCTAAATTTGGAAATAATTCAACTTTAAACTCTTTTATTTGACCCATTTACCCAAGCTTTTATAGCCACACAAATGTCATGGTCCCACAAACTTTTTACCCCTTAAGCTTTTAAGACCACAAGTTTCAAAAGTCTTCTTATTTTTTCTTATACTCTGTGTCGAGTCAAACTACCTCATTTAATACGAAACGGATGAAGTATATATTTATTTCCTGTATACTAATTTTAGAGTACGAGCGTTACACGGGTATATCATATAAATGAATATAAATATTTTAAAAATTACAATTAAAATATATTTATGTTATAAAATTAAAATTTAAAAAAAAAATATAACTACGAGTTTGTTATAGATTCGATCTTATGAGATAAACACAGTCCAAACCGTTATATCAAATCCTTAGTCGAGCAAGCGTTATTGGAATTTAAATACTTTTTGGTAACTTTTTCCTAAAAATGTTGTGATAGATTTTTAGATAAATTATTTTTTTCTTGGAAAATGAAATGAAAGATGTTTTCTTAAAACGCAAAACAATAAAAAGCTAGGTTCTCAGGCTACTCCTACCACAAAGCACTCTCACAAACGTTTCTAAAATATACTCTTTGTTGGTACCAATCGAAATACTAACATTTCATGTTAGGTAAAATTTACTATAATTAATGTGTCGTTTAATTTAGCAAACTACCAAACGGAGAAAGAGAAAAACTTCAATTTCAACGGAATTATTACACATTTAAGCCTTAAAAAATAAGGAAGGACTATGAATTTATATATACCTACAAGGATTCATGTTAACGAAGAAAGACAAAAACTACAAGTTAAAAGAAATATTATACATTCAAAATTCTAAAAAGGAAGAGCTGCGGATTATATATCTTGTAGGATTCAATTACAGCGGTAATAAATTCCCTTAAGTAACCAGAAAGATTTTTTAAACAAAAACTGTAAGGAATTGTAATTTTGTTACATAATTTAATTTAGGAAAAGGATTTATTCAAGGTAAAAACTTAATGAATTTTAAAGTTTTAAGTATTAGTAATTTCTACCTAGTTCAAATAAGGAAATATTTAATAAGTAAAATTTTAGTTGATTTCAAATTTCTATATATTAGAAAAATAAGTTATTTACGATTTTATCCAATGTGAAACTTATTTTTAAAGGTTTAAAAAGGCGAACGACATTTCGCTAAGGGCCTTCATGCTTTTAATATGATATAGATTATGTGTATATGTGTATATTCATGAAAATGTGTGTGATATATAGGGATATAGGAAGAAATTCAAAAATAGCCAGATTTACAAGTGGTCATTGGAAAATAGTCACAGTTTCAAAAGTAATCGAAATTTAGCCACTTTTTATATAAAGATAAATCTGAACGAAAATACTGTTCAAAATTCGAAAAATATTCCAGCATAATATACTGGAATACCAGTATAATATTCTGCTACACCAGTACTCCAGTATATTATACCGGAAGTCCAGTATATTGCAGCAAAATAGTAGCTATTTTTCAATGACTTTACAAACGTTGGCTATTTTTCAATTATCAATTCGAAAACTGGCTAGCCCGTGCTATTTTTACAATGATATACATAATATACAACATGATATACACATATCACAAAAACCTTTTCTACGTCCAGAGTATAACTCCAAAGATGAATAATGTAATTTAGGTGAAAAATAAGAAATAGCCAGATTTGCAACTATTAATTTAAAAATAGTACAGTTTTAAATGTAATCGAAATTTAGCCACTTTTATATATATAGATAAATATGAACAAAAACACCTTTAAATCCAAAAAAATTCAGCATAATAGTCTAGAGTTCAAATTTTTTACGTATGAGATTCCAGCATAATGTGCTAGGATTTCATAATATGTTGTAATTTTACACCCAGGAGCTCCATAATCTAGCATATTATGCTGAAACTTTCCGTGTATTGTAGTTCCAACATAATATGATATAAGTTTCTATGCAGAAACTCCATAAAAAAAAAGGAGGGCAGTCTGGTGCACTAAGCTACTGCTATGCGCGAGGTCTGGGGAAGGGCCGGACGACAAGGGTCCATCGTGCGCAGCCTTACTTTGCATTTTTACAAGAGGATGTTTCCACGGGTCGAATTTCTGACCAGCATAAACTCCATAATCCGGCATATTATGCTGGAACTTCACATGTTTCAGCAAAATAATAGCTATTTTTTAATTACCAGTCCGACAACTGGATAACCCGTCTATACCCTAAGCTCGTATTAACCCCATTGAGAATTCATATATGAACTTCAATGCTAGCTTACGACTGCCAAAACGTACTTGTCAAATATTTGATACTATGTGGAAAAAATCTAAATACCTAACTCAAAATCTTAATAATAGAGTGACCCAAGATCTTTGTAAACACTCGGAACCCTTACTTAATCCGTGTGAATTAACAACAATATAACTCAACAACTTGGACTGTCTATTAAAGGAAGCCAATAAGCGTGTACCAATGATATCACACATCTTGGAAAAGTCTTAAATTTTTGAAAGAGATTTTCCATCCAGTTAGTAATATGGGACATATAGAATGTCAAGAATGGTAAGTAAAACATTGTCCTTCCTTTTCAAGTATACAAATGACTCCAGCCATTTCTGTTAGGTCCAGCCTATGACAAAGATGCAAATGGTCCAATGTAACCTCATCAAACGCCTTAAATTCTGCTTCTTCTTTAATGCATTGGGGTACGAACTTTTAATTTGTTGCAATATTCAACTCTATCACCATCCATCTGTCATTTCTAGAATTTTTCTCATTTATAGTACCAAGGTCTAAATCACATCCTTGAGTTGTGGCACTCTCGTGGACCTTATATGACGATAGAATACTATGGGTCGTTTGGTAGGATGTATTAGATAAATTAATGCATGCATTAGCTTTGTGTATTAATAATACATTATTTGGTAGATATTTTGAACCCATGCATTAGTTATATAGACATTAGTTATACATCCTATTTGGTATTATGATATGCATAACTAATGCATAAAAAATAATGGTATTAGCAATGCAATGGATTTTAATGCATGCATTAGCTTAGTTAAAGACAAAATTGTCCTTCAAAATTTATGTTTTATTAAAATATACTAGTTAGTATATTAATGCAAGGTCAAAATAATCCAAATAGTGAGAAATAAAATTATATTCCTAGTAAATAAATAAATACTTAGCATATTTCCTTTTTTATAAATAAATATTTAATTTTATTTAACAACATAGGTAGACAAATAAAATAATTTTTTTAAAACTTTTTCATATAAAAATATTTCTCAACATATGTTTCTTTTAAAAAGTTAGAGTGTAGACTAGATTTGAGGGCATTTTTGTAAACAAATGATTCTTTTAGAAATTGTGCAATACTTTAATACATCAAACCAAACAATGGATAAGAAATATGTCAGCATAAATAATAACAGCATAACTAATGCAAGCATAATTAATATCAACATTACTAATACACCATATTCAATGCACCCTACCAAACAACCGCTATGTGTCGGGCTGCATTTTTTATAATATGAAAGTCGTGTTATACATCAAGAGACTGCTTCATGTAGAACCCACACAAAATCTTTTTGAGATAATCCATTGGTCCTTGATTTTTTTTTTCTTTTCCTTTCATATTCTCTTTCGTAGGAGCATGACCACTTCACGAGTGGTGATGAAAAGTCAGAGTTGTGAATCTAATTTCATAATGTCGACAGAAAAAAAAAAAATCTTTCACAATGACATCCATCTTAATCTTATTTGAGTATTATTTAATTAGATTTAATTACTTCAATTAAATAACAAAATTGACAAATAATAATTTGTTTAAAACATTGTTCAAGAAAACTTATTCTACAAGAAAAAAGAGTAAAAAGAAGTTCAATGCTTGGATATTGCACAATAAAACTTGGATAATACCTTAAGGTTTACAAGATCTGTGCACTTAAATGCATCAAATGCACGAAAATAAGAAAAATGTGCTATATATTATGATTATTCCGTTTGCCTTTGGTTGAGGTTTCCTTGGTTCAAGTTCTTGCTTCTTGTCTGCATAGACTGATTATCGGCCTGCTGCATATATTGGGCTGCCAACTGGTTATTGAACTCCATGTTCATTGACTGTAGGAAATCACAATATAAACAAACTCAAAATTACCAAAAAATAAAAATAATATATATATTGGTTCAATGTTAGCTTTCTATAGTAGACCTAAGACGGAGGGATATTGGCCAAAGTGAAAATCTATCTTCAGCTTTTTATCTTTTAAGAAAATATTAATCATATAAATAACAAAACCAATTTTCTTTTTTCCAGAAGTAATATAATCTTGATGAAAACACTACTTGGAAAAAAAAAGTTAATTTAAATAACATTGTTGATTGGATGAAAAAAGGTCTGTCAAGAGAAGTGTAACTACATATATCAGATCATCTAAAAGATAACCTACAACCTTCAAGTAATATTCATATTAAATGAGATTAATAACCTGAAAGCTAAGACAAGTTACTTGCTACAACTGATTAAAATACATTGATCGAGTAAATTTTTTTTACGTTAACAGTATATAAGTACTGAAATTTGTCAAGAACATAGGATTAACTTACTTGCGCTAGAAATGCACTACGGGGGTCGTTAAAAGGGAATGAATTGGTGACACTGGAGGCAACTGCAGCTCTGCTTGCACTCGCATCGCCATTAGCTTGTGGCGGAGTAGGTATGGTCGGGGCCATGGCGAAGGCTGGTGACATGAAGGGAGGACAGGAAGTAGCAATTGAGGTTGGATAAATGAATGGAGCTGTAAGAGACTGATGAGGAGTTGTTGCAGCAGCTCGAGCTAAATTAGCAGTCATATTGTTAAGCATTCCTGGTGTCATGCCAAGATTGACACCCATGCCCATTCTTGCTAGTAAAGGCATCTGAATATGTGGTAATTGCATTCCTAGAGGTAATTGCATCATCATTTGAGACTCCATGTTTCTTGCACTGCTTATTAACTGAATTTGTGCTTGAAGCTGCTTTAAGTACTTTATGACTTCGTCCAGCATTGACGCTTTATCTGTCTGTATAATCAGTAATTATGTCAAAATTACATAAACTCAAAATTAAGCTACTAGTTTAACTGTAATATCAGATCACCTAAAAGATAACCATGTAAGTAACTATTCTCGTTACGTGATGAATTTGTGGAAAAATCTCATTTATTAGTGTGATATTACATATACTGTGGTAGCTAGCTAACTCACCTTACTTGCATTTGGCACCAACTTCTGCAGAGCTTTCATCTTTTCGTTGATTCTATCCCGGCGTCTCTAGATCCCAAAAAAAAAAACGAAATATATAATTATAATTGGTACGTTCATAAATAAGGCCTCTGCCAAATTTTAAATACTACTCCTTCCGTTCCAATTTATGTTTGACTAAGGACGTGTTTTAAGAAAAAATGAAGATTTTTGGAATTTATGGTCCTAAACAAGTCAAAAAGGGGCTCACAATATTTATGTGGTTATAAAAGTTTCTCAGTAGAATTGTAAGTTTAAGTTACATTGTTTTCAAATTTAAAAAGGAGTCATTCTTTTTGGAACGAACCAAAAAAGAAATAGGTTCACATAAAGTGGAAAAGAAGGAATATTTTCTATCATTTGTCCATAAATCCATCTTTTAAAGTTTTTGTATACCACCTAATTAAGGAAGACATAAATATATACTTAATTATAAGAGTATTTGTCTAAAATTCCCTTTGTTTCTATCTTAGACATTTCAGTTAGTCTTGAACTAATTGGTGCAGTAATAATGAATTTGAAAAAATAAAGTAGTAATAAATGCTTCTTTAGTTTTTTTCCTAAATGTCAAATATATATTTATAAATAAATTCACGTTACATAGACTGGAAATAGCTTTTCACTACCTTACTTTTTGATGTTATATTTAGGTATTCATCCCTAGTATAATTTAGGTGCATTAAATTCAACATACCCGTTCTGACTGATTATGAACAGCAGCTGTTCGGCTGCGTCTTAACGTGTTGGAGCCTTTTGTTTCACGTTCTTCCTCCTTGTTTTCCTGTCACAAAGTCATGATCCAATATGGACTCAGAGTTTGATGATATATATGTATATATTCTCGAGGTAGCTAGATATACCACTACAAAATATTCGAAAGTACTATATATGGTACAAGAACATAGCATTAATAATTCATCATAGTGACTACAAAATATACATTTTTTAGTACAAGGATTACGGGGGTTCAAATAATTAGAAGGATCTAAACATTTTTTGTATTGAGACGGATATAAATTTGAAATATATATCTGGGAACCATGTGAAGAGTTATTTGACTGATCACAGTTCTTTATACTTAACCATATCTAAAGAATGTTTTATGTCATTCTTTTGGAATCATACGAATGGAGTATAAGTTTACTTGTATGTATATAGAAGAACAAATTATATTTCATAGAAGCATGTAATGTTGTCATGTATAAAGGGGTTGTAGGTAGGTTTTAGTTACAATAGAAGGTAATCGTAGGTAAATCCTTATGATGAATATTAATCGCCAACTTAATAATAATGATAATAACTAACTTATTAATAAGTTAATTCTACATCAACAACAACAACAATCATCCAGTATAATCTCACAAGTGGGGTCTGGAGAGGGTAGGATGCACGCAGCCTTACCCCTACCCTGAAAGGGTAGAGAGACTGTTTCCGATAGCTAGACCCACAGCTAAAGAAGGTGAAGGAAGTCCTGATAGCAAGTACATAATAGCAAGACAAATTATTAGAAAACTAAATCGAAGATAGCAACAGAGAATGTGAAAGGGGTACCGATAAAAAGTAATAGCAAGATAATATATTTAGAAAACTAAATCCAAGGCAGCAAGCGAGAATATGAACGAAGTACTACTAGCAAACTACGGAATTACCGATGGCAAGTAATAAGAGAACAAGACATACGAAGCTTTAACCAAACTATAAAAGCTAAGTTTTTCTCAGAACTGATTATTGTATTATGTTATAATATATCTCCTCTATAACAGCACTAATTCATTACAACATCAAAAAAAAATCGGAACGAACAAGGTTATTATAAAGAAGTTTAATTGTAAAAGTAAAATCCAAAATAAAGGAGATTATAATTAATCCTAGCTAGCAGTACTAGTATTGTTGCACATATAGAAAATTACCAAGCCAGCAATATGACAGGCAGAATCCTCATTAAAAGTGACTTTGGATTTAAAGCTGCGAGAAGACTCATCAAGGGAATGATAATTAGGCCATGTCATAACAGTGTCCCTAACACTTGCAGAAGCACTAGGTTCAGCATTTTGATCAAAAATATTCTTATGAAATTCTCCTACTAATCTTCCACTAATCCCATATAATTGGGGGTCAGAATCTGATCTCATCCTCTTTTTTGCCATTCCACCTATCGTTTCTTGCTTCACAATATTCTCCTTATTGATGTTTGCCTTATTTTTATCACTTCCCTTTAGATCAAGATTTTGCATTTGACAATTAGTGGCTTGATGCACAACAGACTCTAATGTGTCACTGGCCCTTTCCCATGTGTGTTTTGCTTGCTCATTGGGGAGGTTGTTTCCAAGTCTGTGCATAGCTAGTTGCCCATTTTCCCATGTTAGCTCTGCAACTTCACATTTTGACCTGAAATTTTAAATGAATATGGAATCATCGAAGGGGAGCTTGGCGTAATTGGTAAAGTTGTTGTCATGTGATTAGAAGATCACGGGTTCGAGCCGTGTAAACATCCTCTTGCAGAAATGCAGAATAAGGCTATGTACGTTAGTCCCTTGTGGTCCGGCCCTTCCCCAAACCCCGTGCATAGCGGGAGTTTAGTGCACCGGGCAGCGGACTCATTAACGGGGTTATGATTTCTAGCAGCAGCACAAAAAAATCTTCTGGTTTTTCTTATTTACTGATCTTGAAACTTTGATTATTTGAACAAAGAGAATCAGATAAGTAGAAAGCAATAAAATAAGTTTCAAGAAAAATGTTACTATTAGCTATGTTGCTCGTACTCTCTAAAGATGTTGCAGGGTGCGTGTCAGATTCTTCAAAAATAGTGTATTTTTGGAGGAACCAACACGAGTGCGACAATATTTTGGAGAGTCCGCACGACATTAGAAATAGTATAAGAGAACATACATGGGGACAAGATGATTCTGAGGTTGCTGGTTATGCACGTGTGGGTATCTGTTTTCCTCTTCTGGTAATTCGACTGTTTGTTCTTGTCTTTGTTGCCTATGATTCCAATTATGACTCATTGTAATGCCTTTGACAGAGTCTAACTCTTCTCAGTGCCAGACTGCCACTCCTAATAATGAATACATTGGCTTACTCTCTCTTTTATACTAAATGTACTTAATGTCATTCTGGTCCCCTTTAGGAGTTGTCATATTCAGCTGACTATATACTGTATACACACCAAGTATACTGTAGCAAGTAGCAAGTAAACCCTGGATTTTCAAATGGATAAGTTTTGGCTTCTTCCTCTCTACTGTTCATATCTGTCAATCAGATTCCATCTGTTTTAAAAAAAGATTGATACTATTTCCTTATTAGTCTATCTCAAAAAGATTGACATCTTTCAATATTTCCTTTATAAGAAGTATTTTTAGTCACACAAATGCTATGATAGATTTCAGACCATAAGTTTCAAAAGTTTTACCGCCACACAAATGCTATAGTTTATTTAACACCACATATCCTAAAAGTCACTAGTACCAAGATCGAGTCCTAGACAAGCGGATATAATTTTAATAGCCGGAACAGTAACAATGAAAATGGCCCCCTCTTTAGTGAGATTCTGTGAGCAAATGCTTGAACCAAAATATGTTATTGCTATGGGAGCCTGTATTACAGGCGGGATGTTCAGTACCGATTCTTATAGTACTATTCGGGGAGTCGATAAGCCAATTCCTGTAGATGCATATTTGCCAGGTTGCCCACCTAAACCGGAAGTGGTTATAGATGCTATAACAACACTTCGTAAGAAAATATCTCGAGAACTCTATGAAGATCGAATTAGGTCTCAACGAGCGAATTGGTTTTTTACTACCAATCATAAGTTTCTTGTTCAACACAGTATTCATACGGGAAATTATGATCTTCCTTCTTTATTAAAGTTTATCCCAAGTCAAACTAAGGCAATCTTTTTAAAATGGAGGAAGTAGTAATTAGTATATTTCTTCTTTTCCTTGATAGACTCTGGTGGTAAATTAAGACTATTTGCCCACTTAAAGATCTGCAACATATGGAAGTATTTATATTGGGAAAAATCGAGTTAACATTTGGAACTAATTGTGTGCTGACATGTCAAGACACGTGGATCAATAAAAGAATGACAACTAGCAAAGAGTATTCAAAGAGACGCGAGCCTTAATAGGTACGGGCAAAGGTTCAAGAAAATAAGAAGGAACGGTTACTCGGATCTCTTGATAATTTGAAGAGACAGCGGAGGAATGAACCTAGTTAGCAAAAAGTACAGATACGTATTATCTGTAATTAATGAGCATCAATGATGGGAAACGTTATAGAATCTTCACGAAACAGTTACGATTACCAATTACAACGTTACATTAATGCCATTAATTACTCATAATGGCTCTATTATGAGAGGAAAGAAACGTAGTACTTAGAAATAGCTATAAAAGGAGATAAATTACATTTGTATGAGGGACACAAATTATTATTGGAATATACTGATTTATATTGCTTTATTTTGCTTACTCAGCTACTTCTCAATTCAATTCTTCTTTTTCATTACATAATTATTTCTTTATTTGATTATCAGTAACCCGAGTTCTTATAAAATTAAGCTTTGACCGAAATTCCTATTTTCTGGTTAAACAAATTGGTTTCGTTACCGAAAATCTGATAATCTTTTACTTTCTAAATTGACTCTTTTGTCAAAACAATCATGTCGAATGTCAACGACAACAACCAACAAAATTTAAAACACCAAGAAAATCAGCAACATCAGGAGAATCAACAAGGCGATGGAACTCCAGTTTCTTCACAACGAAACTCTCCTCGACAATCCCGAGAAGGGACTCCTGACGGATCTGAATCAAATATGAACGAGCAGTTTGAGAATGATCAAGGTATTGATGAAGCTTTGAAAAAATTAATTGCTCAACAGGTCAGTAATGCTCTTCGGGCTTTTGCTAACCAGTTGTCAGGTGTCGTACCACCAATACCAACTCCAAACAACAACACCGTGAAAAATCCTCGCTCAGGACTCGTTAACTCAGGCAGTGGAGGAACTCCTAGTGAATCTCATGATGGAGGGACAGGTAACTCAGTTAATTCTGATTTACAAAGTTTAGTACTAACTTTACAGAAATAGCTCAAGGAGCAGAGCGATCGTATAGAACAGATACCTGGAGTGTCGCCTGTAATCAAGGGAATAGATATGGACAAATACTCACAGCAACCTTGGAAGCCAAGTGCCGCTCTTTTACCAATTCTAAAGAAATTCAAAGTGCCTGATATTCCAAAATACGATGGAACAACTGATCCACGGGATCGCGTAACTGCATTTACAACCGGTGTAAAGGGCAACGATTGGACCAAAGCAAGAAATTGAATCAGTATTGGTCGAAAAATTCGGAGAAACACTCACGAAGGGAGCATTAACATGGTACTCTCTTTTACCTAAAAATTCTATTGATTCTTTTGCTGAGCTTGCAGATTCATTTATCAAAGCACACTCGGGAGCTCAAAAAGTTGAGAAGTGAATGGAGGACATTTTCAAAATAAAACAAGGAGATACGGAGTTGCTCAAGGAATTCGTGGACAGATTCCAGCGTGAAAGGATTATGTTGCCACGTGTACCTGATAACTGGATGGCTATGGCCTTTGCTATAATCTAAATGAAAAAAGCTCGGAAGCCACGAGGAGGCTCAAAGAAAGTTTATGAGAATTTCCAGCAACAACTTGGAATGATGTTTATAATAGATACAGCACAAAGCTGTAGATAGAAGAAGACACTATTGTTTAGTCTCGGAAAGATGAAAGAGTGAGTTCAAGACGAGCTGAAACTGAAAAAAGGTTTGGTAAAAATAGGTATGAGCCTTACATGGGGCCAGTAGGAAGGGATTCACGTTCAAAATAGGAAAACCCAAGGTACGATCCTAGAACAAGAGATAGAGAGTCAGGTTCATCATCAAGGTTCGGAAAAGAACAAAACATGCGAGATATGCAAGATTATGACAGAAGCTCGAAAGCAAAGATCGGCGACCACAGTATTAATGTTAGCACATCCGAGTTAGTGGCTATTTTAAGAAGCATGAGAGACAAGGTACGGTGGCCAAAAGAAATGAGATCAAACCCAAACAGGCGAAATCCCGATTTTTAGTACGAGTTTCACAACGATCACGGTCACAAAATGGCGGATTGCAGATTGTTACAAGGTGAAGTAGAACATTTATTAAAACAAGGGTACTTAACTGAGTTGTTTAGTGAAAAGGGAAAGCAAGCATATATGAAGAATAGGCAGGAATTACCAAAACCTCCTTCACCAAAAAGGACGGTCAATGCCATAAGTGGAGGGGAAGAGATCAATGACGTAACGTATACGGCATCAAAGAAGGTGTCAAAAATTACAGTTACCCACGGGAAGCGAGTCCGACAGGTTTTGGAAGAAGATAGTATTAATTTGATGATGCAGATGCAGATGGCGTGCTGACCCCGCATAATGATGCACTGGTAATATCTTTACTTGTACATGACACTAATGTAAAATGATTTTTGATTAACTCAGGTGGTTCTGTGAATATCATTCTATTGAGAGTGGTAAACGAGATGCAACCCGATGATAAGCTAATACCCAAGGCACACACCTTGTCTGGTTTTGAGAACTCGAGCGTCGTAACAAAAGGAGAGATAATACTCACCATATTCGCAGAAGGAGTTGTCAAAGACACCAAATTTCAAATAGTAAAAATGGATATGGCTTACAATATGATTCTCGGCAAACCATGGATTCACGAAATGGATGTTGTTCCATCTACTTTACATCAAGTTATCAAGTTTCCTTCACAATGGGGAATACGGCAAATCCGTGGGGAGCAACAATCTTCTCGAAGCATTAACACTGTAGCAAATTCAAGTGCAAAAGTGACGAAAAATAGCAATCACAGAATTCAGTTGAGGATGTAGCAACACGAGCCTCAACTGAAGACGAGCAAACAGATGTAGACTCAAGGTCCGATACTATTCAAGAACCAGAAGAAAATGAAAACATCAAAACAACGATCGAGGAACTGGAAGTTGTGGTACTATTTGTACATTGGCCGGACAGAAAAGTCTACATTGGAACCAATCTCAGCCCAGAGATGAAATGTAAGTTGATTGAATTTTTAAAGGCTAACGCAGATTGTTTTGCTTGGTCTCATTCATATATGACATGTATACCATCGGAGGTAATGACCCACAAATTAAATGAATATCCATCATACCCTCCTGTCAAACAAAAGAAAAGGAAGTAAGGCTCCTTCAAGAATCAGGTGATTCAAGATGAGGTGCAAAAGTTTTTAAAAATCGGGTTCATCCGCGAGGTAAAGTATCCAGATTGGTTGTCTAATACTGTAGTAGTTCCCAAAAAGAATGGTAAGTGACGAGTTTGTGTAGATTATATTGATCTAAATAAAGCTTGCCCTAAAGATTCTTTTCCATTACTACACATAGATCAACTAATTGATGCTACTGTAGGGCATGAATTATTAAGTTTTTTAGATGCTTATTCAGGATATAATCAGATTAAAAATGGATCCTCTAGATAAAGAGAAAACTCCCTTTATCATAGACAGGGGGACTTGCTGTTACAAAGTTATTCCATTCGGCTTAAAGAATGTTGGGGCCACATACCAAAGGCTAGTGACCAAAATGTTTCAAGAACACCTAGGAAAAATCATGGAGGTGTATATAGATGATATGTTGGTCAAATCACAACAATCAGGGGATCATATTCAACACTTGACTCATACATTTCAGATTCTTTGCAAATTTAACATGAAGTTAAATCCTGAAAAATGTGCATGTGGTGTGTCATCAGGTAAGTTCTTGGGATTTCTTGTGTCTAACCGTGGCATTAAAGTAAATCCCACGTAGATTAAAACTATTGAGGAAATTCCGAATATGCTCACAAGCAAAAAAGAAGTACAAAGGCTGACAGGAAGAATAACAGCCTTAGGAAGGTTTATTTCCAAGTCATCGGAAAAGTACTTCAAATTTGTTTCAGCTCTAAAAAGGCAAAATCAATTTGAATGGTCTGAAGAATGTCAACAATCGCTTAAAAATTTAAAAGCATACTTGTAAAATCCATCATTGCTAGCCAAACTAAAAGATGGGGAGAAATTGCTTGCCTGCCTTACTGTTTCAGAAGTAGCGGTAAGTGTCGTATTAGTTCCAAAGGACCAAGGTAAACAATCTCCGATTTATTATGTTAGCAAGTCTTTATTAGATGCTGAATATCGATATCCTCATTTAGAGAAACTTGCACTAGCATTAATTATGACATCTAGGAAATTGAGATCTTATTTCCAATGTCATCCTATCTCTGTAGTAACTGCCTACCCCTTATGTAATATATTTCATAAACAAGAGTTATCGGGTAGATTAGCCAAGTGGGCTATAGAGCTAAGTGAATATGACATTACATATCAACCTAGAACTGCAATAAAGTCACAAGTTTTAGCAGATTTTGTGGCAGATTTTAGCAAAGGGATACAATTGGAAGCAGAAAAAGAACTGCAGGTATTTAACGGGTCTAATCCAGGTACTTGGACCTTATTTACTGACGGTTCATCAAATGTAAAAGGAGCAGGTCTAGGCATTGTCATGGTACCAACTACGGGAGAAACCATACGATAAGCCATAAAATGTCATCCTATCACCAATAATGAAGCAGAATATGAAGCTATGATTGCAGGTTTAGAATTAGCACGAGAGCTCGGAATAGAGCAGGTCATAATCAAAAGCGATTCACAACTCATAGTTAACCAAGTGCAGGGGACTTATACAGCTAGAGAGGCAAGGATGCAACAATACCTAGAAAAGGCACGGGATTTAGTCAAACAATTCCAAACTTGTAAAGTCATGAAAATACCAAGGGAAGAGAATGTCGAGGCAGACACTTTAGCTAATCTTGCATCCGCTGCAGAAGTAACAAATGAAGAAAATGCTTCTGTAATACATTTGTTTCATTCAATGCTTCATCAAGATAAAAACGGGGTAAATTACAATAATCTAACTTGGGATTAGAGAAATGAGATTCTCAATTTTTTGCAATATGGAATACTACCTAAGGATAAGAAAAAGGCTCAGGCACTTCGCCAAAAGGCTACTCGTTACTGTTTAAATCAGGGCAATTTATATCGGAAAATGTTCGGTGGCCCTCTAGCAAGATGTCTCGGGCCTTCTCAAACAGAATATGTGATGAGAGAAATACACGAGGGACAATGTAGAAATCATGTTGGAGGAAGATCTTTGGGAAAAACCATAATTAGAGTTGGCTATTACTGGCCGAAAATGAAAGAAGAGGCGGAAAATGTTGTGGCTAAATAAGACAAGTGCCAAAGATATGGCAACGACATGCATCGACCAGCTGAATTATTACATCCGGTTATTGCACCATGGCCTTTTATGAAGTGGGGATGGATATTGTAGGTCCACTACCACAAGCCAAAGGCAAAGTAAGATTTCTGTTAGTACTCACCGACTATTTTACTAAGTGGGTCAAAGCAGGAGCCTTCAAACAAGTACGAGAAAAAGAGGTCAGAGACTTCATCTGGCAAAACAACATATGCCAGTTTGGGGTTCCAAAAGAGATCGTGTGTGATAATGGCCCGCAATTCATAGGTGCACAAATCACAGAATTCTTCCAAAGTTGGCAAATTAAAAGGATTACCTCAATACCTTATCATCCGGTGGCCAATGGACAAGCTGAATCTACAAATAAAATTATTATCAATAACTTGAAGAAAAGACTAGAAGAATCAAAGGGCAAGTGGCTAGAGGTACTACCTGGAATCTTGTGCGCTTACCGAACAACAGAAAAAACAAGTACGGGAGAAATACCATTTTCATTTGTACATGGAGCTGAAGCCTTAATTCCAGTAAAAATAGGGGAGTACAAGATATACTCAAGCTACTGAAGAGTCGAATGAAGAAAAGATGCGGGTAAACTTGGATTTACTTAAAGAAAGGAGGGAAATTGCCTTAATAAGGATGGCAGCGCCAAAACAAGTTATTGAGCGGTATTACAGTTGGAAAGTTCGTCTCAGATACTTCAAGATTGGGGACTACGTACTCAAGAAAGTTTTCCAATCCACGAGGGCAGCCAATTCAGGAAAGTTAAGTCCAAATTGGGAGGGGCCTTACAAGATTCATGGTATCACAGGAAAAGGTGCATACGAGCTTGAAACATTGGATGGCAAGATTCTACCTTCAAGTTTAAATGTTGTTCATCTGAAGAAGTACTATTTCTAAGGTAAGGAAATACCAACGGTCAATTATCCCTACTTACAATTTTTATTTTTAAATTGTTAAAATTTTACTAATAATTTTAGATGATAGGCAAAAAGCTAGCCCACATTAAATGATGAATTTAGACTTGAAAGACATGCGGAAGGAACATAATTCCCGGTCTAGGGTTACAACTATTCTGATGGAAATGTAATGGGTTAAGCAGTCTTCATCTAAAATTGTACCTCCGAGTCCCATATGGTTTTCCTTTTAAGGAAAAGGACCGCATGGAAGGAATAATCAAGTACTCGAGATTTCATACTTCAAAGCTCAAACACTTGGGAGACTATATAACATACATATAATATATGTATAAGGAAGGCAAAGAAGGCTGAAACAATTAAATTTCAAGTCAAGCCTAAAGTCTACTCAACAAATATCAAGTTTAGAGCAAAGTTACAAGCCAAAAAATGCAAGCCTAATCCAAAAACCTGTGATGAATACACTCGTGGATATAAATTTCAAACTCCTACGAATGTTTAGGTTAAAGTCAGTATTTAGCCATGGGTCATAAAGAAACCCTTGGATTTTCTTTTTTACAAATCTGTTGTAAAGAAAACAGTTACGGAAGAGTTATAGAAGATATTTAAATGCATGTAAGGTGTTATTTAAGCTTGACAAAGTTCGAATGAAATCTTTTATCAACGTTATTCCAAGAAACATATGTGTTCCTATTTCTCCTTTCGTATGTTTACACCATTATGAAGTTGAGACGTCTTCTTCATTAAGTGTTGTATATAAAAGGACCCTCTTTTATAATTCATGCTTGATTAAAAAATCCATGAAATTAACAAAGCATTTTTAAATGCGAAAGATAAAGGGTAAAATAAAAACCCACATATTAACATTAAAGTGGAAACCCAAACTTATAAAGAAAAAGGCATAGGTAAACCACTAAAAGAGTAAACCAAGAACTCGAAATAAAGATATCATAAAAGTTGAACAAAAAACCTTATAGTATCTTAATGGAAGCAAGAACCTGAACTTATAAAGAAATGAGGCAAGGGCAAATCATTAAAAGAGTATAACAGAAAATCAAGTCAAAGATATTATAAGTTGAAACAAAAACTTTATAATATTTAGTTGAAACTAAGTATGAACTTAGTCCTAAATTAATTGTCATTATAAATCCCCGAAAAGACCTGGGGATATGTTGTTACAAAATACATTACCCCCCAATGAGACCAGGGGTAAAACCACCAAATGTTCCACCAACAAAACAAAACAAAAAAAAGAGTTAAACTTCACCAACAAACTTTCACTGTGGCGCAGGTTCTGAAGAAGAATTCAGGATGGCATCATCAGCAGCAGAAGACTCGATTTGATCAGAAGGAGCTAGGACATCCACCGCACCGGGATTAGCTTCAACATTTTCAGGAGTATCAGCCATGGGTGAAGAAAAACTTTGGCTTTGCTGAGTTTTTTCAATTGTCTCCTTAATCTTTTCTAACTCAGCATGGATCCAAGTTAAAACCTTCCTGGCTTACCTCCGTAAGAGTATCATGACGCGTGTTCAAAATGGCCCAACCTACTTCAACAGCAACCTTGTCCTCAAGAGCCTCGTAGTCTCTTTCCCAATGATCAATTTCACTTTTGAGCTCCTCCTTCTCAGCTAAAGCAGCATTGTAAGAAGACTGTAAAGAGGCAAGTGAACTCTCCAAGAACTTGACCTTATCGGAAGACACTCAGAGATCTTCTTGGGTTTGGGTGAGTGTTTGAACAAGCTCACCAGCATAAACCTCTTTCTCATTCAACAGGGCCTTCAGACCTCTGATCTCTTCAGTAGTTTTGGAGAGTTGTTCAGCAAAAGACGACTCGAGGAGGTTTTTATCCCTGCCCGCCTGGTTAGAAGAAGCTTTCTCAACTGCTAGCTCTGATGCCATGACTCTTAGCTGTTGCTCTAAGGTACATTTGTTTTCTTCTAAAACTTCCATCTCTAGCTGGAGGCTTTTATACCGCTCTTTCCAATTATCTGCCTCAATCTGTTAATCATGCATCAGTTGCTTTGTATGGGAAACCCTTTTCATCATCTCTGTACCGATGAGATTGATCTACATAAAAAAAAAGGGGGTAAGAATCCTAGCAGAAGGAAAATGGTATAAAATATGAAAAGAAATCTATACCTTCAATGATGATTGAACAATGTTATTCATCCAAGTCAAAGAACTTTGACTTTCTAGCTTGGACTTTTCAACCGGAACAATCAAGGGTTTTAACCATACGTCAACCTGGCTAGACTTCTTCAAAAGATTACCATCGGCAGGAACTTCAATGGTAATTTTCTTTATTACGCTACTTCCACTTGAAGAGCCAATTTCAGTACGAGAAATATTGGTAGTAGGGATAGTGGATGAAGTCATAATGGCTTGAGGCGGAGCAGAAATAGCAGTAGAAAGAACAGGCATGTGGCATTCCATTGGGACAGATACGGGAAAGGAGGCGAGAGGTACTTCCTCAAACACCAAGTCAAAGCCTTCATTATCAAACCCACGCGAAAAAAGTTGTTCATCAGAGTCACGAGCTTCCATGGGAGTCTCTTCGTCAAAACTCACTAAAGTGGCTTCAACAGGCTCGGCCACGGGAACAGAACGAGGAGGAGGAGTAACTTCGTCATTCGAAATGACGCGTCTTGTAGCCCGCGGATTTCTAACCAAAGAACTTCCATCCCTCTCATCTTTGTCTTCAGAATCCTAGGGTCTGTCAGCTTTCCTTTTCGATAAAGAACTCAAGATTATCTCTTGAGCTCTTACCAAAGAAAGTCTAGAAGCTGCGATTGACTCAGCGCTTATACCACGAATAGGAAACCCTAATAAAAAGAAGGGTTAAATACATTCTAATGAAAGATTAATAAAAATAGAAGGAGAAGAATTAAATTTTTTAACGTGAGTCCTAAATTTCCAACCAAACCTATTTGAGAGGTACTTCCAAGATATAACTTCCATCGGAGCAATGGTCAACAATTTCTCTACCCAACCACGAAAATTGGAAATCTCTTCAACAATTCCCATGGTTGTTGAAAGAAGAAAAGCGAAACAATCACGGGAAGTACAAACATTTTTAAAAAAAGAGAAGAGAGAAAGTTGTAAAGAAAACTTACATGCAAAATTTTACTTTTCAGGGAATGACATATTTTCTTCACTTACTAACTCTATCGTAGGAGCAGCAACAAATAGGGCATACCAGCCACGATCTTTATCGTCCTTGATGCTGACTAAAACCCTCTTACTCCTCGCCACCAAAGTAAAGATCTCATGACGGAACAACTTAGGGGAGTAGAGGTGGATTAGATGAAAAAAGGTGAAAGGCATTTGAGCCAAATTATCCAGGTACCTTAAACATGTAACAACCCTCCATACAATAGGGCCAATTTATCCTAAACATACATTGAAAAAGTGACAGAATTTGATAATAACTGGATCAATAGGGGGTCTAAAATCCAACATAAAGGGGTACGTATACACAAAAGAAAAGCCAGCTTTGAAGGAAGTGATCCTTTGATTTGCATTAGGATCAGAATTGGGAAATCAAACCTCCAATGACAATCTCTACGAACAACAGAGATCAAACCTTCAGTAATCTATGAAGGATAAACATCGGCACGATCATGAGAGGATATAGAATAAACCTGATTTCTAATTGATCCTCTATCAGTACAAAAAGAAAGTTCAGAAGGGATAATTTCATCTACTATAGGTTCACGGACTGGCTCATTGGAATCCCTAATTCTGGCAGAAGACCTATGTGTAAGAGAAGCCCTAGTTCTAGAAAATGAAGGAGGAGTGGAACTAGGTAGAGAAAAAGAAGAACCTCGGATGGAAACTGATCCTAGACTACGTAGCCTACCCTCTCTCCTGCTCCTAGTAGGAGCAAGGGGAAGTTCATATACGATAAGAACTTTTTGAGGATCAGGGTTTAAAAAGACATAGTTGTACGAAGAGGAAAAGAAGATTTAATAGTCAAGGATGGAAAACTTTTCTATGAAAGAAGAGACAAAGGATATATTTATACTCAGAAGCAACCGTCAAACAAAAAGGTAATGATGGGAACGTCGTAATAAAAACTGTCACTTTGTGATTGATGTAGTCGTAAGACGCTGAAGGGTTGCAGAACCAATCAAAAGTCGCCACGTGTCACATGCATTAAATGGAAGTGACATACGAAGCGTCAATTCCGGAGAAGGTATAATAATATGTGGAATGGCGGTAAAAATTCCCGCTTTAATGAGATCCACTTCCCAAATATTCGATTGTTGAATAAATGACAAGTAGGGGGAGGGACTATCTGTATTGGGAAAAATCGAGTTAACATTTGGAATTAATTGTGTGCTGACATGTCAAGACACGCGAGTCATTAAAAGAATGACATCTAGCAAAGAGTATTCAAAGAGACGCGAGCCTTAATAGGTACGAGCAAAGGTTCAAGAAAATAAGAAGGAACGGTTACTCGGATCTCTTGATAACTTGAAGAGACAACGGATGAATGAACCTAGTTAGCAAAAAGTACAGATACGTATTATCTGTAATTAATGAGCATCAATGATGGGAAACGTTATAGAATCTTCACGAAACAGTTACGATTATCAATTATAACGTTACATTAATGCCATTAATTAATCATAATGACTCTATTATGAGAGGAAAGAAACGTAGTACTTAGAAATAGTTATAAAAGGAGAGAAATAATATTTGTTTGAGGGACACGGATTGTTATTGGAATATACTGATTTACATTGATTTATTTTGCTTACTCAGCTACTTCTCTTATTCTTTTTTATTATATAATTATTTTTTTATTATATAATTATTTTTTTATTTGATTATTAGTAACCCGAATTCTTCTAAAATTAAGCTTTGACCGAAATTACTATTTTCTGGTCAAACAATATTCTCTTCTTACCTTCCAACAAAGATATTTTCCACTTAGATGGGGTTAAAAGCATTCAATTCGATTCAATTTGTCGCGATCTATATTTGGACTTTGGTTTCTCTATATAATTAGTGATTCAACAACAACAACAATCCAGTATAATTTCACTAGTGGAGTCTGGGGAGGATAGTGTCTACGCAGACCTTACCCCTACCATAGGTAGAGAGGCTGTTTCTAAATAGACCTTCGGCATCCTTCCCACCAAGAACTCCCACCTTCCTCTTGGGGTGACTCGAACTCACAACCTCTTAATTGAAAGTGGGGTTGCTTATCGCAAAATTCAGCAATCTTAATTTATGTCCCACCTCATAAGTGGAGATGGGACTGGTCCTTTATAGTTTATCTCTTGTCACTCTCATCCCTGATTTCCTATAAACATTATAAAGTTCTAAGCACTCTTAAATTAAAATTAGAATCCTTAGAGATCTCAAAATCAATGTAAATGTATTCTAGGATTTATTAGTTAAAATGTAATTAGTAATTAATTTTCTGATAACTAGTACTTTACTCCAGCTTAGTCGTTGCATATTGAGTACTACCACTATAGGCTATCACGAAACAGAAATTACGCTGCTTTAAGAGAACCAAGAATTCTCATAATCAATACTCTCTTTCATTTCTTGTTACCTTTTGTAAATCTAATAGTGATATACAAGGTAGGGTAAGGGTGTCAATGGATATGTAAAACCCGATTAAATCGTCGAATTGATTTTTAGGTTTCTTTTAATAAAATCTTAGG